>NC_136261.1:446831326-447453559 GCF_964187855.1 Myxine glutinosa | reverse complement strand
GAGATCATCATCCAGGGAAGCACAAAGCCTGTTGTAGTCCTGGCAAAGCACGCGACGTCCACAGCAGCAGCAGCAGCGGCGGCCACAGCAGCAACAACACAACAGCCGCTTGGGGCCTGGACGGCGGTTTTGAGCAGGGCCGCGAAGGAACGGCGGCTGCTAAACGCGCCGATCGTGCTGCAGGACCCCTTGGACTTTCCTCTCCCTCCAGCCATCCACCTCCTGCCTTCCATCCTTTTTGGTGTACGTGAGTTTGTTCTGTTTGTTTTGTCCCTGGGTATTTAATTAAGCTCGTATAAGCTAGCGTTGCACTGTGTCTCTAAAATCTTCTGTATATTATTTTCTTATCTTTCCTTCTCCTTGGTTTTTTTGAGCCTGTACATAGTAAATAAATTATATTCGTATTGCCAACCTTTTTGTCTTCTTCTTCTTCTTCACATCCGTGTCGCCTTTGTCTGTTCCCTATTGAATAGCTGTGGCGCGATCCGGCCAACGTTCGGGGATCGGGTTAATCGGGGTAACTGTAAGGCCGTGGTGCCATCCGCTCGGCAAACCAACATCTTAACCGCGGGCCGTAACAAAAAAAATATATATATGTATATATATGTATATATATATGTATATATACACAAAGAATTAAGTTAAGCACCCCCCCCCCCGTTTTTTTACAACCTTGCACATTACAAGTTTGTTGTCGTCAAAACAGTGTAATATACCCATGATATTGCTATATTTTCTGGAGAAGTGATATTATGGTCACATAAAAACATAACAATCATGCCGTTTTCAATATTTTATTCTGCATAATTTAAGGTGAAATTTTTTGGGAATTTTAGGCATATTTTCACCTCAATTTAAGTATGGAGCTATAGGTCCATCACGGACAGTGTGGATGACGTTTATGTTTTCTAACGTACAGTCATTGTTCTGAGAAGACCTCTAGCGATCTTTGCGTCAATAACGTCAATAACGTGTAATGTCAATAACGTGTAAGTGACGTCAATAACGTCAATAACGTCAATAACGTCAATAACTAATGTCATACCAATCATTATTTGATCTCACATACC
Organism: Myxine glutinosa; assembly: GCF_964187855.1. NCBI lineage: Eukaryota > Metazoa > Chordata > Myxini > Myxiniformes > Myxinidae > Myxine > Myxine glutinosa. The sequence goes on along the minus strand of NC_136261.1, from coordinate 447,452,489 downwards.
TTAGAATATATGCCAATGTATACATATACACAAATAATATATATTAGGGGGTGCTTACCTTAATTCGTTGTGTAGGGGTGCTTAACTTAATTCTTTGTGTATATATATGTATATATATGTGTATATATATATATGTATATATATGTATATATATATGTATATATATATGTATATATATATGTATATATATATATATATATATATATATAGATATATGTATATATACAGTGGGGAGAACAAGTATTTGATACACTGCCGATTTTGCAGGTTTTCCCACTTACAAAGCACGTAAAGGTCTGTAATTTTTATCATAGGTACACTTCAACTGTGGAAGACGGAATCTAAAACAAAAATCCTGAAAATCACATTGTATGATTTATGATTTTTAAGTAATTAATTTGCATTTTATTGCATGAAATAAGTATTTGATCACCTACCAACCAGTAAGAATTCCGGCTCTCACAGACCTGTTAGTTTTTTCTTTAAGAAGCCCTCCCATTCTCCACTCATTACCTGTATTAACTGCACCTGTTTGAACTCGTTATCTGCATAAAAGACGTCTCCGACCACAAAGACCGCAAAGACCGACCGCAAAGCCGTCTCCAGACCTGTCCACACTCAATCAATCAGACTCCAACCTCTCCACAATGGGCAAGACCAGAGAGCTGTCTAAGGACATCAGGGACAAATTTGTAGACTTGCACAAGGCTGGGATGGGCTACAGGACAATAGGCAAGCAGCTTGGTGAGAAGGCAACAACTGTTGGCGCAATTATTAGAAAATGGAAGAAGTTCAAGATGACAGTCAATCTCCCTCGGTCTGGGGCTCCATGCAAGATCTCACCTCGTGGAGCCTCAATGATCATGAGAAAGGTGAGGGATCAGCCCAGAACTACACGGCAGGACCTGGTCAATGACCTGAAGAGAGCTGGGACCACAGTATCAAATAAAACCATAAGTAACACACTACGCCGTCATGGATTAAAATCCTGCAGCGCACGCAAGGTCCCTCTGCTCAAGCCAGCGCATGTCCAGGCCCGTCTGAAGTTTGCCAATGACCATCTGGATGATCCAGAGGAGGAATGGGAGAAGGTCATGTGGTCTGATGAGACCAAAATAGAGCTTTTTGGTTTAAACTCCACTCGCCGTGTTTGGAGGAAGAAGAAGGATGAGTACAACCCCAAGAACACCATCCCAACCGTGAAGCATGGAGGTGGAAACATCATTCTTTGGGGATGCTTTTCTGCAAAGGGGACAGGACGACTGCACTGTATTGAGGGGAGGATGGATGGGGCCATGTATCGCGAGATCTTGGCCAACAATCTCCTTCCCTCAATAAGAGCATTGAAGATGGGGCGTGGCTGGGTCTTCCAGCATGACAACGACCCGAAACACACAGCCAGGGCAACTAAGGAGTGGCTCCGTACGAAGCATCTCAAGGTCCTGGAGTGGCCTAGCCAGTCTCCAGACCTGAACCCAATAGAAAATCTTTGGAGGGAGCTGAAAGTCTGTGTTGCGCAGCGACAGCCCCGAAACCTGAAGGATCTGGTGAAGATCTGTATGGAGGAGTGGGCCAAAATCCCTGCTGCAGTGTGTGCAAACCTGGTTAAGAACTTCAGGAAACGTCTGATCTCTGTAATTGCAAACAAAGGTTTCTGTACCAAATATTAAGTTCTGTTTTTCTGATGTATCAAATACTTATTTCATGCAATAAAATGCAAATTAATTACTTAAAAATCATACAATGTGATTTTCAGGATTTTTGTTTTAGATTCCGTCTTCCACAGTTGAAGTGTACCTATGATAAAAATTACAGACCTTGACGTGCTTTGTAAGTGGGAAAACCTGCAAAATCGGCAGTGTATCAAATACTTGTTCTCCCCACTGTATATACATATATACGTACATATATATACATATATATATATATATATATATATATATATATATATATATATATATATATATATATATATATATATATATATATATATATATATATATATATATATATATATATATATATATATACATACATATATATATATATACATACATATATATATATATATATATATATATACATACATATATATATATATATACATACATATATATATATATACATACATATATATATATATATATACATACATATATATATATATATATATATATATATATATATATATATATATATATATATATATATATACATACATATATATATATATATATATATATATATATATATATATATATATATATATATATATATATATATATATATATATATATATATATATGTAGGGAGCTGTTATGCCCCTCCCCCTTTGTATTTCTTGCTGCTTTACCAATTACCAAGTACTAGGGCGTGCCCGTACGTGGGTGCAAAAAAACATGCGTGCAAACAACAACAACAAAAAAAAACTTTGAAACCACGTGGCAGTAACGACCACAGAACCCCCCCCTCTATTTACATGAAATGGTTTGGTCCATTCGCAAAGCCAAAGCGAACGGCTTGCGAGTACGGTAGAACCCCCCCCCTCTATTTACATGAAATGGTTTGGTCCATTCGCAAAGCCAAAGCGAACGGCTTGCGAGTACGGTGACCATACCTTGGGAACTACTTCTCCGATTAATATGAAACCTTGAAAAGGCACATCCTCGGGTCCCCAGCAATATACCTGGCAAGTTTCAAGTATATCGGACCCGTGGTTGTCGAGAAACAGCGGTCACAGACAAACACACAGACACACAGACACACACACAGAGATTACTGGAATTATAGATAGATAACCAATTATATGTTTTGTTTTGACTGATTGCTGTACTCTTTTATAATACTTAGTCCTTTCTTGTGCATTGAGGATGTGTAATACCCTAATAAGGAGTCCTGTGCTTGTGAGCTCTTGCCCTGGGATGGCATAATCTCTTAGTTCCCCTCTTTGGCCTTGGTTGCAGCTGCTATCTCTCTGCCTCCCATATGACTTTGCCAATATCCTGTGGGCTGACACATTTATGAGTGCCCACTCCCTTTGTACTTTCCCAACCAAGGTCTCTATACAGAAAGTTGTAAACATGTTGCCACATATTGCTGACCATCTCCTTATCTGAGCTAACCTATGAGTGGCCTTGGATGAACTTCCTTTAACTAACTGAACAACAGGATGGGACTAATGGTGGGAGGACCAATGAGCCCATTCTGTCTCTGTATCTTGTGAGCTAAAACCACACCCTATATTCTTTATATATAGCAAGTTTAAATCGAATTATTTTCAGAGCATCTTGTTGTAGTGTTGGTCATTTTGTGTGAGCCTCCTGCGACATTCTGCTTCTCCGCAAGCTTGTGTAACGAGTTCTAATAAATATATCCGTTGCTCCTTTCTCTGAGTCTTCTGAGTCCCAAGTTCTAAATCCAGTTCCGCCAAGTGGTGGCAGCGGTGGGATCAGTCTGTGCAGTCAGGGACGCGGTCCCAGGCAAGTGAGTGGTGAGACCAGCTGGCAATTGATCCGGGTCAGGTGAGCTGTGGTTTTCTTTTGTTTTTTTTCTTTATAGCCTGGGGGTCAGCCCAAATTGTAACCCACTCTCTTGCTCGGATGCCGTTTGTTCCGTTCCCTGCTCGAACCTGATCCACGAACCTAAATTTAAATACGGACCGCTTGGGTCCCGGAGCAACTGACTGTTTATGGACTCGTCAGGGTAACGTTACGTAAAGGAAAGTGCCCCACGTTGGGCACCTGAGGGTAAGGGGTAATAGATCTCTGGGTTGTGAGGGTAAGGATAAGGGCGGCGTCCCGATCCGAGGCCTACCCGGGAGGCGTTGGAATTATAAGTAAGGTTAGAAGTATTACACGGGCGTAGGACGCCAGGAGAGTACAGTAAGGGTAGGTTAGAAGGCCGTACCACGCGAGGCGGGCGAACCTCACGGGTACAAGGCTACGAGTCTCTCAAGAGTTAGGTAGAAGGCCGTACCACGCGAGGCGGGCGAACCTCACGGGTACAAGGCTACGAGTCTCTCAAGAGTTAGGTAGAAGGCCGTACCACGCGAGGCGGGCGAACCTCACGGGTACAAGGCTACGTCGGTAAACTAAATTTTCCTAGGATGGGTAACAGGATGGGTAATAAGACTGTAAAGGCAGGTGAACCGCTTAGAAATACCCCAGCATTTTTCATGTTTCGGAGGTATGGCTATGATGCTGCGAGACCAGGGAAGTCATGGGTTGCGCTGACTAAGGATCTAGGTGAACCGTGGCCCGAAGAAGGGTCTTTTGCGCTGGAAAAATTGGACGTGTTGTATGGGGCATTAGAAAAGTTAGAACAGGACACGAAACACTTCCCACCTGACTATTGGAAAGTCTTTGGTTGGTGGAAGGAAGAAGCGATGAAGTGACAGGCAAGATCGAAACAGGCCAGCCTGGCCGGTGAGGTATTAAAACTCAAGGGCCTGAGGAAACAGGCGAATAAAATGCAGGATGAAGCGGTTAAGGAAATAGAGAGGCAGGCTAACGAGTGACTGATGCCGCTCGTTGAAAGTCAAGTCCCCGTGGGAGGGTCAGGCAGATACCAAACCCCTACCCTCCCAGCCCTGAGCTCTGTCCCGGGGTTCCAGGCAACACCACCCTCCCTGCCCCACCCTTTTCACCCCAACTCACCCTTTCCACCCCGGTCTAAGAATCCCCTTTCTTTTGAATGATTGAGACATAAGGCGTTGTACACGACCCACTCAGGTCGTTGTGCTGTGAATTTTTGCGACTGTTCACACTGCTGAATGTGCGCAGTGGTTTGAAATGCGAGCTGGTTTGTCAGTCACGTGGTATGGAGAATGTATAGGGAAACGCATGATTTAAAATGCGTTGCCTAGGTTGGCAGGGGAGTGGCTGTTGGAGGTGCATGGTTGGAGTCGATCCGGTGTTCGCGCGACGTCTGAGAGACTCATTGGTATATGAATGAATGAATAAATGTATATATGGATGTCTGTCATTGAAGTATGTATTTGTGTCCATTGTGTGTGTGTGTCATTGACGTATGAAAGGGTTTCTTGTATTGCTTGCAGAATTATGCAATGTCGATTGGTATTGGCTACTTGTGCTGTATGTATGGATGTGTGAGGTGTATTAGGCATGAATGACGTGGGAAAATAGTAAAGAAAATCTTGCTGAAATTGAACTATTGTGAGTTTTAAAAGGTTGCATAGAAAGCTTAGAAATAGTTAAGGGGGCGTAGAAACACTTACTCGGATATTTTCTCCAACCTGACAGTGTTGGAGAGTAGGTTGGAGGTTTTTGTATTTCTCCTGTGGCCTGTGATCCGACTGACAAGGTCCCAATGTATGATGTCATGTAGGAAAGACGTGTCTGCCTGTTTGTCTGATCGTAAGTCTGTGGTGCGATTCCACGGAGGGCCAAGGTTTAATCCAGTAAATGGGAGTTTTATGTTGTGGCAAGTGTGCGAGGGGGCACATCGGAGCACGCGAGTGGGGGTATTTGCGGGAGTGCACACCCGTGGTGAGTGTTACGGGGAAAGACATATGGGAACTTTTTATTTTCATTAAACAGACTAGGTTATTTTCTTGTTTATTTGTTTATTTACGAAAAATAAATAAATAACAGGGGGAGGTAGGTTAATGGTGGTTTGTTGGCGGTAAAATTGGTTGAAAGTCGAGTTGAAACAATTTATATTGGGATATTGGGATTCATAATAGCTATTGGGCAGGTGGGATTGAATTTAACATTGGCTATTGGATAAATATTGAAATGCATGCCGGGAATGTCGATTTTAACGTCCATCCGAAGGATGTAGCACATTGTGAAGCTGCACATTGCTTGACAGGACATGGGAGCCAATGAGCTGTGTAATGAGAAGGATTAAAATTATGTCATGGTGTGAAATGCTGTAGAGGTGTGAAATACACACCTTTGGCCTGGAGGGGAGTTCTTTTGGTAACTTACTTCCATGATTTACGTTCCATTGGAAGGGGAATAGGAAAATATGGGAATAATATGGAACAAATTGACAAGACAAATTGGGGTTACAAACTCACCATGGAAGGAGAATGGAGGTTATAGTTTCATTGTTGTGTCTGTCTGGCTGTCTAGCAGGCCATGGAGTTATATTTCTGAAACATGGATTTCGACAGTAAAGACAGGTGTGTACCCTGAGAAAATTGTGGGTTGTGGAGTGGGCACTTTTGATGGGCAATGGGGGACAGATGTTGTGTGCAACAAAGGTAAATAGATTGGATTTTGGCAAGGTTGAGTGAGATATGTGGTTGGATGGGGTGTGAAGGCGAGTTATGACAGCTCCAGGGAGCAGTCCTGGTGTTGGGTCTCATATAATCATGGTTAAAGTACATGTGCAGACAAAGGTGTGCTTCGGTTTGTATTACTGGCAGAGAAAAGACAACAAAGTGGCTCCTGAGCAGGGGAATGAGTTCTGGGGAAATGAATTCACTTATTGGATGTTGTTGAATCTGTTGTTTAAGAGCATTGGGATGCTGGCCAATGCCAAAAGGGGTTCGGGAGGAAGTGTGAAAAAGGTTGTTGGAAGTGCAAAGTGATAAAGGGCTCGTGTGGTTGAAGGTTACAGTTCCACAGAAGGAGAGCGAACAAGGAAAGTGGCTGGGCTGTTGATAAAACCGCTGGGTTTTACGTTGATTTAAGTTGTTGTGGATTTATGTTCAATTTTAATTTTAATTCCTATAGTCTAGTGCATATGGGACGGGGAAAATGGGAGATGACGTCAGTGTGCTCCGAGTTGAAGTTGAGGTTGATGTTGTTGTGTAAATATGTGTTGTAGATGGAGCGAGTATCAATGTCGGAGTGTCAGTGTCGCTTCCAGTGGCCATGGGTGGCTGTGGGGCTGAGTGGTGGCATGATGCCTGTGGTGGGGCACGTTGGTGGATTGTAGTGATGGGGGAGCGCAATAATATAAGGGGCGACTGCAAAGCGCAAGTTTCAGAAGGGAGTAGTTAGATCAAATGATGCTGTGTGTGTGTGTAGAAGAGTATTGTCTAGTGAGCAGAGTATTGTGAGTGTGGGTGAGTGCATTGTATTGAATGAAGAAGCCTGGAGTCAGTGTGTGGGCACAGGTGTGCAAACCCAGGTGTATGGAGAATGGTTGTGTGAAATAACTTGTATGGAATGGATGGCTCGCTCGCTGACAGCTACAATCCATGTGGATTGTGACCGATGCTAACATTTCTATGAATGTATAAATGGAAAATAGTTATTTAAATAGATATTGTGTCATGACACAAAGGGTTGAACGTGCGATTCCAGGAATGAGCAAGTATTGTTGATATAAGCTGACGTTTCAAGTGACGATTTGAAATGTTGGAAGCTTAGATCAATCTTAAAGATACAAGCTTTTCATCTGTGAGCTGCAAGTCGACCATTTGTTTAATTTTAGATACTATACCTAATATTTACATGTAAATGCATGACTGGTCTGGATTTGGACTGCCCTGTGAGTTTTTGGGAAAACGGTATGTGCAGCTGGATTAAGTTTGAGTGGTTGTTACATATACTCTGGGTATATGTTGTGGCTTGATGGATGAATTGGACTTGCTGTGAACAGTGTAGATGCAAGAAGAGATAGACAGGGACACAATGAGCTGCTAAGTGAGCCATTGAGGTGGATTGGATGTTTTGTTGTTGTTGTTTTGGGAGTTTGGTTGTTGCATTGCCAAGGGTTTCTGTGTAGTGTGATATCTGTTGAAAGTGGATCACCTGTCATCTTGTGTGGTGTGAGCAGGGATGTATGTAACTGCCTGGGTTCAGGAAAGCAACTTCAGTTGCAATTTGGTTTAAATTAAAGGTTAACGTTAGCTGGAAATTGGACAAAGTCAAAAGTTTGACCAAAACCAAAAGTGGTGGTTGGACCAAAAGTCCAAAGTGGAAATTGTCAAAAGTGCTTTAAAAAGCTACGTCCAATTTCATTTTGCCATTTTTAGAAGAAAATTCACTGCATTTAAAATGCGTTTCCTTTAATCTAATAAACAGGCTTGGTCGGGCCAGCAGACATTTCAGCCAAAGTCTTATCTGGTTCACTCCCACACCAGGCCCGACTCGTGCTGCGACCTTGGGTTGAACTGTCGGTTTAATTTGCACAGGGAATGAAATAAGGGGATTGTAATGGGAGAAAGTGAACATTTGTGGATCTGGGGACAAGCTGGTTTGAATGTGTACCTGGGGTTTTCTGTGTGTCACAGTGTCTGTGTCTGTCTGTCTGTCACACTGGACTCTTGGATGGGTTTTCATGAGACGAATTTCAGACAAAACCCTCTGTTATTTCAGAATTGATCTGCACCCCACCTCACTGTGAAATGGACAGGTTGTGTGTGTGTCTCAGAGGTTTATGGACAACGTGGAGTGGCTGGTGCGAAGGGAGTGGTTGGGAAAGATGGACCCCCTTCACGAATACCCGTGGATAGTAGTTTAAAATAGGTAGAGGGTACAGGTAAATTGTGGTGGATATGGGCTGTGGTGCGCGTGGTAGAATTGGAAGGGCTACTCCAAAGCATTTTGCTTCCCCGCGCTATTGCGGTGATCAAATGTCGCGGCCATCAAAGGGCGGACACTGACGTTGCTCGGGGCAACGCAAGGGCGGACGAGGCGGCAGGAAAGGCCGCCAACCAAAGGATAGGACGCAACATGCCGATGGTAACACCGGCACAGGGGGCCCTCTGCTTAGAGGAAAAGGGCCAAGTACTGATGGGCAGGTCCGTGTGTAAGAATACCCTCCCTGCGGACCCTGGGGAAAGGAAACACAGGCAGATAGTGAATATTACAAGCTCGCTATTACATAACCTCACACACCTCCGGTTGGCATGGAGAGGGGAAAAACGGGACAAACACCATCCCAGGCCTTCTCACTTGCATGACCACTCATTTAGTGGCTCCGCACGGGACCATGTTTGTATGCGGGAATAAAGCTTACCCGTATTTACCTGATAATTGGGGAGGAATTTGCTATTTAGGATCAGTTTTCCCAGAGATGGAAATGCGACAACACTTGCATAATACCACTGCACTCATAAGGACACAACGAAGCACCTATTGGCACGACGACGACACCACCACCTTACACGGCGCTGATTGGGAGAAGGCCGTTGGTTTCTTCTTCCCATGGGCTGGGACGGTCATGAGCAGTTACCGCATTGACAAAATTGCGTTAATTTTAGAACAGGTGGCCAACGACACCGCTACAGCACATGACGAAATGTTGGACACGGTTGTCCACCTGCGTACAATGGTTATGCAAAATAGGGTTGCGTTAGATATGCTACTGGCAGAACGAGGAGGGGTATGTGGGATAATTAAGGGTAAATGTTGTACTTTTATTCCTGATCCTTCACAGGGGGTCAGTGCTGCTATTATAAGGTTAAGAGAAAGTGCTCATATATTGACAAAGGATCGAATGGATCGAGAAGCCTCCCACCAGTGGCTTACTGACTGGTTTAAAGGATGGACAGGTACGATAGTAAAGTGGATATTGACCGCCTTGGCAATAGTCCTTGGAATCGTGGTTTGTTGTGTACTAATCAAGGCTTTAGTCCTTGCGTGTGTGAGAAAGTTTACCACAGGATGGACACTGAAGACGACACCAGAAAAGGCCATGGTGATGACCGACAAGCTGACCGGGGGTCCAGATGACACTCCGGCCGTCGACGTGACTGCAGACCGCGGATCCTGGAACGACGACCCGAACGAGTCACTGGGCCGCGACAATGAGATCTCCGCTTCCGAAGATCGTTCTTCCATTGTTGATATTACCGATAATGATTTTGATTACACAGTTGCGGACCTCAGAGCATTTCAGGCTGCCAGGAGGCCGATTACTCTGGACCCCAACATGTCGCATGCAGACGCCAACGAGTTCCTAAGGGATTCCTCGCATTTTTTCTCGATGTGTAAGGCTATGACTGTTGCTGGCCGCCGACGCCGCAGGCCTACGCCACCTGAGAATAATGTTACTGATGATGTTACCAATGATGATGTGGGCCACATGCACGGGTCCCCGACTGATGTTTATGTCTCAATGCAGGCCTTGCCTCTTTATGTTTCACGAGCTCACCTTTATGTCTCACAAGCTCACAGTGAGTCAAACGTCACTGACCCAGTCCGGGATTTGGACCCAACTGCAAACCCAAGCCCGGATGGAGAGGAACTCATTCGTGGAGATACTCTGAGTTCCGAATCTGATTGTTTTACGGATTCGTCCATGGATAACAGCGGTGGAAGCAGCATCGCCTCGGACGATCTCGACTTTGACCCAAAGGAAGTTGCTCTCCCTCCTTTGGACCGTTATGCTTTGTTTTATGGCCATAGGTTTAAGCCACCTGATACTGATGATGTTGTGTCTTCCCCAGATCACCAGCATGTAAGAGACCTCATGAACATGAATATCGATTGAGCGCTGAAGATCTCCAAGGATTTCACCTGGGGAAGCCTGGGCGAGCTCCAGTCGGGGAGGAGTCCTGGCCGCACCTCTGTGGACCAAGGGTGGGTCGGGAGATCTTCCTGGGTGTGGACCCCGGCGGAACCAGAGGTCTTCGTTGTGGATTTGACGCGCTATTCGATCTTCATGCTTCTACGGTCTCACCTCATACATCCATCTACACCTGACCTACATCATACACCCACATACACCCACATACACCCACATACCCGCGGATCATCCTGCTGAGTGCTATGTGTGGTACTTGGGTACGGGACATGCTCACTGGGCTGCATCCGCGTGGTATGTTTAGTGAACCTTTTACACTGTCTATCTCGCCTCTCTTGGAGGATTTTTTATGCCATTTGATCACCCTGCTTTTACGGACTTACATTGCATACTCACATACAGACGCGAATCATCCTGCTGAGTGCTACGTGTGGTACTTTGGGTACGGGACATGCTCACTGGGCTGCCTTCGCGTGATATGTTGAATGACTTTTCTGATTTGTTTGTTTCTGCTTTGTTTTGAAATAAAGGCCTTTGATTGGCTCGTAGATAACGTTGTATCTTAGATCCAAAAGGGCGGTATGTAGGGAGCTGTTATGCCCCTCCCCCTTTGTATTTCTTGCTGCTTTACCAATTACCAAGTATAACCAATTATATGTTTTGTTTTGACTGATTGCTGTACTGTTTTATAATACTTAGTCCTTTCTTGTGCATTGAGGATGTGTAATACCCTAATAAGGAGTCCTGTGCTTGTGAGCTCTTGCCCTGGGATGGCATAATCTCTTAGTTCCCCTCTTTGGCCTTGGTTGCAGCTGCTATCTCTCTGCCTCCCATATGACTTTGCCAATATCCTGTGGGCTGACACATTTATGAGTGCCCACTCCCTTTGTACTTTCCCAACCAAGGTCTCTATACAGAAAGTTGTAAACATGTTGCCACATATTGCTGACCATCTCCTTATCTGAGCTAACCTATGAGTGGCCTTGGATGAACTTCCTTTAACTAACTGAACAACAGGATGGGACTAATGGTGGGAGGACCAATGAGCCCATTCTGTCTCTGTATCTTGTGAGCTAAAACCACACCCTATATTCTTTATATATAGCAAGTTTAAATCGAATTATTTTCAGAGCATCTTGTTGTAGTGTTGGTCATTTTGTGTGAGCCTCCTGCGACATTCTGCTTCTCCGCAAGCTTGTGTAACGAGTTCTAATAAATATATCCGTTGCTCCTTTCTCTGAGTCTTCTGAGTCCCAAGTTCTAAATCCAGTTCCGCCATATATATATATATATATATATATATATATATATATATATATACATATATATATATATACATATATATATATATATACATAAATATATATACATACATACATACATACTAGCTTGGCTCGACTCGCTGCGCTCGCTTCACCAAGCGTCGTTACTGATATACACACAGACTTGGTCTGTCTGTAGTCTGTATGTATATATATATATATATATATATATATATATATATATATATATATATATATATATATATATATATATATATATATATATATATATATATATATATATATATATATATATATATATATATATATATATATATATATATATATATATATAGATATATATATATATATATATATATATAGATAGATATATATATATATATAGATAGATATATAGATATATATATATATATAGATATATATAGATATATATAGATAGATATATATATATATATATATATATATAGATATATATAGATAGATATATAGATATATATATATATATAGATATATATAGATATATATAGATAGATATATATATATATATAGATATATATATATATATATATATATATATATATATATATATATATATATATATATATATATACACACAGACTTGGCATTTAATATGGAATTTTTTTTTTGGTGGGGGTGAACTTACTTTCAAGATGTCTTTGAACCAAAAGTTAATTGGAATTATGTTGAAATTATTCTAGATTTTGTTAATGTGACATTTAAAAGAAACAAAAACCACATTTGACATTTCAAAACAAATAAATTGATCCTTGAAAGTGATGCAAACTGATATCGAACTCAATTCATGGACAGTACTGTGTTAAACTTCTGTACGTTTTCCAGAAGTATCTCTTTATTTTGCACATTAGGCAAAAATTTTTTTAACAAAAACAAAAGTCAAATTACGACTGGGATTACGGACAGTAAAATTACAGTTCAGTACTTCGTGTAACCGCCACGAGCATTCAGTAGAGCACGTACACGTTGACGCATGCTGTTCACGAGATTTGCAAAGGTTTGGACAGGAATCGCTTGCCATGCAGTGACAATAGCCTGCTGCAATTCACGCACAGAGGTCGGCTGCTGGTCCAAGTGGTCGATTTGACGCATTAATTCTGCCCACAAGTTCTCTGTCGGATTAATATCCGGGGACATGGCAGGCCACTCCATATGCTCTACACCACGGTCAGCAAGAAAGTGTTGGATCATGCGAGTACGATGAGGCCGTGCATTGCCATATTGGAAGACAAAGTTTCCTCGAAAGGCTGCACGAGCAAATGGAAGCAATGTTTCTTCCAGAATGGCCCTGCACTTGAACTGGTTCAGGTTTCCATTCAGAACAACCAGGTCAGTTTTGCCCCCTGCATGAAAAGCAGCCCAAACGGTCACCCCACCACCTCCAGCTTGGACTCTTGGCACTATACAATCTTCGTTGTAGGCTTCATGCACTTGTCTGCGCACTCGGACATGGCCATCTTGACGATAGCCCAGAAATCTAGACTCGTCACTGAAGATCACGTGATTCCAGTGTCCTGGCTGCCATTGATGGTGCTCTCTGGCCCACTGCAATCGGCGCTGGCGGTGTTGTCTGGTCAGGCGTGGCTTTCTCAGGGGACGCCTGGCACGATAGCCTGCTTGAACCAGTCGTTGGTTGACTAGCCTTCTGGATACAGGCACATTTGTCAGTTGCTGCCACTCAGACATAAGCTGTTGAGCTGACTTGGTACGGCCATTGCGGACTAACCAGTGCAGCCGGTGATCATCCCTCCTGGTGGTTCTGCGGGGACGTCCTGGCCTCGGTATTGGAGTAGGGACACCCCTCTGAGCATTTCGTTTCAGGATCTTTGACACCTGACCTTGAGTGATGCCATACTGCTGAGCAATAGCACACTGTTTCATGCCGTAATTTCGTAAAGCCACCACTCCATGACAAACAGCATTGTCGAGTTGACGGACCATCTCCAGAGGAAGCGGCAATAACTTTTGGAGACGTGCAGCAGTTGTTTTCCACTAATACAGAACGCAACAACCCTTGTATACCCGACTGTGAAGCCAATCATCAAATGCACCTGTCCATACATTTTGCCACGCCACCTGTGATATAATCCTGTTGTTGACTTCTTGCTGCGACAGACAATCAGTGACATGGTTCTTTTAACAAATAAATCACCAAAGTGTAAAAGAAACTCATCAGATTGATATACTGAGTTAAGAGAGTAAAGTCTGTGTCTGTATATATATATGTATATATATATATATAATATATATATTTGCGGATCTCAACGTCGGCCTTTCCCCTTACCAAGGGGGGATTAATCCCCTTGTCTTTTACTAGCCGACGTGATCTGGGGCTATGACGTTCCTTCCGGTCAGCGCTGAATAGGGTGGTCGGCCGAATTATTCCTATTACCTAATTACCAGCGCCTCCCAGGAAGCAAGGAAATAACTCCGCCCGAACCACGGTTTTAGGTGGAAACGCCGAGCGACAGCGAGCCGTGATCCGAGCTGTTAACAGGAACTAACCCGATTTGAGCGGTGCCGAATCGTGCCACGCTTACCCAATGGAGGAAAAGACCGATACGGTCGAATTAGGAAGAAATAAGGAAGAACAATTGGTTTATTAATAATTTGTACAGGAAGGAAGAGAAGTACACACAGAGAAGCTTATACAGTCTTAACTTATCCCTGGACAAACGGGCCCGCACACACAGACACACTCACACGGGGATGTAGAAGGTTGGGTTGATGGTCCCAGGATGATGGCGTCCAGGCAGCTCACTCCGGTCCCCCACTCGTACCGTGAAGCAGATGGTCAGGCGGCAGCGGCCAGGAACTCGCCTCGTGCCGTTTGGCCGGAGCGGACAATTACAGGGCGGAATGCGGGCGAAGGGTAGGCTGGCTTGGCGGTTACACTCGCGGGGCTGCGTACGTAATAATCGACAGCTCGAACGCGCTGCTTAATGCGTTTTCCTCACGAGGCCTCTTTGCACACTCGGACGTCTCCGCGCAGTCCTCTTAATGCGATCAGTATTCTGTAATGCGCGAATTGTGCCAGTCCTTGGACAGTCCTCTTGGTAAAGCGCAATTCCCTCAAGTCCTCCAGTCCTCTCGAAGGGCTTTGTGAGCGCGTTTATATATCGCCGCCCAGCGAACCCTCTGGAATTTGCCAGCCACGCGCCTTCAGCCATGCCCACCGAGCCCTGGTTGGTTGTTGGCTCTTACCGGCTCCGCCTTTGACGTGCTGCTTGATGTGGCCACACCCCGACCTCGCGCTCCTCCCCCTTTCCTGGCCTACCTCGTGTCATTTGGCTGGTTTCGAGTGAAAACCCAAGGGCAGCGAACGCTCTTTTTTTTTTTTTTTTTTTTTTTTTTTTTTTTTTTTTTTTTTTTTTTTTTTTTTTTTTTTTTTTGTATACAATATCGAGGCTCGTGAAAGAGCGAACATTAATCACATGAACACACAGAAAGACAAACCGACACATAAAACATATAACATAGGGAGCGGTAGACAAGATGGGGAGAGAGGGGGAAGGACACAAACACAACATTTGAGAGCAGGGACCGAGAGACATGGAGACATCGAGAGATCTGAGAGAGGGCGAGGGCTTTGGGGGGGGGGGGGGGGGGCGTGGGAAGGGGGCAGTGGGAGAGGTATAAAACATATGGACACTGCCAGGACTTCCAGGAAAGAAGTTGGAATTTCAAACAAGGTGGATCTGGGGTGAATTAGCGGGGGTAGAAAAGATCAAGGTTTTGGATGGGGGAAGATAAGAGATGGTGGTGAACAGCTGTTTTAAAGACCTGGAGGGAGGAGTGGGATTGAAGGGAGTGAGGGAGTTTGTTCCAGAGGCGGGAGAAAAGAGGAATGAAAGAGTGAAGGTGAGCGGAGAGCCGAGATTTCGGCTCTGGCAAAGCCAAATCAGGGCGCGGGATGGATGCTGCTGGCAAAGCTGCTGGCAAAGGAGGTGTATTAGCCAAATCAGGGCGCGGGATGGATGCTGCCCAATGAGGTCGATTCGGAGGGTGGGCCGCAAAATGAATGGGACTTACTCTTATTTATTTTACACAACGCAGGTATCACTTTTGGAAGTGGCCTTTTTCTCACATATACGATGACATAACTAATGTTCTAAGGTGGCCTACGTGTTGCATGTGGACTAACTATGGGGGCAAACCTTTAACCTTTATTAATCAATATGTACATTCTCAGAACCGCAACAATATATATATATATATATATATATATATATATATATATATATATATATATATATACACACATATATATATATATATACACACATATATATATATATATACACACACACATACATATATATACACATACATATATAAAGAGTTGGACAGATGGGGCATAGACAAAGAAGGCTCATTGGAATGGCTAAGAGGAGGGCAGCTCAACTTGCATGAAGAACAAATCATTGTAAATGTCCAAGAGACCAGGGACACTGCACCAATGTAAGAAGATGTCTGTCTGGACTGGGTCAATCGGACAGGTGTAGATTTTTCAAGGTGGAAATAAAGTACGAGCCACCTCTTATCGGGACGTAAAAAGCTCGCGTCAGAGCAGCTGTACACACAATGGCAGAATGGAGCTTGTGGAGTCAAGCTGTTCAATGGAGACATGAGCAAATCTTCAAAAACCTCACTTTCAGAAAACTCATGGAAACATGAACCAAAGTCGGTCATTGAAAACAAGAAAGTTGACGTCTTTTCGAAGCTGTTCCATGCGCTCACGCTTTCGAAGCTAAGTAATCTTTCACAATTGTGTTTTTGTCGAGACTGCATCTATCTTTCGGTGTGTGTACCTATAGCGTATCTTTAGGAAAATTTTCGGTGCTAATTTTTTGTACATGTATACACAATCGTCGGTTAATGCCTATCGAGTATTCTGAGGCCTAGTACTCGTAGGCTTAGGCTACCGTACTGTCTCCGACCTTGTGGTTTTGTTTTTCTCTCAGCGGTTCGTCGAATGCGCTGCAATTATTTTCGTTCTCTGTTTCGTCCCAGTCGTTCACCCCATACGTCCTTGTTTAATATCTCTACTCAAAAAAAAAAAACCCAAATTTGCTTTTCCTTCTCAGGCCTTATTCGTTTATTTGTTGTTCTTACTTGTTCGTTCGTTCTTCGTTCACGTTGTTCGCGATCACGCGGTGAGAAATGTATAATCTCTCCCCTGAACAACTATTTTCTCTCATATATTATAACACCTTTTTCTTCTTCTCCTACAAAAGGATGCTTTCGTCTTGCTCACCAAATCTATTCATTCCAAAAAATATATATAATACCATCTCTTACAGTTCCTCTTTTCTACATTCCCTAAACTCTCCAGAACTCCACCACTCCTTCAGCTTCCTCAAACGTATTTTTGACTCGAAGGTCGCAAACTCATTTTGCAAAAAATGTTCGTTTCCCATGAATCGTACACTTTTCAAAATCCAATCTCACCCCTCCCCTCCATATCTTCCCCATCCCCCTTTCCCTCCAAAACTTCCCCCATCCTCCCTCCCCTCCAAAACTTCCCCATCACCCCTCCCCTCCAAATCCTCCCTATCACCCATCCCTTTCAAATCTCCCCCCTTGCCCCTTCCCTCCCCTCCCTCCTAAACTCCCCCCACACCCCTCCCCTCCGAGACTCTCCCTCGCTCCTCCCCTCCTAGACTCCCCTCTCACCCCTCCTCCTCAAAGCATCCTCCCTGCTTCTTCCCCCTTCCAACTTTCACCTTCATCTCCCCCAACCTTCTCCCTCGCTCTTCCCCCTCCTCAAATAACACCTCACTGTGCCTCACCCAATCTCCATCAAACCTTTTGTCAGCCCCATTCTTCCCTTTCTCCAAGCTATTCTGAAATCTCTGACACACCTTCAACAGCCCTCCCTACCTCTTCCTCCTCTTCCACATCTTACCCTACCCCTACTCCCCCCCCCCCCCCTGTTCTGTACCCGATGCTCCCCCTTCCTCTTCATTAACGGTATGGACCTCAAACATCCGGGGCCTTCGCTCAAACTTGACTGACCTCTCCATACAGGTTGCTTCTGACAAACCAGATGTGATCCGCTTAACAGAAACTTTCCTCCTTCATGATGTTCTCTGATGCCTTGGTATCTCTCCCAGGTTACTCCCTCCTCTGGTATGATAGACCTGAGCCTCGTCCTGGAGGTGGGGTTGCTATCTTTAAAAAAAACTCTCTTCCTCACTCGCCCTCCACTGCCCTCTCTCCACCTCACCCCCAGGAATACCTTTGGCTACGGCTTCCCCTTCGCTCCCACCTTTTGTTCATATGTGTGTTGTACCGTCCACCAAACAGTGATGACTCCATCTACATCTCGCTGTCTGATAATATGGACCAACTTCTATCTACCCATCCCAACTCTCTCTTCCTCATATGTGGTGATTTCAATTGTCACCATGCCAGTTGGCTGGGTGTGGGTACCTCTCTCACCAGCCATGGCTCTTCAGCAAAGGACTTCTGCGACTCACTGGGACTGACACAATCTGTCAATTTCCCGACCCGGATCAGTCAACGGAGCATCTTCTCTTCTGGACTTGGTTATGACTAACTTCCCTGAAAATGTCTGCTGCTCTTCTTCTGCTCCAATCGGCTCATCTGATCATGTGCTTGTCAAAGTGAACATCTCTCTGACCATTCTCAGAGAGCCTCCTCAGCGTCGACGAGTCTGGCATTTCACTCAGGCCAACTGGCACGGTCTTCAAGCAGCCATCAATCATCTGGACTGGTCTCCCATCTCTACCGCCTCTGACATCAACTCATCCTGGGAATTCTTTCAAAGTAAATTGCTCTGTCTCATGCACAGATTTATCCCATCTCGTCTTCAGTTGTCATAACCTTCCTCCCATCCATGGTACACGGAATCTTGTGGTGAGGCTGTTGCCCTGAAACAACTTGCTTTCGTCTCCTGGCAAGCAAATCCAACGGAAGGAAATCTCATTTCCTTTCACAAAGCCCGAATCAAGGGTGTGTCCACCCTCAGGAGAGCCAGGAAACAATATCTCACTGTTCTCAAGACCGAACTCTCTTATCTGTCTCCCTCTTCCAAATCCTGGTGGCGTCTGGTCAAATCTGTTTCTGGTGTTTGTTCCCCCTCCATCCCCTCCATCACCTCAAACGGCTTAACGGCTGACTTCGCATGTGAAAAAGCTGAATGCCTCAACTCTGTGTTTGCCTCTAAATCTTGTGTCCCAAACCCATCCCTCTCTGTACCCACCGTACCCAGTCGTACCCAGCTGCTCCTGGACTCTGTGTCCTTTCCTCCTGACAAGGTGGAAAAGTTTCTGTCAACCCTCGACTCTGATTCTGCAACTGGTCCTGACGGCATCAGCCCACGGGTCCTAAAATCATGTTCTTCTGCTCTTTCACTCCCTCTTTCTGTTCTCTTCACCCTCTCTTTTGCTCAAGGTCATCTGCCATCTGCTTGGAAATCTGCCAACATCACCACTTTGCACAAAAAAGGTGCAAAAACAGATCCTAGCAACTACAGACCAATCAGCCTTCTCCCAATTATCAGCAAAGTTATGGAATCCATCATTGCTTCAGATATGAAATCTTTCCTCTTCTCCAATGGCTTGATCTCTGATCATCAATTTGGTTTCAGACCTGGTCACTCTACTCTGGACATGCTGCTTCTGCTTTCTCAACAATGGATGGAGGTCCTCAACGCCAAACAGGAAATTAGAGCTGTCTCCCTTGACATCGATACGGTCTGGCACCCTGCTCTGCTCACCAAACTCTCCTCCTTTGGTATCCATGGAAATCTCCACGCATGGCTGGCGGACTTCCTCTCTGGTCATAGTCAACGTGTGGCCCTGAATGGGTTTCTCTCATCTCCTCTTCCTGTTCAGACTGGAGTTCCCCAAGGTAGTGTTCTGGGCGCTGTGCTTTTTCTGGTCTTCATCAATGATCTCTCTGACTCTCTTGAAAATCCTCTCTATCTCTTTGCTGACGACTCTACTCTCTGTCGCTCCATTCCTCATCCCTCAGATCGGCAGTCTGCAGCCTCCTCACTCTCTGCAGACCTGTACAAAATCACAGACTGAGCAAACAAATGGAACATGTCTTTCAATCCTGATAAATCTCACACTCTTACGATGTCTCTCCGAAAAGACCGACTGGACAACCCTCCCATCCACTTTCTGAATAATCCTCTCCAAGAAGTTCTGTCACTCAAGCTTTTGGGTCTCACTATTTGCTATGATCTTTCCTGGGAAAACCACATTTCAAATCTGGCCTCCAAAGCCAGTCGCCGACTGGGCATCCTCCGTCGTGCAAAGTCCTTCCTTGGCACACCTGAGCTCCTCACCACATACAAGGCTTTCATCCGCAGCTCTATGGAATACTGCTCTCCCCTCTGGTCTGGTGCTCCTGCCTCACACCTAGCTCGTCTTCACGCTGTTGAAACCAAAGCGTTCAGAATCATTGGAATCTCCCACGATGAAGCTAACTCCAAGGGCCTTTCACTCACTCACCGCAGGCAGGTTGGTGGTCTTTCCGTCTTCTACCGACTCCTCTCTGGCCTTGCCCCCCCAGCTCTCTCTGGGCTCTGTCCCCCAAATATTCCTACAGGTCGCACAAGATCTGCCTGCAACCCTCTTATGGTTAAACTGCCAAAATCAAGACTTTCTGCTCACCTTCATTCCTCTTTTCTCCCGCCTCTGGAACAAACTCTCTCACTCTCTTCAATCCCACTCCACCCTCCAGGTCTTTAAAACAGCTGTTCACCACCATCTCTCATCCTCCCCCATCCAAAACCTTGATCTTTTCTACCCCCGCTAATTTCGGTCCCCTTGTGTTTTATACCTCTCCCCCCCCCCCCCCCCCCTTCCCACGCCTCCTCCCCCCAAGCCCTCTCCCTCCCACACTTCTCCCTGCTCTCAAATGTTGTGGTTGTGTGCTTCCCCTTCTCTCCCCATCTTGTCTTCCGCTCCCTCTTTTTGTATATTTTGTTTGTCTGGTTGATTTGTTTGTGAAATAAATGTTAGCTCTTTCACGAGCCTCGATTCAGTATAAAAAAGAAAAAAAAAAAAAAAAGTAACGCTCACACACGAGCTAATACTTCCATCGAGAGTGAACATAGAAAACAAAGCAATGCGACCGGATATCGGCCTTAGGTATATAAAAAAAAGAAAATAAGGCATTGCTACTTGAGGATTTTGGCCTAAACCATGCAGAAATCAAGAAAATGAGCAAATACGAAGATCAACGGCAAGACCAACGAAGCTTTAAAGTGCACCATCTAATGCCAGTACATGAGACGCCCAGTTTAACGTCCACCCGGCGGATGACACAAGCGTTGATTAATTACTCTAATGAGAGTTCGGGATTCAAACCCAGGCTAGACAGCATAGAGGTGAGTGTGCGTACCTCTTCTCTCTCCTCTGAACCCTCTACTCATTGGGAATACCAGTTACGTCACCTGAGTTCATACTATTTTCTGCTTTCACTCAATTAAATCCACTCGATACCAAGGGCAGAGATGAAATAAAGGATCAGGTTTTCTCACACAGTCATCATCAAGCAAGATCGAGGTTATCCCTCATGTAAGAAATTAAATAAATGATCTCTCCCACTTTCCTGGGTCCTCATGTACAGTACCAAAGTATCTCTCCCACATTCCTGGATGTCCACAGGAATAAAGTTTTCCGAGTCTGTGAGAAGCGGTGGCAATCGACAGAAAATTAAGGTGGACATGTGTGCGTGCACATCTTAAAAACCATTCCTTGGAATGTTACCACAAACCAACTGCAGTTGGAAGCTGTCCGGGGCTCAGTGATGATCCTGAGAAGAACCCTCGGAACAAAACTTCGACAATAAGAAAACCTGACAGCTTAGTCCATGAATCGTGACCCCCTTATCGAGCCCAAGAGGACTCCATTCCACCTTCTGAAACCCACATATGGAGTAACAACTTACGACACACCCATACATACTTCTGTCTGACAAATTCCTCCGTGATGAGCTTCTTCACGTCTCCAAAGACGGGGTGATAGGAACTGAAAATGGCACGTTCAAAACGAATGTTAATGGCACACAAATGGGATCAACGAAGATGATATCGACTGTATTCACAGGTGAACAATGAAATTGCTCACGTTGGATCGATCCCGAACTTCCTCAATGAGAGCCACAATGCGGCTGCAAAACAATCAAACAAAATCAAATGGCACAATTAATTGAATAAATTCATCAAAAAGCCAAAGCAAGACTATCCACAATACAACCAACTACCAAAAATGAACAAGAGTTTTAAACATTGGGTGGAGTGGTGGAATACTGTGAACTTGGAATTTGGGTGTTTACATTACTGGGATTACTGGATATATTGTCATGTCGATGTGGTAGAGCAATATGTAGAGCAGATAGAGCTGAGTAGGTAACATGCTTCGAGGTGTCGCGGTAAGGAAAACTACCTTGTAATAAGTTCATGTGTTGGCGTTTGTCGGGTTAATATGTATACTTGTGAATCTACCAGGAGGTTCGAGTGATAAGTAGTGTTGGGATTAAGGAGTAGCGCCCCTGTGTGTTCTCACCTGGTTAGCCAAACCTTTGTCCATTTTGGCACTGCACACCACTTAGACATTAGTTATGACCTTTAATACAACACAAAGTAACGCCCTCCCCTGACATGACTTGGGAAGAGACCAGGCCAGGACACCGCCGAATGGCCGCCACCACCTACACCTCCGGACAGGCATATCCACCTTGAGTACCACGCCCAGGAGGGCTGTGCTCGTTTGGCGTGAATGTACGCGGGAGGCGCGAAGCGGGTCGACAGAGGGCAGGAAGTTACGAGGCTCTGATTGGTTGGCAGCGCGCCAAGGCTGACGTCACCGGCCAGCGAATATTAACGAGCGCCGGACGCCATTTTGGGCAGTTGAGAGGGCAGTCGAGTTGAGAGGAGAGGACTCCGAGATGGAGTGGAGAAGGAGAGTTGAGTTGGTTTGAGGAGTTGGTTCAAGTGAGTGACTCGGCGAACAGTTCGTTTCAGGAGTTAGTTTTCCGATCAGATTCCTGGCAGATTCCTGGCCCTGGTTGAGTTCAGAGTTGGCTTGCTGGTTGAGTTGGCTTGTGAGTCCGAGCCCGAGTGGAGTTCGCTTGCTTCGTGCAGCCCTGCGTTGGACCTTGTGGAGATCGACCTCATGTCGCTGGCCTGCGTGGCCTGCGTCCGCTGTACGCGGGAGCCGCTGGCCTGCGTCGGATGCATGGCGCTTGGAGCGAGGCCTTGTGGCACTTGGAGCCGCTGGCACTTGGAGCCGCTGGCCTGCGTCGGATGCATGGCGCTTGGAGCGAGGCCTTGTGGCACTTGGAGCGAGGGACCTCGTGGTGTGCGATTGGGGCTTATGGAACTTAGAGCGAGGCCTCGTGGGTACATCAGGGCCGAACGGAGCGGTGTTGGACGGCAGCAAAGACAAGACGACGGACAGATAAGCTCACACAACATTTCACGATTCAACATAACGTGTTCTTTTCCTCAATTCATCCTCCTTTGTTCGTTTCTGAGTCCAGTGTGTGTGGGATCCCAATTTAGATACCTTATTTTATTATCGGCGCGTATTTTCCTGTCCTTGCTTTTACTTGAATAAATCCTTGTATTATTTTGCATCCCCCATTCAAACCTGTGCCCGCTTGAGTTGATTGCCCCTTACAGGACAGGAGCTATGCCGGCGCGCTGCAGTTAAGTGCTTTCGCCGCAGCCTCCATTTTCCTTCTTCCTCCCGCGCGGCCATAGCCAAATCCGTGTTTGGGTAGTTGCCTCCGAATAAGGTTGTTAATTTAATAAAATTTAATTTTATTCCGGTTGGAAAAGCCACGCGGGAAAGCGACCTCCTTTGTGGAGTAGGAGGTGAGCGGTATGGAAAGGAGAATGGAAGATGTGGGAAGCATAGGGAGTGGGTCGGATGTAGATGGGGGAATTCAGGGTAGTGTTGAAGCGTTCCCCGCTATTGGGACGGCCCCGACAACCGACCAGATGTTGGGTCAATTGCTTAAGAAAATGGAGGGAATGAATAACGATATGAAGGCTCAGAGGGAGAAGAGTGAGAGAATGGGTGAGCAAGCCAGTAGAGAAATGAAGGAAGACATGAGGGCTCAGAGTGAGAACAGTGAGCGAGCCAGTCGGGGATTGACAAGAGAAATTTGGGGAATAGAAAGCATAATTAGGCAATGGAAAATGGATATAAAAACGGATATGGGAGGAATGAAAAGGGATTTGAGGGAAGAAATGAAGGCTCAGAGGGAGCAGAGTGAGAGAATGGGTGAGCGATTGGGAAATCAAGTCGGGGGGCTGAAAAACAAAACGGAGTCCCAGGGGAATGAATGTAGGGAAGGAATGAAAGGAATGAGTGATCGATTGAAGGAGGACTTGAAGCGAATGAATAACAAAATGGATGAACAAAAGATTTTAATGAGGGAAGACGAAGCGAATGAAGAACAAAATGGATGAACAAAAGATTGAAATGAAGGGAATGAAGGAGCAAATTAATGCTCAAACCAGAAAAATTGAGGGGTTGACAGGAGAATTGAATGCCCAAACCAAAAACATAGAGGGATTAAAGGGAGAATTGAAAGCGCAAATTGAAGGAAATGGAAATAAAATTGATGGGTTGAAAGGGGAACTGAATGCTCAGAGTAAAAAAATTGATGGGCTGGAAAACAAAATGGGTAAAGATATGGGAGAAATGAAAAACAAAATGGAGGCTCAGAGTGAGCGCAGTGAGCGACTAGAAAATAAAATTGATGGGTTGGATGGAAAAATGGACTCCCAAAGGAATGAATTGAAGGGAGAGATGAAGGAAATGAGTGACCAAATTAATGAATTAAAAGGGGAAATGAATGCTCAGAACGAGCAATTGGAGAACAAAATTAATGCCCAAACCAACAACATAGAGGGATTAAAAGAGGGATTGAAAGGACAAATGGAAGGAATGGAAAGTAAAATTGATGGATTGGAGAAGATGGAGGTGATGAATGAACAAATGAATGAACAAGAACAAGGGAATAAAATGAAGGACAGGATGTTTTTTTTTTTGTTTGTTTGTTTTTTTTTTGTATACAAGATCGAGGCTCGTGAAAGAGCGAACATTAATCACACAGAAAGACAAACCGACACATAAAACATATAACATAGGGAGCGGTAGACAAGATGGGGAGAGAGGGGGAAGGACACAAACACAACATTTGAGAGCAGGGACCGAGAGACATGGAGACATCGAGAGATCTGAGAGAGGGCGAGGGCTTTGGGGGGGGGGGGGGGCGTGGGAATGGGGCAGTGGGAGAGGTATAAAACATATGGACACTGCCAGGACTTCCAGGAAAGAAGTTGGAATTTCAAACAAGGTGGATCTGGGGTGAATTAGCGGGGGTAGAAAAGATCAAGGTTTTGGATGGGGGAAGATAAGAGATGGTGGTGAACAGCTGTTTTAAAGACCTGGAGGGAGGAGTGGGATTGAAGGGAGTGAGGGAGTTTGTTCCAGAGGCGGGAGAAAAGAGGAATGAAAGAGTGCAGGTGAGCAGAGAGCCGAGATTTCGGCAGTTTAACCATCAGAGGGTTGCTGGCAGATCTTGTGCGACCTGTAGGAATATTTGGGGGACAGAGCACAGAGAGAGCTGGGGGTGCAAGGCCGGAGAGGAGTCGGTAGAAGACAGAAAGACCACCTACCTGCCTGCGGTGAGTGAGTGAAAGGCCCTCAGAGATAGCTTCATCGCGGGAGATTCCAATAATTCTGAAAGCTTTGGTTTCAACAGCGTGAAGCCGAGCTAGGTGTGAGGCAGGAGCACCGGCCCATAGGGGAGAACAGTATTCCATTGAGCTGCGGATGAAAGCCTTGTATGTGGTGAGGAGCTCAGGTGTGCCGAGGAAGGACTTCGCACGACGGAGGATGCCCAGTCGGCGACTGGCTTTGGAGGCCAGCTTGGAAATGTGGTTTTCCCAAGAAAGATCATGGCAGATAGTGAGACCCAAAATCTTTAGCGACAGAACTTCTTGGAGAGGATTGTTGAGAAAGTAGATGGGAGGGTTGTCCAGTCGATCTTTTCGGAGAGGCATAGTAAGAGTGTGAGATTTGTCAGGATTGAAAGACATGTTCCACTTGTTTGACCAGTCTGTGATTTTGTCCAGGTCTTCAGAGAGTGAGGAGGCAGCAGACTGCCGATCTGAGGGAAGAGGAATGGAGCGGCAGAGAGTGGAGTCATCAGCAAAGAGATAGAGAGGATTTTCGAGAGAGTCAGAGAGATCATTGATGAAGACCAGAAAAAGCACGGGGCCCAGAACACTGCCTTGGGGAACTCCAGCCTGAACAGGAAGAGGAGATGAGAGAAACCCATTCAGGGCCACACGTTGACGACGACTAGAGAGGAAGTCCGCCAGCCATGCGTGGAGATTTCCATGGATACCAAAGGAGGAGAGTTTGGTGAGCAGAGCGGGGTGCCAGACCGTGTCGAAGGCACGTGATATGTCGAGGGAGACAGCTCTAATTTCCTGTTTGGCATTGAGGACCTCCATCCATTGTTGAGACAGCAGAAGCAGCATGTCCAGAGTAGAGTGACCTGGTCTGAAACCAAATTGATGATCAGAGATCAAGCCATTGGAGAAGAGGAAAGATTTCATATCCGAAGCAATGATGGATTCCATGACTTTGCTGATAATTGGGAGAAGGCTGATTGGTCTGTAGTTGCTGGGATCTGTTTTTGCACCTTTTTTGTGCAAAGCGGTGATGTTGGCTGATTTCCAAGCAGATGGCAGTTGACCTTGAGCAAAAGAGAGGGTGAAGAGAACAGAGAGAGGGTGAGATAGAGCAGCAGAGCAGGATTTTAGGACCCGTGGGCTGATGCCGTCGGGTCCAGTTGCAGAATCAGAGTCGAGGGTTGACAGAAACTTTTCCACCTTGTCAGGAGGAAAGGACACGGAGTCCAGGAGCAGCAGGGTATGACTGGGTATGGTGGGTACAGAGAGGGATGGGTTTGGGACACAAGATTTAGAGGCAAACACAGAGTTGAGGCATTCAGCTTTTTCACGTGCGGAGTCAGCTGTGTAGCCGTTTGAGGTAAGGGAGGGGATGGAGGGGGAACAAACACCAGAAACGGATTTGACCAGACGCCACCAGGATTTGGAAGAGGGAGACAGATAAGAGAGTTCGGTCTTGAGAACGGAGAGATATTGTTTCCTGGCTCTCCTGAGGGTGGACACACACTTGTTTCGGGCTTTGTGAAAGGAAATGAGATTTCCTTCCGTTGGATTTGCTTTCCAGGAGACGAAGGCAAGTTGTTTCTGGGCAACAGCCTCACCACAAGATTCCGTGTACCATGGACGGGAGGAAGGGTATGACAACTGAAGACGAGATGGGATAAATCTGTGCATGAGAGAGAGCAATTTACTTTGGAAGAATTCCCAGGATGAGTTGATGTCAGAGGTGGTAGAGATGGGAGACCAGTCCAGATGATTGATGGCTGCTTGAAGACCGTGCCAGTTGGCCTGAGTGAAATGCCAGACTCGTCGACGCTGAGGAGGCTCCCTGAGGATGGTCAGAGAGATGTCCACTTTAACAAGGACATGATCAGATGATCCGATCGGAGCAGAAGAAGAGCAGCAGACATTTTCAGGGAAGTTAGTCATAACCAAGTCCAGAAGAGAAGATGTTCCGTTGACTGAGATCCGGGTCGGGAAATTGACAGATTGTGTCAGTCCCAGTGAGTCGCAGAAGTCCTTTGCTGAGGAGCCATGGCTGGTGAGAGAGGTACCCACACCCAGCCAACTGGCATGATGACAGTTGAAATCACCACATATGAGGAAGAGAGAGTTGGGATGAGTAGATAGAAGTTGGTCCATATCATCAGACAGCGAGATGTAGATGGAGTCATCACTGTTTGGTGGACGGTACAACACACATATGAACAAGAGGTGGGAGCGAAGGGGAAGCCGTAGCCAGAGGTATTCCTGGGGGTGAGGTGGAGAGAGTGCAGTGCAGGGCGAGTGAGGAAGAGAGTTTTTGATAAAGATAGCAACCCCGCCTCCAGGACGAGGCTCAGGTCTATCATACCGGAGGAGGGAGTAGCCCGGGAGAGATACTATGGAATCAGAGACATCATAAAGGAGGAAAGTTTCTGTTAAGCAGATCACGTCTGGTTTGACAGAAGCAACCTGTATGGAGAGATCAGTTAAGTTTGAACGAAGGCCCCGGATGTTTGAGGTCCATACCGTTAATGAAGAGGAAGGGGGAGCATCAGATACAGAACAGGGGGGAGGAGGGGTAGGGTAAGATGTGGAAGAGGTGGAAGAGGTGGAAGAGGTAGGGAGAGCTGTTGAAGGTGTGTCAGAGATTTCAGAATAGCTCGGAGATTGAACAATTTGAAGGAAAAATTGAGCGACTGATTAACAAAATGGATGCCTGGATGAATGAATTGAGGGAAGGACAAATGAATGGTGCCAATGGGGCACAGGAGAAGCCAAAGGTGGCAGAAATTCATTCGGGCAGGGGGGGGGGGGGGGAAGCCAAATTGGGAATGGCAGAGAGTGCGGCCCATGCAGATGTGCATGTTGCGCAAGAACAGGAAATTGCACCGGGAACGGCATGTGAAGAGGTGAAAGGGGAATGTGCACAGGTAGATGGGGAATGCGCACTGGTGAGCGTGGAATGTGCAAATTGTAACAGGGAGTGTTTTCCACCTGCTGGCCTGGTTGTTTATCGGGACCGTGTGGATGTCACAACAGCTCAACCGGGGGATGGAATTTAATCCTTGCTGTGCCAGGGCGGTGGTTCGGAGCAAGAGGGGATAACATTGTTGGGGGTCCGTACGATTGAGCCGGACCATGTATTTATTGATCAAGACCTGTCAGAGCCGGAATTGATGGGGGATGAAGATGTATATGATGTGATCCATCGGCTGGGGACCGGGGACAGTCCCATGGAGGACGAGGTTGACCAGGCCCAAAGGAGTCTCGGTAATGAGGTGAGTTGGTCCGAGGAGGTGGTTGGAATGACCAAGGGGACCCTCAACGTACACTACGATTTGGTAACAGAGGCTCCAAAATTACAGAACCAGTTGGGGGAGTGTGTTGTCTCCGGGCTGGATTTGGCTCTTGGAGGATCGGGAGATAGAGCCTCTGGAGATTTGGTCCCCGTAGGGAATGTGGACCAGCTGCAGGGAGGGGCAGAACAACCTGAAGGAGTCGTTACCTGCAGCTGCTGTTTGGCAGTGGGAATAAAAAAATTTAAAAGGAGAAAGAAATTGATACTTAAATGGGAGTTGGATTTGGAGCAGCCTTGGTTGGAGTTGGTCCCTGTGCTGCGGGATTTGGACTTGGGGAGGTCAATGGTGATGGCCTCGGGCAAAAGTTGCCCCTTTCAAAATTTGGGGATGCCAGCCAGCTGCGGGGCTGTGCTGGTGAGATTTGGACGTGGGGTCCAGCCATGGGTGGCATGGCACGACCTGGGCCCCAAGGGGGGGTCTGGTGGAGTGTTGCGTCCTTTGTCCGTCGGGGCGCCGTCAGGGCGTGTGGCTCGGACCGGCAGGGTCACCGGACCCTGGTGGGGGTTAAGACCTCCATGCGGTCCGAGGTGGTTTCTCAAGCCTGGGATGGCAAATATTGAGGACCACTAGGGGGAGGTGTTGTGGGTCGCGCTTTGGTGGTGCCACTGCGAACGGTCAACTTGGGCCTGATGTAGTGACCACCCGGGCATGTGGCCTGACACCCTCTCCCTGAGACTTTGGGACAACCAGCATGTGGTGACCTGACATGCTGTGTTGGGCTATGGACGCGGGTCAAACCGAGTGGACAGGAATGGGACGGCCTGTCGGACAACCATTGGGGCATCTGTGGAACGTGATGGTGTGAGAGTGACCTTCCACAGATGTTCCGTTATGATTTATGGACTCTCGGGTTGGGAAGAGAGCCATGGGGATGTGAACGGGAATGTGTAACGAGCCGATCATATGGGCCATGCTCGGCTGGCATGTGTATGGCAAAGCATCTTTCTTTGGTGAGGTTTGTGAAATGTGAAAAATGTTTGGCATGGGTAATCTGTGGGTTAGATGCAAATTTAAGGGTGAATTTTGTGAAGAGAAATGGTGGACACCGTACAGTGACGCCATTATTGATCCAGGTGTGTTAGACCAAAGTGTTGGAGGCTGTGATAAAATTGAAAGGGTAGCAGGACACAGCTTTCAACTGGTTGCGGGGGCGACTGTGCTGATATTTGGGACGCGGGATCATGGGGATGTAGTTCTGTGGTCTGAGGGTCAACATGGTGCTATGCGTGTCCGAGGTGTGGACCATGTCTTCTGGGTGGGTCTCCTGGTGGAGCATGGCTGTCGACTGGACCTTGGTGTGGTCAGGTGTGGGTGAGAACTGGGGGGGCTGCAGTTCTATGGTCGGACTGGGGGATGATGTGGAGGTGCAGGGGACATGGCTGTAGGGATGCCACGCACTGCGACCGTGCCCCCCAGGGCCGAGGTTGTGCGTGCGGTCGTGTGTTTTTGGCAGCAAGTGCTCACCACATTGGCCAGCTGGGGCTGGTGCAGCTGTGTTCCTCGCAGGGGGGCTGAAGGATGGATGGTGGGTCGCACCCTTGTGGACACTCATGGGCCATGTTGGCGTGTTGACTGCTCACCTTGTCCCGATGACCCTTGCACAGTAGAGGTGCAGAGCTGTCGTGGCCACTGGTAGTTGTGTAGTGATGATCACCGTTGGATGCGGATCCACATACGTGCCAGTGTAGTGGGGACAAAAGACAAATTTGGAGAAATTTCGGGATTTTGAGGGAGGATTGCACTTTGAACCTTGACCAACCGGTAATTACCTGCACTTGAGGTGAGTGTTGGATGTGTACTGTCCCAGGCTTCAGGACTTGCTTGTGGAAATTTTGGGGACATGTAGTTTGGAGTTGGGGGCGGGTGAGAGTGATGACACGGCCGGTGAGGGGGATGGATTGTGTGCCACACAGTGTCTTGTGGGTGGCGTATGTTTTTGTGTAGTGGTTATGTGTTTTTATGTGGTTGTGAGGTTGGAGGAAATGGATGAGTAATGATTGTTGGAAACAATGAGTGGTGATTATTGTGCTTTTGGAAATATGTAATGGCAAATGTGAATAGGGGATTTCACATGCAGCAGGCCATGGCAACCCTTGTAACATCTTTTACACCATCTTTGGAATTGTGCCGAGTTGTGTGAGAATTGAATGGCAGCGGGGGAGGAAGTGTGTTTTGGGGTCTTGTGGGTGGGGAAGGTGTGTGTGTCCGCAGGTACGGATCAAGCTCTGAGGAGCGATGCCTGCGCCCCCCCCCCCCCCCCCCCCTCTGCGGCAATTACCCCTGGCAGCCGGTGGTATCTGGAAATTGGAGCTCGTCGGTTGAGGGTCTGGTTGGGCGCCGTGGGGTGAGGGAGTCCCCCGGTGACCCGTGTAGCTGCGCAGAAGCAGGAGGCCACGGAGGAGCCTGGTGTGTGTGGAGACCCTCACAGGCAAGGTAACGGCGGAAAGGGGCTGTTGGGCTGTCACGGGGCCAAGAGGTAAAGGGGGGAGGGGGGGGCAATGAACTTGTAAGTCGGTTGACTTGTTTTTGGGACTGCGGGCACCACAGCCTGAAGCGCCCCCACCATCTTTTTGTGCGGTACCTCCCCGCTGCCTAGTTGAGTAATGCACACACACAAATGACATCAATGCCATGGTCCTGCAGGGGGTGGGGGGTGAAATAAGTGTTTTGAAACTATTTTTGTGCAGTAATGAGTGGTGGAATGAGAATGAGTGGTTAAGGGGTTTGTGTTGCATGAATGTGGGCGAAATCCACCGAGCCACGTCACTCACCTGCAACATCTTGACAGGGCCCGTGGAAATTTAGGGGTGCATTGGGGATGGCCCCGCAGGTAAGGTCGTGTCTTGTGGCATCCACCGCGGGACGCGGTCTGTAGACCGGGGTATGTACAAATGTATAGAGTTTTGAATTTTGTAAGTTTGGTTAACTTTGTGGTTAAGGTAGGAGTTTTGTGTGTTGTTTGTTCCTCCCACCACAGGAGCGATAGAAAGAAGAAAATGTAAATACATGATTGCATGATTGTTATGGGGTTTAGCTTGTTAAGGAGGTGTAGGTAAGTAGTCCGACTCACTTCCCACAGCCTTCCTGATTTATTTCATAGGTTAACAAGTGTTACGCCTAGGTCCCCCGTCGGTGAAGTGGTGAGTTGACAAAGTGGAAGACGCAGAAAACATGCTATGATATGATACTTCGCTCACAAGGTTCAGACATACATGGAGGCGGCCATCTTGGATTTTGACGTGGCCACCCAATTTTAAACAGCGTTCTTCCTTGTGCCTAGATACACCCACACACCAGATTAGAAGTTAATAGTTCGCTTATTTTTCGAGATATTTCGCTCACAAGGTTGACATAAATATGGTGGCGGCCATCTTGGATTTTGACGTGGCGACCCAATTTTCAATAGCGTTCTTCCTTATGCCGAGATACACCCACACACCAAATTAGAAGTTGGTACTTTGCTTATTTTTCAAGATATTCATCTCACAAGGTTCAGACATACATGGCGGCGGCCATCTTGTATTTTGATGTGGCGACCCAATTTTCAATAGCGTTCTTCCTTATGCCTAGGTACATCCCCACACGAGATTAGAAGTTGGTACTTCGCTTATTTTTCAAGATATTCAGCTCACAAGGTTCAGACATACATGGCATCAGACATACATGGCGGCGGCCATCTTGGATTTTGACGTGGGTTGCACCCACACACCAAATTCGAATGCGGTCCTTCGCTTACTTACGCACGCATGCACACACGCACGGAGGGGAAAACCATAATCCCCCTTTCGCTCTGCTGTGCGACGGGGGACAATTAAGTGTGTGACAGTAAGCGTTAAGACTGGAATGGTAGCGCCTGCAGTGAACCTTGCAGGAGCTACGATTCCGGGGGGGGGGGGGACTGTGTTATATCGATGTGGTAGAGCAATATGTAGAGCAGATAGAGCTGAGTGGGCAACATGCTTCGAGGTGTCGCGGCAAGGAAAACTACCTTGTAATAAGCTCATGTGAAGGCGTTTGTCAGGTTACGATGTATACTTGTGAATCTACCAGGAGGTTCGAGTGATAAGTCGTGTTGGGATTAAGGAGTAGCGCCCCTGTGTGTCCTCACCTGGTTAGCCAAACCTTTGTCCCTTTTGGCACTGCACACCACTTAGACATTAGTTAGCACCTTTAGTACAACACTAAGTAACGCCCTCCCCGACATGACTTGGGAAGAGACCAGGCCAGGACACCGCCGCATGGCCGCCGCCACCTACACCTCCGGACAGGCCTATCCACCTTGAATACCATGCCCAGGAGGGCTGTGCTCGTTTGGCGCGAATGGACGCGGGAGGCACGAAGAGTGTCGACAGAGGGCAGGAAGTTACGAGGCCCTGATTGGTTGGCAGCGCGCCAAGGCCGACGTCACCGGCCGGCAGATATTAACGAGCGCCGGACGCCATTTTGGGCAGTTGAGAGGGCAGTCGAGTTGAGAGGAGAGACGAGTTGGAGTGGAGAAGGAGAGTTGAGTTGGTTTGAGGAATTGGTTCGAGTGAGCGACTCGGCGAACAGTTTGTTTCAGGAGTTAGTTTTCCGATCAGATTCCTGGCAGATTCCTGGCCCTTGTTGAGTTCAGAGTTGGCTTGCTGGTTGAGTTGGCTTGAGAGTTGGGAGTTTTTTTTTTTTTTTTGAGAGTTGTTTTTTTTGTGATTAATGTTAGCTCTTACACGAGCCTCGATCTTGTATACAAAAAAAAAGAAAAAAAAGGAACATTCATTGCAACATAATCCCATTGAAGAGGAGGTAATCACAAGATGAGCATTCACTGGAACATCATCCCATTGAAGAGGATGTAATACGACAAGATAAGCATTCATTGGAACATCATCCCATTGAAGAGGAGGTAATGACGAGATGATGCTTTTACCACAAAACCCACAATTCATCTTGTAATTGACACATATCTGCTCCACTCGTAACATGATACGAGAGATTAACTACTTAGCTGTGAGTGTTACAATGTGCATTTTCCAAGAGTATCTGAAATACTTACAGCTCTGGATTTCATTTCCTTTCATGAATATGGTGGACAGGATGACGACGAGCAATCCTAATTTATCTTCACTGCAAAAGATTCACAAATATTGATTAAAATCACAAATGTGACCGAAATGATTTGCACATCAAGAAACTCATCATTAGAACTGACTGTACTTTCACGTGGTTTGCGTGTTTCATGTGAGACTCCTATTTGAGTGTTTTGTGCGGACGTTCTGGTTCGCGTGTTACATATGGAGACTCCTGTCGATTGCAACTGATAAAATATCATTTGGATTGATTAGTAAATGTGAGGAAAATGAGATTTAATCTCTCGATTGCTCTTACACATGAACATAGTCATTATGTCAAGTAGAGCTTACACTCCATGCAATGAAAATATCCCCACAAAAAGTTGGATTTGTGGAGAAAATCAGCAGGTAAATGAAATACTAATTGTAGTCCATGACTGTCTGTCATGGTGGTATATCTCATCCCAAAATAAATTTGAAAGCATGATAGGGAGTTTCTGCACGAAACACGCTAACTGGAGTCTCCACACGAAACACGCAAACCAGAGTCTCTGCAGAAAACATGCAAACAGGAGTCTCCACATGAAACACGCCAACCAGAGTCTCCGCACAAAACACGCAAACAGGAGTCTCCACATGAAACACGCCAACCAGAGTCTCCGCACAAAACACACAAACAGGAGTCTCCACATGAAACACGCGTACCAGTGTCCACACAAAACACGCAAACAGGAGCCTCCACATGAAACAGGCGTACCAGAGTGTCCGCACAAAACACGCAAACAGGAGTCTCCACATGAAACACGCCAACCAGAGTCTCCGCACAAAACACGCAAACAGGAGTCTCCACACGAAACACGCGTACCAGAGTGTCCACACAAAACATGCAAACAGGAGCCTCCACATGAAACAGGCATACCAGAGTGTCCGCACAAAACACGCAAACAGGAGTCTCCACATGAAACACGCCAACCAGAGTCTCTGCACAAAACACGCAAACAGGAGTCTCCGCACAAAACACGCAAACAGGAGTCTCCACACGAAACACGCGAACCAGAGTCTCTGCACAAAACACACAAATAGGAGTCTCCACATGAAATACACGAACCAGAGTCTCTGCACAAAACACGCAAACAGGAGTCTCCACACAAAACATGCAAATAGGAGTCTCCACACAAAACACGCAAACAGGAGTCTCCACACAAAACATGCAAATAGGAGTCTCCACACGAAACACGCGAACCAGTCTCTGCACAAAACACACAAATAGGAGTCTCCACATGAAATACACGAACCAGAGTCTCTGCACAAAACACGCAAAGAGGAGTCTCTGCACAAAACACGCAAACAGGAGTCTCCACACAAAACATGCAAATAGGAGTCTCCACACGAAACACGCGAACCAGTCTCTGCACAAAACACACAAATAGGAGTCTCCACATGAAATACACGAACCAGAGTCTCTGCACAAAACACGCAAAGAGGAGTCTCTGCACAAAACACGCAAACAGGAGTCTCCACACAAAACATGCAAATAGGAGTCTCCACACGAAACACGCGAACCAGAGTCCCTGCACAAAACACGCAAATAGGAGTCCCTTTGTAATTAGACCAGATCAATAGAAAATAAATATTCAGCTTGATTAAATAAAATCTACAGCAAACATTCATCAAAAGAAGAGTTTGTTATCAAAATCCGTTTGATCGAGCTCCTCAAAAAGGCAACCCATACCTGCTACAAGGCATGTCACGGCTGGTGGAAAGGTTCCTGACCAGGATGGAAACGTGAACCTTCCTGTCAATCTCGATCAGTTTCATTCCAAATATCTGATTTGAATAAAGGTAAACCAGGTAAATTAATGTGTAGGTTCAGTATTGAGAAATAAAACAAAGTGGTTGGGTGAAAAGGTAACTTGGGTTTCTCATGGAGGTTAGGCCTCATGCAACAGAATTTACAAAACAGTGCCAAAGGCAAACAACCTGAAAGTGGGGATGGGGAGAGGAACAAGGAATGCAAGCGTGAAACAATTAGTGTGAGTAACAAAATGCACACAAAAATGGAAAAGTTTGAAATAAAAGAAGATGGTGTCGAACTGTGAAAGATGTGAAATGTGATAGAACTAGTCTAAAATCAGAGAGAGCATCAAAGTCAGGCAGGGTATTCCACAGATGAGAGAGGCAGACAAAACGGATGTGTGAACAAAGCTGAGACAAAGAACAACAATGATGTTTCAAAATAGAGAAATAAATAAAATTTAACAAAGATCAAGGCTCAAGATAAATTTGTTACTGGTTTAATACCTTTGACCTGGTGGTGGTGTAAAGTCAAAGGTGGAATGAAGAGGAAGAGCAAGATTGAAGCTGCAACGCAGCAGCAATAAGTCACCAAATGATATGAAGTGAACACGAGAACGGCACTCTGACGTCACGACGTCGACCGATATGCCTCTGCCCACATTATTACATCGTTATAATACTTGCACCTAGTTTGATTTAAATCTTGCACTTCAGATTTAAATCCATTCAGCTGTTCTCAAGTTAACACATTTTTACCTGACATGACCTATGACCGTTGACCTCTTGACCCCAAAATCTAATCAGTTCATCTTTGCATCATAATATATAATTTTACCAAGTTTGGTGAAAATCCCATGACTGATTCACAACTTAGCTCAGTAACACAATATTTACCTGACGGGATGTCTGACATTTGACCTTTGACCGCTTAACCCCAAAATCTAATCAGTTGATCTTTACATCATTATACATACCTGTACCAAGTTCGAATTAGATCCCTCCGACCGATTAAATTAAAGAGTGGCAGGAATGGATGGCATCACCGGAAAGCCAATCAGGAACAGGGATCTAACGACACTCCCGTCCTCGTCAGCATGCCACTCAGTTCCCGAAACTTCTTCCATGCACATCTCACTCGAGCAACCGTTGCCGAGTCTGATCCACCTTCTCCATTCAGCATGTCTCCTCGGTAACAAAATGTTTTCACACCTTCCAGCTTCACGCCGTCTCCAAGATCCAACTCAACATTTCCTCCATCTGCAGCTCCCTGTGCACACCTTACACTTGAATGTAGCTGCCACACTGGTTAATGACCCTCTCAAACTCGATATTAAGTTATCTTAAGTTAATGATCTTGAAAAGTGATCTCGCGAGATCACGGCGAGGTCACGTCTTTTCGAAGCTGTTCCATGCGCTCACGCTCTCGAAGCTAAGTGATCTTTCACAATCGTGTTTTTGTCGAGACTGTATCTATCTTTCGGTGTGTGTACCTATAGCGTATCTTTTGGAAAATTTTCGGTGCTAATTTTTCGTACATGTATACACAATCGTCGGTTAATGGTATCGAGTATTCTGCGGCCTAGTACTCGAAGGCTTAGACGACCGTACCGTCCTTGTGGTTTTGTTTTTCTCTCAGCGATTCATCGAATGCGCTGAAATTATTTTCGTTCTCCGTTTCGTCCCAGTCGTTCACCCCGTACCTCCTTGTTTAATATCTCTACTCACAAAAACAAACAAAAAAAAAAACCCCAAAAAAATATTTCCTTCCCAGGTCTTATTCGTTTATTTGTTGTTCTTTTTGTTCGTTCGTTCTTCGTTCGCGATCACGCGGTTAGAAATGTATAATCTCTCCCCTGAACAACTATTTTCTCTCATATATTATAACACCCTTTTCTTCTTTTCCTACAAAAGGATGCTTTCGTCTTGCTCACCAAATCTATTCATTCCAAAAAATATATATAATACCATCTCTTACAGTTCCTCCTTTCTACATTCCCTAAACTATCCAGAACTCCACCCCTCCTCCAGTGTCCTCAAACGTATTTTTGACTCGAAGGTCTCAAACTCATTTAGCAAAAAATTTTCGTTTCCCATGAATCGTACACTTTTCAAAATCCAATCTCACCCCTCCCCTCCAAATCCTCCCCATCACCCATCCCTTTCAAATCTCCCCCCTTGCCCCTTCCCTCCCCTCCCTCCGAAACTCCCCCCACACCCCTCCCCTCCGAGACTCTCCCTCGCTCCTCCCCTCCTAGACTCCCCTCTCACCCCTCCTTCTCAAAGCATCCTCCCTGCTTCTTCCCCCTTCCAACTTTCACCTTCATCTCCCCAAACCTTCTGCCTCGCTCTTCCCCCTCCTCAAATAACACCTCACTGTGCCTCACCCAATCTCCATCAAACCTTTTGTCCGCCCCATTCTTCCCTTTCTCCAAGCTATTCTGAAATCTCTGAAATCTCTGACACACCTTCAACAGCTCTCCCTACCTCTTCCTCCTCTTCCACATCTTACCCTACCCCTCCCCCCCCCCCCCCCCTGTTCTGGACCCGATGCTCCCCCTTCCTCTTCATTAACGGTATGGACCTCAAACATCCGGGGCCTTTACTCAAACTTGACTGACCTCTCCATACAGGTTGCTTCTGACAAACCAGATGTGATCTGCTTAACAGAAACTTTCCTCCTTCATGATGTCGCTGATGCCTTGGTATCTCTCCCAGGTTACTCCCTCCTCCGGTATGATAGACCTGAGCCTCGTCCTGGAGGTGGGGTTGCTATCTTTATAAAAAACTCTTCCTCACTCGCCCTCCACTGCCCTCTCTCCACCTCACCCCCAGGAATACCTTTGGCTACGGCTTCCCCTTCGCTCCCACCTTTTGTTCATATGTGTGTTGTACCGTCCACCAAACAGCGATGACTCCATCTACATCTCACTGTCTGATAATATGGACCAACTTCTATCTACCCATCCCAACTCTCTCTTCCTCATATGTGGTGATTTCAATTGTCACCATGCCAGTTGGCTGGGTGTGGGTACCTCTCTCACCAGCCAAGGCTCTTCAGCAAAGGACTTCTGCGACTCACTGGGACTGACACAATCTGTCAATTTCCCGACCCGGATCTCAGTCAACGGAGCATCTTCTCTTCTGGATTTGGTTATGACAAACTTCCCTGAAAATGTCTGCTGCTCTTCTTCTGCTCCAATCGGCTCATCTGATCATGTGCTTGTCAAAGTGGACATCTCTCTGACCATTCTCAGAGAGCCTCCTCAGCGTCGACGAGTCTGGCATTTCACTCAGGCCAACCGGCACGGTCTTCAAGCAGCCATCAATCATCTGGACTGGTCTCCCATCTCTACCGCCTCTGACATCAACTCATCCTGGGAATTCTTTCAAAGTAAATTGCTCTCTCTCATGCACAGATTTATCCCATCTCGTCTTCACTTGTCATACCCTTCCTCCCGTCCATGGTACACGGAATCTTGTGGTGAGGCTGTTGCCCTGAAACAACTTGCTTTTGTCTCCTGGAAAGCAAATCCAACGGAAGGAAATCTCATTTCCTTTCACAAAGCCCGAAACAAGTGTGTGTCCACCCTCAGGAGAGCCAGGAAACAATATCTCACCATTCTCAAGACCAAACTCTCTTATCTGTCTCCCTCTTCCAAATCCTGGTGGCGTCTGGTCAAATCTGTTTCTGGTGTTTGTTCCCCCTCCATCCCCTCCCTCACCTCAAACGGCTTAACGGCTGACTCTGCACGTGAAAAAGCTGAATGCCTCAACTCTGTATTTGCCTCTAAATCTTGTGTCCCAAACCCATCCCTCTCTGTACCCACCGTACCCAGTCGTACCCAGCTGCTCCTGGACTCTGTGTCCTTTCCTCCTGACAAGGTGGAAAAGTTTCTGTCAACCCTCGACTCTGATTCTGCAACTGGTCCTGACGGCATCAGCCCACGGGTCCTAAAATCATGTTCTTCTGCTCTTTCACTCCCTCTTTCTGTTCTCTTCACCCTCTCTTTTGCTCAAAGTCATCTGCCATCTGCTTGGAAATCAGCCAACATCACCGCTTTGCACAAAAAAGGTGCAAAAACAGATCCCAGCAACTACAGACCAATCAGCCTTCTCCCAATTATCAGCAAAGTCATGGAATCCATCATTGCTTCAGATATTAAATCTTTCCTCTTCTCCAATGGCTTGATCTCTGTTCATCAATTTGGTTTCAGACCTGGTCACTCTACTCTGGACATGCTGCTTCTGCTTTCTCAACAATGGATGGAGGTCCTCAACGCCAAACAGGAAATTAGATCCGTCTCCCTTGACATTTCACGTGCCTTCGATACGGTCTGGCACCCTGCTCTGCTCACCAAACTCTCCTCCTTTGGTATCCATGGAAATCTCCACGCATGGCTGGCGGACTTCCTCTCTGGTCGTAGTCAACGTGTGGCCCTGAATGGGTTTCTCTCATCTCCTCTTCCTGTTCAGGCTGGAGTTCCCCAAGGTCGTGTTCTGGGCCCTGTGCTTTTCTGGTCTTCATCAATGATCTCTCTGACTCTCTTGAAAATCCTCTCTATCTCTTTGCTGACGACTCTACTCTCTGTCGCTCCATTCCTCATCTCAGATCGGCAGTCTGCAGCCTCCTCACTCTCGGCAGACCTGGACAAAATCACAGACTGGTCAAACAAGTGGAACATGTCTTTCAATCCTGCCAAATCTCACACTCTTACAATGTCTCTCCGAAAGGACCGACTGGACAACCCTCCCATCTACTTTCTCAACAATCCTCTCCAAGAAGTTCTGTCGCTCAAGCTTTTGGGTCTCACTATCTGCCATGATCTTTCTTGGGAAAACCACATTTCCAAGCTGGCCTCCAAAGCCAGTCGCCGACTGGGCATCCTCCGTCGTGCGAAGTCCTTCCTTGGCACACCTGAGCTCCTCACCACATACAAGGCTTTCATCCGCAGCTCAATGGAATACTGTTCCCCCCTCTGGGCTGGTGCTCCTGCCTCACACCTTGCTCGGCTTCACGCTGTTGAGGCCAAAGCTTTCAGAATCATTGGAATCTCCTGTGATGTAGTCAACTCCGAGGGCCTTTCACTCACTCACCGCAGGCAGGTTGGTGGTCTTTCTCTCTTCTACCGACTCCTCTCCGGCCTTGCTCCCCCAGCTCTCTCTGTGCTCTGTCCCCTCAATATTCCTTCAGGTCGCACAAGATCTGCATGCAACCCTCTTATGGTTAAACTGCCAAAGTCTAGGCTCTCTGCTCACCTTCACCCTTTCATTCCCCTTTTCTCCCGCCTCTGGAACAAACTCCCCCACTCCCTTCAATCCCACTCCCCCCTCCAGGTCTTTAAAACAGCTGTTCACCACCATCTCTTATCTTCCCCCATCGAAAACCTTGATCTTTTCTACCCCCGGTAATTCACCCCAGAGTCCTTGCAGTGTTCATATGTTTTATTCCTCTCCCACCTCCCCCCAAGTCCTCCCGATGTCCCTGCTCTCAAATGTTGTGTTTGTGTCCTTCTGCCTCTTCCCCCTCTCTTTTGTGTCCTTCCCCCTCTCTCCCCATCTTGTCTGCCGCTCCCCTTGTTTTTTGTGTTTTGTGTGTCGGTTTGTCTTTTTGTGCGATTAATGTTAGCTCTTTCACGAGCCTCGATCTTGTATACAAAAAAAACCACTACATTTTTGATGAACCCACTCAGCGCACATTGTACATTGAATGGAATTCACTCCGACACCCTTCCTGCACACAGCACACGGCCACTTCCCAGTTCTTTCCACCTCACCACATGCTTTACCACTTGCCATCACCTCGTTTTTCCAATATTCACCTTCAGACCTTTTGTCTCCATACATTCCTTCCACTTGTTCATCTTCTCCTTCAGTCCATCCATACTTTCTGCAATAAACACCAGATCATCTGCACACAACAACTACCACGGTAAACCCTCCTTTACGTTCCGAGCCAGCACCTCCATCACAGCTACAAATAGTAGTGGACTTAGTACCGACCCCTGATGCACTCCCACCTTCACCTCAAACTCACCATTGCTCCCGTCCTTCGTCCTTACAGCTGTGCACGCTCTTTTGTACTTTTCCATCACTACTCTGATCAACCATTCCTCCACTCATAACTTCCTCAATGCCCATGTCACGACTTCACGTGGAACCCTATCAAATGCTTTCTCCAGATCAACAAACCCAAGAAACAACTTCTTCCTCTTCTCCATGCACTTCTCCTGCAACTGCCTCACAATAAAAAGTGCGTTTGCCGTTCCTCTTCCTGGCATAAATCCAAACTGCATTTCGTCAATCTTCACTTTCTTCCTTATCCTCCTCTCCAACACCCTTTCCAATACCTTCATTCCATGCTCCAATAACTTTATCGCTCGATACGAGCCACAGTCCAGAGGGTCACCTTTCCCCTTGTATTGAGGGACGAGGGTACTCAGTTCCCAATCCATTGGAATGCGGCCTTCTTTCACCACCAGATTACAGATCTCTGTCATTCTCTTCACA
Organism: Myxine glutinosa; assembly: GCF_964187855.1. Lineage (NCBI taxonomy): Eukaryota > Metazoa > Chordata > Myxini > Myxiniformes > Myxinidae > Myxine > Myxine glutinosa. Next base: position 447,410,326 of record NC_136261.1, on the reverse strand, counting down.
CCCCAATTTCCCGCAGCCTTCAACATATCTCCCACAACTCCCGTCGGCCCTCCTGCTTTTCTACTCTTCATTGCTTTTATCGCTTCCTCAACTTCCTTCTCGGTTATCTTCTCTGCTGGTCCTAAAACTGGGTTACTCTCTATGTTGCCATCCCATTCATTCTCTGCATTCAACAGTATTTCCATATACCTCTTCCATCTTCCTTTAATTCCATCTGGGTCCACAACGATTTGTCCCACTTCATCCTTCAAGCAACTCACCCCCATTACATCACACCTCTCTTTCGCTATCTGCTTTGCAATCCTGAATACCGCTCTCTGACCCTCTTCGAAATTCGAGCGTTCTCCGAACATTTTCCCACATGCCTCCTACGCCTTTGCTACCTCTTTCTTTGCAGCCTTCTAACTTTCATGCTCTGCCTTTTCTGCCCCCATACCTTTCGCCTTCTGCCACTCCTTGAACTTCTTCCTCTTCTCATCAATCTTCTTTCCAACTTCATCATCCCACCACCATGTTTCCGAGTGCCTCGGTGGTCCTTTTGTCCATCCACATACCTCACCAATGGCTCCCAACAGACTATCTTTCATTGACATCCAACCACTTTCAAGCTCAACCACATCATCCTCTACCATACTCAGCCTCTCTTTTAATGCCTCCCTCACTGTCACCTCTTTCAACCTCCACACCTTCATTCTCGGTTGGTACTTCACCCGCCAAGCTCTCCTCGCACCTTTCACCCTTATGTCGCAGACAACCAAGTGGTGCTGTGAAACAGCCTCCTTCCCCGGGATCACCTTTGTGTCCCGGAGGTGCCCCCTATCTCGCCTACGCACCAACAGGTAGTCAACAGTCGTCGTCGACCCACCTGACGTGCTTATTATCCTCTTTCTGGAACTGAGTATTGCAAATCAACAAATCAGCTCCATCAGCAAACTCCAAAATCCTTTCACTTTCTCCATTTCTCACACCATATCCGTAACCCCCATGAACTCCCTCAAAACCATCCATACTCCTTCCCACATGTCCATTTAGGTCTCCTCCTACCACAACAACTTCCTCATCTTTCACGTTTTCCATCAGCTTCTCTATTGCACACCAGAACTTGTCCTCTTCATCGCTCCGACCAACCTGCGGAGCATATCCCGAGATGACATTCACCAAGAGCTTTGCAATCATCATTTTCACCATCATCAACCTTTCACTCACTCTAGTCACACTCACCACACTGTCTACAAACTCCTCAGAAAACAGGACACCAACACCATTCACGCCTTCTGGGCACCCTTGCCACACAAACTTGTATTTCTGTCCCTGCCTACCCTTCACCATTCTCACGCCACTTCCCTTCCATCTCGTCTCCTCCACACAACATATGTCCACTCTTCTTCTGACCAATACTTCTACCACTTCTCCTGATCTCCCTGTCATTGTCCCTACATTCCATTTCCCAAACCTCAGAAACCGATCTCCACATCGGGCATCAGACGTTTCGTCATCATAAATGGAGTGATTTCCACCCTTGCTTCGATCGGGTTCCCCACCTTGAGTTTTGACGACAGGGAGTGGGGTCCCCCACGGGGTACTTCGGGCTGTACCCTGCCCATATGTAGTTGTAATTGTCATGGTTCTCTTTTTGAGGCAATGTTTTTATGGCCGGATGCCCTTCCGGCCGGATGCCCTTCCTGACGCCAACCCTTTTAGTCACCTCTTACGACACGCAGGGATACGGTGTACCTATTCTAAACCGGGGTCTAAACCGGAATGGACTCAAAGACACGAAGGGAAAAATAACGAAAATAAATGTTCAATGTCGTGCAGGCACTCAGCTCCGGTCTCATTGAGGGTTTGGTGTGGTTCACACGTCCCAGCGGGGGAAAACACGCGTTGGAGCAAAGTCGCGTCCACAGCCAGCTGCAGGTGTGAGGCAAACAGGTAAGAGCTCCTCCCTTGTTCCTTCTCGTTTGGCTGCTCCGAGCTCCAACCGTCTCTGAGGCGCACCCCGCACAAACGTGTCCTCCTTCGTAGGCGAGGCGGAGCAGAGTCCTTCATCGAGAAGGTTCGCGTGACGTCGGTTGGAGGACAGGCGGGGTTTTGTAATATTGGGCAGCTGTGGGGTTTTTGCTAGCCCTGCCGGTGTTGTGGGTGAATGGAGAATTCATGGCTTTTTGATGAATATAAAAACGAAGGGAAAAATTACAAAAGGCCTTTACACACAGGGGAATTATTACCCATAAGCCCTATCTAAATAACATAACTCCACTCCTCCACGTGGAAACTGTTACGGATTCGTCACTTCCGTTGTGGTGGTTTGCATCCACTGTAAATATTTCCGATTCCGTGTTTTATTATTGTTGTCATTTAAAGGGAATAGATATTTCTAGTTTCAAAAGTTAAAAGTTAATGTTAAAAGAAACAGGAAACCGGATCGGGAACCGGACGACAAACTGGAAGAAGACGAGGAGAAAGGAGGCGGAGAAAAGTGAAGTCGGCCAAGAAGCGAGTCGTTTCAAGGTCCGGGGCGAACGTTGTCGAACGAAAGTCGCTAGTGAACTTTCGGGGTTCCTGGGAAAGGAATTCCTGCGACCGAGTTGTTGTCGCTATGACTGATCCGCCTGCGTGTCAGGTTTGGCGTTGGATTCCGAGGAATCATCGTCGTGTCGTTTCAACCCGAGTACGGGCTGTCGGCCATTTTGACTCGCGCAGGACTTGTGCTTCGCTCACGGTTTCGTTTCTTTTCGACAATTCTCACCGCATTCAGACGTCGATCTGGGGCGTGTGTGTGACGTGACTTTTTGAAGGCTAATTCGTCCATACCCGAGGGTGTGATCTCTCAGTCGCCTGTAGGGCGCCTTTGGATTTCCCAGTCGCCTTGAGGGCGCCTTTGTACAGCTTCGGCTGTGTGATTGCCCTTGCCATCCGCATGGGATTCTGGTCTCGATTGGACATCGTTCTAGTGATCGCTGGAGCGAATCAACTTCGTCTTGAAGCCGGGAATAAGAGACATTGGGGAATGTTCTGGTTACGCTCACTTGGAGCACAGTGAGTTACTTTATACTAGCTGATGGTACCATCATAAGATATACATTGATTGTACTTTTGATTGCTATTATTGTTGTACTGTTATTCTTGTGTGATTTTTAATACAATATTTGTTTGTTGGTAACAATTGGTGTGGTTTCACCATTGATTCTTGGACACAGAATAACACATTTTTCTGCCGTGACTCCTCTCGGGGCTCGGAGGTACACCGTGACCAGGGGGTTGGGAAGAGCACGTAACAAAACACATAAACGCTCCTACCCAGACAATCGGCCTAACTTAATTTACATCGAGGTGGGTTCTTCTTCTTCGTGACACTTGGAGCATGCCAATCTCCACATTCTGAACTTTCTTTAAGGTATTTAAGGTATTTCTTCATTTACACCCCCCCCCCCCCCCTCCCCCACAACGTAACAATATGAATGCGAATAGAAGGAGAGCGAGAAGCCGTCCGAGGAAAACATGGAATGAGTTGCTGAGAGATTATTTAAGAGTTAAAGGACTAACAAGAGGGCTGGCAACGGATCGTGCAGCCTGGAAAGCAGGTGAATGACGGCTTACACATGCAAGCATGGAAACAGCCATAAAATGATGACGATGATGATTATGATGATATCATCTGGGCCTAATACCAATCGCAGGATCGAGGGTTTATAACCTTCTTCTTCCTTCATTTAGGTTAAAGACACAGACACAAGTAGGCGCTGGATAAGAGGGGGGTGTGGTAGGGATAGAGCATACTGGGTTGAGTGCAGAAGAATTATCACTCCGATATAATTTTTGATCATGGAAACAGTAGCATCCAATAGTCGGGTGGGGGAAGTCACAAGTGAAGCAGAAAGGTGGTGACACAGATTTAGAGAATGCAGATGAGGGCTTTAAGGAGATTAAAGAGTGGCAGGAATGGATGGCATCACCGGAAAGCCAATCAGGAACAACAAGCACGACTGCGTACATACAGGACTTTACAAAGACACCAAAAAAGGAAGTTGAAGAGAAAGACGAGCCTGATTTGTACTCGGAAAGACAGTCAGCTCAAGAAGTGATAAAAGGATTTGTCAAACTCACCTGTTCCAATTTTTGTGCAGCTTTCTGGATGATTTCGCCAGAGAGGGTCCGATGGTCCTTCAATACATTTTTATTGATATCTGCAAAATTAAATTGGAATCAAAACAAGCATATGCTAGTGATTAAAGATACAATGACACAATAACAGGAGATTGAACAAGCGAGAACACCATGTACTGACCAATCCCTTTAATAGGGACACAAACACCTGACTTTACCTGCACGTTTAACAGGAATCTTCTTCTGGCTCATAATCAGAACGTATTGAACAACTTCATTGATCTGGGAAGGGAAGTAAAAATCTTTTAAACAAGTGAGAAGCGAACGACATTCGTCCAATCGCATGTACAGTCATGGCCAAAAATATTTGCTCCCTTGCATTTTTTTCAAATAAGGCACCATTTCTTCCAGAAAATTGTTGGAATTTAAAAATCTATTGGTACCCACATATGTATTTCTTTGGTTTACAGTGGAATGAAACAAAAAAGCTGAAAAAATTCCGAAATCTCAGCTTATTCCACACAGAAATCCTAAAATGGCCCGGACAATATTATTGGCACCTTTTAGAAGTTGTTAGAAATAATTAGATTTCAAGCAGGTGATTCTCCTTTACTTTGTAATTGAACTCACCTGTGTAAAGTTACAGGTGCCTGCAATATAAATAAATAGCACCGCAAAGCGGGCGTAACCCCTCGGCCCATGCATGGTGAAAGGAAGCATTGATGATAATTTGTTATTTGAAGCGAAGTTGTCTACAGAGTAGGATTTTGCAGTGAAGAAATTTTCGCCCATGAACTCATTTCGTGCCCATGAACTTTCCTCTCCTCAACCCCAACACACACTGCAAAAATGGATTTAATCGGACAAGCCGTTCTGCTCGAAATTGACGGAAACCAATTTCAAGATGGCTGCCGTGGCGGCCATATTGAATATCGCAGCGCGCCCATTTTCGAAAGGCACCTTCCTCTACCTAACCCCAACACACTCTGCAAAAATGGATTTAATCGGACAAGCCGTTCTGCTCGAAATTGACGGAAACCAATTTCAAGATGGCTGCCGTGGCGGCCATATTGAATATCGCAGCACGCCCATTTTCGAAAGGCACCTTCCTCTACCTAACCCCAACACACTCTGCAAACATGGATTTAATCGGACAAGCCGTTCTGCTCGAAATTGACGGAAACCAATTTCAAGATGGCTACCGTGGTGGCCATATTGAAAATCACAACGCGCCCATTTTCGAAAGGAACCTTCCTCGACGCAACCCCAACACACACTGCAAAAATGGATTTCATCGGACAAACCATTCTGCTCGAAATTGACGGAAACGAATTTCAAGATGGCTGCCATGGCGGCCATATTGAAAATCGCCTGCACCCCTGAACCTTCCTCTACTCAACCCCAACACACACTGCAAACATGGATTTAATCGGACAAGCCGTTCCGCTCGAAAATGACGGAAACCAATTTCAAGATGGCTAGCGTAGTGGCCATTGCCGTGGTGGCGCTGAATTAATGCCAGGGGGGTTGACTCAGCCTGCCATCCTTCCGAGGTCGGAAAATTGAGTACCAGTTCACTGGTAATTCCCTGTGTGTCGCAAGAGGCGACCAAAAAGGTTGGCAGCAGGAAGGGCATCTGGCCATAAAACATTGCTTCAAAAAAAAGGGGACCACGGTGCCTGAAAAAGGCCAACCCCTGCTCCGTGGGGAAAAATGGCCTATAAAAGGTGGGTTTTTTTTTTGGTTTTTTGCGTGACGGCCATATTTAAAATCGCAATGCGCCCATTTTCGAAAGGAACCTTCCTCTACTCAACCCTAACACACTGCACAAATGGATTTAATGTGACAAGCCGTTCTGCTCGAAATTGAGGGAAACCAATTTCAAGATGGCTGCAGTGGCGGCCATATTGAAAATTGCAGCACGCACATTTTCGAAACGAACCTTCCTCTACTCAACCCCAACACACACTGCAAAAATGGATTTAACGGTTAATGCCGTTCCGCTTGAAATTGACGGAAACCAATTTCAAGATGGCTGCCATGGCGGCCATATTGAAAATCGCAGCATGCCCATGAACCTTCCTCCACTCAACCCCAACACACACTGCAAAAATGGATTTAATCAGACAAGCCGTTCTGCTCGAAATTGACGGAAACCAATTTCAAGATGGCTGCCGTGGCGGCCATATTGAAAATCGCAGCGCAGCCATTTTTGAAAGAAACCGTCTACTCAACCCCAACACACACTGCAAAAATGGATTTAATCAGACAAGCCTTTCTCCTTGAAATTGACGGAAACCAAAAGTTGACGGACGACGCCGTGACGACAATACCCCTTAGCCCAATTTGGGCTGAGGGGTGAAAATCACTCATTCAACGAGTTTGAATGCACAAAAGGAGTCATTCTGCTGTTTTTTGTCTCTGTGTTTACCGCAATGAGCATGGAGAAAAGAAAGAAAACCAGAGAATTGTCTGAGGAGGGCAGACAGAAGATTGTAGCCAAGCATGGACAATCTCAAGGCTACAAGTCCATCTCCAGAGACCTTGATGTTCCTGTGTCCACCCTACGCAATGTTATCAGGAAGTTTAAGGCCCATGGCAATATAGCCAACCTCCCTGGACGTGGCCGCAAGAGCAAACTTGATCGAAGATTGCAGCGAAGGATTGTTTGAATCGTGGAGAAAGCACCTTAATCAACTGCCAAAAAGATTCAAGCTGACCTTCAGACACAAGGTACGACAGTTTCAACTCACACCATCCTTCCCCAACTCAATGAAAGGGGGTTCTATGGGAGGAGACCCAGGAGGACCCCACTGCTGAGAGTGAGGTATAAGAAAACCCGACTGGAGTTTTTCAAAAACACACCTGAATAAGCCAAAATCATTCTGTGGTAATGTCCTGTGGACAGCTGAGACCATATTAGAGCTTTTTTGTAAAGCACAATAAAAAATCATCTCTATGGTTACAGAAAACAAAACGAAGCCTTCAAAGAAAAGAACACCTTCCCTCCAGTCAAGCATGGAGGAGGTTCAGTGATGTTTTGGGGTTGTTGTGCTGCCTCTGGCACTAAGTGCCTTGAATGTGTCCATGGCATCATGAAATCAGGAGATTAACAAGGCATTTTGGAGTGCAATGTTCAACCCAGCATCAGAAAGCTGGGTCTCCGTCGAAGGGCATGGGTCTTGCAGCAGGACATTGACCCCAAACACACTTCAAAAAGCACCCAGGAATGGTTCAAGACAAAACGCTGGACTGTTCTAAAGTGACCAGCAATGAGTCCAGATCTAACAACCCGAACAACCTACGTCACCAATGTATCAAAACTAGAAAGCATCTCAAAATGCAAAGCATATCCGCCTTGTACATAAACTGAACATGACTGAAACAAGTACAGATACATTCAAAGTACACCGCCCCCATGCCAAATCCGCAGCTCAATGGAATTCTGTTCCCCCCTCTGGGCCGGTGCTCCTGCCTCACACCGAGCTCGGCTTCACGCTGTTGAAATCAAAGTTTAGAATCATTGGAATCTCCTGCGATGAAGCTAACTCCGAGGGCCTTTCACTCATTCACCGCAGGCAGGTTGGTGGTCTTTCTCTCTTCTACAGACTCCTCTCCAGCCTTGCTCCCCCAGCTCTCTCTGTGCTCTGTCCCCCAAATATTCCTACAGGTATCACAAGATCTGCCAGCAACCCTCTTATGGTTAAACTGCCAAAATATAGGCTCTCTGCTCACCTTCACTCTTTCATTCCCCTTTTCTCCTGCCTATGGAACAAACTCCCCTACTTCCTTCAATCTCACTCCTCCCTCCAGGTCTTTAAAACAGCTGTTCACCACCATCTCTTATCTTCCCCCATCCAAAACCTTGATCTTTTCTACCCCTGCTAATTCACCCCAGATACACGTTTTTGAAATTCCAACTTCGTTCGTGGAAGTCCTTGCAGTGTCCATATGTTTTGTACCCCTCCCACCTCCCCCCAAGCCCTCTCCCTCCCACAGTTCTCTTGATGTCCCTGCTCTCAAATGTTGTGTTTGTGTCCTTCCCCCTCTCCCCATCTTGTCTACCGCTCCCCCTTATTTTGTGTTTTAAGTGTCGGTTTGACTTTTTGTGATTAATGTTAGCTCTTTCACGAGCCTTGATCTTGTATACAAAAATAATAATAATAATAATAATAATGTTACGGATCTGTCGCCGGCCTTCTCCCCTTATCAAGGGGGGATTAATCCCCTTGTCTTTACTGACCTGGCGCGACCCGAGACCTATTATGTCCCTTCCGGACAGCGCCAAATAGGGTTTCGGGACCAAATTCGCTCGTACCAAAGTACTAGCGCTGCCCTGGAAGCGAGGAAATAAGCCTCACATGAACCACGTGTGATGGTAATACGCCGAGCGGTTTGCGTACACGTGATCCGCGCAGTTATAATTAATGGACCCCGATTCAAGCAGTTTTACTCGTGCCACGCTTCGTCAATGGAGAAATCACAAAGACGATCGAATAAGGAAGAAAGAAAGAACAGATAGATTTAATTATTATGGCACGTATATACAGTACAGGATGAAGAGACACAGAGCAGCTTAGACAGTCTTAATTATCCCAGGGACAACGGGCCTGTCTCACTCACACTCACACGGGGTATTGCAGATGAGCAGGTGTTCCCCACGCGCCGCGGTGGTCGTCCAGGATCGGCCCCGTCCGGCTCTCCACGGTCCCCGGCACGTCCCGCGAAAAAAGAGGTAGGCGAAGGCAGGAACTCGTATCGTGTCGCTCAAACAAACGGGTAATCTCGGGGCAAACGGTAGAGGGTGGACTTAGCACGGCTGGCGGTTATTCAGCCGCGTTCACTCGCTTGCCCTGATTGGTAGCTCATGCTTACCGTCATCGCCTCTGATGCTCTGCCTCGACTCCGCCCCGACCTCAACGCCGGCCCCACCCTTTTCGGCCTACCTCGTGTTAACTCGACTAGTGAGCGAGCAAAGGGCAGCAAAATGGACTGCGCCTACCGAGGCAGGATGGTTTTCCGGAGTAGGACCTATTCTCCTGTCTTTACACAACAAGGATTAACATTGGAAGGGGCCTACTCTCACATATACTAAGACATAACTATACTACAAATGAGGCTACATGTTGCACGTGTGACTATCTATGGGGGACAAACCTTTAACCTTTATTAAGCTCACTTTACACATCTCAAAACCGTAGCAATAATAATAATAACTAGCCGAAACCCGTGGAACATCCACGGAAGGGAGGATGTGGTGTATGGATAGAGTGTACCATTATGGATGGCATAGGGGATTTGCTTGTCCGAGTAAGAGTTAGGAAGAAAGATGAGAATGAAGAGTGCGTATATGAACAACGATCGCCGACACCGGCACAAATGCATGCTCTGGATTGTCCACTCAGTGGACAGCTTGCTTTTGCCTTCGCCTGTCCAATCAGCGGACGGCTTGCTTCGCCTTCGCCCAGCAGACGCCAATATGATGGCGTCGTAAGATGGCGTCGTATCGGCAGTTAATCGCATGCTTTTGGGCCCCAACGCCGGCTAATTCAGATTTTTCGAGTATGTCTGTACGTGATAAACAAAGAGCGCGGTTCGTAGATCATAAATCCATTCGTGCCGTGGGCATCGGGTCACTGAGTGCGGCGTAAAAGGGATAACAAAGTCGAGTCCTTACGCTATTATTATATAGATAATAATAATAATAATAATAATAATAATAATTAAATATCCTCCAGCGCGGCATTGCCGGAGCGCCTCTGGCGCCCGGCAATACCGCCTTGCAGCTCATAGAGACTGTATTTGGGAGGGAGATTGTTACGTACTCCTCCCCAAACCCCGGTCACGATGTACCTCCGAGTCCCGAGAGGAGTCACGGCAGAAAGATGTGTTATTCTGTATGCCAAGGATCAATGGTGAAACCACACCAATTGTTACTAACAAACAAGTATTGTATTAAGGTCACACAAGAATAACGGTACAGTAACAATATTAATCAAAAGTACAATCATATATACAGTAATACCCCGGCCTACGTCATTAATTGGTTCCATAAGCCGTGACGTAACTCGGTTTTTGACGTAAACCGGGCGTAATGCCTTTTAGCTCTTTCACGAGCCTCGATCTTGTATACAAAAAAAAGAAGAAAAAAAAAGCCTTTAAAATGCCTTAAAATGAAGACAAACACCGTAAAACTAGAGTAAATAACTCGCGAAAGTATATAACTATCGCTAAACCTTAAAGAACACTAAAAACACATTTTGGTCATATTTTTTAATGAGTAATGAACACAATTAATAAATGAATTTGTAAAGAATAATAAATAAAATTAATAAGATTATGTTATTCACCTTAAACATGGTGTCTCTTCTGAACCCAAACACACATTTTAGCAGTCAGCCGGTGGCGCTTTTTCAGTGACGTATGCGAGAATACCTTCCCCATCATGAATGATGGTCGATACCGTCGACCGTGGCAGCCCTAAGGCATAGACCTTATCGCAAATCGGTAAATATCAACAGAGGGCGCTCCACCGCAAAGCATGATGGGATCGAAAAGGGGGCAAAGGTAAACACGAACCCAGAAGAGGAAGCGTCTGTCTACGATCGACGCTGTGTTTACGGAAAGGAAGATGGCTAATGTGAAAGAAATTCAGCGTTTTTTGGCATTAAAATGCAGTGATTTAAAGAAATATTTGAGGGAAAGGGGGGTTCCCATTGGAGAAGAGAAACAACCTGCTTATGCAAGAACAGTTCCTGAATGTTGAAACCTCGATCGGCCATACAAATATCGCCGGGCTGCAACTTGTCTACAATGTTCGTCATCTTTACAATTTTTTTGTCCGACGTGTTTCCTCCTGTCGGTTTGGAAGTGTATGAAATTGTTCCGCTAGGTGTAATACCAACAAGGCACTTGAGAATAGGTCTTGACTTATATTGGCTGTACACTTGCGAACAAAACTTGGGAGACGGTGCTTTGTCCTAATCCAAAGGGAAATGTGAGGTCCTCGTCGCGAAGATTAAGCCGAAGCTTCATGAGTGTCATGAGTAGTTGATCCTCTAAATATTGAGATCGCTGAACTCCGAGTTTTGTAGTATTGTTTATTTGCCAGGTCTTGTCTTCCATTGATAATTTCCCCTTATAATAATGAAGGTTCTGTGCATGAGGGGATACTTCTGCTAATAACCACTTAAACAGGTCATAACTAGGTAAACCTGTATAAAGTTTCACAAGTTCATCACAGTTTGCTATGTCCGAAACAGTAAGCTTCTTGTTACATACTGCAATGGCGGCTTTCAGTTTTGCGACGGTGTCCTTGGCTTGCAAATACTGGCTCATGAGCTGATCACAGTTCACAGTTAATTTGTCACAGTAAAAAAAGTCCTAAAAGTAGTTTAAAGTGGTCAGGATCACGTAGTGTGTCAATGCAAACAAGCAGTCTGTCAAAGTGACAGAGACCGCCGGCGGCGCTATTGCCCCTTTCCGATCCCATGACGCATTGCGGTTCCAATTCGCGATAAAGTCTATGCGCTATCACCGACACTTTTTCACCTTTTTCATACCTTTTAATCAGATTTAACTTATCTTCCATCGTAACCACATTACGCTTGGAAACACTAGCATTATCCTTCTTAGGACACATGGCTAACACAGACACAGTAAAGGAATACTGTACGTCGCCTCTGTTTTGAATGAGAACCAGCAGTTGCGCACTGTACGTACATTTTAATATATTTTTAATGTGCTTTTTATAGTATTTTAAATTGTTTTTTAGCTTCTTTTATTGTTAACTTATGTACTATTTTATTTATTTTAAATATATTTTTAAGGGAAAAAAATTTTTTGCACGTCCGTAGGAGTGACGTAAAGTCGCACATAATGACGTTCGCTGAACTGAAATTTACTCGAGAAGAGTGGCGTAAAGTCGGATTTGACGTAGGTCAAAATGGCGTAAAACGGGGTATGACTGTATTCCTATGATGGTACCATCAGGTTCGTACAATATAACTCACTGTGCTCCAAGTGAGCGAAAAGAAGAACATTCCCAATGTCTCTATTCCGGCATCAAGCCAAAGTCGATCCGCTCCAGTAATCGTCAGAACGATGTCTAATCGAGACCAGAATCCCGTTCGGATGACAGTCACAGTCCCGCTGCCAAAGCTGCGCCAAGGTGCCCTCAAGGCGACTGGGAAATCACACCCTTGGGTATGGACGTTCCACGGCTCCCACTCGGCGAACCACAGATTTCCCACTCAAAAGCCACGTTACACACACACACCAGATTAACGTCTGAATGCGGTGAAAATGGTTGAAGCGAAGTGAAAAACCTTGAGCGAAGCGCAAATCCTGCGCAAGGCAAAAATGGCCGACGGCCCGTTCTCGTGGCGTAACAGCACTCTGATGATCCTCTCCGGCATCAACCGCAAAACCTGTCACGCAGGTTTATCTGTCACAGCGATGACAACTCTGTTGCAGGAATCCCTTTCCCGGGAAACCCAAAGTTTACTCTTCACCCTCGTTCGCCAATCGTTCGCTCCAGACCTCAAAGCAGCTCGGCTTCTTGTCCGACTCACTTGCTCCGCCTTTTCTTCCTCCTCTTCCTCTTCATCGTCGTCCGGTTCCGGTTTCATTTAAAACTAACTTTTTTACCTTTTGAAAATAGTAATCTCTATTTCCCTCAAACGACAACAATTATAGTACATGGAATCAAAAATGTTTACAGTGGATGAAAACCACCACAACGGAAGTGACGAATCCGTAACAGAGACGTGCACAATATTTGATTGATTAATTGCATAATTAAAATCAATAAATGATGGTCATAAAATATTTTCTTAATCAATTGGCTAATGGCATAACTAAACCACAAGGGCTTCATCCAAAGATGTAACTTTTAGAAATTTAATTAAATAAGTCATCAATAAAAAAAAATAATTTATTAATAAATAAATAATTAATCGATGAATTGATTAATCAATAAATCAAAAATACCCTTTACAGATAAATCACTTGGTCATTGTCTTGTCCAAATATCAGCTTCCTTGCTCAAGGATGTGGAGATCCTTCCTTGCTCAAGGAGCCTGAGATATTGGCCAGATGAGAAAGAAAATAAATAAATGATTAATAATTAAAATAAATAAATAAGAATAGTAAAAAAAATTAAATAATCAATCAATTGCCAAATAGAATACATAAACCACCACCATTTCATCCGAATCTGTAACTTAAAAAAAAATGTATGTCATTAATCGAATAATTAAATAATTAATCGATTAATTGATTAATCAATAAATCAAAAATAGCCTTGACAGCCAAATCACTTGGTCATTGGCATGTCCAAATATCAGCTTCCTAACTAAAAAGGTGCCTGAGATAATGGCCAGAAGAGAAAGGAAAGGTATAAGCATTTAATTGAATAGAATAATTTAATTGAATTGAATAAAGCAGAATAGACCCTGGTGTTGGGCTAGCGGCTAGGGTGCCAGCTTAGGATCCTAGGATCCTGGGTTCGAATCCCAGTCGATCGCTGAATTAACGCCAGGGGGGTTGACTCAACCTGTCATCCTTCCGAGGTCGGCTAATTGAGTACCAGTTCACTGGTAATTCCCTGTTTGTCGTTAAAGGCGGCAAAAAGGGTTGGCGTCAGGAAGGGCATCCGGCCGTAAAACATTGCTTCAAAAAGGGGACCAAAAAAAAACAACAACAACCACGGTTCCCGAAAAAGGCCAACCCCCGCTTTGCGGGGAAAAATGGCCTCTAAAGGTGGTTATTTTTATTTATTATAATGAATGAATGATCGTTTTAAGGCCATTTTCCCCGCTAGATCGGGGGTTAGCCTTGCGGGCCCCATGACAATCATGGTTCCCTGTTTTGAGGCAATGTTTTATGGCCGGATGCCCTTCCTGACGCCAACCCTTAGTTGCACTCTTATGATGCGCAGGGATACGGTGTACCTATTCTAAACCGGGGTACACACCGTGATCATTCATCCCAGCAAGCTGGTACTCAATTTGCCGACCTCGGAAGGATGACAGGCTGAGTCAACCCCCTGGTGTTAATTTAGCGATCGACCGGGATTCGAACCCAGGATCCTGGGATCCCAAGCCGGCACCCTAACCGCTAAGCCAACACCATTTAATTAATAACATTTAATCAATTAATAACATCAACATTTAAACAACATTTAATTAATAGCTAATAATTAAATAACTCATCAATTAATTGATTAATCAAAAAACAAAATTACTTGCTCACTATTGTGCCGAAATTTCAGCCTCCCAGCTCAAAGGATGGCTGAGATATCGCCCGGACAAACAAACAAGAAAGCAAGAAAACAAACAAACAACCAGAGTGAAAACTGAGTACTCCCTTTCAGTGTGCGTCACTGCCGAGCCCCTTTCGGTGCCCGGCAATGACGTTATGCAGCGCCTGGAGATGGCATAGGAAAGGTGCGGTGTACAACAGCAAAAAAAAAAGTGCACATTTTATTAATTATTTTTCAACATATTCTCATCACGGTTTATTGAAAATTTGATGACAAAAGGTCAAATCCATACGAAAGAAAGCATTCGTCTGTCTGTGTCTCCATGTCTCTCAGAGATGCTGAACGGATCTTCGTTAAGCTTTCAGAGGTTCATCAGTGAGTGCCAGGAAGTGATTAGGCAAAAAATATATATATATATTTTTTTTTTTGTAGTTTTTGGAGTTTTTTCACCCCTCAGCCCAAATTGGACACTGCAAAAATGGATTTAATCGGACAAGCCGTTCTCCTTGAAATTGACGGAAACCAAAAGTTGACTGACGCCCTCCAGGATGCCCGCCCGGACGATGCCCGTGACCAGGGGCGCCGCCAGGGATTTTGGGCCCCATGAAAAGATATCACAATGGGCCCCTATGAAGCATGTGCGCACATTTTTACCTAATGTTCTCGTAATTTTTGGGGCCCCTGTCAGTGCAGGGCCCTTGGAATCATCCTAACTTTCCCCCCCCCTTACGGCACCGCTGCCCGTGACGACAATTCCCCTCAGCCCAATTTGGGCGTCCTGGAGGGCGTCCGTCAACTTTTGGTTTCCGTCAATTTCAAGAACAGCTTGTCCGATTAAATCCATTTTTGCAGTGTGTTGGTGTTGAGTAGAGGAAGGTTCCTTTCGAAAATGGGCGCGCTGCGATTTTCAATATGGCCGCCACGGCAGCCATCCGGGCGTCCGTCAACTTTTGGTTTCCGTCCATTCCGAGCAGAACGGCTCGTCCGATTAAATCCATTTTTGCAGTGTGTGTTGGGGTTGAGTAGAGGAAGGTTCGTTTCGAAAATGGGTGCGCTGCAATTTTCAATATGGCCACCATGGCAGCCATCTTGAAATTGGTTTCTGTCAATTTCGAGCAGAACGGCTTGTCAGATTAAATCGGTGCAGTATGTGTTGGGGTTGAGTAGAGGAAGGTTCCTTTCGAAAATGGGCTCGCTACGATTTTGAATATGGCCACCACGGTAGCCATCTTGAAATTGGTTTCCGTCAATTTCTAACAGAACGGCTTGTCAGATTAAATCCATGTTTGCAGTGTGTGTTGGGGTTGAGTTGAGGAAGGTTCATGGGCGCGCTGCGATTTTCAATATGGCCGCCACGGCAGCCATCTTGAAATTGGTTTCCGTCAATTTCAAGCAGAACGCAGGCCTGCGGATTTCACGGAAACGATCGTTACCGGTAACGTGTCGGTAACGTGATAGCAAAAACACGGAACCGAAAGTACGTTTCCCATTGCAGAAAGGCAGTGCAAGGCAAAAAGTTGTAGCATTTACCTTCACGTGTGATTTTCAGCTAACTATTTTAGAAGTTGAGATTTATTTCCAACAAAATTAGGCCGGGAAAGCTCAAATCTCAAAGTACATGTATATGTTACCTGAAAGTAGAGGGGCCAACCGTTTTCAATGATTTCGGCAAGACGAACATGCAATTCGGTCAAAAAAATCTGTATTGAAATTTATATTTGAAGTCCTACTTTGATATTATACTGTTGCGAATATGGAATTTGGCCTCCATATCCGCTTGTAAATATTCCCCTATTTTCTCCAATACTCCCCAACTTTCCCCAATCCCCCATTCCCTAGTCCCATTGCATGTAAATAACAATCAGTAGAGCCGACCTTCCCCTTATTCCCCCATTAAATGTCGTGCCCAGGTCCACCGCACCACACGTAGACAACTTTCGGACATCTTCCTAGTTATTCTTATTCTATGTCAGTTAAGGCCTCGTCTCCATTAATTATGACTCTTCGTTGCACCAGAATGTGATTATATGGCATCAGTAGTGAGTTTAGGACCTTTCCCATACCTCCTTCCATCTTCTTCCCCAACAATTACAACAACAACAGAGGAGATGGCGGCGGAGCGGGGGAGGATGCGTCCTCACACCGGCTCGATTAGCGCCATAGACCATGCGCTCCACGGGGTTACCACGAAGGGGCTCCTTGTCAGCTCCTCGTCAAGGGCGGAGCCTGGTAAACCCCCCGCATGCACCCAATGAGAAGCAACGTGCCGATTCCACGAGGCGGAGCTAACGAGCCGAGGGCGTGTCACTCCCCGCCGGATATACGCGGCCCCGCGCCGGATGTGACGTGAGATGCGCCCCCAGCTTGAGACGACAAGACGCCACCTCGAGCGCTGTGAAACCTCCTGCATCTACTGGACCGTACAGTACCCTGTCCTTGAGCCAAGAGTGCACCTTGAGCCATCGATTCTGCCTTTCCTAGCCATCAATCCCCGTGTGAGTCAGTTTTTGTCCTGTTTATCTGTCGTCTGTCGGGGCTAGTATAAGACCGTGTTTAAGTGCCTGTCTTTCTATGCTGTCCCTCTTGTAGTTGTAATCTAACCTTCCGCCTTAATATAACCTCCTCCGGAGGTCTTGAGAACTGAACCCCTGGTGTCGTATTGTGTTATTGTAATCCAGCCGGGTGTCTTCTTTTTCTTATTGAGCCAGCATCGCGCGACTTCGTCAACGTCGAGTATAGTCGGGTAATTTGTGCGGACACGACGGCCATTCCGCTCGGCCCACTTTAACATCAAAGTCGTGTCTGTAACAATACGTTTGATGTTACTTAAAGTTTACAGGACACGATTTTAAATACGAACTTTTTCACGTTGTTCCGATGTATTATATGGACATGGGACTTGCGGAACATCGCACAGTTTGCAATACAATCCATTTATTGTCCTATGACCTTCAAGTTGTTACACCAAAACTTATGGAAGTTGTACTATGTTATTAAACTGTTCAGTTTGACTTGAAATAAGTATTTTGTTTTGATTTGTTTCTCTCTAATTCTGTGGTGGAGAAATTCTGAAAAGCTGTATCATAAACCTAATAATAAGGGAGAATCAACTAGTATGTACAGTAGTAGTAAGTACAGTGCTAGACGCAGAGGGGTTCTCAAATTGTGCAGACCGAACAGAGGAGGGGGAGGGGGGGGGTAGATTCGTTGTTGGTTTACATAATAGTTGAAGCATTAACGGTGTCTGTTGTCGTCTTGCGTTACAACTCATGAGGCAGAAAATATTGTGAAAGTCAGTTCTAAAAAAAATGGAGAATCATCATATAACTTAAAATAATAATAAATTTTTATTTCATAAGGGTATACACAATCAAATTGACAGAATTTGCTCTTCTCTGATAATAAACATCAACCTCAATAATGAACATGCGTTAATTACATTGCATACATGTAAATGACAGGATTTATTATTGGAGACTACATTTTTAATTTTGTATTACAAATGTTTTGCTTTACAAATTATAAAGGAAAAAAATCGTTTACCAATAGGTTTGGGCACGGACCCGGAATTTTGTTTCCCATCGGTTCCCATAAACTTAAATCACGGAACCGAAAAACAGTTACCGATGAGATCTGAAATCCCCAGGCCTGAGAACGGCTTGTCCGATTAAATCCATTTTTGCAGTGTGTGTTGGGGTTGAGTAGAGGAAGGTTCCTTTCGAAAATGGGCACGTTGCGATTTTCAATATGGCCGCCACGGCAGCCATCTTGAAATTGGTTTCCACCATGCATGGGCTGAGGGGTTACGCCCGCTTTGCGGTGCTATTTATTTAAATGTCTATCGTGCCTCAGCCTTTGTGACGATGTGAAAGGTAACATTAAATGATCACAGACCCATTCCTTGGTAGGTGTAGTCTGCAAGGAAGGATTTTAAGCTCCCACAAAAAAAAATTACATTTTTTTTTCATTTCTTCAAAACAACACGAAACACCGGGTATCCCTGCTAGTAAATAAAGAAACGAGGAAGAGGTTACAAAACATGGCGGTCTCGCACTATGTGGTGGATAGGCTAATAATGCCGATTTGTACTTCCTGTGACTTTACCATTTGGCATTTTGACAAATTATTAATTAGTCTTCTCAATATTCTCATAATAATGTATTGTTGAAAATTTGATAATAAAAGCTCAAATGGTAAAAAAAACAAAAAAAAAACGGTTTGACCTGGACAGACAGCAGACACAATTACAAAACCCCGTCTCCCGCTGTGTGGGGGATGCGCTAAAACACAAGACAATCAATGTGTGACTCAACTTCCATGTGATACGAGTACTTCATGGAAAATGACTTTTTAAAGGTGAGGTTTACTACTTCTTCTTACTCTCCTCCTCTTCCCTTTATAAGGGGTGAGGTCCGATGGCACCAAGCCACTGCCCTGCCTTCACCATGGTCC
Source organism: Myxine glutinosa (assembly GCF_964187855.1). NCBI lineage: Eukaryota > Metazoa > Chordata > Myxini > Myxiniformes > Myxinidae > Myxine > Myxine glutinosa. The sequence continues at coordinate 447,391,503 of NC_136261.1, read as the reverse complement.
TCTTCAACTCCCCTCTATCCTCAGCTAACTCTCCACACTCCAACCACCTCCACCTTACTGATATCACTCCTTACACAATCCTCACATGTCAACTGCAGCCTTCATTTCCTCCGACCTTGCTCCCTCAACGTATCCACTCCCTTTGCCATTCGCTCTTCCCCCATCCACACCAAATCTCCAGCTCATCTCAGCCGCCATTTCATCAATCTCCCCATCAAGCTCATCTGCACACCAATCTCCTCCCTCAGTTCATCCATTCTCCTTCGATCCACCCTCTTCACTCCCACAATCCTCCTCACCCAGTTGTTCTCGCAAACCTCAAGCCTCTGTTGCTGTCTCTCTGTCAGTGCGACAGTCTCCAGACCGGAAAGGTAGGCCAGCGTTACACACGACAACAGAACCTTTTCTTTCAATCTCCTTGAAATCTTTCCATCTGCCATTACTCCCTCGACCCTCCTCCACGCATTTGCACACACGTGAATCCTCCTCCACACCTTTGACGCTGACTTACCATCCATGGCCACTGTTCCCCTCAGATACACAAACCTATTTCCTTGTCTGATCTCCTTCCCCTCTAACCTGATATTCATTTATTTTCTCTGCTGCCCGACCCAAATCATCTCCATCTTCTCCAAGCTCATTTTCAGCCCACGTTTCTCAAATGCCTCCCTCCACTCCCCACAGTACTCCTCCCTTCGTTCCCTTGTACATCCCTTCCACCAACCTAACTTCTGCTTCTGGCACTCCCATCCATCTCAGTCTTACCATCACCATGTTTCTCGGGACAGTGCCGTAGGCTTTCTCCAGATCCACAAATCCCAATGCCATTTCACCTTGCACCTCCATCCTCTTCTCCTCCAGCTGTCTCGGTGTGGACATCCCATTTGTTGTTCCCCTCCACCTTGCTCTTCTTCAATCTCCTTGTCAGCACTCTTCCTTTATCCTCCCGTCCAGAACCCTCTCCAGCACCTTCATGGCATGAGGAAGTAGTCTAATGTTTCCCCCGGATCTTGAACATCATCGCTCTTCCCTTTCCATTTCAGCACAATTAACCCTGTCCTCCAATCCTCCGGAATAAAACCATCCCTCCTACATACAGTCACGTGAAAAAGTAAGTACACCCCAAGTAAAGTTTTGACTTTTTCAACATATTTCAACATGCAGTTATTTGATCTTCATTTCAACAATATTGATAGATAAAGGTGATATAATATAACAAATATCATGAAACATTTACATTTTGTAGTCCATTGTATAATTTAAATAAACATAAATGCAAATTTCACGTGTGGAAAAAGTAAGTACACCTTTTTTTTTGTTTTTTTTGTTTTTTGTATACAAGATCGAGACTCGTGAAAGAGCGAACATTAATCACACAGAAAGACAAACCGACACATAAAACATATAACATAGCGAGCGGTAGACAAGATGGGGAGAGAGGGGGAAGGACACAAACACAACATTTGAGAGCAGGGACCGAGAGACATGGAGACATCGAGAGATCTGAGAGAGGGCGAGGGCTTTGGGGGGGGGGGGGGCGTGGGAAGGGGGCGGTGGGAGAGGTATAAAACATATGGACACTGCCAGGACTTCCAGGAAAGAAGTTGGAATTTCAAACAAGGTGGATCTGGGGTGAATTAGCGGGGGTAGAAAAGATCAAGGTTTTGGATGGGGGAAGATAAGAGATGGTGGTGAACAGCTGTTTTAAAGACCTGGAGGGAGGAGTGGGATTGAAGGGAGTGAGGGAGTTTGTTCCAGAGGCGGGAGAAAAGAGGAATGAAAGAGTGAAGGTGAGCAGAGAGCCGAGATTTCGGCAGTTTAACCATCAGAGGGTTGCTGGCAGATCTTGTGCGACCTGTAGGAATATTTGGGGGACAGAGCACAGAGAGAGCTGGGGGTGCAAGGCCGAAGAGGAGTCGGTAGAAGACAGAAAGACCACCTACCTGCCTGCGGTGAATGAGTGAAAGGCCCTCAGAGATAGCTTCATCGCGGGAGATTCCAATAATTCTGAAAGCTTTGGTTTCAACAGCGTGAAGCCGAGCTAGGTGTGAGGCAGGAGCACCGGCCCATAGGGGAGAACAGTATTCCATTGAGCTGCGGATGAAAGCCTTTTATGTGGTGAGGAGCTCAGGTGTGCCGAGGAAGGACTTCGCACGACGGAGGATGCCCAGTCGGCGACTGGCTTTGGAGGCCAGCTTGGAAATGTGGTTTTTCCAAGAAAGATCATGGCAGATAGTGAGACCCAAAATCTTGAGCGACAGAACTTCTTGGAGAGGATTGTTGAGAAAGTAGATGGGAGGGTTGTCCAGTCGATCTTTTCGGAGAGACATAGTAAGAGTGTGAGATTTGTCAGGATTGAAAGACATGTTCCACTTGTTTGACCAGTCTGTGATTTTGTCCAGGTCTTCAGAGAGTGAGGAGGCAGCAGACTGCCGATCTGAGGGAAGAGGAATGGAGCGGCAGAGAGTGGAGTCTTCAGCAAAGAGATAGAGAGGATTTTCGAGAGAGTCAGAGAGATCATTGATGAAGACCAGAAAAAGCACGGGGCCCAGAACACTGCCTTGGGGAACTCCAGCCTGAACAGGAAGAGGAGATGAGAGAAACCCATTCAGGGCCACACGTTGACGACGACTAGAGAGGAAGTCCGCCAGCCATGCGTGGAGATTTCCATGGATACCAAAGGAGGAGAGTTTGGTGAGCAGAGCGGGGTGCCAGACCGTGTCGAAGGCACGTGATATGTCGAGGGAGACAGCTCTAATTTCCTGTTTGGCATTGAGGACCTCCATCCATTGTTGAGACAGCAGAAGCAGCATGTCCAGAGTAGAGTGACCTGGTCTGAAACCAAATTGATGATCAGAGATCAAGCCATTGGAGAAGAGGAAAGATTTCATATCCGAAGCAATGATGGATTCCATGACTTTGCTGATAATTGGGAGAAGGCTGATTGGTCTGTAGTTGCTAGGATCTGTTTTTGCACCTTTTTTGTGCAAAGCGGTGATGTTGGCTGATTTCCAAGCAGATGGCAGTTGACCTTGAGCAAAAGAGAGGGTGAAGAGAACAGAGAGAGGGTGAGATAGAGCAGCAGAGCAGGATTTTAGGACCCGTGGGCTGATGCCGTCGGGTCCAGTTGCAGAATCAGAGTCGAGGGTTGACAGAAACTTTTCCACCTTGTCAGGAGGAAAGGACACGGAGTCCAGGAGCAGCAGGGTACGACTGGGTATGGTATTGCTCTAATAGGTGGTATTGCCTCGTTTGGCAGAAACAACCTCAAGTAGGCGTTTCTTATAACTGTCTACCAGTCTCTGACATCGACTGGGATAATTTTTTGCCCACTCCTCCATGCAGAATTCTTTCAGCTGTGCGATGTTTGAGGGGTTTCTTGCATGCACAGCTCATTTCAAATCCCCCCACAACATCTCGATGTGATTTAGATCCGGGCTTTGACTTGGCCATTCCAGAACCTTCCATTTCTTTCTTTTCAGCCATTCCTTGGTGGATTTACTGGTATGTTTAGGGTATTGTCATGTTGCAAGGTCCACCTTCGGTTGAGCTTCAACTTTCCGACAGATGGCCTCACATTATCCTCAAGCACCCTCTGGTACAATGAAGAATTCATAGTGGATTATATGATGGTGAGCTGCCCAGGCCCTGATGCAGCAAAGCTGCCCCAAACCATAATATTTCCACCACCATGCTTTACAGTTGGTATCAGGTTCTTGTGGTCAAATGCTGTCTTTGGTTTTCGCCAAACATGTCTTCTGGTACTGTGGCCAAATAGCTCTACCTTTGACTCATGTCCAGAGCACATTGTTCCAGAAGTGCTGGTCTTTGCCTCGGTGTTCATTGGCAAATGTTAGTCTTGCCCTGATGTTCTTTCTGGACAACGAAGGTTTCCTACTGGCACACCTCCCATGTAGATCAAATTTGTCCAGCCTCTTTCTCATGGTAGACTCGTGCACTTTGACATCAACAGTGGCAAGAGCTACCTGTAGATCCCGTGATGACATTCTGGGGTTCTTAGAGACTTCTTTCAGCATCTTGAGGTCTGCTCTCGGGCTGAACTTGCTTGGGTGGCCTGGCCTGAACAAGTTGGCAGTTGTTTGGAATCTTCTACACTTGTAGATGATCTTCCGGACAGTCGAATGATTGATTTCAAATTGTTTGGAGATCTTTTTAAATCCCTTCCCAGACTCGTAGGCATCTATAACCTTCTTTCTGCAGGCCCCAGAGAGCTCTTTTGATCTAGGCATGGTGACGCCACACACTTCAAAAACAAAGAGCAAACCAAACTAAATGTCTGAGGTTTAAATAAGATAGGTTCCTCCAAGATCCTCTCTAACGATGTTCTAAGCATTTGCACCTGAGCTGGTGCACCTGATTGTAATTTTAGGTATTTGAAGTAGTGATAAATGTAGGGGTGTACTTACTTTTTCCACATGCAAAATTTGCATTTATGTTTATTTAAATTATACAATGGACTACAAAATGTAAATGTTTCATGATATTTGTTCTATTATATCACCATTATCTATCAATATTGTTGAAATGAAGATCAAATAGCTGTATGTTGAAATATGTTGAAAAAGTCAAAACTTTACTTGGGGTGTACTTACTTTTTCACGTGACTGTACATTCAACAGCCTCTTCTTCCAACTAGCTCTTCCATGAGCCTTGGCCTTTTTTAACTGACTCCAACTTCTCTTGCTGTAATTGCCATTGCTGTAAGCACCTCATCAATGCCTGGCCCTCTTTTCTTCTTCATCCTCTTTAATGCGGCTCACACATTCTCCTCCCTTTCCTCCACCTTCACCACCACCACCGCTTTGACCCTTTCACAACTGCTGTTTCTTCACGACAAACAAACCCAGTTCTGTTCTATGTTGTCCACTTTTTATGGCTTTCGCACTTTTGAAATAATGAACCAGCTATGGCCATCCCATTCTTCACTCCCAGCTCCACCAGCTCTTGACACTCTCTATCCCTCGTTCCCAATGCAAATTTAGCAACACAACCTTCTTCACCCGTATCCGGTACCCCCACATGCACGTTAAAGTACCCCACAATGCACCTCCATCTCAACTATTCCCATCATCCTCTCCCAGTGCGTCCCTGAACTCCTTCTCTGCCAGTTCTTCCTGTGCATGGCCCATAAACCGACTCACCTTCCTCTCCACATCCTTGGACACGAGGGGCGTGCTCGATGTCCGAGAGTCAGCGGTACGCTCCTATGGAAACACAAGGATGAAGATTGGTCATGAACTGAGAATCACCCGACTCCTCAGAAACAGCATCGAGTACTCAACATCAGCGATCCTCATTCCCGAGAAGCTTTGCGGACAAACTCCAATCACAAAAATATTTCAGGATAAACTCACGGGAACGCTACAGGGCAAACAAAAGGGGGGTGGAGCTCTAACATTCCTCCTGCACTCCATACCACGCCCTCCCCTCAAATTCCTCCCAACAATCCCCCATACATAATCCTCCTCTGTCGAACCCCCATTTCTCATATCTCCCCAAACTCTTCACAAGTCCTCCATCATTGCATCCAACTCTCCCCATTCTGCCTCCCTCCCAGATTTCCATTTCCCTTTCTTCCCTCCAGATTTGTCCATCCCCTCACTCCATCCCCTCGCTCCATCCCTTCACTCCATCCCCTCACTCCATCCCTTCACTCCATCCCTTCACTCCATCCCTTCACTCCATCCCCTCACTCCATCCCCTCACTCCATCCCTTCTCCTATCCCCTATTTATCCGTCCACTCAAAATTTCTCCCCCTTTCTTCCCTTGCCTATTTCTCCCCCTTCCCCAAATCCCTATTTATACCTCCGACCGCACCCCTCCGGTTCACAGTCGTGTAACTTGATAACTTGAACTTGATCACGCTGTACATCCCGCATGCACTCTTCTTCATCAAAGCCTTCAGGATAGGCCCAGGTTTGCGACACACCTATTTATCAAGGTACAGTATTTATGACATACCTGGCTGCGCTTTTGCCGTGAATTACTGCTCATCGTGATTCCAAACCGTCACTTTACACCAAACCTAACTCGAGCCCAATCAGAAACCACACTCGGAAAATAAAATAAAATGAACAAAGCCGTTTTACTCTGTACTGTATAGCGGTATCACACTGTATAGTGTACAGTATATAATTATTGCAACCCTTCGTCTCAAATTCGCTTTTAAATGTATTTTTGCTCTTTTTCTGTTAATAACATTTAATTTTGTGAAAATTGCTTCATACGTCTTTATAATATGAAGAAAGCATAATTTTTTAATATACACGTACCAGTGCAGCTAGTTAAAATGTAGTATATACACCCCAACGAGTTGTGTTACTTTCAGCGCTAAAATCGATTAAGGGGTTATAGGTGACTCAAGCTAACACATGAGGTTACTATTTATACTAATGTTAGCACATGAAGACGAACATACGAAACACAACATAAAACTGTTCGACGAGACAAACGCATCGAGAGCTTCAGGAAAGTGACGTCACTTCCCGAGCAACACTGCGCTCCAGCGAGCGACGTCACGTCGTCACAACATCGACACTACTTCCTCCCACGGACGTATATAAAAGCCTGGACCCGCAATGCGCCATTGCGCCTGCTGGGCTGAAGTCAGAGCGAGTCTGTCGGCGGCCATGTTTGTGTGACACTCGCTTGCAAACAAACCAACGTGATAACGTGGATGCATCGGTCAGGGAAGCATATTTTCTTCAAAATATTCACACGTTTGTTCATTTCGTCAAACATGGCGTCGAACTTGGCGACTGAAGAAGAAGAATATAATGTCGAATCTGTGAACTCGAGCATCAAACTTATCATATTCCATCTTTATCCATTTGAAAATCTGTTCCGAGAGAGATTCTCCTTTTCTAAGGTTGAATTGGAACACTTGGTCCGTCAGACCCTCATTGAGATCCGTGCTGGGTCGATGGACTCGGGTAATCGCGTTGGTGAGCGGGAAACCACCATTACTGGTTGTGTTAAATTTTAAAGTTAACACATCGACGGACTCGAGTCGAACATGACACAACTGGATGATTAACACGGATGATCAAGATTGAGGTAATTTCAGCTGATTATGCTGAGATAATAATTAATAAACTCGATCGCGACTCTCGGAAGATGAGGAAGACTAGAACGGCACTCAGCAGAGAGCATACCTCCGCCAGGTGAACAGTTTACGTTTTGTATCCCAGAGTTGACCAGAAAATCACAACGCAGAATCACATTTAATCAAAATCATCCGTCCACAACTTTTTGAAATATCCTGCTTTGTATCGTTTTTGTCCCTATCTCTGAATAGTGAAGAATCACTGATGAATTAAATAATTCTCATATCCGAAATCATATTCAGATCTTCACCAAAATCGAATCGAATCGTCCTTGTTAGACACCCAACCTGTCCACCAAATTTCGGCTGAATCCGTCCACAACTTTTTGAGATATGACCCATTTGTATAAATATACACACCCCCACAAACACATGCACACACACAGACACACACACACACACACACACATGCACATACAGACGCACACAGAGACACGAACACACACACATCCACACATGCACACACACACACACGCGCACACACACACACATCCACACATGCACACACACACACATACACATACACACACATGCACACACACCCACACATGCACACACACACACACACACACATGCACACACACATCCACACATGCACACACATACACACACACACATGCACACACCCACACCCATACGCACACACACACACGCACACACACACACACACACATGCACCCACATGCACACACACACACATGCACACACACACATGCACACACATGCACGCACACACACACACACACACACACACACGCTTCAACTTTCAGCAATAGATGCAACCTCGGAAACCGCTGAATGGAAAAAATTGAAACTTGGCACATTGTCAAGCACTCACAATGAGGAACAAAAGCATGATAATGATGACATCATAAGTGAAGTGGTATACCAGCCAAACATGTTTTAATAAAATTACTTATCCTAAAAATCTGAAATTGCATGCATAAGATCTATGACCCATTTGTATTGAAATGTTAAATTGCTTTTTCTTGTTCACAAACGGACAGACAGACAGACAGGGGTGAAAACATAACTTCCATCCACGTTTCGTAGCAGAGGTAATGAGAGGGAAGAAAAGAGATGGTGGTGAACAGCTGTTTTAATAAAAGATACGTCAATTTTACCACAAAAAAAACACACATAAACACATACACACATAAACACACACATACACACACACACACACACACACACACACACACACACAGACACAAAAACATTCACATACATAAACACACACACTCACACACATACACTCCCTCCATCCCCTCCCTCACAACTCAAACGGCCACACGGCTGACTCCGCACGTGAAAAAGCTGAATGCCTCAACTCTGTGTTTGCCTCCAAATCTTGTGTCCCAAACCCATCCCTCTCTGTACCCACCGTACCCAGTCGTACCCAGCTGCTCCTGGACTCCGTGCCCTTTCCTCCTGACAAGGTGGAAAAGTTTCTGTCAACCCTCGACTCTGATTCTGCAACTGGACCTGACGGCATCAGCCCACGGGTCCTAAAATCCTGTTCTTCCACTCTTTCTCTCCCTCTCTCTGTTCTCTTCACCCTGTCTTTTGCTCAAGGTCAACTGCCATCTGCTTGGAAATCTGCCAACATCACCGCTTTGCACAAAAAAGGTGCAAAAACAGATCCTAGCAACTACAGACCAATCAGCCTTCTCCCAATTATCAACAAAGTCATGGAATCCATCATTGCTTCAGATATGAAATCTTTCCTCTCCTCCAATGGCTTGATCTCTGATCATCAATTTTGTTTCAGACCAGGTCACTCGACTCTGGACATGCTGCTTCTGCTTTCTCAACAATGGATGGAGGTCCTCAATGCCAAACAGGAAATTAGAGCTGTCTCCCTTGACATATCACGTGCCTTCGATACGGTCTGGCACCCAGCTCTGCTCACCAAACTCTCCTGCTATGGTATCCATGGAAATCTCCACACATGGCTGGCGGACTTCCTCTCTGGTCGTAGTCAACGTGTGGCCCTGAATGAGTTTCTCTCATCTCCTCTTCCTGTTCAGGCTGGAGTTCCCCAAGGCAGTGTTCTGGGCCTTGTGCTTTTTCTGGTCTTCATCAATGATCTCTCTGACTCTCTTGAAAATCCTCTCCATCTCTTTGCTGATGACTCCACTCTCTGCCGCTCCATTCCTCATCCCTCAGATCGGCAGTCTGCAGCCTCCTCACTCTCTGCAGACCTGGACAAAATCACAGACTGGGCAAACAAGTGGAACATGTCTTTCAATCCTGATAAATCTCATACTCTTACGATGTCTCTCCGAAAAGACCGACTGGACAACCCTCCCATCCACTTTCTGAATAATCTTCTCCAAGAAGTTCTGTCACTCAAGCTTTTGGGTCTCACTATCTGCCATGATCTTTCCTGGGAAAACCACATTTCCAAGCTGGCCTCCAAAGCCAGTCGCCGACTGGGCATCCTCCGTTGTGCTAAGTCCTTCCTTGGCACACCTGAGCTCCTCACCACATACAAGGCTTTCATCCGCAGCTCAATGGAATACTGCTCTCCCCTCTGGGCTGGTGCCTCTGCCTCACACCTAGCTCGTCTTCACGCTGTTGAAACCAAAGCGTTCAGAATCATGGGAATCTCCCGCGATAAAGCTAACTCCGATGGTCTTTCACTAACTCACCGCAGGCAGGTTGGTGGTCTTTCTGTCTTCTACCGACTCCTATCTGGCCTTGCCCCCGCCCCCCCCCCCCCAGCTCTCTCTGGGCTCTGTCCCCCAAATATTCCTACAGGTCGCACAAGATCTGCTTGCAACCCTCTTATGGTTAAACTGCCAAAATCAAGACTCTCTGCTCACCTTCACTCCTTCATTCCTCTTTTCTCCCGCCTCTGGAACAAACTCCTTCACTCTCTTCAATCCCACTCCTCCCTCCAGGTCTTTAAAACGGCTGTTCACCACCATCTCTTATCTTCCCCCATCCAAAACCTTGATCTTTTCTACCCCCGCTAATTTCACCCCAAATCCACTTTTTTGAGGTGCCGACTTCTTTCCTGGAAGTCCTTGGTGTCCTTGCGTTTTATACCTATCCTGCCTCCCCCCAGGTCCTCTCCCTCCCACACATCTCCCGATGTCCCTGCTCTCAAATGTTGTGTTTGTGTGCTTCCTCCCCTTCTCTCCCCATCTTGTCGACCGCTCCCCTTTTTATATACTTTGTTTGCTTGTTTGTTTGATTTGTTTGTTTGATAAATGTTAGCTCTTTCACGAGCCTCGACTCTAAAAAAAAACATTAAAAAAACACACACACAACGTACACACAAACACAGAAAAACACATACACACATAAACACACACATAAACACACATACACACATAAACACACAAACACACACACACACACACACATACACATACACATATACACATATACACAGACACAAAAACATTCACATTCATAAACACACACATTCACACACATACACACGCATAAACACACACACACATACAAACACACCACACACACACACACACACACACACACACACACACACACACACACACACACACACATAAACACAGACATCAACACACATACACATATAAACACACACACACGCACTACACACAAACACAGAAAAACACATACACAAATAAACAGACACACACATATACACATAAACACACAGACAAAAACATTCACATACATAAACACACACACTCACACACATACACACACATATACACACACACACACACACACACACACACACACGCACAAACACAGACAAAAACATTCACATACATAAACACACACACTCACACACATACACACGCATAAACACACACTCACACACACACACACAAACACACCACACACACATAAACACAGACATGAACAGACATACACACATAAACACACACACACACAACGTACACACAAACACAGAAAAACACATACACACATAAACACTCACATCAACACACACACACACATAAACACACACACACACACGCACATGTACACATATACACATATACACAGACACAAAAACATTCACATACATAAACACACACACTCACACACATACACACGCATAAACACTCACACACACACACACACACACACACAAACACACACCACACACACACACATAAACACAGACATCAACACACATACACACATACACACATAAGCACACACACACACACACACACACACAATGTACACACAAACACAAACACAGAAAAACACATACACACATAAACACACACACATACACACACACACACACACACACACACACGCACACACGCACACACAGACACAAAAATATTCACAAACATAAACACACTCACAAACACACACTCACACACACACACACACACACACTGAAACACTCACACTGACACACACACACACACAATCACACACACAACACACACACACACACACACACACACACACACACACACAATGTACACACTACACACAAACACTGAAAAACACATACACACATAAACACACACACACACACACACACACACACAGACATATACACAGACACAAAAACATTTACAAACATAAACGCACTCACACACACACATACACATGCATAAACACACTCACACACACACACACACACTGAAACACTCACACTGACACACACACACACACACACACACACAATCACACACACAACACACACACACACACACACACTACACACAAACACTGAAAAACACATACACACATAAACACACACACACACACACACACACACACAGACATATACACAGACACAAAAACATTCACAAACATAAACACACTCACACACACACATACACACGCATAACACACGCATAAACACACTCACACACACACACTGAAACACTCACACTGACACACACACACAGACCACACACACACACACACTGACACACACCCAGACACACACACACACTGACACACACTCAAACACTGACACACACACACACACACACTGACACACACAGAGACACACACTGACACACACTCAAACACTGACACACAAATATGGGATCCTTCAAATATGGGATCCTTGTGAAATGGGAACAAATATGGGATCCTTGTGGAATGGGATCAAATATGGGATCCTTGTGGAGTGGAATCAAATATGGGATCCTTGGTGAATGGGATAAAATATGGGATCCTTGTGCAATGGGATCAAATGTGGGATCCTTTTGGAATGGGATCAAATGTGGGATCCTTGTGGAATGGGATCAAATATAGGATCCTTGTGGAATGGGATAAAATATGGGATCCTTGTAGAATGGGATCAAATATGGGATCCTTGTGGAATGGAATCAAATATGGGATCCTTGTGGAATGGGATAAAATATGGGATCCTTGTGCAATGGGATCAAATGTGGGATCCTTGTGGAATGGGATCAAATATGGGATCCTTGTGGAATGGGATCAAATATGGGATCCTTGTGGAATGGGATCAAATATGGGATCCTTGTGGAATGGGATCAAATATGGGATCCTTGTGGAATGGGATAAAATATGGGATCCTTGTGGAATGGGATAAAATATGGGATCCTTGTGGAATGGGATAAAATATGGGATCCTTGTGGAATGGGATCAAATATGGGATCCTTGTGGAATGGAATCAAATATGGGATCCTTGTGGAATGGGATAAAATATGGGATCCTTGTGCAATGGGATCAAATGTGGGATCCTTGTGGAATGGGATCAAATATGGGATCCTTGTGGAATGGGATCAAATATGGGATCCTTGTGGAATGGGATCAAATATGGGATCCTTGTGGAATGGGATCAAATATGGGATCCTTGTGGAATGGGATAAAATATGGGATCCTTGTGGAATGGGATAAAATATGGGATCCTTGTGGAATGGGATAAAATATGGGATCCTTGTGGAATGGGATCAAATATGGGATCCTTGTGGAATGGGATCAAATATGGGATCCTTGTGGAATGGGATCAAATATGGGATCCTTGTGGAATGGGATAAAATATGGGATCCTTTGGAATGGGATCAAATATGGGATCCTTGTGGAATGGGATCAAATATGGGATCCTTGTGGAATGGGATAAAATATGGGATCCTTGTGGAATGGGATAAAATATGGGATCCTTGTGGAATGGGATAAAATATGGGATCCTTGTGGAATGTGATAAAATATAGGATCCTTGTGGAATGGGATCAAATATGGGATCCTTGTGGAATGGGATCAAATATGGGATCCTTGTGGAATGGGATCAAATATGGGATCCTTGTGGAATGGGATAAAATATGGGATCCTTGTGCAATGGGATAAAATATGGGATCCTTGTGGAATGGGATAAAATATGGGATCCTTGTGGAATGGGATCAAATATGGGATCCTTGTGCAATGGGATAAAATATGGGATCCTTGTGGAATGGGATCAAATGTGGGATCCTTGTGGAATGGGATAAAATATGGGATCCTTGTGGAATGGGATCAAATATGGGATCCTTGTGGAATGGGATCAAATATGGGATCCTTGTGCAATGGGATAAAATATGGGATCCTTGTGCAATGGGATAAAATATGGGATCCTTGTGGAATGGGATAAAATATGGGATCCTTGTGGAATGGGATCAAATATGGGATCCTTGTGCAATGGGATAAAATATGGGATAGATACATTGTGGAAAGAAACCCTCCTCGTTCATTTAGCTTGCATGGCAATCACACTGATTCAACGACTCACATTATAGTTATAGTCCCGCCCCTTATTAACCATCCGCCCAATCGGAATTCTCCATCCATTATAAAGACGTCATTGGAAATGGACGTTCTCCAGGCAGTCGCTTGGAATCCGCCGATTGGTCCGTTTGTACCAATGGGAATGAGCCTCGTGTCGTGCTTGTGGACGCGTCCAATCGGGAATTATCGGAGGGTGTGTGAGTGGGGAATATTCGGGGGAAATGAGTCACTGACGTCACGTTGAAGGTTCGTTTTCCGTTCAAATTTATAAACCGTCCAAATAAATTAATTTGAGATGTGATGGGAATCGACCTTTGACCTTTGCTCCAACTGTGTGACGCGATTACATCGTCAATCACCTCTGATAATGGAGTCAACCGCGGAGGGGATTCCCCTGCTGCAGAGTGACGTAAGCTGTAGCACTGGTCCTTGAGGATCCGCGGGATCTCCGGTGTGGGACTTCCACTTCCAGTGTGGGATCTCCGGTTCTACCCGATCTTGTGTGAGGCTTCACTCGGTAAGGTGAGGGTTGGAGATCGTGCGGATCACTCATCGTGTTGTGCTCCCTCTCCGTGTCTGCTCTGACACGTGGCCTTGGATATTTAGTGTGTGTGTGTGTGTGTGTGTGTGTGTGTGTGTGTGTGTGTGTGTGTGTGTGTGTGTGTGTGTGTGTGTGTATTGTAATTGTATGTATGTGTGGGTGGTTGTATGTATGTATGTGTGGGTGGTTATATGTATGTATGTATGTATGTATGTGTGGGTGGTTGTATGTATGTATGTATGTATGTATGTATATTTGTATGTATGTATGTGTGGGTGGTTGTATGTATGTATGTATGTATGTATATTTGTATGTATGTATGTGTGGGTGGTTGTATGTATGTATGTATGTATATTTGTATGTATGTATGTGTGGGTGGTGGTATGTATGTATTTATGTATGTGTGGGTGGTTGTATGTTTGTGTGTGTGTATGTATGTGTGGGTGGTTGTATGTATGTATGTATGTATGTATGTGTGGGTGGTATGTATGAATGTATGTATGTGTGGGTGGTATGTATGAATGTATGTATGTGTGGGTGGTATGTATGAATGTATGTATGTGTGGGTGGTATGTATGAATGTATGTATGTGTGGGTGGTATGTATGAATGTATGTATGTGTGGGTGGTATGTATGAATGTGTGTATGTGTGGGTGGTTGTATATGTATGTATGTATGTATGTATGTAAGTGTGGGTGGTTGTATGCATGTATTTGTATGTATGTATGTTCTGGGTGGTTGTATGTGTGGGTGGTTGTATGTATGCATGTATGTATGTATGTTCTGGGTGGTTGTATGTATGTATATGTATTGTTGCGGATCTCAACGTCGGCCTTTCCCCTTACCAATGGGGGATTAGTCCCCTTGTCTTTTACTAGCCGACGTGATCGGGAGCCATGACGTTCCTGCCGGGCAGCGTTGGGTAGGGTCGAAGGCCGAATTCCTAATACCTAATTACCAATGCCTCCCAGGAAGCAAGGAAATAACCCCGCCCGAATCACGGTTATAGTGGAAACGCCGAGCGATAGCGAGCCATGATCCGAGCTGTTAACAGGTACTAAACCCGATCTGAGCGGTTCCAAATCGTGCCATGCTTACCCAATGGAGGAAAGGACTGATACGGTCGAATTAGGAAGAAACAAGGAATATCAATTGGTTTATTTACAGTTTGTACAGGAAGGAGAAGAAGAACACACAGTGAAGCTTATACAGTCTTAACTTATCCCAGGACACGGGCCCGTTTCACTCTCAGACACACTCACACGGGGATGTAGAAGGTCAGGGTGATGCGCCAGGGATGATGGCGTCCAGGCAGTCGCCCCGGTCCCCGACTCGTACCGTGAAGCAGATGGTCAGAGCGGCAGAAGCTCCCCGCGGGTCGTTTACGCGGAGCGGACAATTACAGGGCGAAAGGCAAGGCTGGCTGGTGGTTACTTCGCGGCTCAGCCGCGTACGTAATAAATGTACTGGCGCTATATGCGCTCCCAATACCGCTCAATAGGGGCTCCCCAATGCAAGTTCAATAGCATACGTGCTCTTTCAAAGCGCGTATCCGCTGCAGTCCTCTTCCAATGCGCTTTCCTCACGAGGCCTTTATCATGCGCACTGTTGCGTCAATCCTGGACAGTCCTTTACAAAGCCAACCTTCCCCAGCGAGTCCTGTTTACCAAGCGCGATTCCTTCAGTCCTGTTCAAGGGCTTTGTGCGCACGTTTATATAGCGCCGCCCAGCGAACCCTCTGGAACTTGCCAGCCGCACCATTACCACGCCCCTCACGCCATTTCACCCGAGCCCTGGTTGGTTGTTGGCTCTCACCGTCTCTGCCTTTGACGTGCTGCTTGACGTGGCCACACCCCGACCTCGCGCTCCTCCCCCTTTCCAGGCCTACCTCGTGGCATTTGGCTGGTTTCGAGCGAAAACCCTTGCCAGCAGCGAACGCTGCTGGCAAAGGAGGTGGATTAGCCGAATCAGGGCGCGGGATAGATGCTGCCCAACAAGGTCGATTTGGAGGGTGGGCCGCAAAATGAACGGGACCTAAGCTTATTTCTTTTACACAACGCAGGTATCACTAATGGAAATGACCTTACCCTACACACATACGATGACATAACTAATGTTCTAAGGTGGCCTACGTGTTGCTTGTGGAATAACTATGGGGGCAAACCTTTAACCTTTAGTGATCAATATTTACACTCTCAAAACCGCAACAGTATGTATGTATGTGTGGGTGGTTGTATGTATGTATGTATGTATGTTCTGGGTGGTTGTATGTATGTGTATGTATGTATGTGTGGGTGGTTGTATGTATGATTGTATGTATATGTATGTATGTGTGGGTGGTTGAATGTATGCATGTATGTATGTTCTGGGTGGTTGTATGTATGTATATGTATGTATGTGTGTGTGGTTGTATGTATGCATGTATGTATGTACAATCGTGGCAAAAAATATTGGCTCCCTTGCACTTTTTTCAAATAATTCACCATTTCTTCCAGAAAATTATTGAAATAAAAAAATATTTTTGTATCCACGTATGTATTCCTTTGGTTTTCAGTGGAACAAAACAAAAAAAGCTGAAAAACATTACTAAATCTTAGCTTATTCCACACAGAAATCCTAAAATGGCCTGGACAATATTATTGGAACCTTTTAGAAGTTGTTAGAAATAATTAGATTTCAAGCAGGTGATTCTCCTTTACTTTTGAATTGAACTCACCTGTGGTGAGTTGCAGGTGCCTGCAATATAAAAATCACTCATTCAACCAGTTTGAATAGAGAAAAGGAGTCATTCTGCTGTTTTGTGTCACTGTGTGTACCGCAATGAGCATGGAGAAAAGAAAGAAAACCAGATAATTGTCTGAGGAGGTCAGACACAAGATTGTAGCCAAGCATGGACAATCTCAAGGCTACAAGTCCATCTCCAGAGACCTTGATGCTCCTGTGTCCACTGTACGCAATGTTGTCAGGAAGTTTAAGGCCCATGGCACTGCAGCCAACCTCCCTGGATGTGGCCGCAAGAGAAAACTTGATCAAAGATTGCAGCAAAGGATTGTTAAAATGGTGGAGAAAGCACCTTAATCAACTGCCAAACAGATACAAGCTGACCTTCAGACACAAGGTACGACAGTTTCAACTCGCACCATACGTCGCCAACTCAATGAAAGGGGGTTCTATTGTAGGAGATCCAGGAGGACCCCACTGCTGAGAGAGAGAGACCCAAAACACAGCTGAACAAGCCAAACTCCTTCCGGGAGAATGTCCTATGGACAGATGAGACCAAATAAGAGCTTTTTGGTGATGGACATCATCTCTATGTTTGCAGAAAACAAAAAGCAGCCTTCAAAGAAAAGAACACCTTCCCTACAGTTAAACACGGAGGAGGTTCAGTGATGTTTTGGGGTTGCTGTGCTGCCTCTGGCACTGTGACCACATACATACAGTCGTGGACAAAAATATTGGCACCTTTGCATTTTTTTCAAATAACTCACAATTTTCTCTAAAAATAAGTTGAAATTGATAAAAGTATTTGGTCTCCACAATTCTTTATTTCACTGTTAATATTACAGAACCTTTGTTTTTGATTCAGAATTTAATATATCCTTTTAAATCAGAAAATAAAAAGAAATGGCATTGATAAAATTATTGACACCCAAGATTTAGTATTTGGTAGCACAGACTTTGGACAAAATAACTGCAGTCAAGTGCTTCCTTTAGCCATGAATGAGCTTCCTACACCTCTCTGCTGGCAGTTTGGACCACTCTTCTTGTGCAAACTGCTCCAGTTCTCCCAGAGTTGAAGGGTGCCTTCTCCCAACTGATATTTTCTGATCTCCCCACAGGTGTTCAATGGGATTTAGATCTGGACTCATTGCTGGCCACTTCAGAACAGTCCAGCGTTTTGTCTTGAACCATTCCTGGGTGCTTTTTGAAGTCTGTTTGGGGTCATTGTCTTGCTGCAAGACCCATGACCTTCGACGGAGACCCAGCTTTCTGACAATGGATTCAACATTGCGCTCCAAAATGCCTTGGTAATCTCCTGATGTCATGATGCCACGCACACATTCAAGGAACCCTGTGTCAGAGGCAGCTCAGCAACCCCAAAACATCACTGAACCTCCTCCGTGTTTGACTGTAGGGAAGGTGTTCTTTTATTTGAAGGCTTCATTTTGTTTTCTGTAGACATAGAGATGATGTGCTTCACCAAAAAGCTCTGATTTGGTCTCGTGTCCACAAGACATTCTCCCAAAAGCATTTTGGCTTATTCAGGTGTGTTTTGGGTCTCTCTCTCAGCAGTGGGGTCCTCCTGGATCTCCTACAATAGAACCCCCTTTCATTGAGTTGGTGATTGGTGGTGTGAGTTGAAACTGTCGTACCTTGTGTGTGAAGGTCAGCTTGAATCTGTTTGGTAGTTGATCGAGGTGCTTTCTCCACCATTCGAACAATCCTTCACTGCAATCCAAGATCAAGTTTTCTCTTGCGGCCACATCCAGGGTGGTTGCCTGCAGTGCCATGGGTCTTAAACTTCCTGATAACATTGTGTACAATGGACACAGGAACATCAAGGTCTGGAGATGGACTTGTAGCTTTGAGATTGTCCATGCTTTGCTATAATCTTGTCTGCCCTCCTCAGACAATTCTCTGGTTTTCTTTCTTTTCTCCATGCTCATTGCGGTACACACAGTGACACAAAACAGCAGAATGACTCCTTTTCTGCATTCAAACTGGTTGAATGAGTGATTTTTATATTGCAGGCACCTGCAACTCACCACAGGCAAGTTAATTTCCAAAGTAAAGGAGAATCACCTGCTTGAAATCTAATTATTTCTAACAACTTCAAAAAGGTGCCAATAATGTTGTCCGGGCCATTTTAGGATTTCTGTGTGGAATAAGCTAAGATTTAGTGATTTTTTCTGTTTTGTTCCACTGCCGACCAAAGAAATACAAATGTTTGTGTGTATGGTTGTGTGTATATGTATCAATGTGTGTGCATATGTTTGCATGTATTATGAATGTATGTATGTGTGTGTTAGTATGTGTGTGTATATGCTTGTATGGATGTGTGTAGCCTATATGTATGTGTGTGTTTTTTTTGTGTATGTATCAACACAAGAAAAAGTAAACTCGCCAAGAAACCCAGGCAAATTGTGGATTTAATAACACGAATAATAACAATAGCATGATCAAATGTGTAGAAACCCAGGGGAATTGTGGATTGTGTACATTATGGTCCAAATGACCACCTCCTGTGCCCCCTTCCTTGTATACATTATGGTCCAAATGACCCCCTCCTGTGCCCCCTTCCTTGTATACATTATTGGCCAAATGACCCCCTCCTGTGCCCCCTTCCTTGTATACATTATTGGCCAAATGACCCCCTCCTGTGCCCCCTTCCTTGTGTACATTATTGGCCAAATGACCCCTCCTGTGCCCCCTTCCTTGTGTACATCATCAGGAGCAGCATGCCACCTTTTATCCTCCAGATGGGTATGGCGTCCTCTGGTTCTGCGGTGCCTCGCGCCCTTGGTCTCGGCGTGTTGTTGCTCACCGAGTTGGTGGTGCCCAGCATGGCCCGAAGAGACCCTTACGCAGTGCTGCGGGTTTCGCAAACTGCGACTGACAGGGACATCAAGAAAGCGTTCCATCACCTCGCCGTGAAGTTCCACCCCGACAAGAACAAGAGTCCCGACGCCGAGCTCAGGTTCCGAGAGATCGTCGAAGGTGAGACGGATGACCTTTTGTAGTTGCCATGGGTTACCGGAGACGCGTTGCCTTATTGGCTCCTCGTGCTCTTCCTTAAGCATCTTGTGTATCTCCCCTTCCCTCAGCGTACGAGGTTCTCTCGGACCAAGGCAAACGCCGAGCATACGACTTGAGAGGCCACCGGGTCGACGATCCCCACAAAGACCGGCACTTTGGCTTCGACGATCTCCTCAGACATTTTGGAGATTTTGGATTTTCCACCGCGACAGGTCGAGAGTCGGGTCAACGCGGACAATTTGGGGGGGGGACTCACAACACCGCTTCCGCGGACGCACCCAATTCTGAAATGCACAGGGTGCTGCGGGACTTTTTCGATGCACCACTCGACGGATTTGGTCGTGGTAAACACTTCGGGCACAACAACAATGGTGGCGGTGGCACCCAGCGTGCTTGCAGGACGGTGACGCAGCGCGTTGGAAACATGGTCGCCAGCTACACCGAATGTGGTGGATCCTGACGTGGTGTGCACATTGGTTTGTGAAGACCCAAAGCACGGAGCGAGATCTATCCACCGGCTCTCCTGTCGGTCCAATTTGAGGCTCATGGTGTTATTATGACCCGTAGTATGGTGTTATGACCCGTAATGTAATGCTAGGACCCATATTATGGTGTTATTATGACCAGTATTATGGTGTTATGAACCGTATTATGGTGGTATGAACCGTATTATGATGTTATTATGACCCGTATTATGGTATTGTTATGATCTGCATTACGGTGTTATGACCCATATTATGGTGGTATTATGGCGTGATGACTATTATGGTGTTATGACCTGTATTATGGTGTAATTATGACCTGTATTATGGTGTTATGACCTGTATAATGGTGTTATTATGACCCGTATTATGGTGTTGTTATGACCGAATTATGTATGGTGTTATTAATACTCGTATTATGGTTATTATGACCCATATTATGGTGTTATTATGACCCATATTATGGTGTTATGACCCATATTATGGTGTTATGACCCATATTATGGTGTTATTATGGTGTTGTTATGACTGTATTATGGTGTTATGACCCGTGTTATGATGACGCGTATTATGGTGTTATTATGACCCATATTATGACGTCATACCATGGTCCCCTGCCTCCATTTTGTGAATGGTGATGTGTACGGCAGGCTTTGTGTTTCAGATTTTTAATGAGTTAATGATTCGGATTTTGAGGACATTTATTTAAATTTTGTGATTTATCAGACATGAGTATCATCCTCAGTTGAGTAGCTTTCATGCTTGGTACAAACACATCCACCCACATTGCATGACATACCTCTCTCGACTGACTATTGTCATCATTTAACATCTTTACATCTCGGTTTCATGTAAATATTGGAAGGAAGGTTTACAGAGAAATGGATCATCACAATGCACCACCCAATCACAACGCACCACCCCATCACAAGATCCCAGCTCATCACAAGGCACCACCCCATCACAAGGCACCACCCCATCACAAGGCACCAGCCCATCACAAGGCATCACCCCATCACAAAGCACCACCCCATCACAATGCACCACCCCATCACAATGCACCACCCCATCACAATGCACCACCCCATCACAATGCACCACCCCATCACAATGCACCACCCCATCACAACGCACCACCCCATCACAACGCACCACCCCATCACAAGGCATCACCCCATCACAATGCACCACCACATCACAACGCACCACCACATCACAACGCACCACCACATCACAACGCACCACCCCATCACAATGCACCACCCCATCACAATGCACCACCCCATCACAACGCACCACCCCATCACAATGCACCACCCCATCACAATGCACCACGCCATCACAATGCACCACCCCATCACAATGCACCATGCCATCACAATGCACCACCTCATCACAACGCACCATGCCATCACAATGCACCACCCCATCACAACGCACCGCTCATCACAAGATCCCAGCTCATCACAAGGCACCAACTGCTGTTCACCACCATCTCTTATCTTCCCCCATCCAAAAGCTTGATCTTTTCTACCCCCGCTAATTTCACCCCAATTCCACTTTTTTGAAATACCAACTTCTGTCCTGGAAGTCCTTGGTGTCCTTGTGTTTTATACTTCTCCCTCCACCCCCCCCCCACCCCCTCCCCACGCCTCCTCCTCCCAAGCCCTCTCCCTTCCACACATCTCCCTGCTCTCAAATGTTGTGTTTGTGTGCTTCCCCTTCTCTCCCCATCTTGTTTTCCGCTCCCTCTTTTTGTGTGTTTTGTTTGTCTGGTTGATTTGTTTGTGAAGTAAATGTTAGCTCTTTCACGAGCCTCGATTCAGTATACAAAAAAAAAAAAAAAAAACCCCATCGCAAGGCACCACCCCATCACAAGGCACCACCCCATCACAAGGCACCACCCCATCACAAGGCATCACCCCATCACAAAGCACCTCCCCATCACAATGCACCACCACATCACAACACACCACCACATCACAACGCACCACCCCATCACAACGCACCACCCCATCACAATGCACCACGCCAGCACAATGCACCGCCCCATCACAAGGCACCAGCCTGTCACAACACACCACCCCATCACAACATCCCAGCTCATGACAAGGCGCTAGCCTGTCATAAGAAACCACCACATCACAATGCACCACGCCATCACAATGCACCAACGCATCACAAGATCCCAGCTCATCACAATGCACCACCCCAACAAAACACACCACCCCATCACAACGCACGACCCCATCACAAGATCCCAGCTCATCACAAGGCCCCACCCCATCACAATGCACCATCCCATCACAATGGACTACCCCATCACAAGATCCCAGCTCATCACAATGCACCACCCCATCACAACGCACCATCCCATCACAAGATCCCAGCTCATCACAATGCACCACCCCATCACAATGCACCATCCCATCACAATGTACTACCCCATCACAAGATCCCAGCTCATCACAATGCACCACCCCATCACAATATCCCAGCTCATCACAATGCACCACCACAACAAAACACACAACCCCAGCAAAACACACCACCCCATCACAATACGCACCACCCCATCACAATATCCCACCCCATCACAATACACGACCCCATCACAATGCACCACCCCATCACAAGATCCCAGCTCATCACAACACCACCCCATCACAACGCACCACCCCATCACAAGATCCCAGCTCATCGCAAGGCACCAGCCCATCAAAACACACCACCCCATCACAACACACCACCCCATTACAAGATCCCAGCTCATCACAAGGTACCAGCCCATCACAGCACACCACCCCATTATAACGCACCACCCCATCGCAACATCCCAGTTCATCACAAGGTGCCAGCCCGGCACAACACACCACCCCATCACAACGCACCACCCCATCACAACGCACCACACCATCACAATGCACCACCCCATCACAATGCACCACTCCATCTCAAGATCCCAGCTCATCACAAGGCACCAGCCCATCACAGCACACCACCCCATTATAACGCACCACCCCATCGCAACATCCCAGTTCATCACAAGGTGCCAGCCCGGCACAACACACCACCCCATCACAACGCACCACCCCATCACAACGCACCACCCCATCACAATGCACCACACCATCACAATGCACCACCCCATCACAATGCACCACTCCATCTCAAGATCCCAGCTCATCACAAGGCACCAGCCCGTCACAACAAACCACTCCCTTCACAACGCACCACCCCATCGCAAGATCCGAGCTCATCACAAGGTGCCAGCTTGTCACAGCACACCACCCCATCACAATGCACCACCCCATCACAAGATCCCAGCTCATCACAAGCCACCAGTCCATCACAACGCACCACCCCATCACAAGATCCCAGCTCATCGCAAGGCGCCAGCCCGTCACAACGTACCACTCCATCACAACGCACCACTCCATCACAAGATCCCACCCCATCACAATGCACCACCCCATCACTACACATCACCCCCATCACAACGCACCGTTAAGTGTTTCTCTTTCTGTACAGATGTTGCACAGATGTTACTTCGGGCAATATGCAATTGAATTGATTATATTTAATCAGAATATGTTGTGAGTTTAATAATAAAATCCTTTATTTTCATTGTTATTAATCTTGTGAGAGTTCTTATGATATTGAGATGAAAAGAAGTCACGAAAGAAGTTAACAAAGTCTCATTTTTATTGTAGACGAGCACACTACCCTCAGGATGATAGCCCCACCACCCTACAGTGACACATACACACACGCAGGCACACACATAAACACACACACACACGTACATACACACACACACACACACACACGCACGTACACACGTGCACACACACGCACATACACACACGCAGGCACACACATAAACACACATATACATATACATACACGCACGCATACACACACGCACACATAGACATACACATGCACATACACACACACTCACATACTCACACACACACACACACATAGACACACACACACATAGACATACACATACATGCACACACACACACACACACACACACACACATACATACATACATACATACACACACACACACACTGTTGTAAGAATCAGTCCTACAACATTGTCCCAAGAGTAGGTTTAATTCAGAATCGATCTCTAGCAATACCTGTAAGAAACCAACAAGCCACACATCAGTGTACAGTAATCATCGAAGTAAGTAATGGATCTGCAATTAGTATAAGCAAGCTTAGAACCGAGAGTAACACGCACCATCTGAGTCTGCACTACATCACACAGAATAAATGTCACAGGAATCATCAGCGCGCTGTCCAGTACGAATTCTTATCGGAGCCTCTCAGTGGACAGAGTCGGCATAACGCCTGGGTTCAACTTAGACACAATTTCATTATATTCTCCCCGCCGTTAAAACTACACTACCCCCAATGGCGGAAGTCAAGCGAGCAAGTCATAGCAGCATAGAAACATTAGTTAGCACCAGAGTAATATCAGGTAGCAGCAGTCCATGTCAGTCAGTCCAGCCATAGCGGTCGGGGCATCAAATTGCTCTTCCGGCGCGTGTCCGATAGGCACCAGGTGCCACATCCACGAGATCGAAATCCCCCGCATCGGAGTGATCCCCTAACTCGGGTGACGGCGGTGGCCCCACAAAGCCATCCGGATCGGGCGCATGTGGCGGTGGGATAGCCGGTAAATTCTCCATTGTCGGGTTTAACCGTGCCGTAGTCCGGCTCGACAGTATCCCCACATGGGGCAAGATGACGTACCGAGACGGTAGACTCACGTCCATTTGGCATCAGCACTCGAGCGTGCTCGGGGTTGGCTTGGAGAATACGAACCTTGTCGACGAGGGGTTCATACTTACTCGAGCGAACCGCGCGTTTGAGGAAAGCTGGTCCGGGCTCAGCCAGCCAGCCCGGCAAAGGACGGCCACCTCCAGAATGACGTGAAAAACGAAACATACGGTCGTGGGGAGTTTGATTAGTAGCGGTGCACAATAAAGTCCTGATCGAGCTAAGCATGGTGGGGACCACCCAGGTCCATCGGTCCAACCCTAGTCCGTTAGACCTAAGGGTTAGAGCAATGGCTTTCCAAATAATGCCATTAAAGCGTTCCACCTGTCCGTTCGCCTGGGGCCTATACAGAGTAGTATAGCTAGAAGCGATATTCCACTGGAGCAAGAATGCTCTCACATCGTGGGACAAGAACACCGCTCCACGATCAGTATGGACATAGGCCGGGTTCTCAGACATAGAAAACAACTCCCGCAGACACCAGATAACCGTGGCAGCGGTCATATCGCCGCACGGGAAAGCAAAGGGAAATCTGGAGAACTCATCAACGATCGTGAGAAGATAACGAGAACTGCCCAAAGCCGGTATGCCCGGACAAGACGGTAGACACGGAGGCGGTAGGGGCCCTTTGAAGTCCATAGACAAACGCTCCCACGGTCGAGTGGCCTGGACCAGCGTACCCATCCGAGGTTTGTGAAAGCGAGGTTTGAGTTCAGCGCAAACGGAACAAGAGCGACATAGCCGACGAATATCCTCAATCGAATAGGGCAAATTACGATTGCTCACATAATGAGCTAAACGCGTCACGCCGGGATGACACAGTGTGTCATGAAGGACGCGCAGATCCTCAAAAGAGGTGAGGCTCGCACACACCGGCAGCCATGATAATGCATCCGCTACGAGGTTATCCCGCCCCGGGCGATACTTGATAGTGTAACACAAATCGGCCAACTCAATCCTCCAGCGAGTGATTTTCTCATTCTTAATGCGTTGAGCATGGCGCGTGTCGTACATAAAGGCAACACTCTGTTGGTCCGTAATGATCTGAAAACATTTGCCCAGGAAATATGGCCACCAGCGCCTGATCAACTCGATGATGGCGTACGCCTCCTTTTCGACAGACGAGTGGCGGCATTCCACAGAGAAGAGAGTCCTTGAAAAGAAGGCCACAGGTCGCTCCCCTTGAGAGAGTGTAGCAGCTATCATGTGATCCGACGCATTGCTTTCCAAAACAAAGGACTTGTTGTCGTCAATCGTCGCCACAGCGGCGCCAGCTATGTCGGACTTCAGGCCATGGAAAGCGACCATAGCCACACGAGGCATTGGAAACTCTTTAAAATCCACATGCGGACGAAGCTTCTCAGAGAAATTTTGTACCCACTTAGAGTAATGGGCAAAAAGCTCAAGAGCGCACTTCAAAGAAGAACGTTCGAGGGGCAGGGCCATGTCGAGCAAGGGTCGCAGTCGCTCCTTATCCGGAGTGATAACGCCGTGGGTCACAGTGCACCCCAGGAGATCTATCGTGCGAGCGGAATAGTGACATCCTCGTTCATAGTCAGTCGATACTTGTGCGCAACCTCGAGGAAACGCTTCAGATTAACATCATGATGTGCTTTGTCGTACCCGCAAACTCTGAGATTATCCAGATAAACAAAGACATCAGTTAAGTTCTCCTTAGCAATGAGGTCGTCCATGGCCCTTTGGAAGCAGGGCCCCATTTGTGACCCTGAAAGGCAGACGAGTGAACTGATACAACCTTTGTCCGGATTCAAACCCGGTGTAGATGCGATCATCCTCGGAGATTGGAATCTGATGATACATGCTATGAAGATCTAAAGTACTGTAGACTGAGTACTGTGCCACCTGTCACACCAGAGAATCCATTCCTGGGAGTGGGTAGGCGTCCAATTGTGTATACCGATTAATCGTCTGCGAGTAGTCGATTACCATGCGTTTACGATGCGTGGCGGTCTGCACCACCAAAACTTGGGCCCTCTAAGGCGATCGACTAGGTTCGATTATACCCTCCTTTAGTAGTTGCGCCGTCTCCTCAGCAATGAATTGCGTATCAGCCCGGGAATAGCGTCGCGATTTAATGGCAACCGGTGTACAGTCAGCAGTCATATTGGGGAACAGCGACAGTGGTTCAATTTCCATCCCTGCAAGAGCACACACAGCAAGAGTATCAGCTCCACCAAATTCCATTTCCAATCTCCCATGCCGTCAGAGAAAATCATGTCCCAGCAACACTTCCGCACATAACGCTGGTAAGACCATTAAATGCACATCCGGAAAAATGCGACCATTAATCACAAGCTTTAGGCGACATTCTCCCCGAGTGTGGATCCATAGCCCTTGGGAGGCCATGTAGATTCGACATGTTGTCCCGAGAATCGGCCACCCATGCTTTTGAATGAGTCACAAATCAACATAACTATCCGTCGATCCCGTGTCGATTAAGGCATTAGCATGTTGCCCCGCAATCATTAGTGGAATAACCGCGCTGGACAAGCCAGGCGGTCCTGCAGCCGTTGAGTCGTCGAGAGGGGGCGCTCGAGCCACGCATGTGGAGCCGACGCCAGCAAGCGTCCTTCGTGAAGTTAAAGCTGAACGTGGGTCGGTCGAGCCGTCGATAGGTGGCGCTCGAGCCACGCGTGTAGATTTGACGCCAGCTCGCGTCGATCATGCCAAAACAGGACGTGGGCTGGGCAACGAAAGAATGCCAGTCAAGGACGGGCGGACCGCGATCACGCCTGTGCACGCCACTTGTTTTGGCGGCGCCTCGTTCACCGTCAAGGTCGCGCATGCAGCACGGGGCCCGCATGGAGGGGCGATCCCAATCAAGGCCGCGCGTGGCGCTGGTCGTGATTCGGGTGGAGAGAGTATCACATTCAAAGTCGAGCGTGGGTCGGTCGTGTCTCAGTAGTACAGCCCTTCTCTAATCGGCATAGGTCTTGAATGAAATGGTCGATGGTCTCCGATGGATCTTGTCACCGTGCTGCGAGCAGATATGGAGTATAGACCATGCTTCGAGTCTTGATGTAGATGCGTTTCAATTCCTCCACAGCCGCATCGTACGTAGCACACTGGGTTATGCACGTGTAGACTGTATGGTTCACGCGGGAGTGCAGCACCGTGAGCTTAGTTGCATCGGTGAGCTCCTCCTGGGCATCCAGATGGCTGGTCAGTAACTTCAGCCAATGTGAGAGTTGAGCAGACGTGTCCGGCGCCTGAGGGTCCGCTCCAAAGATTGGAACTTGTATTAACTTGTGAGTCATGGTGATCCCGTTCAAGACAAGAGACGATTCTGAATTAATTGTTGTAAGAATCAGTCCTACAACATTGTCCCAAGAGTAGGTTTAATTCAGAATCGATCTCGAGCAACACCTGTAAGAAACCAACAAGCCACACATCAGTATACAGTAATCAAAGAAGTAAGTAATGGATCTGCAATTAGTATAAGCAAGCTTAGAACCGAGAGTAATACGCACCATCTGAGTATGCACTACATCACACAGAATAAATGTCACAGGAATCATCGGAGCGCTGTCCAGTCCAAATTCTTATAGGAGCCTCTCAGTGGACAGAGTCGGCAAAACACCTGGGTTCAACTTAGACACAATTTCATGACACACACACACACACACACACACACACACACACACACACACACACACACACCCCTCATCTCTACTCACCCTTCCCCATCTCCCTCATCTCTACTCACCCTTCCCCATCTCCCTCATCTCTACTCACCCTTCCCCATCTCCCAAATCTTTGCCCACCCTTCCCCATCTCCCTCATCTCTACTCAGCCTTCCCCATCTCCCTCATCTTTGCCCACCCTTCCCCATCTCCCTCATCTTTACTCTCCCTTCCCCATCTCCCTCATCTTTACTCTCCCTTCCCCATCTCCCAAATCTCGACTCACCCTTCCCCATCTCCCTCATCACCATACTCACCCTTCCCCATCTCCCTCATCTTTGATCACCCTTCCACATCTCCCTAATCTCTACTCACCCTTCTCCATCTCCCTCATCTCTGCTCACCCTTCCCCATCTCCCTCATCTTTACCATCCCTTCCCCATCTCCCTAATCTCTACTCACCCTTCCCCATATCCCTCACCTCTGCTCACCCTTCCTCATGTCTACTCACCCTTTCCCATCTCCCTCATGTCTACTCACCCTTCCCCATCTCCCTCATGTCTACTCACCCTTCTCCATCTCCCTCATCTCTGCTCACCCTTCCCCATCTCCCTCATCTTTACCATCCCTTCCCCATCTCCCTAATCTCTACTCACCCTTCCCCATATCCCTCATCTCTGCTCACCCTTCCTCATGTCTACTCACCCTTTCCCATCTCCCTCATGTCTACTCACCCTTCCCCATCTCCCTCATGTCTACGCACCCTTCCCCATCTCCCTCATGTCTACTCACCCTTTCCCATCTCCCTCCCCATCCTCACCCTCCTTCCAATCATAAAAATGCAAAATGGGCATTCCCACATAGAAACAGCGGAATGAATATTTCACGTTTTCCGCTGCCACATCATCATATCACCAACTTCACAAAAACCTGTCACAGCCCCTTGTCCAACTCACAATGTTAAGAGTAAATAGTCGGAAATGATACAAATAGCAAGGACCTTCATAACCTCAAAAAACTCCGACTGGGAAACCCCAACTGGGAAATCCCCCGACACACCAAACATGAACCGTGTTCACATATTAGGAAACCAAAGGCAAAAATTTCAAGTTTACCTAAAAAAGCAGACGCCGACTGGACATCCTCTGTCTACAAAGTCCTTCCTTGGCCGGAACTCCTATCCACGTGGAACCTTCATCCACAGCTTCATGGAGTACTGCCCTCCTCTTCGGGCTGGTTCCCCTGCCTCACACCTGACTCAGCGTGACACCATGGAGACCAAGGCCTACAAGAACATTGGAATCTCCCACGATTAATCGGAATCGACAGGAAACGCCCCCCCCACCCCCCCCCCCGACTCCCCACCCCAAACCCTCAGTGACCAACCAGCAACGAGAGACCATACATACAAAAAGGCTAGAGGATAACATCTCACCACAATGGCACAATGACAAAAACCTTTATCGAATTGGTGAGGTTAGAGTCATCAGGAGGAACCCAACTAAGCAAATTGGTGATGTTAGAGTCAGCAGGAGGAGCCCAACTAAGCAAATTGGTGAGGTTAGAGTCATCAGGAGGAGCCCAACTAAGCAAATTGGTGATGTTAGAGTCATCAGGAGGAACCCAACTAAGCAAATTGGTGATGTTAGAGTCATCAGGAGGAACCCAACTAAGCAAATTGGTGATGTTAGAGGTCAGCAGGAGGAACCCAACTAAGCAAATTGGTGATGTTAGAGTTATCAGGAGGAACCCAACTAAGCATATTGGTGATGTTAGAGTTATCAGGAGGAGCCCAACTAAGCAAATTGGTGATGTTAGAGGTCAGCAGGAGGAACCCAACTAAGCAAATTGGTGATGTTAGAGTTATCAGGAGGAACCCAACTAAGCATATTGGTGATGTTAGAGTTATCAGGAGGAGCCCAACTAAGCAAATTGGTGATGTTAGAGGTCAGCAGGAGGAACCCAACTAAGCATATTGGTGATGTTAGAGTCATCAGGAGGAACCCAACTAAGCAAATTGGTGATGTTAGAGGTCAGCAGGAGGAACCCAACTAAGCAAATTGGTGATGTTAGAGTTATCAGGAGGAACCCAACTAAGCATATTGGTGATGTTAGAGTTATCAGGAGGAACCCAACTAAGCAAATTGGTGATGTTAAAGTCAGCAGGAGGAACCCAACTAAGCAAATTGGTGATGTTAGAGTTATCAGGAGGAACCCAACTTAGCATATTGGTGATGTTAGAGTTATCAGGAGGAACCCAACTAAGCAAATTGGTGATGTTAAAGTCAGCAGGAGGAGCCCAACTAAGCAAATTGGTGATGTTAGAGTCATCAGGAGGAACCCAACTAAGCAAATTGGTGATGTTAGAGTCAGCAGGAGGAGCCCAACTAATCAAATTGGTGATGTTAGAATCATCAGGAGGAACCCAACTAAGCAAATTGGTGATGTTAAAGTCAGCAGGAGGAGCCCAGCTAATCAAATTTGTGATGTTAGAGTTATCAGGAGGAGCCCAACTAAGCAAATTGGTGATGTTAGAGTCATCAGGAGGAACCCAACTAATCAAATTGGTGAGGTTAGAGTCATCAGGAGGAACCCAACTAAGCAAATTGGTGATGTTAGAGTCAGCAGGAGGAGCCCAACTAAGCAAATTGGTGAGGTTAGACTCATCAGGAGGAACCCAACTAAGCAAATTGGTGATGTTAGAGTCAGCAGGAGGAGCCCAACTAAGCAAATTGGTGAGGTTAGACTCATCAGGAGGAACCCAACTAAGCAAATTGGTGATGTTAGAGTCATGAGGAGGAGCCCAACTAAGCAAATTGGTGATGTTAGAGTCATGAGGAGGATCCCAACTAAGCAAATTGGTGATGTTAGAGTCATGAGGAGGAACCCAACTAAGCAAATTGGTGATGTTAGAGTCATTAGGAGGAGCCCAACGAAGCAAATTGGTGAGGTTAGAGTCATCAGGAGGAACCCAACGAAGCAAATTGGTGATGTTAGAGTCATCAGGAGGAGCCCAACTAAGCAAATTGGTGATGTTAGAACTATCAGGAGGAACCCAACTAATCAGATTGGTGAGGTTAGAGTCAGCAGAGGAACCCAACTAAGCAAATTGGTGATGTTAGAGTCAGCAGGAGGAACCCAACTAATCAAATTGGTGATGTTAGAGTCATCAGGAGGAACCCAACTAAGCAAATTGGTGAGGTTAGAGTCATCAGGAGGAACCCAACTAAGCAAATTGGTGATGTTAGAGTCATCAGGAGGAGCCCAACTAAGCAAATTGGTGATGTTAGAGCTATCAGGAGGAACCCAACTAATCAGATTGGTGAGGTTAGAGTCAGCAGGAGGAACCCAACTAAGCAAATTGGTGATGTTAGAGTCAGCAGGAGGAACCCAACTAATCAAATTGGTGAGGTTAGAGTCAGCAGGAGGAGCCCAACGAAGCAAATTGGTGAGGTTAGAGTCAGCAGGAGGAGCCCAACGAAGCAAATTGGTGAGGTTAGAGTCAGCAGGAGGAACCCAACTAATCAAATTGGTGCGGTTAGAGTCATCAGGAGGAACCCAACTAAGCAAATTGGTGAGGTTAGAGTCATCAGGAGGAACCCAACTAAGCAAATTGGTACGGTTAGAGTCATCAGGAGGAACCCAACTAAGCAAATTGGTGAGGTTAGAGTCATCAGGAGGAACCCAACTAAGCAAATTGGTGAGGTTAGAGTCATGAGGAGGAACCCAACTAGGTAAATTGGTGATGTTAAAGTCAGCAGGAGGAGCCCAACTAAGCAAATTGGTGATGTTAGAGTCAGCAGGAGGAACCCAACTAAGCAAATTGGTGAGGTTAGAGTCATCAGGAGGAGCCCAACTAAGCAAATTGGTGAGGTTAGAGTCATCAGGAGGAACCCAACTAAGCAAATTGGTGAGGTTAGAGTCATCAGGAGGAACCCAACTAAGCAAATTGGTGAGGTTAGAGTCATGAGGAGGAACCCAACTAGGCAAATTGGTGATGTTAGAGTCATCAGGAGGAATCCAACTAAGCAAATTGGTGATGTTAGAGTCATCAGTAGGAACCCAACTAAGCAAATTGGTGAGGTTAGAGTCATGAGGAGGAACCCAACTAGGCAAATTGGTGATGTTAGAGTCATCAGGAGGAACCCAACTAAGCAAATTGGTGAGGTTAGAGTCATCAGGTGGTACCCAACTAAGCAAATTGGTGATGTTAGAGTCATCAGGAGGAGCCCAACTAAGCAAATTGGTGATGTTAGAGCTATCAGGAGGAACCCAACTAATCAAATTGGTGAGGTTAGAGTCAGCAGGAGGAACCCAACTAAGCAAATTGGTGATGTTAGAGTCAGCAGGAGGAACCCAACTATTCAAATTGGTGAGGTTAGAGTCAGCAGGAGGAGCCCAACTAAGCAAATTGGTGAGGTTATAGTCAGCAGGAGGAACCCAACTAAGCAAATTGGTGATGTTAGAGTCAGCAGGAGGAGCCCAACTAAGCAAATTGGTGATGTTAGAGTCATGAGGAGGAACCCAACTAGGTAAATTGGTGATGTTAAAGTCAGCAGGAGGAGCCCAACTAAGCAAATTGGTGATGTTAGAGTCAGCAGGAGGAACCCAACTAAGCAAATTGGTGATGTTAGAGTCATCAGGAGGAACCCAACTAATCAAATTGGTGATGTTAGAGTCAGCAGGAGGAACCCAACTAAGCAAATTGGTGAGGTTAGAGTCAGCAGGAGGAACCCAACTAAGCAAATTGGTGAGGTTAGAGTCATCAGGAGGAGCCCAACTAAGCAAATTGGTGATGTTAGAGTTATCAGGAGGAACCCAACTAATCCTATTGGTGATGTTAGAGTCATCAGGAGGAACCCAACTAATCAAATTGGTGATGTTAGAGTCATCAGGAGGAACCCAACTAATCAAATTGGTGATGTTAGAGTCATCAGGAGGAACCCAACTAATCAAATTGGTGATGTTAGAGTCAGCAGGAGGAACCCAACTAAGCAAATTGGTGATGTTAGAGTCATCAGGAGGAGCCCAACTAAGTAAATTGGTGAGGTTAGAGTCAGCAGGAGGAACCCAACTAAGCAAATTGGTGATGTTAGAGTCAGTATGAGGAGCCCAACTAATCAAATTTGTGATGTTAAGAGTTATCAGGAGGAACCCAACTAAGCAAATTGGTGAGGTTAGAGTTATCAGGAGGAACCCATCTCAGCAAATTGGTGATGTTAGAGTTATGATGATGTTAGAGGAGGGGTTAGAGGAGGTTAGAGTTAGAGGAGGAACCCAACTAAGCAAATTTGTAAGGTTAGAGTCATGAGGTGGAGCCCAACTAAGCAAATCTGTGAGGTTAGAGTGATGAGGTGGAGCCCAACTAAGCAAATTGGTGATGTTAGAGTCATCAGGAGGAACCCAACTAAGCAAATTGGTGGTGTTAGAGTCAGCAGGAGGAGCCCAACTAATCAAATTGGTGATGTTAGAGTCATCAGGAGGAACCCAACTAAGCAAATTGGTGATGTTAGAGTCAGCAGGAGGAGCCCAACTAGGCAAATTGGTGATGTTAGAGTCAGCAGGAGGAGCCCAACTAAGCAAATTGGTGATGTTAGAGTCATGAGGAGGAACCCAACTAGGCAAATTGGTGATGTTAGAGTCAGCAGGAGGAGCCCAACTAAGCAAATTGGTGAGGTTAGAGTCATCAGGAGGAACCCAACTAAGCAAATTGGTGATGTTAGAGTCATGAGGAGGAGCCCAACTAAGCAAATTGGTGATGTTAGAGTCATGAGGAGGATCCCAACTAAGCAAATTGGTGATGTTAGAGTCATGAGGAGGAACCCAACTAAGCAAATTGGTGATGTTAGAGTCATTAGGAGGAGCCCAACGAAGCAAATTGGTGAGGTTAGAGTCATCAGGAGGAACCCAACGAAGCAAATTGGTGATGTTAGAGTCATCAGGAGAAGCCCGACTAAGCAAATTGGTGATGTTAGAGTCAGCAGGAGGAACCCCACTAATCAAATTGGTGATGTTAGAGTCAGCAGGAGGAATCTGCATCAACATGAAAGTTGTCAGCTCGTTCGGGGCGGGGATATTATGTATGTGGGGCGGGGCTACTTTTGTTAGGGCGGGGCTAGCTCAGCCATCTAACAGATGCACCAACATTCCGACACATTCCCAGGTATCGGTCCCCTGAGAGTGCCTGGTGAGAGGCGGTTGTGGTGGTTTTGAGAGGCTGGGACGAGCGGTCGGAGAGTGAGCAGGTGAGGGAAGCAATGCTGAGAGGTGATGTAACCGCGGTCAAAGCATTCATCGATATATTAATCTACTGAGCAGGTACAAGGAAGGTTTGAGCTTTAAATTGTTCCTCATTGTAATTCCAGGATAGATTGGATATAAGCTTCATTGGCTCAGCTCCTCAGTCTCCACATCCCATGTGTCTCACCAAAAGGTGCTGGGGTGGAGGGGTGGAGGGGCGGAGGGGCGGAGGGGTGGAGGGGTGGAGGGGTGGGGGGGCGGAGGGGTGCGGGTGGAGGGGTGCGGGTGGAGGGGTGCGGGTGGAGGGGTGCGGGTGGAGGGGTGCGGGTGGAGGGGTGCGGGCGGAGGGGTGGAGGGGCGGAGGGGCGGAGGGGCGGAGGGGTGGAGGGGTGGGGGGGCGGAGGGGTGGAGGGGTGGGGGGGCGGAGGGGTGGAGGGGCGGAGGGGCGGAGGGGCGGAGGGGTGGAGGGGTGGAGGGGTGGAGGGGTGGAGGGGTGCGGGTGGAGGGGTGCGGGTGGAGGGGTGCGGGTGGTTGGCAGCTGTTTTAGCCTCGGTAATAAAACGTTCTCTTTCACCTCCGTCAGTTTGCCATTCTTACTTTGTTTCCCAGGTTTGTTCATTGTTTAAAGGTTTGTTTTTCATTTTCACAAACTTTGTATCTTGTTTTATAAGTTTGCGTCTGGTTTTAAATGTTGTTTTTTGTTTTCCAATAATGTTTTTCTTCAACAAGTTTGTTTCTTGTTTCACAAGTTGCTTCTTGTTTTATAAGCTTGTTTCTTGTTTTATAAGCTTGTTTGTTGTTTTATAAGCTTGTTTCTTGTTTTATAAGCTTGTTTCTTGTTTTATAAGCTTGTTTCTTGTTTTATAAGCATGTTTCTTGTTTTAGAAGCTTGTTTCTTGTTTTATAAGCTTGTTTCTTGTTTTATAAGCATGTTTCTTGTTTTAGAAGCTTGTTTGTTGTTTTATAAGCTTGTTTCTTGTTTTATAAGCTTGTTTCTTGTTTTATAAGCTTGTTTCTTGTTTTATAAGCTTGTTTGTTGTTTTATAAGCTTGTTTCTTCTTTTATAAGCTTGTTTCTTGTTTTATAAGCTTGTTTCTTGTTTTTCAAATTGTTTCTTGTTTTATAAGCATGTTTCTTGTTTTATAAGCTTGTTTCTTGTTTTAGAAGCTTGTTTGTTGTTTTATAAGCTCGTTTCTTGTTTTATAAGCATGTTTCTTGTTTTATAAGCTTGTTTCTTGTTTTATAAGCTTGTTTCTTGTTTTATAAGCTTGTTTCTTGTTTTATAAGCTTGTTTGTTGTTTTATAAGCTTGTTTCTTCTTTTATAAGCTTGTTTCTTGTTTTATAAGCTTGTTTCTTGTTTTTCAAATTGTTTCTTGTTTTATAAGCATGTTTCTTGTTTTATAAGCTTGTTTCTTGTTTTAGAAGCTTGTTTGTTGTTTTATAAGCTTGTTTCTTGTTTTATAAGCTTGTTTCTTGTTTTATAAGCTTGTTTCTTGTTTTATAAGCTTGTTTCTTGTTTTATAAGCTTGTTTGTTGTTTTATAAGCTTGTTTCTTCTTTTATAAGCTTGTTTCTTGTTTTATAAGCTTGTTTCTTGTTTTATAAGCTTGTTTCTTGTTTTATAAGCTTGTTTCTTGTTTTATAAGCATGTTTCTTCTTTTATAAGCTTGTTTCTTGTTTTATAAGCTTGTTTCTTGTTTTATAAGCTTGTTTCTTGTTTTATAAGCTTGTTTCTTGTTTTATAAGCATGTTTCTTGTTTTATAAGCTTGTTTCTTGTTTTATAAGCTTGTTTCTTGTTTTATAAGCTTGTTTCTTGTTTTAGAAGCTTGTTTGTTGTTTTATAAGCATGTTTCTTGTTTTATAAGCATGTTTCTTGTTTTATAAGCTTGTTTCTTGTTTTATAAGCTTGTTTCTTGTTTTAGAAGCTTGTTTGTTGTTTTATAAGCATGTTTCTTGTTTTATAAGCTTATTTCTTGTTTTATAAGCTTGTTTCTTGTTTTATAAGCTTGTTTCTTGTTTTAGAAGCTTGTTTGTTGTTTTATAAGCATGTTTCTTGTTTTATAAGCATGTTTCTTGTTTTATAAGCTTGTTTCTTGTTTTATAAGCTTGTTTCTTGTTTTAGAAGCTTGTTTGTTGTTTTATAAGCATGTTTCTTGTTTTATAAGCTTGTTTCTTGTTTTAGAAGCTTGTTTGTTGTTTTATAAGCATGTTTCTTGTTTTATAAGCATGTTTCTTGTTTTATAAGCTTGTTTCTTGTTTTATAAGCTTGTTTCTTGTTTTAGAAGCTTGTTTGTTGTTTTATAAGCTTGTTTCTTGTTTTATAAGCTTGTTTCTTGTTTTAGAAGCTTGTTTGTTGTTTTATAAGCATGTTTCTTGTTTTATAAGCTTATTTCTTGTTTTATAACCTTGTTTCTTGTTTTATAAGCTTGTTTCTTGTTTTATAAGCATGTTTCTTGTTTTATAAGCATGTTTCTTGTTTTATAATCTTGTTTCTTGTTTTATAAGCTTATTTCTTGTTTTATAAGCTTGTTTCTTGTTTTATAAGCTTGTTTCTTGTTTTATAAGCATGTTTCTTGTTTTATAAGCTTGTTTCTTGTTTTATAAGCTTGTTTCTTGTTTTATAAGCTTGTTTCTTGTTTTATAAGCTTGTTTCTTGTTTTATAAGCTTGTTTCTTGTTTTATAAGCATGTTTCTTGTTTTATAAGCTTGTTTCTTGTTTTATAAGCATGTTTCTTGTTTTATAACCTTGTTTCTTGTTTTATAAGCTTGTTTCTTGTTTTATAACCTTGTTTCTTGTTTTATAAGCATGTTTTTTGTTTTATAAGCTTGTTTCTTGTTTTATAAGCATGTTTCTTGTTTTATAAGCTTGTTTCTTGTTTTATAAGCTTGTTTCTTGTTTTATAACCTTGTTTCTTGTTTTATAAGCTTGTTTCTTGTTTTATAACCTTGTTTCTTGTTTTATAAGCATGTTTCTTGTTTTATAAGCTTATTTCTTGTTTTATAAGCTTATTTCTTGTTTTATAAGCTTGTTTCTTGTTTTATAAGCTTGTTTCTTGTTTTATAAGCATGTTTCTTGTTTTATAAGCTTGTTTCTTGTTTTATAAGCTTGTTTCTTGTTTTATAACCTTGTTTCTTGTTTTATAAGCTTGTTTCTTGTTTTATAACCTTGTTTCTTGTTTTATAAGCATGTTTCTTGTTTTATAAGCTTATTTCTTGTTTTATAAGCTTATTTCTTGTTTTATAAGCATGTTTCTTGTTTTATAAGCTTGTTTCTTGTTTTATAACCTTGTTTCTTGTTTTATAAGCTTGTTTCTTGTTTTATAAGCTTGTTTCTTGTTTTATAAGCTTGTTTCTTGTTTTATAAGCATGTTTCTTGTTTTATAAGCTTATTTCTTGTTTTATAAGGTTGTTTCTTGTTTTATAAGCTTGTTTCTTGTTTTATAAGCTTGTTTCTTGTTTTATAAGCATGTTTCTTGTTTTATAAGCTTGTTTCTTGTTTTATAAGCTTATTTCTTGTTTTATAAGCTTGTTTCTTGTTTTATAACCTTGTTTCTTGTTTTATAAGCTTGTTTCTTGTTTTATAAGCTTGTTTCTTGTTTTATAAGCATGTTTCTTGTTTTATAAGCTTGTTTCTTGTTTTATAAGCTTGTTTCTTGTTTTATAAGCTTGTTTCTTGTTTTATAAGCATGTTTCTTGTTTTATAAGCTTATTTCTTGTTTTATAACCTTGTTTCTTGTTTTATAAGCTTATTTCTTGTTTTATAAGCTTATTTCTTGTTTTATAAGCTTGTTTCTTGTTTTATAAGCTTGTTTCTTGTTTGATAAGCTTGTTTCTTGTTTTATAAGCTTGTTTCTTGTTTTATAAGCTTATTTCTTGTTTTATAAGCTTATTTCTTGTTTTATAACCTTGTTTCTTGTTTTATAAGCTTGTTTCTTGTTTTATAAGCATGTTTCTTGTTTTACAAGTTGCTTCTTGTTTTATAAGCTTGTTTCTTGTTTTATAAGCATGTTTCTTGTTTTATAAGCTTATTTCTTGTTTTATAAGCTTGTTTCTTGTTTGATAAGCTTATTTCTTGTTTTATAAGCTTGTTTCTTGTTTTATAAGCTTATTTCTTGTTTTATAAGCTTATTTCTTGTTTTATAAGCTTATTTCTTGTTTTATAAGCTTGTTTCTTGTTTTATAAGCTTATTTCTTGTTTTATAAGCTTATTTCTTGTTTTATAAGCATGTTTCTTGTTTTATAACCTTGTTTCTTGTTTTATAAGCTTATTTCTTGTTTTATAAGCTTATTTCTTGTTTTATAAGCTTGTTTCTTGTTTTATAACCTTGTTTCTTGTTTTATAAGCTTGTTTCTTGTTTTATAAGCTTGTTTCTTGTTTGATAAGCTTGTTTCTTGTTTTATAAGCTTATTTCTTGTTTTATAAGCTTGTTTCTTGTTTTATAAGCTTATTTCTTGTTTTATAAGCTTATTTCTTGTTTTATAAGCATGTTTCTTGTTTTATAACCTTGTTTCTTGTTTTATAACCTTGTTTCTTGTTTTATAAGCTTATTTCTTGTTTTATAAGCTTATTTC
The DNA here is from genome assembly GCF_964187855.1 of Myxine glutinosa. Lineage (NCBI taxonomy): Eukaryota > Metazoa > Chordata > Myxini > Myxiniformes > Myxinidae > Myxine > Myxine glutinosa. The sequence continues at coordinate 447,351,631 of NC_136261.1, read as the reverse complement.
TTGTTTTATAAGCTTATTTCTTGTTTTATAAGCTTGTTTCTTGTTTTATAAGCTTGTTTCTTGTTTTATAAGCTTGTTTCTTGTTTGATAAGCTTGTTTCTTGTTTTATAAGCTTATTTCTTGTTTTATAAGCTTGTTTCTTGTTTTATAAGCTTGTTTCTTGTTTTATAAGCTTATTTCTTGTTTTATAAGCATGTTTCTTGTTTTATAAGCTTATTTCTTGTTTTATAACCTTGTTTCTTGTTTTATAAGCTTGTTTCTTGTTTTATAAGCTTATTTCTTGTTTTATAAGCTTGTTTCTTGTTTTATAAGCTTATTTCTTGTTTTATAAGCTTGTTTCTTGTTTTATAACCTTGTTTCTTGTTTTATAAGCTTGTTTCTTGTTTTATAAGCATGTTTCTTGTTTTATAACCTTGTTTCTTGTTTTATAAGCTTGTTTCTTGTTTTATAAGCATGTTTCTTGTTTTATAAGCTTGTTTCTTGTTTTATAAGCATGTTTCTTGTTTTATAAGCATGTTTTTTGTTTTATAAGCTTGTTTCTTGTTTTATAAGCTTGTTTCTTGTTTTATAAGCTTGTTTCTTGTTTTATAAGCTTGTTTCTTGTTTTATAAGCATGTTTTTTGTTTTATAAGCTTGTTTCTTGTTTTATAAGCATGTTTCTTGTTTTATAAGCATGTTTTTTGTTTTATAAGCTTGTTTCTTGTTTTATAAGCATGTTTCTTGTTTTATAAGCATGTTTCTTGTTTTATAAGCTTGTTTCTTGTTTTATAAGCTTGTTTCTTGTTTTATAAGCATGTTTCTTGTTTTATAAGCTTGTTTCTTGTTTTATAAGCTTGTTTCTTGTTTTATAAGCATGTTTCTTGTTTTATAAGCTTGTTTCTTGTTTTATAAGCTTGTTTCTTGTTTTATAAGCATGTTTTTTGTTTTATAAGCTTGTTTCTTGTTTTATAAGCATGTTTCTTGTTTTATAAGCATGTTTTTTGTTTTATAAGCTTGTTTCTTGTTTTATAAGCATGTTTCTTGTTTTATAAGCATGTTTCTTGTTTTATAAGCTTGTTTCTTGTTTTATAACCTTGTTTCTTGTTTTATAAGCATGTTTCTTGTTTTATAACCTTGTTTCTTGTTTTATAAGCTTGTTTCTTGTTTTATAAGCATGTTTCTTGTTTTATAAGCTTGTTTCTTGTTTTATAAGCATGTTTCTTGTTTTATAAGCATGTTTTTTGTTTTATAAGCTTGTTTCTTGTTTTATAAGCTTGTTTCTTGTTTTATAAGCTTGTTTCTTGTTTTATAAGCTTGTTTCTTGTTTTATAAGCATGTTTTTTGTTTTATAAGCTTGTTTCTTGTTTTATAAGCATGTTTCTTGTTTTATAAGCATGTTTTTTGTTTTATAAGCTTGTTTCTTGTTTTATAAGCATGTTTCTTGTTTTATAAGCATGTTTCTTGTTTTATAAGCTTGTTTCTTGTTTTATAAGCTTGTTTCTTGTTTTATAAGCATGTTTCTTGTTTTATAAGCTTGTTTCTTGTTTTATAAGCTTGTTTCTTGTTTTATAAGCATGTTTCTTGTTTTATAAGCTTGTTTCTTGTTTTATAAGCTTGTTTCTTGTTTTATAAGCATGTTTTTTGTTTTATAAGCTTGTTTCTTGTTTTATAAGCATGTTTCTTGTTTTATAAGCATGTTTTTTGTTTTATAAGCTTGTTTCTTGTTTTATAAGCATGTTTCTTGTTTTATAAGCATGTTTCTTGTTTTATAAGCTTGTTTCTTGTTTTATAAGCTTGTTTCTTGTTTTATAAGCATGTTTCTTGATTTATAAGCTTGTTTCTTGTTTTATAAGCTTGTTTCTTGTTTTATAAGCTTGTTTCTTGTTTTATAAGCTTGTTTCTTGTTTTATAAGCTTGTTTCTTGTTTTATAAGCTTATTTCTTGTTTTATAAGCATGTTTCTTGTTTTATAAGCTTGTTTCTTGTTTTATAAGCTTGTTTCTTGTTTTATAAGCTTGTTTCTTGTTTTATAAGCATGTTTCTTGTTTTATAAGCTTGTTTCTTGTTTTATAAGCATGTTTCTTGTTTTATAAGCATGTTTTTTGTTTTATAAGCTTGTTTCTTGTTTTATAAGCTTGTTTCTTGTTTTATAAGCTTGTTTCTTGTTTTATAAGCTTATTTCTTGTTTTATAAGCTTGTTTCTTGTTTTATAACCTTGTTTCTTGTTTTATAAGCTTGTTTCTTGTTTTATAAGCTTGTTTCTTGTTTTATAAGCTTGTTTCTTGTTTTATAAGCTTATTTCTTGTTTTATAAGCTTGTTTCTTGTTTTATAACCTTGTTTCTTGTTTTATAAGCTTGTTTCTTGTTTTATAAGCTTGTTTCTTGTTTTATAAGCTTATTTCTTGTTTTATAAGCTTGTTTCTTGTTTTATAATCTTGTTTCTTGTTTTATAAGCATGTTTCTTGTTTTATAAGCTTGTTTCTTGTTTTATAATCTTGTTTCTTGTTTTATAACCTTGTATCTTGTTTTATAAGCTTGTTTCTTGTTTTATAATCTTATTTCTTGTTTTATAACCTTGTTTCTTGTTTTATAAGCTTGTTTCTTGTTTTATAAGCTTGTTTCTTGTTTTATAACCTTGTTTCTTGTTTTATAAGCTTGTTTCTTGTTTTATAAGCTTGTTTCTTGTTTTATAACCTTGTTTCTTGTTTTATAAGCTTGTTTCTTGTTTTATAAGCTTGTTTCTTGTTTTACAAGCTTATTTCTTGTTTTATAAGCATGTTTCTTGTTTTATAAGCTTGTTTCTTGTTTTCTAAGCTTATTTCTTGTTTTATAAGCATGTTTCTTGTTTTATAAGCTTGTTTCTTGTTTTCTAAGCATGTTTCTTGTTTTATAACCTTGTTTCTTGTTTTATAAGCTTGTTTCTTGTTTTATAACCTTGTTTCTTGTTTTATAAGCTTGTTTCTTGTTTTATAATCTTATTTCTTGTTTTATACGCTTATTTCTTGTTTTATAAGCTTGTTTCTTGTTTTATAAGCTTATTTCTTGTTTTATAAGTTTGTTTCTTCTTTTATAAGCTTATTTCTTGTTTTATAACCTTGTTTCTTGTTTTATAAGCTTGTTTCTTGTTTTATAAGCTTGTTTCTTGTTTTATAAGCTTATTTCTTGTTTTATAAGCTTGTTTCTTGTTTTATAATCTTGTTTCTTGTTTTATAAGCATGTTTCTTGTTTTATAAGCTTGTTTCTTGTTTTATAATCTTGTTTCTTGTTTTATAACCTTGTTTCTTGTTTTATAAGCTTGTTTCTTGTTTTATAATCTTATTTCTTGTTTTATAACCTTGTTTCTTGTTTTATAAGCTTGTTTCTTGTTTTATAAGCTTGTTTCTTGTTTTATAACCTTGTTTCTTGTTTTATAAGCTTGTTTCTTGTTTTATAAGCTTGTTTCTTGTTTTATAACCTTGTTTCTTGTTTTATAAGCTTGTTTCTTGTTTTATAAGCTTGTTTCTTGTTTTATAAGCTTATTTCTTGTTTTATAAGCATGTTTCTTGTTTTATAAGCTTGTTTCTTGTTTTCTAAGCTTATTTCTTGTTTTATAAGCATGTTTCTTGTTTTATAAGCTTGTTTCTTGTTTTCTAAGCATGTTTCTTGTTTTATAACCTTGTTTCTTGTTTTATAAGCTTGTTTCTTCTTTTATAAGCTTGTTTCTTCTTTTATAAGCTTATTTCTTGTTTTATAAGCATGTTTCTTGTTTTATAAGCTTATTTCTTGTTTTATAAGCTTGTTTCTTGTTTTATAAGCTTGTTTCTTCTTTTATAAGCTTATTTCTTGTTTTATAAGCTTATTTCTTGTTTTATAAGCTTGTTTCTTGTTTTATAAGCTTATTTCTTGTTTTATAAGCTTGTTTCTTCTTTTATAAGCTTATTTCTTGTTTTATAAGCATGTTTCTTGTTTTATAAGCTTATTTCTTGTTTTATAAGCTTGTTTCTTGTTTTATAAGCTTATTTCTTGTTTTATAAGCATGTTTCTTGTTTTATAAGCTTATTTCTTGTTTTATAAGCTTGTTTCTTGTTTTATAAGCTTATTTCTTGTTTTATAAGCATGTTTCTTGTTTTATAACCTTGTTTCTTGTTTTATAAGCTTGTTTCTTGTTTTATAAGCTTGTTTCTTGTTTTATAAGCTTATTTCTTGTTTTATAAGCATGTTTCTTGTTTTATAAGCTTGTTTCTTCTTTTATAAGCTTATTTCTTGTTTTATAAGCATGTTTCTTGTTTTATAAGCTTATTTCTTGTTTTATAAGCTTGTTTCTTGTTTTATAAGCTTATTTCTTGTTTTATAAGCATGTTTCTTGTTTTATAAGCTTGTTTCTTCTTTTATAAGCTTATTTCTTGTTTTATAAGCATGTTTCTTGTTTTATAAGCTTATTTCTTGTTTTATAAGCTTGTTTCTTGTTTTATAAGCTTATTTCTTGTTTTATAAGCATGTTTCTTGTTTTATAAGCTTGTTTCTTCTTTTATAAGCTTATTTCTTGTTTTATAAGGTTGTTTCTTGTTTTATAATCTTGTTTCTTGTTTTATAAGCTTATTTCTTGTTTTATAAGCTTGTTTCTTGTTTTATAAGCTTATTTCTTGTTTTATAAGCATGTTTCTTGTTTTATAAGCTTGTTTCTTCTTTTATAAGCTTATTTCTTGTTTTATAAGCATGTTTCTTGTTTTATAAGCTTATTTCTTGTTTTATAAGCTTGTTTCTTGTTTTATAAGCTTATTTCTTGTTTTATAAGCTTGTTTCTTCTTTTATAAGCTTATTTCTTGTTTTATAAGCTTGTTTCTTGTTTTATAAGCTTGTTTCTTGTTTTATAAGCTTATTTCTTGTTTTATAAGCTTATTTCTTGTTTTATTAGCTTATTTCTTGTTTTATAAGCTTATTTCTTGTTTTATAAGCTTATTTCTTGTTTTATAAGCTTGTTTCTTGTTTTATAAGCTTATTTCTTGTTTTATAAGCTTATTTCTTGTTTTATAAGCTTATTTCTTGTTTTATAAGCATGTTTCTTGTTTTATAAGCTTATTTCTTGTTTTATAAGCTTATTTCTTGTTTTATAAGCTTGTTTCTTGTTTTATAAGCTTATTTCTTGTTTTATAAGCTTATTTCTTGTTTTATAAGCATGTTTCTTGTTTTATAAGCATGTTTCTTCTTTTATAAGCTTATTTCTTGTTTTATAAGCTTATTTCTTGTTTTATAAGCTTGTTTCTTGTTTTATAAGCTTATTTCTTGTTTTATAAGCTTATTTCTTGTTTTATAAGCTTATTTCTTGTTTTATAAGCATGTTTCTTGTTTTATAAGCTTATTTCTTGTTTTATAAGCTTATTTCTTGTTTTATAAGCTTGTTTCTTGTTTTATAAGCTTATTTCTTGTTTTATAAGCTTATTTCTTGTTTTATAAGCTTGTTTCTTGTTTTATAAGCTTATTTCTTGTTTTATAAGCTTATTTCTTGTTTTATAAGCTTATTTCTTGTTTTATAAGCTTATTTCTTGTTTTATAAGCTTATTTCTTGTTTTATAAGCATGTTTCTTGTTTTATAAGCTTATTTCTTGTTTTATAAGCTTATTTCTTGTTTTATAAGCTTGTTTCTTGTTTTATAAGCTTGTTTCTTCTTTTATAAGCTTATTTCTTGTTTTATAAGCATGTTTCTTGTTTTATAAGCTTATTTCTTGTTTTATAAGGTTGTTTCTTGTTTTATAAGCTTGTTTCTTGTTTTATAAGCATGTTTCTTGTTTTATAATCTTGTTTCTTGTTTTATAAGCTTGTTTCTTGTTTTATAAGCTTGTTTCTTGTTTTATAAGGTTATTTCTTGTTTTATAAGGTTGTTTCTTGTTTTATAAGGTTATTTCTTGTTTTATAAGCTTGTTTCTTGTTTTATAAGGTTGTTTCTTGTTTTATAAGCTTTTTTCTTGTTTTATAAGCTTGTTTCTTGTTTTATAAGCATGTTTCTTGTTTTATAAGCTTATTTCTTGTTTTATAAGCATGTTTCTTGTTTTATAAGCTTGTTTCTTGTTTTATAAGCTTGTTTCTTGTTTTATAATCTTGTTTCTTGTTTTATAAGCTTGTTTCTTGTTTTATAATCTTGTTTCTTGTTTTATAATCTTGCTTCTTGTTTTATAAGCTTGTTTCTTGTTTTATAAGCTTATTTCTTGTTTTATAAGCTTATTTCTTGTTTTATAAGCTTGTTTCTTGTTTTATAAGCTTATTTCTTGTTTTATAAGCTTATTTCTTGTTTTATAAGCTTATTTCTTGTTTTATAAGCTTATTTCTTGTTTTATAAGCTTATTTCTTGTTTTATAAGCATGTTTCTTGTTTTATAAGCTTATTTCTTGTTTTATAAGCTTATTTCTTGTTTTATAAGCTTGTTTCTTGTTTTATAAGCTTGTTTCTTCTTTTATAAGCTTATTTCTTGTTTTATAAGCATGTTTCTTGTTTTATAAGCTTATTTCTTGTTTTATAAGCTTGTTTCTTGTTTTAGAAGCTTATTTCTTGTTTTATAAGCTTCTTTCTTGTTTTATAAGCATGTTTCTTGTTTTAGAAGCTTATTTCTTGTTTTACAAGTTGCTTCTTGTTTTATAAGCTTGTTTGTTGTTTTATAAGCTTATTTCTTGTTTTATAAGCTTGTTTCTTGTTTTATAAGCATGTTTCTTGTTTTATAATCTTGTTTCTTGTTTTATAATCTTGTTTCTTGTTTTATAAGCTTATTTCTTGTTTTATAAGGTTGTTTCTTGTTTTATAATCTTGTTTCTTGTTTTATAAGCATGTTTCTTGTTTTATAACCTTGTTTCTTGTTTTATAAGCATGTTTCTTGTTTTATAACCTTGTTTCTTGTTTTATAAGCTTGTTTCTTGTTTTATAAGCTTGTTTCTTGTTTTATAAGCTTGTTTGTTGTTTAACAAGTTGCTTCTTGTTTTATAAGCTTGTTTCTTGTTTTATAACCTTGTTTCTTGTTTTACAAATTGTTTCTTGTTTTATAAGCTTGTTTCTTGTTTTACAAATTGTTTCTTGTTTTATAAGCTTTTTTCTTGTTTTATAATCTTGCTTCTTGTTTTATAATCTTGTTTCTTGTTTTATAATCTTGTTTCTTGTTTTATAATCTTGTTTCTTGTTTTATAATCTTGCTTCTTGTTTTATAATCTTGCTTCTTGTTTTATAAGCTTGTTTCTTGTTTTATAATCTTGTTTCTTGTTTTATAAGCTTTTTTCTTGTTTTATAATCTTGTTTCTTGTTTTATAAGCTTGTTTCTTGTTTTATATGTATGTTTACACGTGTGTGTGTGTGTGTGTGTGTGTGTGTGTGTGTGTATATATATTTTTTGATTTAAAAAATGGTTTTCTATAATTGATGCAAACCTTTAAACATAAGAGGGAGTCCCTACGGATCATGTTCTATTACTAACTGTCATGTCATAGGGTCACATGGCATGGCAGTCATATGGGATTAAAGAAAAAATGTTGACATCGTTTTCTCCGAAACCGTTCAATGAAAACAAAAAAAAAGAAACTTGGCATATGTCATAAACTCCCCATTGGGTATGTCGGGTGATAACGTCAATGTCATTGGTGAAGTGGTATTCCAGCCATAATTGGTTAAAATGAAATCTTTATCCGAAAAATCTGAAGCTTCATATATCTGATCTTTGACCCGATGTGAGGGATGAATTAAATTTATGATATACATAACCTATGCCAAGAAACGATGTGACATAACAGGACGCATGGATGATGAAAGTGTATGGGCCATAACAGTCGTGTGTTCAGTTGATGTATTCATATGAATTTTGGTTGTACTTGTATTTACGGTAAATGTGTAAGCATAATTCACATTTTAACAAAGCTGACGAACACTGATGCCATCTGCCTTGAGTTCATGTGTTTGATCATTTGGGAAGTTATTCCGAACAAGTAACAGCAAGACCTTACATCCTGATCAAGTTGCACGTCGCAATCACAACCACACCTTTTACACCAATGTGGCGCTGGCGCGCTCATCGTGTTGAGTGTTTCATAGAATCATACTTGGAAATTATTTACTTGTGCATTTACAATAGGATGTTTATCCTGAATTGCTCGGGGTTTGGGGGATTGTGCCACTGCGGTGGAGTTATGACCGAGGTCCGTTAGCATGAGAAAGGCCTGGGCTCCCACAATGGCCGCACATCTGCTGCTCTCCCTAATCCGTGGCCCAGACAACGCACCCACAGCACGACGGTGTCCGAGAAACGCCTCGGCACGCATCCACACGGGTGCGTCCCAGGCGGTGCTGGGAACCGAAGCACCGTGCTCCGCTAGTGGATGTGCACGTGTGGAGCAAGTGGTTATAAATTAGTGTGGACGATAAAAACCGTTATGTGAAGTCGAATTTCATGGATAAGCTACACATTTCATGGATACACACCGCTTGTTTCATGGATACACATATCATGGATAAACATTTCATGGATACACACAGCTTGTTTCATGGATACACATTTAATCTTGGGGGTAATTTGGGTCTTTGGGGTGGTCAGAGTCTTTAAGGGTCTTTGGGGTCTTTTTGGTCTTCTGGGTCTTTGGGATATTTTGGGTCTTGGGGTCTTTGGGGTCTATTCGGTCTTCTGGGTCTTTTCGATCCTTTCAGTAACCGGGATCTTTTGAGTCTTTGGAGACTTTTCGGTCTTTGGGTCCTTTGGGTCTTTTCGGTCTTCAGGGTCTTTTTGATATTTTTGGTCTTTGGGGTCTTTAAGAGTCTTGGGATATTTTGGGTCTTTTTAGTTTTCAGGGTCTTTTGGGTATTTTACGTCTTTTCTGTCTTTAACAGTCTTGAGGGTCTTCAGGGTATTTTGGGTCTTTGGGGTATTTTGGGTGTTTGGGGCCCATTGGGCCTTCAGGGTCTTTTCGGTATTTTGGGTCTTTGGGGTATTTTTGAGTCCTCTGGATCTTTTGTATCATCGGGGTCTTTTGGGTCTTCAGGCTCTTTTGGGTCTTTGGGGTCTATCGGGTCTTTCTTTGGGATCTTTTGAGTCCTTCTTTGGGAAATTTTGGGTCTTCAGTGTCTTTTCAGTCTTTTGGGTCTTCAGTGTATTTTGGGTCTTCAGAGCCCTTGGGGTCTTTTGGGTCCTCTGGGTCGGTGGGTCCTCAGGGTTGTTTGGGTCTTTTGGATTCTCGGGGTCTTTTGGATCCTCGGAGTCTTTTGGGTCTTCAGGGTCTTTGGGTTCCATTGGGTCTTCTAGGTCTTCAGGTTCCATTGGGTCTTCAGGGTCTTCAGGTTCCATTGGGTCTTCAGGGTCTTTTCAGTCTTTTGGGTCTTCAGGGTCTTTAAGGGTCCTTGGGGTATTTTGGGTCTTCATGGTCTTTTGGGTCTTCATGGTCTTTTGGGTCTTCATGGTCTTTTGGGTCTTCATGGTATTTTGGGTCTTCAGAGTCCTTGGGGGTCTTTTGACCCAAGTTATTGGGGGTATTTTGGGTCCTCTGGGTCATTTGGGTCCTCAGTGAGGGTTGTTTGGGTCTTTTGGATACACAGGGTCTTTTGGATCCTCTGGCTCTTTTGGGTCCATTGGGTTTCAGGGTCTATGGGGTCTTTGGGGTATTTTGGGTCTTCATGGTCTTTTGGGTCTTTAGAGTCATTAGGGGTTTTCTGCATCCTTGGGGTCTTTTGGTTCCTCTGAGTCATTTGGGTCCTCTGGGTTGGTGGGTCCTCTGGGTTGTTTGGGTCTTTTGGATCCTCAGGGTCTTTTGGATCCTCAGTCTTTTCCATTGGGTCTTCGGGTTCCATTGGGTCTTCAGGGTATTTTGGGTATTTGGGGTGTTTGGGGTCCATTGGGTCTTCGGGGCTTTTCGGTCTTTTGGGTCTTTGGGTTTTTTTGGGATATTTTGGATCTTTAGAGTCCTTGGGGGTCTTCTGAGTCCGTGGTGTCTTTTGGGTCCTCTTTGTCATTTTGGTCCTTGGGGTTGTTTGGGTCTTTTGGATCCTTGGGGTCTGTTGGATCATTGGGGTCTTTTGGGTGTTTGGGGTCAATTGGTTCTTCAGGGTATTTTCAGTCGTTTGGGTCTTTGGGGTCTTTTGGGTCTTCAGGGTATTTTGGATCTTCAGAGTCCTTGGGGTCTTCTGGGTCTTCATGGTCTTTTGTGTCTTTAACAGTCTACAGGGTATTTTGGGTCTTTGGGTATTTGGGGTCCATTGGAACTTCGGGGTCTTCTGGGTCCTCAGAGTCTTTTAGGTCTTTCAACCGGTGGACATACTGTCGTGTTCAAAGATTGCCCATTAATCACTCAAATCCCTTCTAAAGCACTACTCAAAGCCTTTAAAACCTACTCTTATGAAGGGGAGACACACACACACACACACACACACACACACACACACACACACACACACACACACACACACACACACACACACACACACACACACACACACACACACAGTGTTTTATATGGTAGATTTTTTTTTCCTTCTTCCTTGAGGCTATGATAAGACTAGCAGAAGTACCCGGCATTGCGGGCGGGGAAGAGGAGGGGGAAGGGGAGGGGAGGGGAACGGGGGGGAGGGGAGGAGAGGAGGGGAGGAGGAGGGGGAGGGGGAAGAGGAGGGGGGGGGGGAAGAGGAGGGGGGGGGAGGGAGGGGAGGGGAACGGAGGGGGGAGGGGTAGGGGGAAGGGGAGGGGGGAATGGGTAGGGGGGAAAGGGAGGGGGAGGGGAGGGGTGAGGGGGAGGGGAGGGGGGAGGGGGAGGGTGAAGGGAAGGGGGAGGGGTAGGGTCGAGGGGGAAGGGGGGGAGGGGAAGGGGGAGGGGAGGGGAGGGGGAGGGGAAGGGGGAGGGGAGGGGGAGGGGAAGGGGAAGGGGGAGGGGAGGGGAGGGGGAGGGGAGGGGGAGGCGAGGGGGAGGAGTGGAGGGGAGGGGGAAGGGGAGGGGGGAAAGGGAGGAGGGAAGGGTAGGGGGAGGGGAAGGGAAGGATGGAGGAGGGAGGGGGAGGGAAGGGGAGGGAGAGGGGGGGAAGGGGAGGGGAGGGGTGGAAGGGGAGGGAGAGGGGGGGGAAGGGGAGGGGAGGGGTGGAAGGGGAGGGCCAGTCAACAATGACGTTGCAGTTCTCATGGGAGGAGAGCAGCACAACAATCGCGACATCGTCCTGCATCTTCGCAACAGCACGAAGCGGATTTTGGAGACTCACCGATCCTGTGACGTCCTCCAGTACCGGCGTTGCCGGGCGGGGGAAGGGAGACCCGTACATTCCCAACCCGTACATTCGCCCTCTCGACTCGAGCTCACTCGGACAAAAGCCTCGCACAAATTACACCGTGAAGGCCCAATGGCCATGTCTATGCCACAAATCAAGTACGTGAGCGAGTCTGGCGCACTGAATTGAAAATATATAGAACGCTCATACTCCGTGAAAAGTGAAGCCGCCGTGTCGCCATCTTGGTCAGCACGACTCGACCAACTCGCTTCGCGGATCTCGTTTGTTTTGAACGTGTCCCAGATTTTAAAAGCCAGATAACTGTTAAAATGCCATTTTGTGCGGCAATAAACTGCTCCAATCGGTTACGGAAGGGTTGTGGAAAGACGTTTCACAGCTGTTTCAAAGACGTTTAATTCATATCGCACAAAATCGACACAAAACACAATCGTACAAAAGGTGAAAAAACGCAATCGCTTTTCACTCTGAATTACGTGCAAACGCATGACGGAAATCACCATCGCCCAGCATCGAGTGCCAACCAAGATGGCGTCCGGTAGCTGCATCTCCACCTATGTGGTGTGAATGGCAATGGTCATTCTATATATTTTCCGTTCAGTGGTCTGGCGGCGAGGATGGAACATCACGTGATCGCTCTGAGCGAATCAGCGAGCTGCTCTGGCACCGGCTGAGATTCCGTGTGTAATGTTCCTCGCTGAAATGCGCTGAGGTAAATATGAATAAAAAATATGGATCTCGTCATCGGAGGTCATTTTTAGGTGGGCCATGTCCTTGACAGGCCAAATGGCCATGTCTATGCCAAATATCAAGCACGTGAGCCTCTCCGTTTAGGAGTCTATCGGCAACACACACACACACACACACACACACACACACACACACACACACACACACACACACACACACACACAAACTGTGTTTTATTTATATAGATTTATAGATACAAGAGCTCTCCATTTGGGTTCTATTTTACTAGATTTGTTCTGAGCAGTGGAGGGGGGGGGGCTTGGCCCCCACCAGGGTGTCACCCTGGACCTGGGAGGGGCTTGGCCTCCACCAGGTTGTCGACCTGGGAGGGGGAGGGGCTTGGCCACCACCAGGGTGTCACCCAGGACCTGGGAGGGGGAGGGGCTTGGCCACCACCAGGGTGTCGACCTGGGAGGGGGAGGGGCTTGGGCCCCACCAGGGTGTCACCCTGGACGTGGGAGGGGGAGAGGCTTTGCACCAGGTTGTCACCCTGGACCTGGGATGGGGAGGGCTTGGCCCCCACCAGGGTCTCACCCTGGACCTGGGAGGGGGAGGGGCTTGGCCACCACCAGGGTGTCGACCTGGAGGGGGAGGGGCTTAGTCTCCACCAGGGTGTCACCCTGGACGTGGGAGGGGGAGAGGCTTGGTCTCCACCAGGTTGTCACCCTGGACCTGGGATGGGGAGGGGCTTGGCCCCCACCAGGGTCTCACCCTGGATCTGACCCGGGTCTGCAGTACCTGGACCCAAGTTATGAAATATTCTCAATCCTTGGTGCGGGTTTGGGTTGACAGCTTGGTATGTATATAAGATGTGATAGCATTAAGCTCTTCGTTTCGTGCTGCAGTTGTTGTTGTTGTTGTTGTTGTTGTTGTTGTATATCTCTCTCGAACAAGCTCGCGGCATGGAGACAGCCGACCGATCTCGCAGGAGTGACCCAGAGATCCATGACATCCAGGATGGTACCTGATTTATCTCGCCCTATGGAGCACGTTGTAGAAATACCCTCCTACTGATGAGAACACTCTTGAAGCTTCGCCAGCTCGGGGAAAGAGAGGCCGGGGCTATAAAAAGCGATGCACGAGCACAAATAGTCAGTCAAAGAGTCTCTCCTCAAGGTGTTGGTCTGGTGTGCAGTTTGGAATGGGTGTGCAGTTTGGATGATATAGCTCAGTGCGAGTAAGAGTAAAGATGCGACCGTTGGAAATTTGGCACGAAACCCTCATTAGGAAGGAACCGAATGTGGTGGTTGGTCAAGGGTCTCTCATGACCGGGTTAGCATGACCAGGCTAGCATGACCGGGCTAGTATGACCGAGCAAGTATGACTGGGCTAGTATGACTGGGCTAACAGGACTGGGCTAGCATGACCGGGCTAACATGACTGGCTAACATGACCGGGCTAGTATAACCGGGCTAGCATGACTGGGCTAGTATGAACGGGCTAGTATGAGTGAGCTAGTATGACCAGGCTTGCATGACCGGGCTTGCATGACCGGCTAACATGACCGGGCTTGCATGACCGGGCTTGCATGACCGGGCTAACATGACTGGCTAACATGACTGGGCTAGCATGACCGGGCTAACATGACCGGGCTAACATGACCGGCTAACATGACCAGGCTAGCATGAACGGGCTAGTATGACCGGCTAGTATAACCGGGCTAGTATGAGTGAGCTAGTATGACCAGGCTTGCATGACCGGGCTTGCATGACCGGCTAACATGACCGGGCTTGCATGACCGGGCTTGCATGACCGGGCTAACATGACTGGCTAACATGACTGGGCTAGCATGACCGGGCTAACATGACCGGCTAACATGACCAGGCTTGCATGACCGGACTAGTTTGACCGAGCAAGTATGACTGGGCTAGTATGAGTGAGCTAGTATGACCAGGCTTGCATGACCAGGCTAGCATGACCGGCTAGCATGACCGGGCTGGTTTGACCGGGCTGGCATGACCGGGCCAGCATGATCTGAGGCTAGTATGACCGGGCTAGCATGATCTGAGGCTAGTATGACCGGGCTAGCATGATCTGAGGCTAGTATGACCGGGCTAGCATGAACTGAGAGACAACCAACCCATTGGCAATGACAGCATCAAGCTCTGTATTTTTGCTTCTTGAAGGAAGATTCCAATGATATTGTGAGCTTTGGAATCTACTGCATCCAGGAGAGACAGATTTGAAATGGAGGCACCGGCCCACTGGAAGAGAGCAGTACTCCATTATGTTTTTGACAAAGGCCTTGTAGATTGTGGGTATTTGAGGTTTACTAAAGAAAGACCTGGCATGGTGAAGGATGCCCCAGCTTGGAGGTCAGCTCTGATATATGGTTTACCTAGGCGAGCATGATGAGGTCAAGAAGGTTGAGAGACTGAACTGCTTCAAGTGGTTAAAGTTGGAGTTGCGATTGTGGTTAGGGTTAGCATTTTGGTTTGGATTGGTGTTAGCATTGGGGTTGGGATTAGGATTAGCATTGGGGTTTGGTTTGGGTTTGGGATTAGCATTGGGGTTGGGATTGGGGTGAGCATTTGGGATTGGGGTTAGCATTGGGGTTGGGATTAGGATTAGCATTGGGGTTTGGTTTGGGTTTGGGATTAGCATTGGGGTTGGGATTGGGGTGAGCATTTGGGATTGGGGTTAGCATTGGGGTTGGGATTAGGATTAGCATTGGGGTTTGGTTTGGGTTTGGGATTAGCATTGGGGTTGGGATTGGGGTGAGCATTTGGGATTGGGGTTAGCATTGGGGTTGGGATTGGGGTTGGGATTGGGATTGGGGTTAGCATTGGGGTTTGGATTGGGGTTAGCATTGGGGTTGGGATTGGGATTCGCATTGGGGTTGGGATTGGGATTCGCATTGGGGTTGGGATTGGGGTTAGCATTGGGGTTAGGATTTGGGTTTGGATTGGTGTTAGTATTGGGGTTGGGATTAGGATTAGCATTGGGGTTGGGTTTGGGTTTGGGATTAGCATTGGGGTTGGGTTTGGGATTAGCATTGGGGTTGGGATTGGGGTGAGCATTGGGATTGGGGTTAGCATTGGGGTTGGGATTGGGGTTAGCATTGGGATTGGGATTGGGGTTGGGTTTGGGATTAACATTGGGGTGGGGATTGGGATTGGGGTTAGCATTGGGGTTTGGATTGGGGTTAGCATTGAGGTTGGGATTGGGGTTAGCATTGGGGTTGGGATTGGGATTCGCATTGGGGTTGGGATTGGGGTTAGCATTGGGGTTGGGATTTGGGTTTAGATTGGTGTTAGCATTGGGGTTGGGATTAGGATTAGCATTGGAGTTGGGTTTGGGTTTGGGATTAGCATTGGGGTTGGGTTTGGGTTTGGGATTAGCATTGGGGTTGGGATTGGGGTTAACATTTGGGTGGGGGTTGGGGATAGCGATGGCATTGGGGTTGGGATTGGGGTTAACATTGAGGTGGGGGTTGGGATAGCGATAGCATTGGGGTTGGGATTGGGGTTAACATTGACGTGGGGGTTGGGATAGCGATAGCATTGGGGTTGGGATTGGGGTTAACATTGAGGTGGGGGTTGGGATAGCGATAGCATTGGGGTTGGGATTGGGGTTAACATTGAGGTGGGGGTTGGGGATAGCGATGGCATTGGGGTTGGGATTGGGGTTAACATTGAGGTGGGGGTTGGGATAGCGATAGCATTGGGGTTGGGATTGGGGTTAACATTGACGTGGGGGTTGGGATAGCGATAGCATTGGGGTTGGGATTGGGGTTAACATTGAGGTGGGGGTTGGGATAGCGATAGCATTGGGGTTGGGATTGGGGTTAACATTGAGGTGGGGGTTGGGATAGCGATTGCATTGGGGTTGGGATTGGGGTTAACATTGACGTGGGGGTTGGGATAGCGATAGCATTGGGGTTGGGATTGGGGTTAACATTGAGGTGGGGGTTGGGATAGCGATAGCATTGGGGTTGGGATTGGGGTTAACATTGACGTGGGGGTTGGGATAGCGATGGCATTGGGGTTGGGATTGGGGTTAACATTTGGGTGGGGGTTGGGGATAGCGATGGCATTGGGGTTGGGATTGGGGTTAACATTGGGGTGGGGGTTGGGGATAGCGATGGCATTGGGGTTGGGATTGGGGTTAACATTGGGGTGGGGGTTGGGATAGCGATAGCATTGGGGTTAACATTTGGGTGGGGGTTGGGGATAGCGATGGCATTGGGGTTGGGATTGGGGTTAACATTGGGGTGGGGGTTGGGGATAGCGATGGCATTGGGGTTGGGATTGGGGTTAACATTGGGGTGGGGGTTGGGGATAGCGATGGCATTGGGGTTGGGATTGGGGTTAACATTGGGGTGGGGGTTGGGGATAGCGATGGCATTGGGGTTGGGATTGGGGTTAACATTGGGGTGGGGGTTGGGGATAGCGATGGCATTGGGGTTGGGATTGGGGTTAACATTGGGGTGGGGGTTGGGATAGCGATAGCATTGGGGTTAACATTTGGGTGGGGGTTGGGGATAGCGATGGCATTGGGGTTGGGATTGGGGTTAACATTTGGGTGGGGGTTGGGGATAGCGATGGCATTGGGGTTGGGATTGGGGTTAACATTTGGGTGGGGGTTGGGGATAGCGATGGCATTGGGGTTGGGATTGGGGTTAACATTGGGGTGGGGGTTGGGGATAGCGATGGCATTGGGGTTGGGATTGGGGTTAACATTTGGGTGGGGGTTGGGGATAGCGATGGCATTGGGGTTGGGATTGGGGTTAACATTTGGGTGGGGGTTGGGGATAGCGATGGCATTGGGGTTGGGATTGGGGTTAACATTTGGGTGGGGGTTGGGGATAGCGATGGCATTGGGGTTGGGATTGGGGTTAACATTGGGGTGGGGGTTGGGGATAGCGATGGCATTGGGGTTGGGATTGGGGTTAACATTGGGGTGGGGGTTGGGGATAGCGATGGCATTGGGGTTGGGATTGGGGTTAGTGTTAGCCTGTAATATCTTTGCTCTGCTGTTTCTTGATTCCATCATTTATTTATTATCGAAATTTGTCTTCCTAGATTCTTTAAAAACCTTTTCTTCTTTCGCAATGTTATTATTACTTTATTTGTTGTTGTTTAAAAGATGAAGGAGGAAGGTAAAGGTGAAGGACCATATATGTCTTCATCAAGGTCATATTTCTTTCACTCAAGATGCTAAATATGGAGAATATGTTGGATTTATAAGCAGGTGAAATGAAGGAGAGCTCTTTAAACCCCACGGAGGAGCCAGCTGGGCCGGGAGTCCGACTGGAGCGGGATATGTGGAGCGCTCTCGGAATGTGCGAGGCTTTGGGGCCTTTTGTTATACGCAGCTGTCATGGCAAGCTCAGGATGGACAGGAGGCAATGAAAAGAGAAAGAAACCGCGACGGATAACTATATATTCAAAATGATGGGGAAGAACGATACATGTCAAAGCATTCAATCGAATACTCACATATGATTACCAAAGGTAACTTTGACAACATGTACCGGACTTCTGGTGCAGCTTTGGGGTCTTTAGACATAGTCAGTTGAACTTTGGGTGCCTCTGGATTGGTCTGTTTAACATTTACATGTGAAATTTTAACTCAGTATCATCAGAACCGAAGTTCAAATCCCAGTATTGGTCCATCAGCTACTACCTTTGGTCCATACCAGTATTGGTCCATACCTTTGTATTCACCTTGGAGTACGATGATGTCCACGGATGTCTTTGTCCCGTATATGATTTACGTATAAGCTCACCATGAGTCATTGATCAATGTACAAATAAGATCGGATCAGGGGCACGAGCTCGATCCATTAAAATATATGGGATATGTTAGAGGCACATGACATTTTTTTGTAACTTATACTTAAGTTGAGTACAAATTTAAAACTACTCTACCATTGGCTGCCTAATTGTCCCAATTCGTGTTTTGCAGCTGCTCGTCTCATAACCTCCCTTGATTCCCCTTCCCTCTCTTCTCCTTTGCCCCTTCCCACTCTTCTCCTTTGCCCCTTCCCTCGTCCACATTCACTGGGAACCCCATTGTTCTCACGTGCATTGATTGAGACCCTCCCCCACCTAATCCTCCTCTGTACCTTTTGGAAACCTTCTGCCAGCTCTTGCAGGAAGCACGACTCCCCACCCGATGCCCAATTCTTAGACCTTCTGGGAGACCCTCTCCTTCCCACAATCTTCCACCCACTGGAAGAAACAAAAGTCCACGTCTGCATAGTTCTTGCTCTATAGGCATCTACGAGTAACTTGAGCAGACAATGACATTATCGCTGTGGACACATTGAGACGGAATGTATGAAACGGACAGCGCAGCAACTTCAGTTGTTATTCTCATCATCTTAAGACATCATCTGATCACCAGTTATATTATTTTATGTACTCTTCATCATGTTCATGGAAAGAAAAATGTTGTTGTGATCATGCTGAGATGTAAATATAAATGGGTGTTTTATTCATTGCTTGTTGCAGACAAAGAAGACAAGAGGAATCTACTGAACGGATCTCCAACAGGATAAAGATCGGATATGCCCGATATGTGGATCGCCATTTCTCTCCTTCCTTTGCTGCTCCTGGCAGCAGGAGACGACACCGCAAGCGACGTTGCTCCGGAGTGGAAGCCCGCTTGTCCTCTGCCATGCGTCTGCTCCTCCCAAGCTTTGGCGGTCCCCCACTTCACGGCAGGCCTTGTGCATACCATAGATTGCCGTGGCAAAAACCTCTCGACCGTCCCAGGTCCTTTGCCTTTGGATGTCCAGTTCTTGTCGTTGCGTACCAATCGACTTGACGGCTTCGCTCCTGGAGCCCTTAAAGGTCTAACAAATCTCACCGAGCTGGACCTCTCGGAAAACGAAATTGATGCTGTTGGAGAATGGGGCTCTGGAGGAAGAGATCTACAAGCACTCTACTTCATTAGAAATTCGGTGAAGGCCCTCCCTCCAGGTTCTTTCAAGCAATTTCGGAATCTGCGGGCCATCTATGCCAGCTTGAATCACATTTGTAGTATAGCGGACGGCGCCTTTGCTGGTCTCAGAGAGATCCGTACCCTCTACCTCGACCATAATGCACTGACAGCTGTTCGTCCGACTTGGTTTGAGGATACGTCGAGGCTCGAGACTTTAGTGCTTCGAGGAAATCCTATAACTCAGCTCAACGATGGGGTCTTTGCTCCACTGATAAGTCTTCAGGATCTGGATATGGCGGACACAGAGCTTGATTACCTTGCAGACGAAGCTTTGCTCGGTCTCATTAGCCTCAATAGTCTTTCGTTGGCTGGAAGTAAGCTCGTTCGTGTTCCCGGTCCAGCCCTGGCGACACTACCTCGTTTACAGATGCTTGACCTGTCCCGAACCTTGTTGCGCACAATAACCAAAGGTAACTTCCACAACCTTTCTCGCCTTGAAGAAGTGCATGCGTCGGCTCTGCCTGATCTTGTTGCAGTAGAGCATGGCGCCTTCGACTCGCTTCCACTTCTACGCCGTCTCGATCTGTCCCGCTGCCCCCGACTTGCCTTTTTGCACCGGAATGCTTTCCACGCCACACCTAGTCTGGAGAGCTTAATGTTAAACGATGGAAATCTACCCGGTCTTTACCATGCTACAGTCCATTCCATGCCTGCCCTACGCAACCTTGCAATCCATTCGAATCCACTTCGTTGTGACTGCATGAATCGATGGTGGTTGGAACCTGCAAACATCCGCACAGCAACCAAAGGCCTGCGCTTTCTGCAGCCCGAGCGAATGTTTTGTGCCGAGCCTGCCGAGCACAAGGGAAGACCAGCCGTACCAGGTCCGGCTCTGAAAGACCTTCCGGAAGACTGCCTTCCCCTCATCGCCTCTGCAAATGTTGTGGCAACAGGCGGCGAGGCAGACGACATCGGTAGAGATGGCGGCAGTGGTGGGACGGCAATCCTTGAGTGTCGAGCCACAGCAGAACCAGAGCCGACTATATATTGGGTATCTCCACGAGGTGATAAGATTACCGCCGATACGCTGTCATCAAAATACTGGCTTGAGACCGATGGAACTCTCGCAATTGCTGATGCTCAGCCCACAGATGCAGGCCTATACACCTGCGTTGCGTTTAACGCTGAGGGTGCCGACACACACAGCATCACCTTGTGGGTGCCTGGAACTCCGCTCAAGTCACTAACTCCTCTTCATGTCTCTGCTAATGCTATTGGGCCTACGTCAGTGTTAGTCGAATGGTCTTCGGTGCCCAAAGATGAAGCTTTGACTCTAATGTGGTCCTTGAGATTATCTGACACGTGGGCGGTGAGCAGTGACCTTTTGGCATCGCCATCAACTAGCTATATGCTTCGCCTACCTTCTGGTGCCTCGGACTTCCTGTTGCACGATCTCCTTCATGGAGCTACCTACAAAGTGTGCGTGACAACCGAAGAGCATCCAGTGCCGGAAGACTGCGTCGATGTAGAAACTCCAACTGCATCGTCAAAGGTCGCCATAGAGGGCCTTCCGCCACGACCTGCCGGAAGAGCCGCCACCAGGCTCAGCCTTGCCTATGCGGTTCTGGCGGCCCTCACCTTTCTGGTGATCGTCCTCGTCAGCGTGCGCTACATAAAGGGTCGACTCCAGTGGAAATATACACGCAAAGGCGTCGCGGTTCCGTTCAACCACGTGTACCCTCCGCTCACGATTCCCATCAATTTGGATGATGAGAAGCAACAGCTGAAGATGTGAAGGATCGTGGATCGATTTCCATTGATCTGACTCCACATTGATTTTGTTTGATTGCGTCGGTATTATTTGATTATTTCTCATGACACAAACGCATGCATTTTGTTGCGTGCAAGATGGAGTGAGTTCACTTTGATGCCTTAATTTGTGTGAAGGTGTACCGGTAGTCGTTTATAACTGGATTTGAGCATAGTCTAACAATTACAGGTATTTGGCTAACACAAGCAGGTTCTCTGATTTGACTGGCGTCTCGCATTGTTTTGTCGCTTGCACACCTGGCTGTTGGCCTGTTTTCAAGGATCATGTGTACACACCAATGAACTGACTGGATCAGTTGAATTGTTGGCCTTAAATTAAGAGATGGGAAAGGGAAAGCAAACTATCCTCTCTGCCTTTTGAGTTGAAGGAAACCCTCTGAGTTGAAGGAAATCCTCATTGAGTTGAAAGAAACCCTCTGAGTTGAAGGAAGTCCTCATTGACTTGAAGGAAGTCCTCATTGAGTTGAAGGAAGTCCTCATTGAGTTGAAGGAAACCCTCTGAGTTGAAGGAAGTCCTCATTGAGTTGAAGGAAACCCACATTGAGTTGAAGGAATCCCACAGCCTGTGCTTCTCCGCTTCACTAATGGTGGAGTGAAACTAGATTGTTGTTATGGCAGTTAAAGGGTCCAGAAAAATGAATAAAAGCTACCGCAGGTAGAGCGGTGTAGTCGTTGTTTGGTATGTGGCCTGTGGCTGCTGGTTCCATCTTTTTCTGGAAACGCAGCTGTGACGCTGATGTTCCCACTAAGCTGGTCCTCATTTGGCTGACCTGGGAAGGATGACAGGCTGAGTGATCCCACCTGGAGTTTTCTAACGGCAAGGCAAGGGCTCAAACTCAAGACCCTAAGATCTTAAGGCAGCTATGTTAACCGTTAAGCCAACATCCGGATTTATACATACAGTTAAGTCAGTCCTTGCATCCTGTTATCTTTACCAAATCCATGTTTAGTAGAACTGGAAAAAATCTGCTATTCTAATAGGCCCCAACATGGCTGATGCATTACATCACTCTACGGGGCTCTTGTTAATGGGTATTGTACATCCACTCTTCTAGTAGGCCCCAATATGGCTGATGCATTACATTGCTCTGCGGGGCTTTTGTTAATGGGTAAAACCCACTATCCTAGTAGGCCCCAACATGGCTGACGCACTGCTGTGCGTCGCTCTGTTATGCCTTGTGCTCTTGTTATGCCTTGTGGCTTTATTAACGGTATGGCATTTTGCCATTAGCTAATTGGAATATTTTATTGCTCGAATAGAATCGAGGTTACATGAAGGTTTAACTTTTTATTCTTGTAAAAGCATGGTTTTATTAATCGTTTTAATACTCAGTAAAGGCCTTTGTATACTATCATACTTAAGTTCTCCGCTTTAAGGATGTGCGGCTTTTGGGGAACATTTAGTTGTGCGACCTTGTGCGTACATTTAGTTGTGCGACCACATGCGGACATTTAGTTGTGTGGACATTTAGTTGTGTGGACATTTAGTTGTGTGACCTCATGCGGACATTTAGTTGTGCGACAGTGTGCGGACATTTAGTTGTGTGACCACGTGTGGACATTTAGTTGTGTGACCTCGTGCGGACATTTAGTTGTGCGACCTCGTGCGGACATTTAGTTGTGCGACCTCGTGCGGACATTTAGTTGTGCGACCTCGTGCGGACATTTAGTTTTGCGACCACGTGCTGACATTTAGTTGTGCGACCTCGTGCGGACATTTAGTTGCGCGACCTCGTGCGGACATTTAGTTGCGCGACTTCGTGCGGACATTTAGTTGTGCGAACTCATGCATACATTTAGTTGTGTGACCTCATGCGAAAATTTAGCAACCTTTACAACAGGATGAGAATGATCGTTTGCACCAGGACGAGAATGACAGTTTACAAGATAGCTGTTTTCCAACATCTCAGATCATCCCCCATCCAAATCCATGATCTTTTCCACCCCATCCCCAAATTTCCAGTTGTTATCCCACTCCTGCCACCAGATCTTCAAGATAGCCCTTTTCCACCATCTCAGATCATCCCCCATCCAAATCCATGATCTTTTCCACCCCATCCCCAAATTTCCAGTTGTTATCCCACTCCTGCCACCAGATCTTCAAGATAGCTCTTCTCCACCATCTCAGATCACCCTCCATCCAAATCCATGATCTTTTCCACCCCATCCCCAAATTTCCAGTTTTTTGTACACTATTATACATTACATGACATTATTATAGATTACATTATTAGACATTATATTGCGTTACATTACACACAGGTATTGTATTGTGGTATGATTCGATTGATCACGTGAGTGCATGTAATGCCCCTATTGATGAGAAACTCTGTTTATTGATTTGAATTTGTAATGAGTTATATAATAGTAAATAACTTTTTCACATGGAATTACTATTTCATGTACATATAAATGCCTCAGACATTATGAAGAGGCAATCTACCTGTGTGAGGCATGTGAGGTAATCTACCTGTGTGTTCTATTGAAAGGATCTGACCACGTTCCTCAATGTCTTCTTTCCATTGGATCTTAAATAATGGGATCTTCTGTTTGTAGAAAACCGAGACATTATGGAAACAACTATAGGTGGTTATAACAGAGGAATTATAATTAGGTGTGGTTATAGAATAGAGGAATTATAACTGCAGGTGCTTATAAGAGAGGAATTATAATTGGTGGTGATTACAATAGAGGAATTACGATTAGAAGTGATTATATAATAGAGGAATTATGATTAGAGGTGATTTATCATTTATCACAGAAGGGCCTTTATCATTAGTGGTGGTTATAATGGAGGCATTATAATTAGTGGTGGTTCTAATGAGGCATTATAATTACTAGCAATGGTACCCGCCCTTTGGGCGGGGCTTCAATTGTGAGGCCCAAATGAAAAGGTAAAATATCAGAAATTGAAGGCTTTTTTAAATTTTAAACAATTTATATAAACATCTGTTAAATCATATCACACGCAAATCATCAAAATCTAAACAGTATTTGTAGAATTTTAACAAAAGCCACATCACTGTTCATACCGGTAAATATTATTCCATCGTGTTTGGAAAAACTGGAAAATTGGAAAAATTGGAAAAAATTCGAAAAACAATACACCCTATTTTACTCCAGGGGGTCCTAGGATTACACACCCAAAATTTTGTTGCGATCGATTCACCCATTTTTGCGATACCTGGGAACAGATTGACAGACAGACAGATATTTGGTGAATTATAGTAAGATTGGTGATTATAATAGAGCCTTTATCATTAGTGGTGCTTATAATGGAGGCATTATAATTAGTGGTGGTTCTAATGGAGGCATTATAATTAGTGGTGATTACAATAGAGCCTTTATCATTAGTCATGGTTATAATGAAGAAGAAGAACTACCTTTAGAGGCCATTTTCCCCACAGGGCAGGGGTTGGCCTTTTTCAGGCACTGTGGTCCCCTTTTTGAAGCAATGTTTTATGGCCGGATGCCCTTCCTGCCGCCAACCCTGTTAGTCGCCTCTTGCGACACACAGGGAATTACCAGTGAACATGTGCTCAATTTGCCGACCTCGGAAGGATGTCAGGCTGAGTCAATCCCCCTGTTGTTAATTCAGCGATCGACTGGGATTCGAACCCAGGATCCTAGGATCCCAGGCCGGCACCCTAACCGCTAAGCCAACACCAGGCTTCAGTCGTGGTTATAATGGAGGCATTATAATTACTGGTGGTTATAATGGAGACATTATAATTAGAGGTGATTACAATAGAGCCTTTATCATTAGTGGTGGTTATAATAGAAGCAATATAATTGGTGGTGGTTATAATAGAAGCAATATAATTGGTGGTGGTTATTGAGGTGTTATAAATAGAGGTGGTTATTATAGATACATTATAATTAGAGGTGCTTATAATAGATGTATTATAAATCGAGGTGGTTACTATTAGTGGTGGTTAATGTATGAACCGTTGACTAGTAGAGATTCTTTGATTTAATGATGGCTGATCCTGGCCTTGCCCTGAAAACCTTTTATCCCTGGATATGAGGAATCCCGATGGCGTGCGGATAAGTTTGGCGTTATCTGCACAAAAACTTTTCACTTTCATCGTTTTGTATTCTACGACACAATGGTATACCTCACTGGATACACTGGCTTAGTTAGGTAATGGTACAGACACCATGGTATTTACACGTCCGCATTTGGTAATTAACGTTGCTGGTAATGAATGTTAGCATTTGCTAGTGGGCATTAAAGATCCCTTCATTATGATTGAAAAGAGAGGGTCACTGTGTGCAGGTAATCTGACCAAATCAAAATACCTGCCTGGACTGTCGCCATGGAGATGGCATGGCCAAGCTGTAATGTACAGTGTGACGTCACAATGGCTAAATGCTATTGTGACGTCATTCTGATAGAGAGATTGATTTTAAACTAAGGCGTGAATTGCAACACACTAATCATTGTACTGTACGTGGGATTTCTTTTTTTAAATTTTAGTTGTGTATGAGTGAGGTGTTCAAAGTTGTTGGTAAGAATGATAATTGTATTGCTCCCTCACCCCCTCTTTAATTCCAATACATTGATAACTTGTTATATTAACTTGTTAATTATAAATTTATATGATAGTATCAAACCCTCTTCGGAAAGCTTCACACAGATGCTTTTACCTCTGGTAGTTTTATCCCAATGATTGGTATTTGTGCCTTACATGATATCCACAGGTCGATCTTTAATCTACAGGTAGAATTTCAATCCATAGCTAGACTCTTTAATCTGTAAGTACATCCTTAATCCAAAGGTAGTTCATTAATTTTGAGATAGATATTTAATCCACAGTTAGATTTTTAATCTGTAGGTAGATTCTTTAATCCCCAGGTATATTCTTTAATCCGCAGGCAAATCCTGAATCTCCAAGTTGATTTTCAAAATTTAAAGGAACATTTCAAACATGATGGATTTGTTCTCTCATGCGAATTCAGTTTTATAATTGCAATGGTTTTGTTGAACATTTTGAAATGAAGAATGAATTTTATCACCGTAAATCAATTACAATTATGTACTGCGGAATGTTACTTTCTTTTCACAATAAAAACTGTTTTGAAAACCAAACTTCATTTTGCATTTGTTAAACCAAACTTTACCTTTTGTGTTTTTTTTTAAACCAAACTTCATTTTTCATAAACGATCTATAATTTGTTTTTAAACCCTACTTTACATTTTGTGTTTTTTAAAACCCATCATTTTTCATAAAGTATCTAGATTTTGTTTTTCAATCAAACTTTACATTTTGTGTTTTTTTTAAAACCCAACTTCATTTTCCATAAACTATTATCTATATATTGTTTTCAAACCAAACTTTACATTTTGTTATTATTTATTTTAAACCCATCTTCCATTTTAAACAAGCTATCTACATTTTGTTTTAAAACCAAACTTTGCATTTTGTGATTTAAAAAAAAACCATCTTCCATTTTTAATAAACCATCTATATTTTGTCTTTAAACCAAACTTTATATTTTGGAATTTTTTTAAACCAACTTTTCTTTTTAATAAAATCATCTTCATTTTATTTTTGAACCAAACTTTACATTTTGTAGTTTTTAAAGCCAACTTTCATTTTAATCAACTATCTATATTTTGTCTTTGAACCAAACTTTACATTTTGTGGGATTTTTAAAATCACCTTCCATTTTTAATAAAACCATCTTCATTTTGTTTTTCAACCAAACTTTACATTTTGTATTTTTTTAAGCCAACTTTCATTTTATTAAACTATCTATATTTTGTCTTTCGAGCAAACTTTACATTTTGTAATTTTAAAGCCAACTTTCATTTAATAAACGATCTATATTTTGTCTTTAAACCAAACTTTATATTTTGTAATTTTTTTAAACCAACTTTTATTTTTAATAAAACCATCTTCATTTTGTTTTTAAACCAACCTTTACATTTTGTAGTTTTTAAATCCAACTTTCATTCTAATAAACTATCTATATTTTGTCTTTAAACCAAACTTTACATTTTGTGATTTTAAAGCCAACTTCCATTTTTAATAAACTATCTACATTTTGTTTTCAAACCAAACTTTACATTTTGTAATTTTTTAAACCAACTTTTGTTTTTAATAAACTATCTACATTTTGTTTTCAAACCAAACTTTACATTTTGTAGTTTTTAAATCCAACTTTCATTTTAATAAACTATCTATATTTTGTCTTTAAACCAAACTTTACATTTTGTGATTTTAAAGCCAACTTCCATTTTTAATAAACTATCTACATTTTGTTTTCAAACCAAACTTTACATTTTGTAATTTTTTAAACCAACTTTTGTTTTTAATAAACTATCTACATTTGGTTTTTAAACCAACATGGAAGAGTGATGTTGAATTGACAGTGGCAGCAGGGAAACACTCAGACACAATGAGCAAGGAGATGAATGAACAGGAAAGGGAGAGAGAAGAGAGAAGAGAGAAGAGAACAGTGGAACCAGCAAGTAAGAGGGTTGGGCTAGGAAGGGTTAATGGGAGTAATAAGGATCATGGGTCAGGATAGGGATGATAGGAGATGGCGGTGCACTGGGAGCTTGAAGGTGTGGGGAAGAATGACCCCTGGAAGGCTACTCCACAAAAGGGAGAAGCAAAAAACAAGGGAATTGAGGTGCGTGGTCAGACTGAATTTTGGGAGATTATTAACCAGGACGGAGTTACTTGTAGAATGCGTGCATCCTGAGGTTGCTGTGGAGGATTGGAGGACAGATAGTGGTGAGCAAGCAATGGTAGAGAATAGATGGTCGATACCTACCAGAGAGACCATCGACCTGCCTGAGATGCAAGAGCAACAGATCCTGTGCTTCGGCCTCATCGCGGGAGATTCCAATAATGTCGAGAGGTTCCTTTTCCGCAGAATCCAGGAAAGACAATTGTGATGCTGGTGTGCCAACCTATAGGTGTGAGCAGAACTGCATTGAGCTATGGATAAAGGCCTTGTAGACCGTGAGTAGTTCTGATTTTACAAGGAAAGCTACTTGGATCAACAGAAGATGCCCAGTCTGTAACTGGCTTTTGATCCAGAAGAGGTCGTGGGTCACGATGAAGCCTCAAAGTTCAAGAGTGATTAGGGGAACGATAGGATATCTCAGCTCCTCACCGAGCTGTCAAATGAAGTTCCTTCCTCGACAACGTTGGATTTAGCTAAAACTTAGTGCCTTCAAAAAGTATTCACACCCTTGACTCTTTCACATTTTGTGGTGTTACAGCCAGAATTTAAAATCGATTAAATATAAAAAATTTTGGTCACTTATCTACACAAAAATACCCCATAATGCAAAGTGAAAACAGGTTTTAGAATTTTTCTTTACTAATACATTTAAAATGAAAGACGGAAATATGTAATTACCTCCGCCGGAGGTAGATGGACGTTATGTTTTCACCCCTGTCTATCTGTTTGTCAACATGATATCTCAAAAAGTTGTGGATGGATTCGGTCGAAATCTGGTGGAGAGGTTCGGTTTGTGACAAGGAAGAAATGATTCGATTTTGGTGAACATCTGGATCCGGATCTGAATCTGAGAATTTTTTAAGTGATTCTTCATCATTGAGAAATGGAATCAAAAACAATATTGTTACGGATCTCAGAGACGGCACTTCCCTTAGCAAGGGGGGGGGGGGGTTTAATCCCCTTGGCCTGTTAAGCTGGCCGTCTCTGGTCCTGGTACCTGTAATGCTCTTTTGCGGGGTGGAATTGATCAGGGTTATTGGTCCAGGTGTTCTCCCGAATACCTTTACCAATCCCTCCGCAAAACAGGGAGACATGTACCGCTCAAACCACGGACAAGATGGTATTTGCCGAGCGGTTTAGCAATCCGCGGTTCGAGCCGTTATCAATTGACTAAACCCGACTTCGAGCGTTGGCCAAATCGTGCCACAGGTATTCAATCAGGGAAAAGACTAAAGCGATCGGGGAAGAATGAAACCAAAAGGGTAAGAAATAACAGACATTGATTAATTATTTACAAACCCAAAGAAACCAAAGGAGAAACGAAAGCAATATACAGAAGAAGAAGAAGAAGACACAGGGCAAGCCTTAAAACAGTCTTATATTATACCCCAGACAACAAACAGGACAGACAACAGACTTACACGACAAGGAATAGCAGGCAGGAATCACTGGAAGAAGGAGAAGGGTCCATGTGGGACAGCAGGGCTGGAAGGTTCGGGGGGAAAGCACAGCAAGGAGGTCCGCTCCAGGTATTCGGTTTCACACGGTAGGGCTTTTCGAAGCAGCTCCGCGCAGCTTCGTCTCTCTCGTGCCTTCTCACCGACTCTCTTATTCAGGTTGCACCTTCTCACCCAGCTCGTACCTTTTTCTCTCTCCTTCTTCGGAACCCTGTCACTCAACTGGCCAAGCAGTCCCTTGCAGCCGCTTTTATTGCTGTGTTGGAAATCAAGCCGCCGGCTCTGATAACACGCCTACCGTTTGGCTCAGCGCGGTGCTGGTTGGCCGGTAAGGGCTTGCTGACTCCACCTCCGATGACGAGCCGACTTGCCACACCTTGTTCTGGTGGCTCCTCCCCCTTCTTTCTCGGCTTGACCGCATGGCTAATGGCGGCTGGTGGGGAGTCAAACGAGCCAAACCAAGGGGCAGCGAACGCTGCCCGACTGTCACTTTGAAGCGTGGGTGAGGCGATTTGGGGAAATTGAAAGGGACCCATCTTATTTGATTAATGCAACGCAGATTCAACTATTGGGAACAGGTCCTTAACTGAAACACATAATAATGAGATAACTACGGAGAGGTCCTATGGTTCGCTACGTGTTGTTCATGGACTAACTAGGGTGCGATCTTTAACAAGCCAATTGATGGGGATATTTATAGGGTGACATTTATAAGGGAAACATTCACTAAAATTTACTCGTGAAGGTTCTAAAAACCGTAACAATATATAGCACGATATCTCAAAAGGTTTTGGACAGATTCAGCCGAAAGCTGGTGGACAGGTTGGGGTGGGACATAGAAGAATTGATTTACTTTTGGTGAAAATTGAAATCCGGACCCGGATCAGATAATTTTTTAAGTGATTCTTCACCATTGAGTGATAGGGCGAAAGGAATATAGAGTAAACCCTCCAATATGGCGGGCATTAGTTTCCTGGAAAATAACGCAACAGTTGAAACCGTGATGGTGGACACCAAGGGCCAATGGGGTAAAATGTGGGTTCAGTTCCTGGACTTCGAGAAAATATCGAGGAAATCCGGCAACACTGAAATAAACATGCAATATATATATATAAAGCATGTCAATATATATTCAAATAAGCATGTAATTAAAATAAACAAAAACACAAGTTTTACCTTTTTTATTTATTCGGAAACAGCAACGTGATTTTTACAAAACAGCGAGGTGGGTGAGGGTGTACACATATTACATACGTACTCTGCCGTAAATAGAAAACACAAGACTGACCTCAGCATGATGATGATGATGGTTATTCGACCATCGTCAGCACGCGCATTGATACATAGAAGAAGAAGAAGAAGCGCAAGGTGATCATTACCCACCATGAACCCCAGAGCAGATATTTCCTCCTTGGACAGCAAGGTACGACATGGCATTGTTTTCCACAAAAATCCTGTCTCTTCGGCGTTAAAAACCTGCTCTGGCATAAATTCCTTCACCTCGATTAGTTTGGAGACCTTTGGTGGGAAGTTTTGCTCAGCGTCATGGTGGAATGGTTGGACTCGAATCTTCAGTCCCGCGTCCTTCGTGGAAACGTTGGTAAATCCGTAATGGTTTATCCTGTATAATGGGTCCAATTAAGGGGGTAAATCCACAATGGTTTCTCCCATATCACTGGTCCACTCAAAGGGGTAAATCCACAATGGTTTCTCCCGTATAACTGGTCCACTCAAAGGGGCAAATTCGCAATGGTTTATCCTGTATAATGGGTCCAATTAAAGAGGTAAATCCGTAATGGTTTATCCTGTATAACGGGTCCAATTAAAGAGGTAAATCCACAATGGTTTCTCCCATATCACTGGTCCACTCAAAGGGGCAAATTCGCAATGGTTTATCCTGTATAATGGGTCCAATTAAAGAGGTAAATCCGTAATGGTTTATCCTGTATAACGGGTCCAATTAAAGAGGTAAATCCACAATGGTTTCTCCCATATCACTGGTCCACTCAAAGGGGCAAATCCGTAATGGTTTATCCTGTATAATGGGTCCAATTAAAGAGGTAAATCCGTAATGGTTTATCCTGTATAACGGGTCCAATTAAAGAGGTAAATCCACAATGGTTTCTCCCATATCACTGGTCCACTCAAAGGGGCAAATTCGCAATGGTTTATCCTGTATAATGGGTCCAATTAAAGAGGTAAATCCGTAATGGTTTATCCTGTATAACGGGTCCAATTAAGGGGGTAAATCCACAATGGTTTCTCCCATATCACTGGTCCACTCAAAGGAGGTAAATCCAAAATGGTTTCTCCCATATCACTGGTCCACTCAAAGGAGGTAAATCCAAAATGGGTTCTCCCGTATAACTGGTCCACTCAAAGGGGTAAATCCACAATGGTTTCTCCCATATCACTGGTCCACTCAAAGGGGCAAATTCGCAATGGTTTATCCTGTATAATGGGTCCAATTAAAGAGGTAAATCCGTAATGGTTTATCCTGTATAACTGGTCCAATTAAAGAGGTAAATCCACAATGGTTTCTCCCATATCACTGGTCCACTCAAAGGAGGTAAATCCAAAATGGTTTCTCCCATATCACTGGTCCACTCAAAGGAGGTAAATCCAAAATG
Organism: Myxine glutinosa; assembly: GCF_964187855.1. Taxonomy (NCBI): domain Eukaryota; kingdom Metazoa; phylum Chordata; class Myxini; order Myxiniformes; family Myxinidae; genus Myxine; species Myxine glutinosa. The sequence continues at coordinate 447,320,188 of NC_136261.1, read as the reverse complement.
GTTTCTCCCGTATAACTGGTCCACTCAAAGGGGTAAATCTACCCGTGTTAAAACCCACGGTGGTATTGTATGACCATGCATTGTGTCCCTTCGGGGTCAGGATGCATGTGTTTTGAATGACCATGTGCTTCAGCCTTGGGGTTGAAGTGCATGTGTATGCTATTGAGACAGCCTTGATAGATGGTGTGCCTTGGCCGTGGGGTCAAGGTGCACGTCCAAGGCTGTTTAAATGTTTGATTTTTTTCCTTTTTTTATTATAAAAAAGGCAGGTCACGGACTGGCCTCAAAAAGTCCACAATGATTTCTCCCGTATTTCCGGTCCACTCAAAGGGGGTAAATCCGTAATGGTTTCTCCCGTATTTCCGGTCCACTCAAAGGGGGTAAATCCGTAATGGTTTCTCCCGTATTGCCGGTTCACTCAAAGGGGGGTAAATCCGTAATAATAATAATAATAATAATGCATTTATTTTATATAGCGCTTTTCAGGAAGCCCAAAGACGCTTTGACAGAGTGCAAAACATAATGCATAGCAAAACATAAAAACAATTACAAAAAAGAAGAATCAATAGGGAAATATTCAAAGCACAAAGGAGGGAGAAGGAGAGGAGATAGTCAGGGGTTAGATGCCGTGGGTTAAATGTTGAATGCAGTGTTGAACAAGTGCGAAAAGTGGTTTTTCAACACTATCACAAGTGCGAAAAGTGTTTTTTCCACACTAATACAAGTGCAAAAGTGGTTTCCTGCACCAACACAAGTGCGAAAAGTGGTTTTTCAACACTAACACAAGTGCGAAAAGTGTTTTTTCCACACTAATACAAGTGCAAAAGTGGTTTCCTGCACCAACACAAGTGCGAAAAGTGGTTTTTCAACACTAACACAGGTGCGAAGAGTGTTTTTTCAACACTAACACAAGTTGAGAGCGAGGGCAATTCAACATGGTAGTAGAGCACCACATTGGGTCATCCTCCTACTCACCGAAATAGGGCAATTCAACATGGCAATAGACCACCACTTCGCACTTGTGTTAGTGTTGAAAAACCACTTTTCGCACTTGTGTTGGTGCAGGAAACCACTTTTGCACTTGTATTAGTGTGGAAAATCACTTTTCGCACTTGTGTTAGTGTTGAAAAACCACTTTTCGCACTTGTTCAACACTGCATTCAACATTTAACCCACAGCATCTAACCCCTGACTATCTCCTCTCCTTCTCCCTCCTTTGTGGTTTGTTGTTGTAATGGTTTCTCCCGTATTGCCGGTCCACTCAAAGGGGGGTAAATCCGTAATGGTTTCTCCCGTATTTCCGGTTCACTCAAAGGGGGGTAAATCCGTAATGGTTTCTCCCGTATTGCCGGTCCACTCAAAGGGGGGTAAATCCGTAATGGTTTCTCCCGTATTGCCGGTCCACTCAAAGGGGGGTAAATCCGTAATGGTTTCTCCCGTATTTCCGGTTCACTCAAAGGGGGGTAAATCCGTAATGGTTTCTCCCGTATTGCCGGTCCACTCAAAGGGGGGTAAATCCGTAATGGTTTCTCCCGTATTTCCGGTTCACTCAAAGGGGGGTAAATCCGTAATGGTTTCTCCCGTATTTCCGGTCCACTCAAAGGGGGGTAAATCCGTAATGGTTTCTCCCGTATTGCCGGTCCACTCAAAGGGGGGTAAATCCGTAATGGTTTCTCCCGTATTTCCGGTCCAATCAAAAGCACTTTCTCTGTGAGCTCCTTGATCCAAAACCAAACGTTAAGCGCTGTTTCCTTCCCTTCAATATGAGGATCACAGGACTGAAATGAGACTTTTGTGTTTTGCTGGTGGGATATTTGACTTGCGCGGATATTTGCCTCACGTTTACCGCAAAGTCCATCCATTGATTCCGTAATGGCGGCCAACAGATGCCACAGACACTTTCACCCTTTGCCAACATAATGTTGCGAATATGGAATTTGGCCTCCATATCCGCTTGTAAATATTCCCCTATTTTCTCCGATACTCCCCAACTCTCCCTTACCCCATTCCCTAGTCCCATTGTCTGTAAACAACACCCATTAGAGCCGATCTTCCCCTTCATCCCCCCATTAAATGTCGTGCCCAGGTCCCCCGCACCACACGTAGACAATTATAGGACATCTTGCTAGTTATTCTTAATCTATGTCAGTTAAGGACTTGTTTCCATTAATTATGACTCTTCGTTGCACCAGAATGTGATTATATGGCACCTGTTAGGAAGTTTAGGACCTCCCCATACCTCTCCGCATCTCTTCCCCATGAAGAAGCGCCAACTACAACAACAACAACAAAAGAGGGGGGCGGCGCGGTGACGGCATGGGGAGTGGGCGTCCTCCTTCCGGCTCGGTTAGCCGCCATTGACCACGCGCTCCACGGGGTTACCACGAAGGGGCTCCCTGTCGGCCCCTCGTCAAGGGCGGAGCCGGTAACCCCCGCACCCAATGAGAAGCCATGGGCCGAGGCCATCTGGGGCGGCGCTAACGAGCCGAGGGCGTGTCACTCCCCGCCGGATATACGCGGCCCCGCGCCGGACGTGACGTGAGATGCGCCCCGAGCTGGAGAAAGACGGACCTGCGAGCGCTGAAACGGATGCGCCTGAGTTTGGAGAGGCCTGAGAAAGAACGTCACCTCTGAGCGCTGCGACGAGACCCCCCCCGCATCTCTGGACCGAACCGTGTACCCTGCTTTGAGCCAAGAGTGCACCTTGAGCCATCGCTATCTGCCTTTCCTAGCCATCAAACCCCGTGTGAGTCAGCGTTGTCCCGTTTATCTGTGGTCTGTCTAGGGTTAATATAAGAGTGTGTCTAAGTGCCTGTCTTCCTGTAATATACCTCTAGCCCCTGTAATCTAACCTTTTTCCGTACGAATATACTTGAGAACTGAACCCCTGGTGTCGTATTGTGTCATTATAACCCAGCCGGGTGTCTTCTCTTTCCTATTGAGCCAGCATAGCGCGGCTCGTCAACGTCGAGTATAGTCGGGTAATTTGTGGTAATTTGTGCGGACACGACGGCCATTCCGCTCGGCCCACTTTAACATCAAAGTCGTGTCTGTAACAATTGGTGTCGAGGAGTGGAATTCGAACCCGGGACTAAATTAGTTAGGCCCAAATTTTGGGAGGGAAAATCGATTCGGAGCGCGTTTCCCGCGCGAAATTATAACGGCGAAATTTCAATTTGTTTTACGAAAATAAAAAATAAAAACCGAATTTTGAAAGTCGCGCTATGGCGGATCAAGACAGCTGGGGTCCGGTAGGGGAGAGTGAAGCAGGGTCGATCCAGGACCAAAATGAGGGACAGGAGGAGAGCGAAGCAGTGAGGGCGGCAGGTTCGCAAAATAGCGCCGTCACGCACGAAGAAGCGGGCGCGCAAAATGGCGCCTCGCTGATCACCGCGCCAGCGACCGTGGCAGCGCCCCCGGTGGATTGGAATTTGTTTTTTATGCAAATGAAGGCCCTTATGGACAAGAATAATGAAGAAATGGAAAGCAGAATAATGATGGGAATGAGGGCTGATAGTGAGCGGTTGGGAAACCAAATGGGGGTAATGAGGGACGAAGCGAGGGCTCAGAGTGAGCAAATGGGGGTAATGAGGGACGAAGCGAGGGGTACCAGTGGGAAGATAGACAATAATTTTGAGGGGTTAGACAATGGGATAAAAGAGGTGAGACATGGGTTAGAGGGGGTAGAAAATAGAATGGCTGCCCAGGAGAATCAAATAGAGGGAGTGAAAAATGGGTTAGAGGGGTTAGAAAACAGTATGGAAGGCAAATTGAGGGACATGAGGGACCAAGCGGAAAGGGAAGTTAAACAAATGGAGCAGCAGATAGAGGGGGTCAGAATGGGGGTAGAAACCAAACTGGATGCTCACAGGGAGGAAATGGAGCAGATGAGGGTGGCATCTGGGCAGGAGATGCAAGTGATGGGAGAGGAGATCAGAAGAGGAGTGAGTGAGGAGGTCGGAGGAGTGCGCGAGGAGGTGAGGCACTGTGAGGAGCACATGGAAAAGGAGGTGAGAAAGGGGACTGTAAAGTTACAAGGGGGCATAGAGGACCTGACGCAGGAGGTGGAGCAGCTGACGGTGGGACAGACGGAGTTAGTGGAGCAGGTTCAAAGGAACACTGCGGTATTAGGAGGTTTAAAGGCGACACAGAAAGAACTAAAAGATGACTTGGTAGCGACGAAGAGGGAATGTCAGATGGTACGTGAGGGACTGACAACGAGGTTGGACGAGGTGATAGAGGTAATGGAGACGAAGGACCGGCAGGTGAGGACGCACATGGAAACGGTCAAGGTAGCCTTGGAGGACGAGCTTGAGGAGACGTACCGGGGAATAAAAGAGGTGAAGCACAAATTAGAAGAAGTGGAAGAAGGGATGAGCGAAATTAAGAAGCGACGGAGAGGGGATAAGAAAGAGATAAAAGAGGAGATAAAAGAATTGGTCCAAAGTCTGTGTTTGGATCGTGATGATGTGCTCATTAACCGGATGAGGGATTCGCAGGTGCTGGAGGAGAAGCGAAGAGGAAGAGGACCCGGTGTAAGTGGTGACCAATATGGTCGTGCGTATGATGCGCCAGGGGATTTAAGAAGCTTGGGGGTCGAGATAGACCCGGGTGTTCGTGAGAGGCCGTTGGTGAAGTGTGCGACAGGTCTGGTGTGCGAAAAAGGAGGTGTGCAAGAAAGTCCGACTCTGGGGTGTGTGAGGAAAAAGTGCGTGCCAAGGAGTGAGTGTGCTGGCGAGAGTGAGTCGGTCGTAGCGCGTGTGCGAGGGAGCACGTGGAAGCGCGGGGTGGTGAGTGTTACAGAGGGTGTGACGGGAGAGTGTGTGCAAGAGTGTGCGCGAGAAAGGTGTGTGACGGACAGGTGCATGAGGAAAGAGTGCGCTGTCAGAAGTAAGGAAGAGTGTCCACCTATGGTGAGTGTTACAGAGGGTGTGACGGGAGAGTGTGCGCGAGAAAGGTGTGTGACGGACAGGTGCATGAGGAAAGAGTGCGCTGTCAGAAGTAAGGAAGAGTGTCCACCTGTGGTGAGTGTTACAGAGGGTGTAACGGGAGAGTGTGCGCGAGAAAGGAGTGTGACGGGCAGGTGCACGAGGAAAGAGTGCGCTGTCAAGAGTAAGGGTGAGTGCGCTGTCAAGAATGGAGGTGAGAGTAGTGAGAGTGACATGGAGCGTGAGTTAGTTGTGACAGGTGAGCGAGGATGTACACCTGGGATGGAAGGATGCACACCTGGAATGGTAGAGCGTGAGTGGGAATGCACGCTGGAGTTGGTGGTGAGGCACGTGGTTGGGTGTGCGAATGAGAGCACACCTGTGATTGTCACAGAGGAGGTGACCGAGGAGGGGGCGCGAAGCGGTGTATTGGTGAGGTGTGCGAGCAACGAATGTGTGCCAAAGTGTTCGGTGGTCAGGTGTGTGACCAAGGCTGTGAGTGGAATGGGTGTACCTGGGTGTGTAAGGAAAGGTACGAGGAGCATGGGCACGGCTGGATGTGTGAGCAAGGAACGGGCTGCGGGATGTAAGCATGCAGGTGAAGCATCGACGTTAGACGGGGTAGAGTTTAGAACGACTTTTAGCCGAAGCAGGCCCTCGGTGCGTGCCGGGCCTCGCTTTGAACGGCCGCGTCCAGGCTCCACTAGGCGGAGCTTGCAGCCCGATAGGAAGGGTCGTTATGGCGACCACGTTTTGGTGAGACGTGCCGGCAGGTCGAGATCGGGGCATTGGATGGCTCCGTGCCGAGAAGGTGCGTGGGATCTCGGGCCGGGTAAACCTCCTTCCCTGCACCGAAGGCAGGATGCAGCCAGCCACTGGCACAGAACAACCAGCATCCATTGCTTGGCTTTACGAAGCCGGGCTTTGGACGGGAATTGGCGCACCGAGAGGTATTAGTGAGTCGACTGGGTGATGAGGTTAGTGTTTTGGACCCAAAATTGGAGAAAAACAAAATTTGATGATTGGCAAGGGATTGGCAGTAGTGATTGGCAGATGATGGGCAGTGATTGGCAAATTTTTAACTTGTTGAAATTTGGTAAGCAAAATTGATAGTGAGAGACCCCCGATGTGGTGGGATGGCAAATCCACCATCCCTCACAGGTGTGGGGCAAAGGAGCACTAGATTATGGGGTGTATGGCAGTGAAAACTAGCCCGGGTGGGTTAGGTTATATTGATAGGGATCTAGCGAAGACGACAGTAGGTAACGTTAAGATTAGTTAGTGACTGATACCTGTAGTGGGGACGCAGGTAGATTAGTGTGGATGATAATGACGAGGGAGCGCAATAGTTTAAAGGGACGACTGGGAAGCGCAAGTTTCAGAAGGGAGTAGTTAGCTGAGATGATGCCGTGTTTGTGAGAATTGAACAGGTGTGATTGCACAGGTGTGCAACTGGACAGGTGTGTGGAGTAGTGTATGAGTAGTGAGTGTTGTGGATCAGCGCGAATGCGCTTGGGGAGAGAAGGGTGCCGGTGGCACCAGGTGTGAGAGCACAGGTGTGCAGGTACAGGTGTGTGGAGAGAGTTGGAGTAAGTGGTACGGAGTGGTGTGCATGGTGCGAAGGTGTGGATGGGGGAAGAGTGGACCCCCATCACGGATACCCGGGGCGGGTAGTGTAAGTGTTAGGTAGAGGGTGCAGGTAAATTGTGGTTGGATATTGGCATTTGTGGTGCGGTTGCAGAATGGTGTTGTGAATGGGTGCATTAGTGTTGTGGAAATGGCTGGGCGTGTAGCCTGTTAGTGTGTGTAGTTGGTTGGGCACTCCACCACTGTGAGGATGTCGGCCAGGTGAGGCCGCAGGTGGGCTCTGGGAGCCGGTAGAGTTGTGGATGGGGCCCGAGGATCCGGAGGACGGACCCGGGTAGCCCAGTGCCAGAGAGGGCACCGAGTGGGGAGAGTGCCAGAGGGCCTTCCCCAGGTAGTTAGGTTAGGGTAAGGAGCAGGTAAGCTCGGAGGCAACTGCAGTGGTGGAGGTGTGCAGGTGGGTGGACCCACTGGGAGAGGTACACGCCACAGCCCAGAAATTGTGCGAGGGCACCGGGAGATGAATCGGGGGAGTGAGACCCCAAATTGAAGAGCACCACAGTTTGGCCAATGGGAATTGGTTTTTAGAACCCATAGTGTAAGAGGGCCAATGGTTTGGCCGGAGGAAGACCCCGGGTAGTGTAAAGTTGTTAAAGTCATTTAGGAAATAGTTAGGATTGAAGAACCTGTCGCACCATACGCAGCCACTTACCTGTGGTGATGATGATGACTCCACACCTGTGTTTTCTTTGTTTTGTGCAGGAAATGAGATTGCTGTGAGGATTTGTGAGACGCATCACGACGTGGATGAGACATTGGGGTGATTCCATCTCTCCCTCCTTAGGAGGGACTGATGATGAATTGGTGATGGCAAATTTTGATGTGCAGTTGAAAATGGCAAATTTGATTGGTTAGGAGGGAGAGAAGACGAATTTGGTTTATGGGAGGAACGGGGAAGACAGTAGGGATGTTTGTCGATTTGTAAAGTAGATGTTTATGGGTAGTGTTGTGTTTTGTGGATGCAGTAAGGGGTAAGGGAGGGGCCATGTAGGTTACCTGGTGGGGGGGGGGGCGTACGATAGGAACGTACCTGTCTCACCTGGTTCCCATGTGCCCCCAGTGTGCATTACCAAAATTGCGTGCACTTTTGCGCCCTTACCACCTTACTCACTTGTTTCTTCTGTTGTCTCCCACCTCCGAGGATCTGGCTTTGGGGTAGAGAGAGAGGAGAGAGAGGTGCTGGCGACGCAGTTGTGGGCCTGCACTTTCGCTGTTCGCTGCCTGGATCGGTACACCATATGGACCGCAATGTTTGTGGCCACCCACGATGGACCGCAGTTCGTTTGCGGCCAAGCACCACCCGGGGATGGACCTATGGGTCAACGTGGCACCTATGCCATACAGGTGAACCACTTTTAGTTGACACCAAGTGCACCACAAGAAGAGCAAGAGACACCTGCAGGGTTAGGGGTTGTCGCATTTATTTTTATTCCAATGAACAATGGTGACTGCACCGATTGGTGGTGGGGTGGTGCTTTTGATGCGCGGGAAGGGTGCTCTGCACGTTATTAAAGGCCGTCGGCCACAGAGCACTCGTGGGTTGGTGTATCGATGTTGGCAAGCGCGCTCTCTCTATGCATAACATCTGCATGTGTTCCTCCAAAGACAGGTCCTGGATCGTAGTGTAAATATCAGCGTAGTCTTGTAAATAATGCTCCCTACCGGCTGTATGTGTAGTTTGCGAATTCTTTCCGGATTCGGTTATCCTGTGGGTGTGTTTCTGAGAGGAGAAGGGTGCAACGTCGCAGGGGGACATATTTACTCATTTGTGCATATCTATAAAACTGTCGCACTCAGGGTAGAGTTAATAGTAGAGGGAACTACATTGCGTGCCACACTAAAGTAGGTAAAAATTTATCGGGTCGGGACGCCCCGAGGGTAGAGAAGGGTGCAATGTTGCGAATATGGAATTTGGCCTCCATATCCGCTTGTAAATATTCCCCTATTTTCTCCGATACTCCCCAACTCTCCCTTACCCCATTCCCTAGTCCCATTGTCTGTAAACAACACCCATTAGAGCCGATCTTCCCCTTCATCCCCCCATTAAATGTCGTGCCCAGGTCCCCCGCACCACACGTAGACAATTATAGGACATCTTGCTAGTTATTCTTAATCTATGTCAGTTAAGGACTTGTTTCCATTAATTATGACTCTTCGTTGCACCAGAATGTGATTATATGGCACCTGTTAGGAAGTTTAGGACCTCCCCATACCTCTCCGCATCTCTTCCCCATGAAGAAGCGCCAACTACAACAACAACAACAAAAGAGGGGGGCGGCGCGGTGACGGCATGGGGAGTGGGCGTCCTCCTTCCGGCTCGGTTAGCCGCCATTGACCACGCGCTCCACGGGGTTACCACGAAGGGGCTCCCTGTCGGCCCCTCGTCAAGGGCGGAGCCGGTAACCCCCGCACCCAATGAGAAGCCATGGGCCGAGGCCATCTGGGGCGGCGCTAACGAGCCGAGGGCGTGTCACTCCCCGCCGGATATACGCGGCCCCGCGCCGGACGTGACGTGAGATGCGCCCCGAGCTGGAGAAAGACGGACCTGCGAGCGCTGAAACGGATGCGCCTGAGTTTGGAGAGGCCTGAGAAAGAACGTCACCTCTGAGCGCTGCGACGAGACCCCCCCCGCATCTCTGGACCGAACCGTGTACCCTGCTTTGAGCCAAGAGTGCACCTTGAGCCATCGCTATCTGCCTTTCCTAGCCATCAAACCCCGTGTGAGTCAGCGTTGTCCCGTTTATCTGTGGTCTGTCTAGGGTTAATATAAGAGTGTGTCTAAGTGCCTGTCTTCCTGTAATATACCTCTAGCCCCTGTAATCTAACCTTTTTCCGTACGAATATACTTGAGAACTGAACCCCTGGTGTCGTATTGTGTCATTATAACCCAGCCGGGTGTCTTCTCTTTCCTATTGAGCCAGCATAGCGCGGCTCGTCAACGTCGAGTATAGTCGGGTAATTTGTGGTAATTTGTGCGGACACGACGGCCATTCCGCTCGGCCCACTTTAACATCAAAGTCGTGTCTGTAACAATATCTAACAACTCGATTATTCGGCACAATGTCAAAACCTTCCTCTGCCTTTCTGCACAATAAATTTTGTCCATCGTTTTACGTTCGGGCACCACAATAACTCTTGTGTGGCTACTAGATGTTGTAGATCTAGTATTACAAGATTTCCATACGTCATTTCCTGTTTGATGACTATTCAGTATTCATTATTAAGAGTTCTTGGAAAGCTCATTAAATGCGTTTCCCAATCGTGCAACAATCTTTTAAACATGGCTTCATTCCCGGATGCTGGTCTGATTACTACAATTAACGGTGTGCGAGAAGCAACAAGAGGCTAGTAATGGGGGTAGTCATAAACAAGGACACAAACAATGACTTGTCTCACCTCAAGCACCGTGATTGGGTGAAATGAAAACCGCAATACTAGATTCGGAATGCAATAGGTTGCCCGCAATTGGTCAAAACTCACGATTTTTTTTTTTTTTTTTTTTTTTTTTGGATACCAGATCGAGGCTCGTGAAAGAGCTAACATTAATCACACAAAAAGACAAACCGACACACAAAACACAAAAAACAAGGGGAGCGGCAGACAAGATGGGGAGAGAGGGGGAAGGGCACAAAAGAGAGGGGGAAGAGGGGGAAGGACACAAACACAACATTTGAGAGCAGGGACATCGGGAGGACTTGGGGGGAGGTGGGAGAGGAATAAAACATATGAACACTGCAAGGACTCTGGGGTGAATTACCGGGGGTAGAAAAGATCAAGGTTTTCGATGGGGGAAGATAAGAGATGGTGGTGAACAGCTGTTTTAAAGACCTGGAGGGAGGAGTGGGATTGAAGGGAGTGGGGGAGTTTGTTCCAGAGGCGGGAGAAAAGGGGAATGAAAGAGTGAAGGTGAGCAGAGAGCCTAGACTTTGGCAGTTTAACCATAAGAGGGTTGCAGGCAGATCTTGTGCGACCTGAAGGAAAATTGGGGGGACAGAGCACAGAGAGAGCTGGGGGAGCAAGGCCGGAGAGGAGTCGGTAGAAGACAGAAAGACCACCAACCTGCCTGCGGTGAGTGAGTGAAAGGCCCTCGGTGTTGACTACATCGCAGGAGATTCCAATGATTCTGAAAGCTTTGGCCTCAACAGCGTGAAGCCGAGCAAGGTGTGAGGCAGGAGCACCAGCCCAGAGGGGAGAAACAGTATTCCATTGAGCTGCGGATGAAAGCCTTGTATGTGGTGAGGAGCTCAGGTGTGCCAAGGAAGGACTTCGCACGACGGAGGATGCCCAGTCGGCGACTGGCTTTGGAGGCCAGCTTGGAAATGTGGTTTTCCCAAGAAAGATCATGGCAGATAGTGAGACCCAAAAGCTTGAGAGACAGAACTTCTTGGAGAGGATTGTTGAGAAAGTAGATGGGAGGGTTGTCCAGTCGGTCCTTTCGGAGAGACATTGTAAGAGTGTGAGATTTGTCAGGATTGAAAGACATGTTCCACTCGTTTGACCAGTCTGTGATTTTGTCCAGGTCTGCAGAGAGTGAGGAGGCTGCAGACTGCCGATCTGAGGGATGAGGAATGGAGCGACAGAGAGTAGAGTCGTCAGCAAAGAGATAGAGAGGATTTTCAAGAGAGTCAGAGAGATCATTGATGAAGACCAGAAAAAGCACAGGGCCCAGAACACTACCTTGGGGAACTCCAGCCTGAACAGGAGGAGGAGATGAGAGAAACCCATTCATGGCCACACGTTGACTACGACCAGAGAGGAAGTCCACCAGCCATGCGTGGGGATTTCCATGGATACCAAAGGAGGAGAGTTTGGTGAGCAGAGCAGGGTGCCAGACCGTATCGAAGGCACGTGAAATGTCAAGGGAGACGGCTCTAATTTCCTGTTTGGCGTTGAGGACCTCCATCCATTGTTGAGAAAGCAGAAGCAGCATATCCAGAGTAGAGTGACCAGGTGTGAAACCAAATTGATGATCAGAGATCAAGCCATTGGAGAAGAGGAAAGATTTAATATCTGAAGCAATGATGGATTCCATGACTTTGCTGATAATTGGGAGAAGGCTGATTGGTCTGTAGTTGCTGGGATCTGTTTTTGCACCTTTTTTGTGCAAACCGGTGATGTTGGCTGATTTCCAAGCAGATGGCAGATGACCTTGAGCAAAAGAGAGGGTGAAGAGAACAGAAAGAGGGAGTGAAAGAGCAGAAGAACATGATTTTAGGACCCGTGGGCTGATGCCGTCAGGACCAGTTGCAGAATCAGAGTCGAGGGTTGACAGAAACTTTTCCACCTTGTCAGGAGGAAAGGACACAGAGTCCAGGAGCAGCTGGGTACGACTGGGTACGGTGGGTACAGAGAGGGATGGGTTTGGGACACAAGATTTAGAGGCAAACACAGAGTTGAGGCATTCAGCTTTTTCACGTGCGGAGTCAGCCGTTAAGCCATTTGAGGTGAGGGAGGGGATGGAGGGGGAACAAACACCAGAAACAGATTTGACCAGACGCCACCAGGATTTGGAAGAGGGAGACAGATAAGAGAGTTCGGTCTTGAGAATGGTGAGATTGTTTGCTGGCTCTCCTGAGGGTGGACACACACTTGTTTCGGGCTTTGTGAAAGGAAATTAGATTTCCTTCCGTTGGATTTGCTTTCCAGGAGACGAAAGCAAGTTGTTTCAGGGCAACAGCCTCACCACAAGATTCCGTGTACCATGGACGGGAGGAAGGGTATGACAACTGAAGACGAGATGGTATAAATCTGTGCATGAGAGAGAGCAATTTACTTTGAAAGAATTCCCAGGATGAGTTCATGTCAGAGGCGGTAGAGATGGGAGACCAGTCCAGATGATTGATGGCTGCTTGAAGACCGTGCCAGTTGGCCTGAGTGAAATGCCAGACTCGTCGACGCTGAGGAGGCTCTCTGAGAATGGTCAGAGAGATGTCCACTTTGACAATCACATGATCAGATGAGCCGATTGGAGCAGAAGAAGAGCAGCAGACATTTTCAGGGAAGTTTGTCATAACCAAATCCAGAAGAGAAGATGCTCCGTTGACTGAGATCCGGGTCGGGAAATTGACAGATTGTGTCAGTCCCAGTGAGTCGCAGAAGTCCTTTGCTGAAGAGCCATGGCTGGTGAGAGAGGTACCCACACCCAGCCAACTGGCATGGTGACAATTGAAATCACCACATATGAGGAAGAGAGAATTGGGATGGGTAGATAGAAGTTGGTCCATATTATCAGACAGTGAGATGTAGATGGAGTCATCGCTGTTTGGTGGACGGTACAACACACATATGAACAAAAGGTGGGAGCGAAGGGGAAGCCGTAGCCAAAGGTATTCCTGGGGGTGAGGTGGAGAGAGGGCAGTGGAGGGCGAGTGAGGAAGAGAGTTTTTTATAAAGATAGCAACCCCACCTCCAGGACGAGGCTCAGGTCTATCATACCGGAGGAGGGAGTAACCTGGGAGAGATACCAAGGCATCAGAGACATCATGAAGGAGGAAAGTTTCTGTTAAGCAGATCACATCTGGTTTGTCAGAAGCAACCTGTATGGAGAGGTCAGTCAAGTTTGAGCGAAGGCCCCGGATGTTTGAGGTTCATACCGTTAATGAAGAGGTAGGGGGAGCATCGGGTCCAGACCAGGGGGGGGGGGGAGGGGTAGTGTAAGATGTGGAAGAGGAGGAAGAGGTAGGGAGAGCTGTTGAAGGTGTGTCAGAGATTTCAGAGATTTCAGAATAGCTTGGAGAAAGGGAAGAATGGGGCGGACAAAAGGTTTGATGGAGATTGGGTGAGGCACAGTGAGGTGTTATTTGAGGAGGGGGGAAGAGCGAGGCAGAAGGTTTGGGGAGATGAAGGTGAAAGTTGGAAGGGGGAAGAAGCAGGGAGGATGCTTTGAGGAGGAGGGGTGAGAGGGGAGTCTAGGAGGGGAGGAGCGAGGGAGAGTCTCGGAGGGGAGGGTTGTGGGGGGAGTTTAGGAGGGAGGGGAGGGAAGGGGCAAGGGGGGAGATTTGAAAGGGATGGGTGATGGGGAGGATTTGGAGGGGAGGGGTGAGATTGGATTTTGAAAAGTGTACGATTCATGGGAAACGAACATTTTTTGCAAAATGAGTTTGAGACCTTCGAGTCAAAAATACGTTTGAGGACACTGGAGGAGGGGTGGAGTTCTGGATAGTTTAGGGAATGTAGAAAGGAGGAACTGTAAGAGATGGTATTATATATATTTTTTGGAATGAATAGATTTGGTGAGCAAGACGAAAGCATCCTTTTGTAGGAAAAGAAGAAAAGGGTGTTATAATATATGAGAGAAAATAGTTGTTCAGGGGAGAGATTATACATTTCTAACCGCGTGATCGCGAACGAAGAACGAACGAACAAAAAGAACAACAAATAAACGAATAAGACCTGGGAAGGAAATATTTTTTGGGGGGTTTTTTTTTTTTTGTGAGTACAGATATTAAACAAGGAGGTACGGGGTGAACGACTGGTACGAAAAGAGAACGAAAATAATTTCAGCGCATTCGACGAATCGCTGAGAGAAAAACAAAACCACAAGGTCGGAGACGATATCAGAATATCAGAACGATATCAGAACCCGTGATATTTGAGGGTTTACTGTAAAGAATGACGACTCAAAAATTGTGGATGGATTCGGACAAAACTTGCTGGACAGGTTGGGTGTGTGACAAGGACAAATCGAGTCGATTTTGGTAAAAATCAGAATCTGGATCCGGATACCAGTGCAAAATTTTACATTTTCCAAGTGATTCTTCACCATTTCCAGCAGAGGGGCCATGCCCCAACCCGTGGGGTCCATGAGTGGTGCTCAGCCACAGACATGTGGTCCATAAGTGGTGAATCGATGCAAGCAGCTGGTTGCGGGGGTTCGGGCACACAATGGCAGACTCCCGCACGCTCCCCTTAGTGCCCAGAGAGCACGATCCATGGGTCGGGGAAGGAAGACAGAGAGGGCAGGTTAGCGAGGGGTAAGGTCACAAGGGTACACATCAATAACATTGAGGGATTTAGGGCCAAAAATCGTTATACAATGATATTTCAAAAAGTTGCGGACGGATTATGACAAAACGAGGTGGACAATTTCAGTAGGTTTTGAGGTTTTGATAGGTAAGAACCCGATTGACTTTTGGTTCAGGTCCGGATCCAGATTCGACCTGTCTCGTCACTCTAGTTTACATAAGTATTGAACCCCCTGAGTCAATTAATTTGTAGAAGCACCTTTGTCAGTGATTACAGCTTCAAACCTACTTGGGTATGTCTGTATCAGCTTTGCACATCTGGATTTGGGAAGTTTCTCCCATGATTCCTTGCAGATCTGCTCAAGCTCTGTCAAGTAGGATGCGGCATGTTCATGAACAGTAATCTTCAAGTCTTTCCACAGATTCCCTATGGGATTCAAGTCTGGGCTTTGGCTGGGCCACTCAAGGACTTTCACGTACTTGTTCTGAAGCGACTCCAGTGTTGCTTTGGCTGTATTTACATTCCATTGATCTATTGGAATGTAAATATTCATTGCAGTCTTAGGTCTTTCACACTACAAAGCAGGTTCTCCTCAAGGATTTGCCTGTATTTGGCTCCATTAATTGTTCCCTCTATCCTCACAAGTCTCCCAGTCACTGCTGCTGAAAAGCATCCCCGTAGCATGATGCTGCCACCACCATGCTTCATGGTAAGGATGTTGTTAGATGAGTGATGAGCTCTGCTTGGTTTCAGCCAGACGTTGCACTTTGCATTCAGGTCTCGCGAGATCACGGCGAGGTCACGGCTTTTCGAAGCTGCTCCATGCGCACACGCTCTCGAAGCTAAGTGATCTATCACAGTCGTGTTTTTGTCGAGACTGTATCTATCTTTCGGTGTGTGTACCGAAAGCGTATCTTTTGGAAAATTTTCGGTGCTAATTTTTCGTACATGTATACACAATCGTCGGTTAATGGTATCGAGTATTCTGCGGCCTAGTACTCGTAGGCTTAGACTACCGTACCGTCTCCGACCTTGTGGTTTTGTTTTTCTCTCAGCGATTCGTCGAATGCGCTGAAATTATTTTCGTTCTCTGTTTCGTACCAGTCGTTCACCCCGTACCTCCTTGTTTAATATCTGTACTCACAAACAAAAAAAAAACCCCAAAAAAATATTTCCTTCCCAGGTCTTATTCGTTTATTTGTTGTTCTTTTTGTTCGTTCGTTCTTCGTTCGCGATCACGCGGTTAGAAATGTATAATCTCTCCCCTGAACAACTATTTTCTCTCATATATTATAACACCCTTTTCTTCTTTTCCTACAAAAGGATGCTTTCGTCTTGCTCACCAAATCTATTCATTCCAAAAAATATATATAATACCATCTCTTACAGTTCCTCCTTTCTACATTCCCTAAACTATCCAGAACTCCACCCCTCCTCCAGTGGCCTCAAACGTATTTTTGACTCGAAGGTCTCAAACTCATTTTGCAAAAAATGTTCGTTTCCCATGAATCGTACACTTTTCAAAATCCAATCTCACCCCTCCCCTCCAAATCCTCCCCATCACCCATCCCTTTCAAATCTCCCCCCTTGCCCCTTCCCTCCCCTCCCTCCTAAACTCCCCCCACACCCCTCCCTTCCGAGACTCTCCCTCGCTCCTCCCCTCCTAGACTTCCCTCTCACCCCTCCTCCTCAAAGCATCCTCCCTGCTTCTTCCCCCTTCCAACTTTCACCTTCATCTCCCCAAACCTTCTGCCTCGCTCTTCCCCCCTCCTCAAATAACACCTCACTGTGCCTCACCCAATCTCCATCAAACCTTTTGTCCGCCTCATTCTTCCCTTTCTCCAAGCTATTCTGAAATCTCTGAAATCTCTGACACACCTTCAACAGCTCTCCCTACCTCTTCCTCCTCTTCCACATCTTACCATACCCCTCCCCCCCCCGGTTCTGGACCCGATGCTCCCCCTTCCTCTTCATTAACGGTATGGACCTCAAACATCCGGGGCCTTCGCTCAAACTTGACTGACCTCTCCGTACAGGTTGCTTCTGACAAACCAGATGTGATCTGCTTAACAGAAACTTTCCTCCTTCATGATGTCTCTGATGCCTTGGTATCTCTCCCAGGTTACTCCCTCCTCCGGTATGATAGACCTGAGCCTCGTCCTGGAGGTGGGGTTGCTATCTTTATAAAAAACTCTCTTCCTCCCTCGCCCTCCAGTGCCCTCTCTCCACCTCACCCCCAGGAATACCTTTGGCTACGGCTTCCCCTTTGCTCCCACCTTTTGTTCATATGTGTGTTGTACCGTCCACCAAACAGCGATGACTCCATCTACATCTCACTGTCTGATAATATGGACCAACTTCTATCTACCTATCCCAACTCTCTCTTCCTCATATGTGGTGATTTCATTTGTCACCATGCCAGTTGGCTGGGTGTGGGTACCTCTCTCACCAGCCATGGCTCTTCAGCAAAGGACTTCTGCGACTCACTGGGACTGACACAATCTGTCAATTTCCCGACCCGGATCTCAGTCAACGGAGCATCTTCTCTTCTGGATTTGGTTATGACAAACTTCCCTGAAAATGTCTGCTGCTCTTCTTCTGCTCCAATCGGCTCATCTGATCATGTGCTTGTCAAAGTGGACATCCCTCTGACCATTCTCAGAGAGCCTCCTCAGCGTCGACGAGTCTGGCATTTCACTCAGGCCAACTGGCATGGTCTTCAAGCAGCCATCAATCATCTGGACTGGTCTCCCATCTCTACCGCCTCTGACATGAACTCATCCTGGGAATTCTTTCAAAGTAAATTGCTCTCTCTCATGCACAGATTTATACCATCTCGTCTTCAGTTGTCATACCCTTCCTCCCGTCCATGGTACACGGAATCTTGTGGTGAGGCTGTTGCCCTGAAACAACTTGCTTTCGTCTCCTGGAAAGCAAATCCAACGGAAGGAAATCTCATTTCCTTTCACAAAGCCCGAAACAAGTGTGTGTCCACCCTCAGGAGAGCCTGGAAACAATATCTCACCATTCTCAAGACCGAACTCTCTTATCTGTCTCCCTCTTCCAAATCCTGGTGGCATCTGGTCAAATCTGTTTCTGGTGTTTGTTCCCCCTCCATCCCCTCCCTCACCTCAAACGGCTTAACGGCTGACTCCGCACGTGAAAAAGCTGAATGCCTCAACTCTGTGTTTGCCTCTAAATCTTGTGTCCCAAACCCATCCCTCTCTGTACCCACCATACCCTGTCGTACCCAGCTGCTCCTGGACTCTGTGTCCTTTCCTCCTGACAAGGTGGAAAAGTTTCTGTCAACCCTCGACTCTGATTCTGCAACTGGTCCTGACGGCATCAGCCCACGGGTCCTAAAATCATGTTCTTCTGCTCTTTCACTCCCTCTTTCTGTTCTCTTCACCCTCTCTTTTGCTCAAGGTCATCTGCCATCTGCTTGGAAATCAGCCAACATCACCGGTTTGCACAAAAAAGGTGCAAAAACAGATCCCAGCAACTACAGACCAATCAGCCTTCTCCCAATTATCAGCAAAGTCATGGAATCCATCATTGCTTCAGATATTAAATCTTTCCTCTTCTCCAATGGCTTGATCTCTGATCATCAATTTGGTTTCAGACCTGGTCACTCTACTCTGGACATGCTGCTTCTGCTTTCTCAACAATGGATGGAGGTCCTCAACGCCAAACAGGAAATTAGAGCTGTCTCCCTTGACATTTAACGTGCCTTCGATACGGTCTGGCACCATGCTCTGCTCACCAAACTCTCCTCCTTTGGTATCCATGGAAATCTCCACGTATGGCTGGCGGACTTCCTCTCTGGTCATAGTCAACGTGTGGCCCTGAATGGGTTTCTCTCATCTCCTCTTCCTGTTCAGGCTGGAGTTCCCCAAGGTAGTGTTCTGGGCCCTGTGCTTTTTCTGGTCTTCATCAATGATCTCTCTGACTCTCTTGAAAATCCTCTCTATCTCTTTGCTGACGACTCTACTCTCTGTCGCTCCATTCCTCATCCCTCAGATCGGCAGTCTGCAGCCTCCTCACTCTCTGCAGACCTGGACAAAATCACAGACTGGTCAAACAAGTGGAACATGTCTTTCAATCCTGACAAATCTCACACTCTTACAATGTCTCTCCGAAAGGACCGACTGGACAACCCTCCCATCTACTTTCTCAACAATCCTCTCCAAGAAGTTCTGTCTCTCAAGCTTTTGGGTCTCACTATCTGCCATGATCTTTCTTGGGAAAACCACATTTCCAAGCTGGCCTCCAAAGCCAGTCGCCGACTGGGCATCCTCCGTCGTGCGAAGTCCTTCCTTGGCACACCTGAGCTCCTCACCACATACAAGGCTTTCATCCGCAGCTCAATGGAATACTGTTTCTCCCCTCTGGGCTGGTGCTCCTGCCTCACATCTTGCTCGGCTTCACGCTGTGGAGGCCAAAGCTTTCAGAATCATTGGAATCTCCTGCGATGTAGTCAACACCGAGGGCCTTTCACTCACTCACCGCAGGCAGGTTGGTGGTCTTTCTGTCTTCTACCGACTCCTCTCCGGCCTTGCTCCCCCAGCTCTCTCTGTGCTCTGTCCCCCCAATATTCCTTCAGGTCGCACAAGATCTGCCTGCAACCCTCTTATGGTTAAACTGCCAAAGTCTAGGCTCTCTGCTCACCTTCACTCTTTCATTCCCCTTTTCTCCCGCCTCTGGAACAAACTCCCCCACTCCCTTCAATCCCACTCCTCCCTCCAGGTCTTTAAAACAGCTGTTCACCACCATCTCTTATCTTCCCCCATCGAAAACCTTGATCTTTTCTACCCCCGGTAATTCACCCCAGAGTCCTTGCAGTGTTCATATGTTTTATTCCTCTCCCACCTCCCCCCAAGTCCTCCCGATGTCCCTGCTCTCAAATGTTGTGTTTGTGTCCTTCCCCCTCTTCCCCCTCTCTTTTGTGTCCTTCCCCCTCTCTCCCCATCTTGTCTGCCGCGCCCCTTGTTTTTTGTGTTTTGTGTGTCGGTTTGTCTTTTTGTGTGATTAATGTCAGCTCTTTCACGAGCCTCGATCTTGTATACAAAAAAAAAAAAAAAAAGGTCAGAGTTCAATTTTCATCTCATTAGACCACAGAATATTTTGCCTCAAATTTGAGTCTTTGAGGTGCTTTTTTTGTAAACTCCAGGTGTGCTGCCATGTGCCTTTTTTCAGGAGTGGCTTCCGTTTTTGGCTACGCTGTCATAAAGCCTAGATCTGTGAAGTGCTGCAGAGACTGTTGTTCTTCCAGCAGGTTCTCCCATCTCAGCCAATGTTCTGTCAGAGTGGTGATTGGGTTATTGGTCACCTCCCTCACCAAGGTCCTTCAGGGTAAGTTGCTCATTTTGCGAGGACGGCCAACTCTAGGAAGAGTCTGGGTTGTTCCACATTCTTTCCATTTCCAATAATGGAGATCGCTGTGCTCTTGGGAACTTTCAACACTCGAGGAATTGTTTTATCCCCTTCCCCAGATCTCGGCTTCCTCATAATTCTATCTCGGAGTTGTCGGACAGTTCCTTGGACTTAATGGTAAAGTTTCAGCTCTGATATGCACTGTCAACTGTGGGACCTTATATAGAAAGGTGTGTTTCTCTCTAAATAATGTCCAATTAATTAAATTGGCCACAGCTGGACCCCAATCAAGTTATAGAGACATCTCAAGGATG
The DNA here is from genome assembly GCF_964187855.1 of Myxine glutinosa. Classification (NCBI taxonomy): domain Eukaryota; kingdom Metazoa; phylum Chordata; class Myxini; order Myxiniformes; family Myxinidae; genus Myxine; species Myxine glutinosa. Next base: position 447,299,964 of record NC_136261.1, on the reverse strand, counting down.
ATCAAATTCAATTGAATGCACCTGAGCCCAATTTGGAGTGTCATAGCAAAGGGGTTGAATACTTATTGACTGCAGACATTTCGAACTTTTCTTTTTTAATTATTTTGTAAAAGATTCTAAAATCCAAATTCCACTTTGACATTATGGGGTATTACGTGTAGATGAGTGACAAAAAAAATCTCAAAATAATCCATTTTAAATTCAGGCTGTAACATAAAAAAATGTGAAAAAGTCAAGAGGTGTGAATACTTCCATTAGGGTGTATCGCTAGCTTCAACGGGCTTTCTTCCGTCTTACGTTTCGTATTTTCCCAATTAAAATGTATAATGATAAGCATGTCATTTTACTTATTGTATTATAAAAATACCGTTGAAATTTGGATAGTAAACGATATTCCGTACTGTACGTCGAGTGCAGCACAGCCTCAGCAAATAACGTTCCATGTTACACCGCCTCAAAAAACGTCATGACGCGTTGGGTAATTAAATCGGGAGAATAAATTTCTGCAAATTTGTAAATTGCAGAATTTCCAATTATGAAACAGAATGGTGTGTTTTGTCGCACATTAAAGGATTATCGCTGTGTAAGGGATTTGGTCATCAGGGCCGAGTCCACGAGCTTTCTGGGCAAGATGGCGGCGTTTTGGGGAGTTTGTTGAAGGAAGTGAACGCGGAGGCCCGAGAGGCCCTGCGAACCGAGGGAGCGGGAGCGCCTTGTGTACGGTGGCCTCAGTGATTAACGATTGTGCACAGGACAGCTGGTGAAGGTTGCTTATCAGGGTAAGTGAGTTTATAACGTTACAAGTGTGAATCGGTTACAGCTCCCAATGCAATGGACGTGCTCTGAATCTGATACGTGATAGACCGCGGTGGTGATGCATCCTCATGGTGCGGGGAATTGGTGTGGGTCTCACGGGCGGTCTTGCGAAAGGTAGCTCCACAGTTTGGAGTCCGACAAGATGAACCGGCACACAGTGACCTGCCGTGGTTTAACGTCCACACATATACTACGAGGTGTTTACCTGATTAACCGGCACACAGTGACCTGCCATGGTTTAAACTAAAGTCCGCAAAACGAGGTGTTTACCTGATGAACCGGCACACAGTGACCTGCCGTGGATTAAAGTCCATGCTACGAGGTGTTTACCTGATGAACCGGCACACAGTGACCTGCCGTGGTTTAAAGTCCACACTGCGAGGTGTTTACCTGATGAACCGGCACACAGTGACCTGCCATGGTTTAAAGTCCACACTGCGAGGTGTTTACCTGGTGAACCGGCACACAGTGACCTGCCGTGGATTAAAGTCCATGCTACGAGGTGTTTACCTGATGAACCGGCACACAGTGACCTGTCGTGGTTTAAAGTCGACACTACGAGTTTTTTACCTGATGAACCAGCACACAGTGGCCTGCCATGGTTTAAAGTCCACACTGCGAGGTGTTTACCTGGTGAACCGGCACACAGTGACCTGTCGTGGTTTAAAGTCCACACTACGAGGTTTTTACCTGATGAACCAGCACACAGTGGCCTGCCATGGTTTAAAGTCCGCAAAACGAGATGTTTACCTGGTGAACCGGCACACAGTGACCTGCCGTGGATTAAAGTCCATGCTACGAGGTGTTGACCTGATGAACCGGCACAGTGACCTGCCATGGTTTAAAGTCCACACTACGAGGTTTTTACCTGATGAACCGGCACACAGTGACCTGCCGTGGATTAAAGTCCATGCTACGAGGTGTTGACCTGATGAACCGGCACACAGTGACCTGCCTTGGTGTAAAGTCCGCAAAACGAGATGTTTACCTGGTGAACCGGCACACAGTGATCTTCCGTGGTTTAAAGTCCACACTACGAGGTGTTTACCTGATGAACCAGCACACAGTGGCCTGCCATGGTTTAAAGTCCGCAAAACGAGATGTTTACCTGGTGAACCGGCACACAGTGACCTGCCGTGGATTAAAGTCCATGCTACGAGGTGTTGACCTGATGAACCGGCACAGTGACCTGCCATGGTTTAAAGTCCACACTACGCGGTTTTTACCTGATGAACCGGCACACAGTGACCTGCCGTGGATTAAAGTCCATGCTACGAGGTGTTTACCTGATGAACCGGCACACAGTGACCTGCCGTGGATTAAAGTCCATGCTACGAGGTGTTTACCTGATGAACCGGCACACAGTGACCTGTCGTGGTTTAATGTCCACACTACGAGGTTTTTACCTGATGAACCAGCACACAGTGGCCTGTCATGGTTTAAAGTCCGCAAAACGAGATGTTTACCTGGTGAACCGGCACACAGTGACCTGCCGTGGATTAAAGTCCATGCTACGAGGTGTTGACCTGATGAACCGGCACACAGTGACCTGCCTTGGTGTAAAGTCCGCAAAACGAGATGTTTACCTGGTGAACCGGCACACAGTGATCTGCCGTGGTTTAAAGTCCACACTACGAGGTGTTTACCTGATGAACCAGCACACAGTGGCCTGCCATGGTTTAAAGTCCACACGACGAGGTGTTTACCTGATGAACCGGCACACAGTGATCTGCCATGGTTTAAAGTCCACACTACGAGGTGTTTACCTGGTGAACCGGCACACAGTGACCTGCCGTGGTTTAAAGTCCGCACAACGAGATGTTTACCTGGTGAACCGGCACACAAGTGACCTGCCGTGGTTTAAAGTCCACACAACGAGATGTTTACCTGGTGAACCGGCACATAGTGACCTGCCGTGGATTAAAGTCCATGCTACGAGATGTTTATCTAATGAACCGGCACACAGTGACCTGCCTTGGTTTAAAGTCCATACTGTGAGGGCTTTACCTGATGAACCGGCACACAGTGACTTGCCATGGTTTAAAGTCCACACTGCGAGGTGTTTACCTGGTGAACCGGCAAACAGTGACCTGTCGTGGTTTAAAGTCCATACTGTGAGGGCTTTACCTGATGAACCGGCACACAGTGACTTGCCATGGTTTAAAGTCCACACTACGAGGTGTTTACCTGATGAACCGGCACACAGTGGCCTGCCGTGGCTTAAAGTCCACACTGCGAGGTGCAGAACCCTCTCGGAACTGTAGGCGGTCAGGTTACTTTTGATTGTAGTCTACCTGGATGGTACAGGAGTAGCTTACCTACCTTCAACCTGTCTAAAGTAAATTTCCAATGACTATAAATTACCGACGTGGTGTTTCACAGTTAGAACGTGGCATCGCAACATACAGACTTGGCATTTAATATGGAATATTTTTTTTTTCTTGACTTGGGTTTACTTTCTGAACTCGGTATATCAATCTGGTGAGTTTCTTTTACGCTTCGGTGATTTCTTTGTTAAAAGAACCATGTCACTGATTGTCTGCCGCAGCAAGAAGTCAACAACAGGATTATATCACAGGTGGCATGACAAAATGTACGGACAGGTTACATTTGATGATTGGCTTCACAATCAGGTATATAAGGGTTGTTGCGTTCTGTATTAGTGGAAAACAACTGCTGCACGTCTACAAAAGTTATTGCCGCTTCCCCTGGAGATGGTCCGTCAACTCGACAATGCTGTTTGTCATTTAGTGGTGGTTTTACGAAATTCCGGCATGAAACCGTGCTATTGCTCGGCAGTATGGCATCACTCAAGGTCAGGTGTCAAAGATCCTGAAACGAAATGCTCAGAGGGGTGTCCCTACTCCAATACCGAGGCCAGGACGTCCCCGCAGAACCACAAGGAGGGATGATCGCCAGCTGCACCGGTTAGTCCGCAATGGCCGTACCAAGTCAGCCAATCGGCTTAGGGCTGAGTGGCAGCAAATGACAAATGTGCCTGTATCCAGAAGGCTAGTCAACTGGTTCAAGCAGGCTATCGTGCCAGGCGTCCCCTGAGAAAGCCACGTCTGACCAGACAACACCGCCAGCACCGATTGCAGTGGGCCAGAGAGCACCGTCAATGGCAGCCAGGACACTGGAATCACGTGATCTTCAGTGACAAGTCTAGATTTCTGGTCTATCGTCAATATGGCCGCGTCCGAGTGCACAGACAAGTGCATGAAGCCTAGAACGAAGATTGTATAGTGCCAAGAGTCCAAGCTGGAGGTGGTGGGGTGACCGTTTGGGCTGCTTTTCATGCAGGGGGAAAGACTGACCTGGTTGTTCTAAATGGAAACCTGAACCAGTTCAAGTACAGGGCCATTCTGGAAGAAACATTGCTTCCATTTGCTCGTGCAGCCTTTCGAGGAAACCTTGTCTTCCAAGATGACAATGCACGGCCTCATCGTGCTCGAATGATCCAACACTTTCTTGCTGACCGTGGTGTAGAGCATATGGAGTGGCCTGCCATGTCCCCGGATATGAATCCGACAGAGAACTTGTGGGCAGAATTAACGCGTCAAATCGACAACTTGGACCAGCAGCCGACCTCTGTGCGTGAATTGCAGCAGACTATTGTCACTGCATGGCAAGCGATTCCTGTCCAAACCTTGGCAAATCTCGTCAACAGCATGCCTCAACGTGTATGTGCTCTCCTGAATGCTCGTGGGGGTTACACGAAGTACTGAACTGTAATTTTACTGTCCGTAATCCCAGTCGTAATTTAACTTTTGTTTTTGTTAAAAAAATTTTTTGGCAAATGTGCAAAATAAAGAGATACTTCTGGAAAACGTACAGAAGTTTAACACAGTACTGTCCATGAATTGAGTTCGATATCAGTTTACATCACTTTCAAGGATCAATTTATTTGCTTTGAAATGTCAAATGTGGTTTTTGTTTGTTTTAAAGGTCACATTAACAAAATCTAGAATAATTTCAACATAATTCCAATGAACTTTTGGTTCTAAGTCATCTTGAAAAGTAAGTTCACCCCCACAAAAAAAATAATTCCATATTAAATGCCAAGTCTGTACTTCGTCCCTGGGATGGACGTTAAGTGGGGTGTTCCAACTGGTTGTATTAGTTGGTAATAGTAGTAGTTGTAGTAGGGGTAGGAGAAGGAGGGAGGGGGTGGAGGAGGAGGATGAGTAGGAGTAGTAGGAAGAGGAAGAGGAAGAGGAGGAGGAGGAGGGGGCAGCAGAGGAGGAGGAGGAGGAGGAGGAGTAGTAGGAGGAGGAGTAGGAGTAGTAGGAAGAGTAGTTGGAAGAGGAGGAGGATGAGGCGGAAGCAGAGGAGGAGGAGGAGGAGTAGTAAGAATAGTAGTAGGGGAAGGAGGAGGAGGAGGTGTAGTCGGAAGTGGAGGAGTAGGAGGCAGCGGAGGAGTAGGAGTAGAAGGAAGAGGAGCAGGAGGCAGTAGAGGACGAAGAGTAGTAACAACGGGTATTTGCTGGTCGGTGATCAATTCCTACCTTTCAGTACCTGAGATATAACAATATGAACATCCCCTACCTGCTCGGCTCAGTTTGAATTCTAACTCGCGAGATGCGAATTGCATCTACCTGACTAACGCAAACAATCTTGGGGTTTGTTTTCTCATCTAATAACCCCAGGGTGTTCGGTCCATCCGAGCGACCGCGTCGACCGACGACATGTTTGGAATGTCCCACAAAACGGTCTACGTGCTGGACCACTCGTCGCGGATGGCCGTGTCCAGCAAGCAGAGCCTGGACCTGGACGTTTTTACCAAGGGCCGCGTTCCCGGGATCATCCCTCTGGCACCCATTTCCAAGTCTCTGTGGACGTGTGTCGTGGAGTCGTCCATGGAGTACTGCCGGATCCTGTACGACATATTCCCTACCAAGAAGCTGGTACGCCAAGGCGCAAACCCTTGTGCTTCGGTTCCAATCTGTTGTGCATTTTAATTTTTATTCTCTTGGAATCGTCGGTTCGTCTGTGTTTCAGGTTCGATTCCTCGTCAGTGACTCGAGAGCTCGACACCTGAACCGGTGGAGCGAGGAGGATCAATCCCTGCAGCACGTGAGTGTCCTGTTTTGGTTTCCATGTGAATCGATTGATTTAAATTTCTATTTTTTTTATTCAACGTTGAGGCTCTTGGGCGGAGGAGCTGGAGCACAGAACGGATCTGGAAGTAACAAAATGAAAGTAAGCAGACGGTGAAGGGTGGGGAGAGGTGGGGGTGAGAGAACACACCAACAGCAGGGGTGAGGGACAAAATGTAGGGACACTGACAAACTAAGAATGCGGGAAAAAATGAGGGGTGGAAGGAGTGAAAATGTGAAATGGTGTGAAAAATGGAGTGAAAAAAGATGCATATAGAAGAAAACAGTCGATGACATGTTTGGAGTGGAAATGTGGAGAGAAGTGGAAATGTGGAGAGATGTGGAGAGATGTGGAGAGAAGTGGAGAGAAGTGGAGAGATGTGGAGAGATGTGGAGAGAAGTGGAGAGAAGTGGAGAGAAGTGGAGAGAAGTGGAGAGATGTGGAGAGATGTGGAGAGATGTGGAGAGATGTGGAGAGAAGTGGAGAGATGTGGAGAGAAGTGGAGAGAAGTGGAGAGAAGTGGAGAGATGTGGAGAGATGTGGAGAGATGTGGAGAGAAGTGGAGAGAAGTGGAGAGATGTGGAGAGATGTGGAGAGATGTGGAGAGATGTGGAGAGAAGTGGAGAGAAGTGGAGAGAAGTGGAGAGATGTGGAGAGATGTGGAGAGATGTGGAGAGATGTGGAGAGAAGTGGAGAGAAGTGGAGAGATGTGGAGAGAAGTGGAGAGATGTGGAGAGATGTGGAGAGATGTGGAGAGAAGTAGAAATGTGGAGAGGAGTGGACATGTGGAGAGGAGTGGAAATGTGGAGAGAAGTGGAAATGTGGAGAGAAGTGGAAATGTGGAGAGGAGTGGAAATGTGGAGAGGAGTGGAAATGTGGAGAGGAGTGGAAATGTGGAGAGGAGTGGAAATGTGGAGAGGAGTGGAAATGTGGAGAGGAGTGGAAATGTGGAGAGGAGTGGAGAAGTGGAGAAATGTGGAGAGAAGTGGAAATGTGGAGAGAAGTGGAAATGTGGAAATGTGGAGAGAAGTGGAGAGATGTGGAAATGTGGAGGGAAGTGGAGAGAAGTGGAAATGTGGAGAGAAGTGGAAATGTGGAAATGTGGAGAGAAGTGGAAATGTGGAGAGAAGTGGAAATGTGGAAATGTGGAGAGAAGTGGAAATGTGGAGAGAAGTGGAAATGTGGAAATGTGGAGAGAAGTGGAAATGTGGAGAGAAGTGGAAATGGGGAGAGAAGTGGAAATGTGGATAGAAGTGGAAATGTGGATAGAAGTGGAAATGTGGAGAGGAGTGGAAATGTGGAGATGAGTGGAAATGTGGAGATGAGTGGAAATGTGGAGATGAGTGGAAATGTGGAGATGAGTGGAAATGTGGAGATGAGTGGAAATGTGGAGATGAGTGGAAATGTGGAGAGGAGTGGAAATGTGGAGATGAGTGGAGATGAGTGGAAATGTGGAGATGAGTGGAAATGTGGAGATGAGTGGAAATGTGGAGATGAGTGGAAATGTGGAGATGAGTGGAAATGTGGAGAGAAGTGGAAATGTGGAAATGTGGAGAGAAGTGGAAATGTGGAGAGATGTGGAAATGTGGAAATGTGTAGAGATGTGGAGAGATGTGGAGAGAAGTGGAGAGATGTGGAAATGTGTAAATGTGGAAATGTGGAGAGATGTGGAGAGAAGTGGAGAGAAGTGGAAATGTGGAGAGAAGTGGAAATGTGGAGAGAAGTGGAAATGTGGAGAGATGTGGAAATGTGGAGGGAAGTGGAGAGAAGTGGAAATGTGGAAATGTGGAAATGTGGAGAGAAGTGGAAATGTGGAAATGTGGAGAGAAGTGGAAATGTGGAGAGAAGTGGAAATGTGGATAGAAGTGGAAATGTGGAGAGGAGTGGAAATGTGGAGATGAGTGGAAATGTGGAGATGAGTGGAAATGTGGAGATGAGTGGAAATGTGGAGATGAGTGGAAATGTGGAGATGAGTGGAAATGTGGAGATGAGTGGAAATGTGGAGATGAGTGGAAATGTGGAGATGAGTGGAAATGTGGAGATGAGTGGAAATGTGGAGATGAGTGGAAATGTGGAGATGAGTGGAAATGTGGAGATAAGTGGAAATGTGGAGATGAGTGGAAATGTGGAGATGAGTGGAAATGTGGAGATGAGTGGAAATGTGGAGAGAAGTGGAAATGTGGAAATGTGGAGAGAAGTGGAAATGTGGAGAGAAGTGGAGAGAAGTGGAAATGTGGAGAGATATGGAGAGATGTGGAGAGAAGTGGAAATGTGGAAATGTGGAAATGTGGAGAGAAGTGGAAATGTGGAGAGATGTGGAGAGAAGTGGAAATGTGGAGAGAAGTGGAAATGTGGAGAGATGTGGAAATGTGGAGAGATGTGGAGAGAAGTGGAAATGTGGAGAGAAGTGGAAATGTGGAGAGAAGTGGAAATGTGGAGAGATGTGGAAATGTGGAGAGATGTGGAGAGAAGTGGAAATATGGAGAGAAGTGGAGAGAAGTGGAAATGTGGAGAGAAGTGGAGAGAAGTGGAAATGTGGAGAGGAGTGGAAATGTGGAGAGAAGTGGAGAGAAGTGGAAATGTGGAGAGAAGTGGAAATGTGGAGAGATGTGGAGAGATGTGGAGAGAAGTGGAAATGTGGAGAGAAGTGGAAATGTGGAGAGAAGTGGAAATGTGGAGAGATGTGGAGAGATGTGGAGAGAAGTGGAAATCTGTAGAGACGTGGAAATGTGGAGAGACGTGGAAATGTGGAGAGAAGTGGAAATGTGGAGAGATGTGGAAATGTGGAGAGATGTGGAAAAGTGGAGGGATGTGGAGAGAAGTGGAAATGTGGAGAGATGTGGAGAGATGTGGAGAGATGTGGAGAGATGTGGAAATGTGGAGAGATGTGGAGAGAAGTGGAAATGTGGAAATGTGGAGAGAAGTGGAGAGAAGTGGAGAAATGTGGAGAGAAGTGGAGAAATGTGGAGAGATGTGGAGAGATGTGGAAATGTGGAGAGATGTGGAGAGAAGTGGAAATGTGGAGAGAAGTGGAAATGTGGAGAGAAGTGGGAATGTGGAGAGAAGTGGGAATGTGGAGAGAAGTGGAGATGTGGAGAGATGTGGAGAGATGTGGAGAGATGTGGAGAGAAGTGGAAATGTGGAGAGAAGTGGAAATGTGGAGAGAAGTGGAAATGTGGAGAGAAGTGGAAATGTGGAGAGAAGTGGAAATGTGGAGAGATGTGGAGAGATGTGGAAATGTGGAAATGTGGAGAGAAGTGGAAATGTGGAGAGAAGTGGAGAGAAGTGGAGAGATGTGGAGAGATGTGGAGAGATGTGTAGAGGTGGAGAGATGTGGAAATGTGGAGAGAAGTGGAAATGTGGAGAGATGTGGAGAGGAGTGGAAATGTGGAGAGGAGTGGACATGTGGAGAGGTGGAGAAATGTGGAGAGGAGTGGAAATGTGGAGAGGAGTGGAAATGTGGAGAGAAGTGGAAATGTGGAAATGTGGAGAGAAGTGGAAATGTGGAGAGATGTGGAGAGAAGTGGAAATGTGGAGAGAAGTGGAAATGTGGAGAGATGTGGAAATGTGGAGAGATGTGGAAATGTGGAGAGAAGTGGAAATGTGGAGAGAAGTGGAAATGTGGAGAGATGTGGAGAGAAGTGGAAATGTGGAGAGAAGTGGAGAGAAGTGGAAATGTGGAGAGGAGTGGAAATGTGGAGAGAAGTGGAGAGAAGTGGAGAGAAGTGGAAATGTGGAGAGAAGTGGAAATGTGGAGAGATGTGGAGAGAAGTGGAAATGTGGAGAGAAGTGGAAATGTGGAGAGAAGTGGAAATGTGGAGAGATGTGGAGAGATGTGGAGAGAAGTGGAAATCTGTAGAGAAGTGGAAATGTGGAGAGGAGTGGAAATGTGGAGAGAAGTGGAAATGTGGAGAGAAGTGGAAATGTGGAGAGAAGTGGAAATGTGGAGAGACGTGGAAATGTGGAGAGACGTGGAAATGTGGAGAGAAGTGGAAATGTGGAGAGATGTGGAAATGTGGAGAGATGTGGAAAAGTGGAGGGATGTGGAGAGAAGTGGAAATGTGGAGAGATGTGGAGAGATGTGGAGAGATGTGGAGAGATGTGGAGAGATGTGGAAATGTGGAGAGAAGTGGAAATGTGGAAAGAAGTGGAGAAATGTGGAGAGATGTGGAGAGGTGGAGAAATGTAGAGAGATGTGGAGAGATGTGGAAATGTGGAGAGATGTGGAGAGAAGTGGAAATGTGGAGAGAAGTGGGAATGTGGAGAGAAGTGGGAATGTGGAGAGAAGTGGAGAGATGTGGAGAGATGTGGAGAGAAGTGGAAATGTGGAGAGAAGTGGAAATGTGGAGAGAAGTGGAAATGTGGAGAGAAGTGGAAATGTGGAGAGAAGTGGAAATGTGGAGAGATGTGGAGAGATGTGGAAATGTGGAAATGTGGAAATGTGGAGAGAAGTGGAAATGTGGAGAGAAGTGGAGAGAAGTGGAGAGATGTGGAGAGATGTGGAGAGATGTGTAGAGGTGGAGAGAAGTGGAAATGTGGAGAGATGTGGAGAGGAGTGGAAATGTGGAGAGGAGTGGACATGTGGAGAGGTGGAGAAATGTGGAGAGGAGTGGAAATGTGGAGAGGAGTGGAAATGTGGAGAGGAGTGGAAATGTGGAGAGGAGTGGAAATGTGGAGAGGAGTGGAAATGTGGAGAGGAGTGGAAATGTGGAGGGAAGTGGAGAGAAGTGGAAATGTGGAAATGTGGAAATGTGGAGAGAAGTGGAAATGTGGAAATGTGGAGAGAAGTGGAAATGTGGAGAGAAGTGGAAATGTGGAGATGAGTGGAAATGTGGAGATGAGTGGAAATGTGGAGAGAAGTGGAGATAAGTGGAAATGTGGAAATGTGGAGAGAAGTGGAAATGTGGAGAGAAGTGGAAATGTGGAGATGAGTGGAAATGTGGAGATGAGTGGAAATGTGGAGAGAAGTGGAGATAAGTGGAAATGTGGAAATGTGGAGAGAATTGGAAATGTGGAAATGTGGAGAGAAGTGGAAATGTGGAAATGTGGAGAGATGTGGAGAGAAGTGGAAATGTGGAGAGGAGTGGAGAGAAGTGGAAATATGGAGAGAAGTGGAGAGAAGTGGAGAGAAGTGGAGAGAAGTGGAGAGAAGTGGAAATGTGGAGAGAAGTGGAGAGAAGTGGAGAGAAGTGGAAATGTGGAGAGGAGTGGAAATGTGGAGAGAAGTGGAGAGATGTGGAGAGATGTGGAGAGAAGTGGAGAGATGTGGAGAGAAGTGGAAATGTGGAGAGAAGTGGAAATGTGGAGAGAAGTGGAGAGAAGTGGAAATGTGGAGAGATGTGGACAGAAGTGGAGAGAAGTGGAATTGTGGAGAGAAGTGGAAATGTGGAGAGAAGTGGAAATGTGGAGAGATGTGGAGAGATGTGGAGAGAAGTGTAAATGTGGAGAGAAGTGTAAATGTGGAGAGATGTGGAGAGATGTGGAGAGATGTGGAGAGAAGTGGAAATCTGTAGAGGAGTGGAAATGTGGAGAGGAGTGGAAATGTGGAGAGGAGTGGAAATGTGGAGAGGAGTGGAAATGTGGAGAGAAGTGGAAATGTGGAGAGAAGTGGAGAGATGTGGAGAGAAGTGGAAATGTGGAGAGAAGTGGAAATGTGGAGAGAAGTGGAAATGTGGAGAGAAGTGGAAATGTGGAGAGAAGTGGAAATGTGGAGAGAAGTGGAAATGTGGAGAGAAGTGGAGAGATGTGGAAATGTGGAGAGAAGTGGAGAGATGTGGAGAGAAGTGGAAATGTGGAGAGAAGTGGAAATGTGGAGAGAAGTGGAAATGTGGAGAGAAGTGGAAATGTGGAGAGAAGTGGAAATGTGGAGAGAAGTGGAAATGTGGAGAGAAGTGGAAATGTGGAGAAATGTGGAGAGAAGTGGAAATGTGGAGAGAAGTGGAAATGTGGAGAGAAGTGGAAATGTGGAGAGATGTGGAGAGAAGTGGAGAGATGTGGAAATGTGGAGGGAAGTGGAGAGAAGTGGAAATGTGGAGAGAAGTGGAAATGTGGAAATGTGGAGAGAAGTGGAAATGTGGAGAGAAGTGGAAATGTGGAGATGAGTGGAAATGTGGAGAGAAGTGGAGATAAGTGGAAATGTGGAGATGAGTGGAAATGTGGAGATGAGTGGAAATGTGGAGATGAGTGGAAATGTGGAGAGAAGTGGAAATGTGGAGAGATGTGGAGAGAAGTGGAGAGATGTGGAAATGTGGAGAGATGTGGAGAGAAGTGGAAATGTGGAGAGATGTGGAGAGAAGTGGAAATGTGGAGAGATGTGGAAATATTGAGAGAAGTGGAGAGAAGTGGAAATGTGGAGAGGAGTGGAAATGTGGAGAGAAGTGGAGAGAAGTGGAGAGATGTGGAGAGAAGTGGAGAGATGTGGAGAGAAGTGGAGAGATGTGGAGAGAAGTGGAGAGATGTGGAGAGAAGTGGAGAGATGTGGAGAGAAGTGGAAATGTGGAGAGAAGTGGAGAGAAGTGGAATTGTGGAGAGAAGTGGAAATGTGGAGAGATGTGGAGAGAAGTGGAGAGAAGTGGAATTGTGGAGAGAAGTGGAAATGTGGAGAGATGTGGAGAGAAGTGGAAATGTGGAGAGATGTGGAGAGAAGTGGAAATGTGGAGAGATGTGGAGAGAAGTGGAAATGTGGAGAGAAGTGGAGAGATGTGGAGAGAAGTGGAGAGATGTGGAGAGAAGTGGAGAGATGTGGAGAGAAGTGGAGAGAAGTGGAGAGAAGTGGAAATGTGGAGAGGAGTGGAAATGTGGAGAGAAGTGGAGAGAAGTGGAGAGATGTGGAGAGAAGTGGAGAGAAGTGGAGAGATGTGGAGAGAAGTGGAGAGATGTGGAGAGAAGTGGAAATGTGGAGAGAAGTGGAAATGTGGAGAGAAGTGGAGAGAAGTGGAATTGTGGAGAGAAGTGGAAATGTGGAGAGATGTGGAGAGAAGTGGAGAGAAGTGGAATTGTGGAGAGAAGTGGAAATGTGGAGAGATGTGGAGAGAAGTGGAAATGTGGAGAGATGTGGAGAGAAGTGGAAATGTGGAGAGATGTGGAGAGAAGTGGAAATGTGGAGAGAAGTGGAAATGTGGAGAGAAGTGGAAATGTGGAGAGAAGTGGAAATGTGGAGAGATGTGGAGAAAAGTGGAGAGAAGTGGAGAAATGTGGAGAGAAGTGGAAATGTTGAGAGAAGTGGAAATGTGGAGAGATGTGGAGAGATGTGGAGAGAAGTGGAAATCTGTAGAGAAGTGGAAATGTGGAGAGGAGTGGAAATGTGGAGAGGAGTGGAAATGTGGAGAGGAGTGGAAATGTGGAGAGAAGTGGAAATGTGGAGAGAAGTGGAAATGTGGAGAGAAGTGGAAATGTGGAGAGATGTGGAGAGATGTGGAGAGAAGTGGAAATGTGGAGAGAAGTGGAGAGAAGTGGAAATGTGGAGAGATGTGGAGAGAAGTGGAAATGTGGAGAGATGTGGAAATGTGTAAAAGTGGAGAGATGTGGAGAGATGTGGAAATGTGGAGAGATGTGGAGAGAAGTGGAAATGTGGAAATGTGGAGAGAAGTGGAGAAATGTGGAGAGATGTGGAAATGTGGAGAGATGTGGAGAGAAGTGGAAATGTGGAGAGAAGTGGAAATGTGGAAATGTGGAGAGAAGTGGAAATGTGGAAATGTGGAGAGAAGTGGAAATGGGGAGAGAAGTGGAAATGTGGAGAGAAGGGGAAATGTGGAAATGTGGAGAGAAGTGGAAATGTGGAAATGTGGAGAGAAGGGGAAATGTGGAAATGTGGAGAGAAGTGGAAATGTGGAGAGAAGTGGAAATGTGGAGAGAAGTGGAAATGTGGAGAGAAGTGGAAATGTGGAGAGATGTGGAGAGAAGTGGAAATGTGGAGAGATGTGGAAATGTGGAGAGATGTGGAAATGTGGAGAGATGTGGAGAGATGTGGAGGAAGTGGAGAGATGTGGAAATGTGGAGAGGAGTGGAAATGTGGAAATGTGGAGAGAAGGGGAAATGTGGAAATGTGGAGAGAAGGGGAAATGTGGAGAGGAGTGGAAATGTGGAGAGAAGGGGAAATGTGGAAATGTGGAGAGAAGGGGAAATGTGGAAATGTGGAGAGAAGGGGAAATGTGGAAATGTGGAGAGAAGTGGAAATGTGGAGAGAAGTGGAAATGTGGAGAGAAGTGGAAATGTGGAGAGATGTGGAGAGAAGTGGAAATGTGGAGAGATGTGGAAATGTGGAGAGATGTGGAGAGATGTGGAGGAAGTGGAGAGATGTGGAAATGTGGAGAGGAGTGGAAATGTGGAAATGTGGAGAGAAGTGGAAATGTGGAGAGATGTGGAGAGATGTGGAAATGTGGAGAGAAGTGGAGAGAAGTGGAAATGTGGAGAGATGTGGAGAGAAGTGGAAATGTGGAGAGAATTGGAAATGTGGAGAGATGTGGAGAGATGTGGAGGAAGTGGAGAGATGTGGAAATGTGGAGAGGAGTGGAAATGTGGAAATGTGGAGAGATGTGGAGAGATGTGGAAATGTGGAGAGAAGTGGAGAGAAGTGGAAAAGTGGAGAGATGTGGAGAGAAGTGGAAATGTGGAGATATGTGGAAATGTGGAGAGATGTGGAGGAAGTGGAGAGATGTGGAAATGTGGAGAGGAGTGGAAATGTGGAGAGATGTGGAGAGAAGTGGAAATGTGGAGAGATGTGGAGAGAATTGTAAATGTGGAGAGAAGTGGAGAGAAGTGGAAATGTGGAGAGATGTGGAGAGAAGTGGAAATGTGGAGATGAGTGGAAATGTGGAGAGGAGTGGAAATGTGGAGAGGAGTGGAAATGTTGAGAGGAGTGGAAATGTGGAGAGAAGTGGAAATGTGGAGAGAAGTGGAAATGTGGAGAGAAGGGGAAATGTGGAGAGAAGTGGAGAGATGTGGAGAGAAGGGAGGGAGTCAGAGGGAAGGAGTGAGAGGGAGGGGGGAGGAAATGGAATGGAATGGGAGAGAGGGAGGGAGGAGAAGAGAGGGAGGGATGGAGGAGGAGAGAGGGAGGGAGGAGGAGGAGAGAGGGAGGGAACAGCAGCCTGTTTGCTATGGTGAAGGGCTTGGCCCATCAAATCAGCTTCATCGTGGGAGATTCCAATAATTTTGAAGGCCTTGGTTTCCACAGTGTCAAGCTGAGCAAGATGTAAGGCAGGGGAACGAGCACAGAGGAGAGAGCAGTCAGTACTCCGTCAAGCTGCGGATGAAGGCCTTCCAGGTGGCTCTCAGTTCTGGTGTGCCAAAGAAGGACTTTGTTCGATGGAGGATTCCCAGTCTCAATTTGGAGGCCAATTTTGAAATGTGGTTTGCCCAAGAAAGATCATGGCTGATAGTGAGACTCAGATGTTTGGAGAGACATAGTGAGGGTGTGCAATTTGTCAGGATTGAAAGACGTATTCCAAGTGTTTGACTGTTGTGATTTTTTTTCAAGATCTGGAAAGAAAGAAGAGGATGCATCCTACCTGCCTGAAGGCTGAGGGATGTCACGGCCGAGGGTGGAGTCATCAGCAAATAGATAAAGAGGATTTTCCAGAGAGTCAGAGAGATCATTGATGAAGATCAGGAATATGATCAGGCCCAGAACGCTACATTGGGGCATTCCAGCCTTGACATGGAGAGCAGATGAAAGGATTCCGTTGAGAGGGACACGTTGGCTACGAGTGTGGAGGACGTCACGAAGCCATGTGTGGAGTTGGCTTTGGATCCATAAGCAGAGAGTTTGGAGAGCAAGGCGGGATGCAAGACTGCATCGAAAGCACGAGATATGCCCAGAGAGATTGTCCTGATCCCACGTCTGACATTGAGGATCTCCATCCATTGTTGGGAGAGTAGAAGCAGCATGTCCAAGGGGAAAGGGAGAGGAAGAGGCCTTTGTAAGGCAAGAGGTCTTTGTTTTAACGGTTTGAGGCTTTTGGCGAATGTCAGAGTAAGTTTAGTAGCGCAGGTTTCTGGAATGCTCATGATTTGAATCGTGTCCCAAAATCATGAAGGCCAAGTACCCGAGGTACACTGGTGTTCATTTGCATACCGCACGCACCAATGTATCCCCGTATCTCGGCAGCTCGCGGCAGCAATGGCCGCCGTGGGCCCCCCCGACGCCATTGGGGACGGAGGAGAGTATGTCGGAGTTGCGCACGGCCTCCTGGCGGCCGTCGAGGTGCTTTGCCAATGCAGCGAGATGCAGCACTCGGCCAGGACGCGCCTCCTGGAACGTGCCGATCGCGTGGGGAACCGAGGTCGTGTCGTGTGCCTCATGTCAGCACGAAGGTACCTGCCCGACCTGTTTTTGCTTGGCCTGTGTGGTGTCGAGTTCAACGTTCCGATTATACCTTGTATTTTGTTTCGACCCCCCCAGCGATAACAGTATCCGCATGTTGGAGGAGACGGTAGTGGGAGCCTTGCAGGAAAACAACAAACTCGCCGCTGGTTCCGACAGGTACCGCCCGTACGCATATGTGCAGCGAGTGCTGTTGGTGTGGTCACCTGGAAGAATTGTGGGACAGGTGTCATGTTTGTGGTTAAATGATGTGCTTGTGGAACGCATGTTTTAACCTACATGTTTCTGACCGCCACAATCACACATTGAACGTCAGGGAGTGTTGGGTGGTGTATGTTCAGTGAGTGCCAACTGTAGCGGGGTGTGGTCTTGAACGTTTGGAGAGAAGAGTAAGTGAGGAGAGACTCAGGAAGTTGATTCGTTAAACGAGACAAGGGGAGGAAGGAGGACAGGATGTAACTCGGAGGGGCTAGGAAGGAATGCCCGAGGCCTGGCGGTGCGGGTGAGACCTGCATGGTATATACAAGCAACGGTACCCGCCCTACGGGCGGGGCTCTAATTGGGAGGCCCAAATGAAAAGGCAAAATATCAGAAATTGAAGGTTTTATTTTATTTTAAACGATTCATATAAACATCCGTTAAATCACATCACACGCAAATCATCAAAATCTAAACAGTATCTTTAGAATTTCAACAAAAGCCTCAGCACTGTTCATATCGGTAAATATTATTCCATCGTGTTTGGGAAAACTGGAAAATTGGAAAAATTGGAAAAAACAATATAGCCTATTTTACTCCAGGGGGACCCAGGAATACCCACCCAAAATATCGTTGCGATCGGTTCAGCCGTTTTTGCGGTACCTGGGAACGGACAGACAGACAGACAGACAGACATTTGGTGAATTATAGTAAGATGGGTGAGAATGGAATGTAAATGCGTGTGAAGGGTTTGGTCCCGTGGGTTATCAAGGTAAACCCCGATAGGTTATCTCACACCCTGAATCGTTGATGAAATGGTGTTTTTAAATGATTTGACTCGTTTTCCAGCCTGATGCAGATCCAGAGCTGCGAGCTCGTGTTTATAAACGTGTTCCCCGTGAGTGACGACTCCACGATCGTGGAACGTGCTCGTAGAGAGGTATGTACCTTCTGTGTCACGACCGTACGGCACTGGAGGTCCACCGATTGGCTGCTGTGAAATTAATCATTTAATTGTTTTCTTTCCGACGTGATCGTGTCGATCACGAGCCCGAGCCGTCAAATCCGATTGGTTTCCGTCGAGAAACGTTCGGTCTCGGGCCGGCTGACCCTTACAAGCCGTGTCGCCCCCGTCCGTGCGCAGATCTCTCCCGTGCTGTCGAGCGAGGTGCACAGCGTGCGGGCCGGCCGCTACCTGTCGGCCAAGCTGACCACTTTGGTGCAGCAGCACTTCGACCTCGCCTTCACCACCATCACAAACATCCCCATGAAGGTATCGGTGTGTGCTGATGTTATTGAAATGTTAACTCTATAGCTTGCTAGTCCCACTCTTTAATATAATAAGAAAACGGGGGGAAGAGGAGCGGGATATTGTGATCGGCTCCGTCCGTCCGTCCGTCACGACATCTCCTCATAAACCGATTGGTCAGAAATTCACCAAACTTGCTAATGATGATCAGCACCTGGCAAGAAGGTGCAAGAGCAGCTTCATTTTAACCCCTGGGGCTGGGTCAAAAAGTCAAATCCAAGAATGCAATTATGAGCACTTTTTTTTAGCTCACCTGGAACCAAGTTCAGGTGGGCTTCTGCGATGGCGCGTCGTCCGTTAGTCCGTAAACACTTGAAACCTCTTCTCCGAAACCGCTGATGGGATTGCGACAAAATTTGGCACAAATGATTTTTTTTGTGTTGTGACTCAAGTTTGTTCGTGGGATTAGGGAAAAATTGGGGTCGAAGGGGGTTTACTGGGGGTCAAAGTGGGTCCAGGTTTGACCCGCAAAATAGGAATTTGCTTTTTCCTCTAAAACTACATGCACTATTTTGATGAAACTTAACCACAACCTTCACCACCCATGATGTACCGAAGTTTGTTCACGACATTTAAACAAATCTGGGTCTAAGGGGGTTTACGGCTGGGTTTCCCCCCCAAAATAGGTATTTTTTTTGTTTGTTCGTTTAAAGTCTTATGATTATGCAGAAACTATGCAGAAACTATTATGACTTTGCAGAAAGTATGGATGGACTGAAGGAGAAGATGAACAAGTGGAAGGAATGTATGGAGACGAAAGGTCTGAAGGTGAATATCGGAAAGACGAAGGTGATGGCAAGTGGTAAAGCATGTGGTGAGGTGGAAAGAACTGGAAAGTGGCCATGTGCTGTGTGCAGGAAGGGTGTCGGAGTGAACTCCATTCAATGTACAATGTGCGCTGAGTGGGTTCATCAAAAATGTAGTGGTTTGAGACGGTCATTAACCAGTGTGGCAGCGACATTCACGTGTAAGGTGTGCACAGAGGGAGCTGCAGATGGAGGAAATGTTGAGTTGGATCTTGGAGACGGCGTGAAGCTGGAAGATGTGAAAACATTTTGCTACCTCGGAGACATGCTGAATGGAGAAGGTGGATCAGACTCGGCAACGGTTGCAAGAGTGAGATGTGCATGGAAGAAGTTTCTGGAACTGAATGGTGTGCTGATGAGGAGGGGAGTGTCGTTGAAGCTGAAGGGAAAGGTGTATGCTGCATGTGTGAGAAGTATTATGATTTATGGGAGCGAGACATGGGTAATGAACGTAGAGCGGCAACGAAGGCTGGAAAGGGTGGAAATGCGAATGGTTCGGTGGATGTGTGGAGTATCGTTGAGAGAGAGGAAGACAAATGATGAATTGCGAAAGATGATGGGAATAGAGCCTGTGATTGATGCTGTGAAGAGGAACAGGTTGAGATGGTTTGGTCATGTGTTGAGGAAGGATGAAAGTGACTGGTTGAGAAGAGTGATGGAAATGAATGTAGAAGGAAGTAGAGGACGGGGAAGACCGAGAAAGACTTGGCTAAAGATGGTGGAAGAAGAAATGCGGGCAAGGGGGTTAACAAGGAGAGATGCAGAAAATAGGGCAAAATGGAGAAGATTGTCATGGGGACCGCAGGGCTAACCCCCGCTCTAGCAGGGAAAATGGCCTTTAAAATGCCTGTTGTTGTTTAAAGTCTTATGATTATGTTGGTATAATTCTCCATGCTGCCCTGTCTTCCAGCAACCATTGAGATTGGTTTAAAATAACTTTATTTGGTGTAGTATACTGTTTATTCTAACAGGTGAGCGCCAGGGGCATTGCCCCTATTTTTGTCCCCCATCGCACCGCGGAGTGAAAGGGGGACTATGGTTTTCCCCTCCGTCCGTGCGTCCGTGCCTGCGTGCGTACGTGCGTGCGTAAGCGAAGGACCGAATTCTAATTTGGTGTGTGGGTGCAAGCCACGTCAAAATCCAAGATGGCCACCACCATGTATGTCTGATGCCATGTATGTCTGAACCTTGTGAGCTGAATATCTTGAAAAATAAGCGAAGTACCAACTTCTAATCTGGTGTGTGGGTGTATCTGGGCATAAGGAAGAAAGCTATTGAAAATTGGGTCGCCACGTCAAAATCCAAGATGGCCACCTTACGTCTTCCACTTTGTAAACGAACATCACTTCACCGACCTAGGCGTAACGCTTGTTGAATGACACTTTGTTGATGGGGACGCATGAATATTGAATATGTATCGTTAAAAAATTAATTTTATCCCTGGTTCATGCCCCAGGATTGGGGTCTTGGGGTCACATGGGTTGAAACGGGGAAATTTAAATGGAAATTTGATATTGAGTCATTCCTGGTGGAACGTTTTGCCATTTAAAATTTTGCTTTAGGTGGGAAGTGTGGGGATTTGTGATGACGTGCCATCGATGCCCCTCTTGTTTGGTTCGGTGCTTCGTTTGTTGTCGTACCGCTGTCTCCGGTGCTTTTGGTACCACGGTGTCCATCACCTCCACGAAACCCGGTGTGCCCACAGGAAGAGCAGCATGCGAACACTTCCGCCAACTACGACGTGGAGCTACTGCACCACCGTGAAGCACACGCCGAGCTCTTCAAGATCGGTGATGCTCCTCTCCCTCCTCTGCAGCTCACGATTGGTTTTGGGGCTTGTTTTCCGCTAATTTCTCGGGCCTTGCTTGGATTGTCAGACCTCGACGTCAACGGTTGGATAATTCTGTTTGTCATTTCCACCAACCCCTTGGATGGCACGTGCGTCACTCCGCAATCGAAGAGGCACATCAACCCAGAGGTTTGTCTTGAAGTGATCCGATCGAATGTGAATGGCATTTGTGCGCCAGTCTAGTCGGTTTGCCGTTACCACCTCGGCGTGGCTAAATCTGACCCATCGGAGGCTATTGTCCCCTTTCTCAGTCTCCGTTCCATTTGCCCGCACCCCACGCCCTTTTCAGGAGATGTCAGCCTCATGTCTTCCAACAGCAAGGACGGCATGACGAAGGATACGGTGACCCTGAAATGGTGCACGCCACGGACGAACAACGTGGGTTAGTGGCGACCCGTCCCGCCGAGCACACCTACGTGACACCTGTTTGTCGTTCCCTCCCCCATTTTGTTTTTAAACATTTGTATCGATTTATCTTCACACAGAATTGCATTACTGCACCGGGGTTTACAGAATCTCACCTGTCGATGTGAACAGCAGGCCGTCCTCGTGTTTGACAAACTTCCTCCTGAACGGTAAAACGTTTTAACTCTTTTAAACCTCGAGTTACAGGTGAAGGGCACGGCGCACCGCCCGCTCATTTGCTGAGGGGAGTCGCTGGTGACAGGTGCGCCGGCCATTTGTAATATGATGCGATTCGTGGTGCAAAAGTACATTGGGGATGATTTAAGATGAGACCCGGATGTGAGATGGGAAATCGAGACGACATGAGGATAACAGGTGACGGAATCTACCTGGTACACGGAAGCTTTTCTGGGATCGGTTATAACTCGGGGATTCCAGAAGAGGTCGGAGGAAATTTCAATTCCTCAGATGCTGATGGTGGGAATGTGTGTGAGGGATGTGCTGGATGGGGAAGGAGCTGGAACTCGAGTTTGGGCCTCATTTGAAGTGAGAAGGGCTCGGGTGTCGAGGAAGTAGAGTCTGAGGTGGTTTGAGGCACGTTCCATTACGGTGCCCGGATGAGAGCTCGGAGAGACAGGAAGCGTGTTGCGTATTCATTGCCCGGGAAGACGACGACGGATGTTGGAAATTGAGACGAGTCGAGAATCGAATCGTCGGCCGTGGAGTGAATGGTGTTTCCAGTTGTATGAAGAAGGTCATTCGTGAAATGGAGAAAGAAGTGTGAGGTCACATGATTCTCGCCATGCTGCAGATACAGATCATTTTATTGCCATACAAGCAAAAGTACCTGGTGTTGCTGGGCAACGCAGAGTCGCTTTGTGCCAGGAATATGAGGAGGGAGGGGGTGGAAGAGGAGGCGAAGGAAGGAGGAGGGATGGAAGGGGAGAGGGGGTGAGGGGAAGTGAAGGGGAGGGGGGAAAGCAAGTGATGGGGGAGGTGAGGAGGGATGGAAGGGAAGGGGAGGAGAAGGATAAGGGAGGACGGGAGGGGAAAGATAGGGGAGAAGGGGAGGGGAAGAATACAGGAGGAGAGGAAGTGAGGGGGAGGGTAGATGAGGATAGTGGGGGTGGAGATGGGAAGCATAGGGGAGGGCAAGGGGAAGGATAGGGGAGGGTTAGGGGAGAGGGAGGATAGGGGAAGGGTAGGGGAGAGGGAGGATAGGGGAAGGGTAGGGGAGAGGGAGGATAGGGGAAGGGTAGGGGAGAGGGAGGATAGGGGAGAGGGAGGATAGGGGAAGGGTAGGGGAAATGGAGGATAGGGGAGAGGGAGGATAGGGGAAGGATAGAGGAGAGGGAGGATAGGGGAAGGGTAGGGGAGGGGAAGGATAGAGGAGAGGGAGGATAGGGGAAGGGTAGGGGAGAGGGAGGATAGGGGAGAGGGAGGATAGGGGAAGGGTAGGGGAAAGGGAAGATAGGGGAGGATGGAGGATAGGGGAGGATAGGGGAAAGGGAGGATAGGGGAAAGGGAGGATAGGGGAGAGGGAGGATAGGGGAGAGGGAGGATGGAGGATAGGGGAGGATAGGGGAAAGGGAGGATAGGGGAAAGGGAGGATAGGGGAAAGGGGGGAGAGGGAGGATGGAGGATAGGGGAGGATAGGGGAAAGGGAGGATAGGGGAAAGGGAGGATAGGGGAAAGGGAGGATAGGGGAGAGGGAGGATGGGGGAGAGGGAGGATGGGGGAGAGGGAGGATGGGGGAGAGGGAGGATAGGGGAGAGGGAGGATAGGGGAACGGTAGGGGAAAGGGAGGATAGGGGAGAGGGAGGATGGAGGATAGGGGAAAGGGAGGATGGAGGATAGGGGAAAGGGAGGATAGGGGAAAGGGAAGATAGGGGAAAGGGAGGATAGGGGAGAGGGAGGATAAGGGAAGGGTAGGGGAGAGGGAGGATAGGGGAGGGGAAGGGAACAACAACTCACTTGGAACAATTCACGGCCTTCTTTATACTGTTAACGCACACGGAACATCACACCACTCACTCGCACGATGCACTCCACAGTTTTCCTTGATAGCTCCCCCATATCACGCTATTTTAGTGAGAATAGAACAGATGACCAAGTTTGGACCATGTGCAGACAGATAGTTTTGTTTGTAAAAAGAGAAACTCAATAAAACCATTTTATTTGCTCAGTTTTAAATTTTTTTGGACCGGGCTGGATCTGGGCCCAGTAGCAAATGGGGCAAGGTGGGATCAAATGGGGGCAAGCTGGGAGCAAATGGGGGCAAGCTGGGAGCAAATGGGGGCAAGCTGGGAGCAAATGGGGGCAAGCTGGGAGCAAATGGGGGCAAGCTGGGATCAAATGGGGGCAAGCTGGGAGCAAATGGGGCAAGCTGGGATCAAATGGGGGCAAGCTGGGAGCAAATGGGGGCAAGCTGGGAGCAAATGGGGGCAAGCTGGGAGCAAATGGGGGCAAGCTGGGATCAAATGGGGGCAAGCTGGGAGCAAATGGGGGCAAGCTGGGAGCAAATGGGGGCAAGCTGGGAGCAAATGGGGGCAAGCTGGGATCAAATGGGGGCAAGCTGGGATCAAATGGGGGCAAGCTGGGAGCAAATGGGGGCAAGCTGGGAGCAAATGGGGGCAAGCTGGGAGCAAATGGGGGCAAGCTGGGAGCAAATGGGGCAAGCTGGGATCAAATGGGGGCAAGCTGGGAGCAAATGGGGGCAAGCTGGGAGCAAATGGGGGCAAGCTGGGATCAAATGGGGGCAAGCTGGGAGCAAATGGGGGCAAGCTGGGATCAAATGGGGGCAAGCTGGGAGCAAATGGGGGCAAGCTGGGATCAAATGGGGGCAAGCTGGGAGAAAATGGGGGCAAGCTGGGAGCAAATGGGGGCAAGCTGGGATCAAATGGGGGCAAGCTGGGAGCAAATGGGGGCAAGCTGGGATCAAATGGGGGCAAGCTGGGAGAAAATGGGGGCAAGCTGGGATCAAATGGGGGCAAGCTGGGATCAAATGGGGGCAAGCTGGGATCAAATGGGGGCAAGCTGGGAGCAAATGGGGCAAGCTGGGATCAAATGGGGCAAGCTGGGAGCAAATGGAGCAAGCTGGGAGCAAATGGGGCAAGCTGGGAGCAAATGGAGCAAGCTGGGATCAAATGGAGCAAGCTGGGAGCAAATGGAGCAAGCTGGGATCAAATGGAGCAAGCTGGGAGCAAATGGAGCAAGCTGGGATCAAATGGAGCAAGCTGGGATCAAATGGGGGCAATCTGGGAGCAAATGGGGCAAGCTGGGATCAAATGGGGGCAAGCTGGGAGCAAATGGGGCAAGCTGGGAGCAAATGGAGCAAGCTGGGAGCAAATGGAGCAAGCTGGGATCAAATGGGGGCAAGCTGGGATCAAATGGGGCAAGCTGGGAGCAAATGGGGGCAAGCTGGGAGCAAATGGGGGCAAGCAGGGAGCAAATGGGGAAAGCTGGGAGCAAATGGGGGCAAGCTGGGATCAAATGGGGGCAAGCTGGGAGCAAATGGGGGCAAGCTGGGAGCAAATGGGGGCAAGCTGGGAGCAAATGGGGGCAAGCTGGGAGCAAATGGGGGCAAGCTGGGAGCAAATGGGGGCAAGCTGGGAGCAAATGGGGGCAAGCTGGGATCAAATGGGGGCAAGCTGGGAGAAAATGGGGGCAAGCTGGGATCAAATGGGGGCAAGCTGGGATCAAATGGGGGCAAGCTGGGATCAAATGGGGGCAAGCTGGGATCAAATGGGGGCAAGCTGGGATCAAATGGGGGCAAGCTGGGAGCAAATGGGGCAAGCTGGGAGCAAATGGGGGCAAGCTGGGATCAAATGGAGCAAGCTGGGAGCAAATGGAGCAAGCTGGGATCAAATGGGGGCAAGCTGGGATCAAATGGGGGCAAGCTGGGATCAAATGGGGGCAAGCTGGGATCAAATGGGGCAAGCTGGGATCAAATGGGGCAAGCTGGGAGCAAATGGAGCAAGCTGGGAGCAAATGGGGCAAGCTGGGAGCAAATGGGGCAAGCTGGGAGCAAATGGAGCAAGCTGGGATCAAATGGAGCAAGCTGGGAGCAAATGGAGCAAGCTGGGATCAAATGGAGCAAGCTGGGAGCAAATGGAGCAAGCTGGGATCAAATGGGGGCAATCTGGGAGCAAATGGGGCAAGCTGGGATCAAATGGGGGCAAGCTGGGAGCAAATGGGGCAAGCTGGGATCAAATGGGGCAAGCTGGGAGCAAATGGAGCAAGCTGGGAGCAAATGGGGCAAGCTGGGAGCAAATGGGGGCAAGCTGGGAGCAAATGGGGCAAGCTGGGATCAAATGGGGGCAAGCTGGGAGCAAATGGGGGCAAGCTGGGATCAAATGGGGCAAGCTGGGATCAAATAGAGCAAGCTGGGAGCAAATGGAGCAAGCTGGGAGCAAATGGAGCAAGCTGGGAGCAAATGGAGCAAGCTGGGAGCAAATGGAGCAAGCTGGGAGCAAATGGAGCAAGGTGGGAGCAAATGGAGCAAGCTGGGAGCAAATGGAGCAAGCTGGGAGCAAATGGAGCAAGCTGGGATCAAATGGAGCAAGCTGGGATCAAATGGAGCAAGCTGGGATCAAATGGAGCAAGCTGGGAGCAAATGGAGCAAGCTGGGAGCAAATGGAGCAAGCTGGGAGCAAATGGAGCAAGCTGGGAGCAAATGGAGCAAGCTGGGAGCAAATGGAGCAAGCTGGGAGCAAATGGAGCAAGCTGGGATCAAATGGTGCAAGCTGGGAGCAAATGGAGCAAGCTGGGATCAAATGGAGCAAGCTGGGAGCAAATGGAGCAAGCTGGGAGCAAATGGAGCAAGGTGGGAGCAAATGGAGCAAGCTGGGAGCAAATGGAGCAAGCTGGGAGCAAATGGAGCAAGCTGGGAGCAAATGGAGCAAGCTGGGAGCAAATCCCACGACACACACACACACACACACACACACACACACACACACACACACACACACACACACACACACACACACACACACACACACACACACACACACACACACACACACACACACACACACACACACACAGTGTGCTTTGTTGGTTCTCAAATTTGTTTTTATTGTGACCAGGTCGGGATAAACGACGTCATTGTTTTTATTTTATCCTCGCACCCTTCGGGTCGATGATGGTCACGTCCTCTCACCGTCGTCCTTTTCGCACGGTCGTACCAGGCCGCTCCGTGATGCTCGAGCAACCGCGCAAGTCCGGCACCAAGGTGGTGGGACACATGCTCTGCAGCCACGGCGGGGAGATCTTCCTGCACGTCCTGAGCAGCTCGAGGTCCACGCTGGAGGACCCTCCCTCCATCAGCGAGGGCTGCGGCGGACGTGTCACGGACTATCGCATCACGGTTTGGCACCTGCGTTCCTGTTTGTCCACCTTTCCTACAAACCTGTCTTTGGGTCTCGGTTTCATTTTGCGGCCTCCTTTGTGTTTATGACTCATTACCATCGACTTCCTTGTTTCATTCAAACATTCTTGATTCTTATGTTTATAAACGGGACTCAAGTTTCACAAATCATCTACTTTTAATACAAACGCTGTCTAACACTCATTTATGGAGCTTGTACACGGATCACGTGCTGGACTTGGACATGAGGACATATGAGGGTACTTTTGTCTGTTGGGGCTCGTGATGCTCAAAACCCAAGTTGCAATCCCATGTAGCACGTCCATCTGTGCGTTGTCCACTGATGTCTTTCTCCTTCTAATCCAGTGTCTTGTAATCTGTTTGTCTTGATTGTGCTTTATGTCCGAACTCGTCTGCGAGCCTTCTCGATGTTCCTTGTGAATGTGCTGGTGCTGTCAGGTGGGGGAGTTTCTTGTGGAGGTGGAGGTGGAGGTGAAGGTGCAGGTACTGGCAGGTGGAAGTGTACCTTCTGGATGTGCTGGTGCTGTTGGGTGGGGGAGTTTCTTGTGGAGGTGTAGGTGTTGCCAGGTGGGGGTGTTTCTTGTGGAGGTACAGGTACTGGCGGGTGGGGATCTTTCTTGTGGAGGTGCAGGTGCTGGCGGGTGGGGGAGTTTATTGTAGAGGTGCAGGTGCTGTCGGGTGGGGGAGTTTCTTGTGGAGGTACAGGTGCTGTCAGGTGGGGTAGTTTCTTATGGAGGTTGAGGTGAAGGTGCAGGTACTGGCAGGTGGAAGTGTACCTTCTGGATGTGCTGGTGCTGTTGGGTGGGGGAGTTTCTTGTGGAGGTACAGGTGCTGGCGGGTGGGGATGTTTCTTGTGGAGTAACAGGTACTGGCGGGTGGGGATCATTCTTGTGGAGGTGCAGGTGCTGGTGGGTGGGGGAGTTTATTGTAGAGGTGCAGGTGCTGTCGGGTGGGGGAGTTTCTTGTGCAGGTGCAGGTACTGGCCGGTGGGGGTGTACCTTCTGGATGTGCTGGTGCTGTCGGGTGGGGGAGTTTCTTGTGGATACACGGGTGCTGTTGGGTGGAGAGTTTCTTGTGGAGGTGCTGGTGCTGTCGGGTGGGGGAGTTTCTTGTGCAGGTGCAGGTACTGGCCGGTGGGGGTGTACCTTCTGGATGTGCTGGTGCTGTCGGGTGGGGGAGTTTCTTGTGGATACACGGGTGCTGTTGGGTGGAGAGTTTCTTGTGGAAGTGCTGGTCCTGTCGGGTGGGGGAGTTTCTTGTGGATACACGGGTGCTGTTGGGTGGAGAGTTTCTTGTGGAGGTGCGGGTGCTGTCAGGTGGGGGAGTTTCTTGTGGATACACGGGTGCTCTTGGGTGGAGAGTTTCTTGTGGAGGTGCTGGTGCTGTCGGGTGGGGGAGTTTCTTGTGAAGGCACAGGTGCAGGTACTGGTGGGTGGGAGACTTTCTTGTGGAGGTGCAGGTGCTGTCGGGTGGATGAGTTTCTTGTGGAGGCGTAGGTACTGTCGGGTGGATGTGTACCTTGTGGAGGTGCTGGTGCTGTCGGTGGGGATGTTTCTTGTGAATATGCTGGTGCTGTCGGGTGGGGATGTTTCTTGTGGAGGTGCTGGTGCTATCGGGTGGGGATGTTTCTTGTGGATGTGCTGGTGCTGTCGGGTGGGGATCTTTCTTGTGGAGGTGCAGGTGCTGGCGGGTGGGGGAGTTTATTGTAGAGGTGCAGGTGCTGTCGGGTGGGGGAGTTTATTGTGCAGGTGCAGGTACTGGCCGGTGAGGGTGTACCTTCTGGATGTGCTTGTGCTGTCGGGTGGGGATGTTTCTTGTGGAGGTGCTGGTCCTGTCGGGTGGGGGAGTTTCTTGTGGATACACGGGTGCTGTTGGGTGGAGAGTTTCTTGTGGAGGTGCTGGTGCTATCGGGTGGGGGAGTTTCTTGTGGAGGCGCAGGTGCTGTCGGGTGTGGGAGTTTCTTGTGGATACACGGGTGCTGTTGGGTGGAGAGTTTCTTGTGGAGGTGCTGGTGCTATCGGGTGGGGGAGTTTCTTGTGGAGGCGCAGGTGCAGGTACTCGTGGGTGGGAGAGTTTCTTGTGGAGGTGCAGGTGCTGTCGGGTGGGGGAGTTTCTTTTGGAGGTGCACGTGCTGTCGGGTGGGGGAGTTTCTTGTGGAGGCGTAGGTACTGCCGGGTGGGGATGTTTCTTGTGGATGTGCTGGTGCTGTCGGGTGGGGATGTTTCTTGTGGAGGTGCTGTTGCTGTCGGGTGGGGGAGTTTCTTGCGGAGGTGCAGGTACTGGCGGGTGGGGGTGTACCTTCTGGATGTGCTGCTGCTGTCGGGTGGGGATATTTCTTGTGAATGTGAATGTGCTGGTGCTGTCGGGTGGGGATGTTTCTTGTGGGGGTGCTGGTGCTGTTGGGTTGGGATGTTTCTTGTGGATGTGCTGGTGCTGTCGGGTGGGGATGTTTCTTGTGGGGGTGCTGGTGCTGTCGGGTTGGGATGTTTCTTGTGGATGTGCTGGTGCTGGCGGGTGGGGATGTTTCTTGTGGAGGTGCTGTTGCTGTCGGGTGGGGGAGTTTCTTGCGGAGGTGCAGGTACTGGCGGGTGGGGATGTTTCTTGTGGAGGTGCTGGTGGTGTCGGGTGGGGATGTTTCTTGTGGATGTGCTGGTGCTGTCGGGTTGGGATGTTTCTTGTGGAGGTGCTGTTGCTGTCAGATGGGGGAGTTTCTTGCGGAGGTGCAGGTGCAGGTACTGGCGGGTGGGGGTGTACCTTCTGGATGTGGTGGTGCTGTCAGGTGGGGGAGTCTGTTGTGGATACATGGGTGCTGTTGGGTAGGTTGTGCAGTTGCCGTTATCCGGGGTGCCCATTTGAGGTTTGTGAAGGTGCTTTGGGGTTCTTTGCGGATGCGGGTTCTTCACCTTGTAATATTATATTTTGTTGTTTTCTTGGTGTAAGGATTTTGGTGAATTCATGAAGGAGAATCGCTTGGCTCCTGCACCCGTCGGGGAGGAAGGCTATTCGTGCCGCGGGGATGCGGAGCTGCCTCTGGAACGTGCGAAGGCACAGCTGGAGCGGCACACGCGCTACTGGCCCATGATCATTTCACAAACGACAATCTTCAACATGCAGGCGGTGAGCACGAGCGCATTGGGCACTTCCTGAATTGCTAATGTTCTCGAGCCCAATACTCTGACCGCGCAAGGTAGACCTCATCAGACGGGTTCCTCGAGCGGTGCTCCGATTGGTTTCGCTCATTTGTTCTTTTCAACCTCTGCTCCGTCCCGCAGGCCCAGTATGTAGTAGTGGTAGCATCAGCAGCCGTAGTCGAAGACAGGTCTCACGATGTATTATTACCTTCGCAAAAGCGGAAGGTTATGTTTTGATCGCTGTGTATTTATTTGTATGTCTGTGTGTGTGTGTGTGTGTATGTTATTCGCATAACTCAAAAAGTATTCAACCGAATTGCATGAAATTTGGTGGGATGATTGGTTATTATACGGGACACATTTGATTAGATTTTGGGAGCAATCGGGTCAAAGGTCAAGGTCAAGGTCACGAAAAGGTCAAAACTGTTCACTGTTCTGTTCCCTACACTCCCATGCCAAGTACAGAACAGTAGCTGCGGCGAAGGTATGCGCTCTACCGAGTGCCCGTTCTAGTCTAACTCTAAAATGATAACTTCAACTCGCTCATCCCCATGGAATACCGCACCCGTTAAATCATATTCCGCCAATGCGTTGTCTTCTCCACTGAAACCTCCTGGTTTTGTTATTCCCTTTTCTTGCCCTTTGTTGGTTTTCCCGTGCCCCCTTGACGCGGTAACGACGGTCGGCCATTTTGCCAAGAGGCAACGAGTAGTCTGTGGTGAATGTGGCCCAGGTCGTACCTTTGGCCAACCTCGTTGTGAAGGAGGCGTTGGCAGACGACGAGGTTCTCGAGTGCCAGAAGGCCATTTACCACATCGTCGACATGGAGCGGAAGAGCGATCCTCTGCCCATCTCGACGGCCGGTAGTCGTGGGAAAGGACCCAAACGGTGAGGACGAGGCTTGTACCTCCTTATCTTGGCTCCTAAAAATCGGGAACACTCGTTCATCTGTTTTCCGTCATTTATTGCACCAGCGGTCCGGTCTTCCTCCCTGCCCCCCGTGTTGTCCATTGTGACGCGCAGGGACGAGCAGTATCGGTTGATGTGGAACGAGTTGGAGTCGCTCGTCCGCGCTCACTCGTCCAACTCCTCCGGTCACGCTCGCGTGCTCGACTGTCTGCTTGCGTGCCGGAGCAGCCGGCTGCCCGACGACGACGAGAGGCGGAAGGGGAAGCGTCGGAAGGAGGATCGGGAGGAGAGGGCGAACAGAGAGGTCGAGGCCGAGGCAGAAAGGTGAGGCGATAGGTCATCGGACTGGGCCCGTCGAGTCGTCGGGTTTGGCCTCGCGCTAAACAATGGCGGCGGCTCACTTGCTCTCGGTTTCCTGTTCGTCACAGCAAGGTAACTCCAGTATCCTTATTGACCGATCACAGGTTTCGTTCCGGGAACGATCGAGATAAGGAACCAGAATCCGAGGTCATCAAGGACTCTCCTGACTCACCTGAACCGGTAACCGCCGTCAAGAGGCCCCGCCTCATGCCTGAGGAATCGAAGATTCTCGACAAGCGGAAAGGTACCGAGTTTTACTCACCTTCTCCATTGGAGGTCAGAGGTAAAGGTATTCCCTTATAATGTTGATGTAGGAGCCGTCCCAGGATGGAAGGTTAATAAAGTGAAAGCGACCGTCACGTGGAGACGTCATGTGTCACGTGAGCTTGTTTGGGGTTTCTCCAATACAGGTGCAATGACATTACATGAGCAAGCGGTTCTGCTCAGTGTTTGGTCGTATCGGGCAAGGACCCCCCCCCTCCCCCCAATGAACCTGTTTAGCTCACCTGTAATACAAACGCTGTCTGGGAGCTTACCAATAATACAAGCTCTATCTGGGAGCTTACCATTAATACAAACTCTATCTGGGAGCTTACCAATAATACAAACTCTATCTGGGAGCTTACCAATAATACAAGCTCTATCTGGGAGCTTACCAATAATACAAGCTCTATCTGGGAGCTTACCAATAATACAAACTCTCTCTGGGAGCTTACCAATAATACAAACTCTATCTGGGAGCTTACCAATAATACAAACTCTATCTGGGAGCTTACCAATAATACAAGCTCTATCTGGGAGCTTACCAATAATACAAACTCTATCTGGGAGCTTACCATTAATACAAACTCTATCTGGGAGCTTACCAATAATACAAACTCTATCTGGGAGCTTACCAATAATACAAACTCTATGTGGGAGCTTACCAATAATACAAACTATCTGGGAGCTTACCAATAATACAAACTCTATGTGGGAGCTTACCAATAATACAAACTATCTGGGAGCTTACCAATAATACAAACTCTATCTGGGAGCTTACCAATAATAAACTCTATGTGGGAGCGAGAGGATTTGTCTTCAGAACTGGTTTTGTGTCCCACCCACAGCACCACCTTCCAGGTGGTTAAATACACCACCTGCACTAGTCGATATGTACAGGCAAAAATCACAGGTCGCCACACCCAGGGAGGGATGGGGATCTATGGGGGGCAGGGGTTGCCCCCCAAAATAGTTATTTGCTTTATTCTCCAGGTGTTGGGCTAGCGGCTAGGGTGCCGGCTTAGGATCCTAGGATCCTGGGTTCGAATCCCGGTCGATCGCTGAATTAACGCCAGGGGGGTTGACTCAGCCTGTTCATCCTTCCGAGGTCGGCTAATTGAGTACCAGTTCACTGGTAATTCCCTGTTTGTCGTAAAAAGGCGGCAAAAAGGGTTGGCGTCAGGAAGGGCATCTGGCCGTAAAACATTGCTTCAAAAAGGGCATCGAAAAACAACAACAACCACGGTTCCCGAAAAAGGCCAACCCCCGCTTTGCGGGGAAAAATGGCCTCTAAAGGTGGTTTTTTTATTCTCTTGTTGTTGTTGTTGTTTCTTCTCTTAAACTACACATGCAATTTTGATGAAACTTCACCACAACCCTCATCATCCATGATGTACCAAAGTTTGTTCCTGGCATTTAAAAAATCGGGGTCTAAGCTAGTCTATGTGATGGGAGGGGGAGGGGGAGGGGGGGAGGGAGGTTTCCACCCAAAATAGGTATTTTTTTCTTTGTTTGTTTGTTTTGTGATTTGATTATGTTAGTATGATTATGTTAGTGATTATGTTAGTATGATTATGTTAGTGATTATGTTAGTATGATTATGTTAGTGATTATGTTAGTATGATTATGTTAGTGATTATGTTAGTATGATTATGTTAGTGATTATGTTAGTATGATTCCACCTGCTGCCCTGTCTTCTAGCAACCATTGAAATTGGTTTAAAATACCTTTAGTGGAGCAGTATAGTTTATTCTACCAGGTGAACACCAGGTGTATTGCCCCTATGTTTAATATCGTCGTCAGCATGTAACTTCTCTTTCTTTGGAGGCACTTCTAAATTGAAACACAAAAACATGACCGACACCAACTGTACAAATCATAAATTACAGCAATGGAGGCACCCCACACATGCACGAAACAGTCAAAAAACATGACACCCTAAAAATGCATTGCACATCTTTTAAACTTACTCGAACAGAAAATATATATTATTAGAATTTTTTGGTGACACAGAACAACTCAAAACAGTCTTATCCTCCTCTTTTATGTGTAAAATTTTGATCTGTTTTGTCTTACCTGAGGTACTGGCCATTAAAGACGAAAGGCGAAAATACGGAAATTTCGTAATTTTTTTTTTTTTGGAGAAGAAAACTTCTTAAAACACGAATTTTTTCAAACTAGCAATGGTACCCGCCATACGGACGGGGCTTCAATTGGGAGGCTCAAATGAAAAGGCAAAATATCAGAAATTGACGGCTTTAAAAATTTTTTTAAACGATTCATATAAACATCCGTTGAATCATATCACATGCAAATCATCAAAATCTAAACAGTATTTGTAGAATTTCAAGAAAAGCCACATCACTGTTCATATCGGTAAATATTATTCTATCGTGTTTGGAAAATTTGAAAAATATTGGAAAATCAATATAGCCTATTTTACTCCAGGGTGTCCCAGGATTACCCACCCAAAAATTCGGTGGATTGGTTCAGCCGTTTTTGCGGTACCTGGCAACAGACAGACAGACAGACATTTGGTGAATTATAGTAAGATAATTGCTGTAAGCAATAATAATTGCTGTAATAACAGCCTTTAGCCGCTGTAACATGAGTAATCAATTTAAACTGGAATATGTACTTGCGCACCTGTGGCTCCAAATTTGAAAAAAAACAACAAACAAACAAACCCATGTCACTCCCTTTTGTTGTTGTTTTTGGTGTGTTGTTATTTTTGCCCGATACCCTCACACATGGGTGGGCCTCAGCAGATGGAATGGAGATGTACCGAGTTATGTCAAAATATCCACCTCCGTAAGTTTCATATACATATTGATCGCACATTCAAAGTTTCATCCAAAATGACCACGCGGCACAAAAGTGCAAGAGCAGTATGCGCCGGTGTGCTATCGACTTCGCTCTAGTTTGTTCTATTTTCCGCGTTTAGTTTATGTATCTTGTTAGACACGAGTACTAATGTTTACATCAACATCTGCTTCATTCAAAGTGTTTGTTTATCGATGCAAGGTCAGTCGTGCCATCGTCGAGTGCCGCTCGTGATTGTGCGTCGTTGCAGGTCCAATGTCCCTCCTGGAATTGTGGACGAGTCAGATAAATGCAGCGAATTCCCGCAAACACCAAGAGTTTATTGGACGTCTCAATTCGACGGGAAACCGTGCTGAGCTCTACCAGCACCTGATGGACGACATGTACGTTTGGTAAACTCCGTGCAGTTTTTGGGGGTGCTGAATGATCCGTCTGTTTTTTGTTTTTTGGGGGGTCAGGGGTGGGGGGATGGGGGAGAGCGAGAGTGAGGTTGCTGGGCAACCTATTTGTTTTGTTTTTTGGTGGGGTTGGGCGGGGGGGGGGGGGGGGGGGGTGTTGGAGGGAAGAGCGAGAGTGAGGTTGCGAGGCAACCTATTTGTTTTGTTTTTTGGGGGTGTTGGAGGGAAAGCGAGAGTGAGGTTGCGAGGCAACCTATTTGTTTTGTTTTTTGGGGGGGTTGGGGGGGGGGGGCCGAGTGTTGGAGGGAAGAGCGAGAGTGAGGTTGCGAGGCAACCTATTTGTTTTTTTGGATGCCGTGCTTCCTGTGTTGCCTGTTTTTGGTGGTCAGCAGTCCCGTGTTGCTTTTGAGGGTGCAGATGTCCTGCATATTTGGAATCCCATCTGTTGTCTTTGTGGCGTCAGAAGTCATGTGTGTTTGGAATCGCATCTGTTGTCTTTCGGTCGTTGGAAGTCCAATGTGTTGTCTTTTGGGTATCGGAATCCCCGTCTTACTGTACTATGTATAATGTCCCAATATATAATGTGACCAACCATTATTCCCTCTCCTCCCCCCCCCCCCTCCCTCTTCCCCCCCCTGTCAAATTCCAGGTCTGAAAATGCAGATTCGAAGGCCCCCAAACAAGAACGTGTGTGAAGGTAGTTTCCTCACCACAACTAGACAAATACTTCATCAGCCATGTTCAGTTTCTACAGATCTCTGCCTTGCTTCTTTCCAAAGCATTATGGGTAATTAGTAAATTCTCCAGCAATGGAACTTGTTTCTGGTTTTGTGGGAAATCTTACTGTGGAGGGGTAAAATGGATGTACAAAGGTGATTTTGTGTATCATTGAAGACGACGCCATTTGTAAATAAATGGTTTGGGTTAATACCCTGTGAGCTCTTTGTGGTTACTTCCCTGACTGTTCATTCCACAGCAGAATGAAAGATCATTCGTTAATTCATTCAGGGACATGACCCATCAGAGGGCAATATGTTTCGGTTTCATCAGAGCAAGCATGCAACACCTGTCGCTTCACTGACGAACACAAATCATTGCTGTGATGTCTAATCTAATCTTTGGGGGAAAAAACAAAAGTATTTCCGGAAGTTCCTGCCCTCCATGCGGGGCCAACCAGCGTTGCAAGACGGCGTTTGCAGTTTTGCCACGTGTTCCCAGCCACAAACTGTCCTTTTGTTCCATCACAAACCTTCCTGGGAATTCCTGAATCCACCATCGTTGGTTTCATTGAAATCTGTTCATAAGTTATAGCACGACAAACAGATACGGCTCCTTTTAAAACGCAGTATCGATCGTTTCTATGTCATAGTGCCATTGAGATATTAAATTTGTTGTTCACATTTACGTTTGTAACATGCGGTGTTGCATTGAACTGCAGATTTTGTAGGAGATCCCATCTTGAAGGTTTGTAAATTTTGTTGGAGATCCCATCTTGAAGGTTTGTAAATTTTGTTGGAGATCCCATCTTGAAGGTTTGTAAATTTTGTTGGAGATCCCATCTTGAAGGTTGGTAAATTTTGGAGATCGCATGTCGTAAGTTGGTAAATTTTGTTGGAGATCCCATGTTGAAAGTTGGTAAATTTTGTTGGAGATCCCATCTTGAAGGTTTGTAAATTTTGTTGGAGATCCCATCTTGAAGGTTTGTAAATTTTGTTGGAGATCCCATCTTGAAGGTTGGTAAATTTTGTTGGAGATCCCATCTTGAAGGTTTGTAAATTTTGTTGGAGATCCCATCTTGAAGGTTTGTAAATTTTGTTGGAGATCCCATCTTGAAGGTTTGTAAATTTTGTTGGAGATCCCATGTTGAAAGTTGGTAAATTTTGTTGGAGATCCCATCTTGAAGGTTTGTAAATTTTGTTGGAGATCCCATCTTGAACGTTGGTAAATTTTGTTGGAGATCCCATCTTGAAGATTTGTAAATTTTGTTGGAGATCCCATCTTGAACGTTGGTAAATTTTGTTGGAGATCCCATCTTGAAGATTTGTAAATTTTGTTGGAGATCCCATCTTGAACGTTGGTAAATTTTGTTGGAGATCCCATGTTGAAAGTTGGTCAATTTTGGTGGAGATCCCATGTTGAAAGTTGGTAAATTTTGTTGGAGATCCCATCTTGAAAGTTGGTAAATTTTGTTGGAGATCCCATGTTGAAAGTTGGTAAATTTTGTTGGAGATCCCATGTTGAAAGTTGGTAAATTTTGTTGGAGATCCCATGTTGAAAGTTGATAAATTTTGTTGGAGATCCCATGTTGAAAGTTGGTAAATTTTGTTGGAGATCCCATGTTGAAAGTTGGTAAATTTTGTTGGAGATCCCATGTTGAAAGTTGGTAAATTTTGTTGGAGATCCCATGTTGAAAGTTGGTAAATTTTGTTGGAGATCCCATGTTGAAAGTTGATAAATTTTGTTGGAGATCCCATGTTGAAAGTTGGTAAATTTTGTTGGAGATCCCATGTTGAAAGGTGGTAAAATTTTGTTGGAGATCCCATGTTGAAAGTTAGTAAATTTTGTTGGAGATCCCATGTTGAAAGTTGGTAAATGTTGGAGATCGCATGTCGTAAGTTGGTAAATTTTGTTGGAGATCCCATGTTGAAAGTTGGTAAATTTTGTTGGAGACCCCATGTTGAAAGTTGGTAAATGTTGGAGATCCCATGTTGAAAGTTGGTAAATTTTGGTGGAGATCCCATGTTGAAAGTTGGTAAATTTTGTTGGAGATCCCATCTTGAAAGTTGGTAAATTTTGTTGGAGATCCCATGTTGAAAGTTGGTAAATTTTGTTGGAGATCCCATGTTGAAAGTTGGTAAATTTTGTTGGAGATCCCATGTTGAAAGTTGGTAAATTTTGTTGGAGATCCCATGTTGAAAGTTGGTAAATTTTGTTGGAGATCCTATGTTGAAAGTTGGTAAATTTTGTTGGAGATCCCATGTTGAAAGTTGGTAAATTTTGTTGGAGACCCCATGTTGAAAGTTGGTAAATGTTGGAGATCCCATGTTGAAAGTTGGTAAATTTTGGTGGAGATCCCATGTTGAAAGTTGGTAAATTTTGTTGGAGATCCCATCTTGAAAGTTGGTAAATTTTGTTGGAGATCCCATGTTGAAAGTTGGTAAATTTTGTTGGAGATCCCATGTTGAAAGTTGGTAAATTTTGTTGGAGATCCCATGTTGAAAGTTGGTAAATTTTGTTGGAGATCCCATGTTGAAAGTTGGTAAATTTTGTTGGAGATCCTATGTTGAAAGTTGGTAAATTTTGTTGGAGATCCCATGTTGAAAGTTGGTAAATTTTGTTGGAGATCCCATGTTGAAAGTTGATAAATTTTGTTGGAGATCCCATGTTGAAAGGTGGTAAATTTTGTTGGAGATTCCATGTTGAAAGTTGGTAAATTTTGTTGGAGATCCCATGTTGAAAGTTGATAAATTTTGTTGGAGATCCCATGTTGAAAGTTGGTAAATTTTGTTGGAGATCCCATGTTGAAAGTTGGTAAATTTTGTTGGAGATCCCATGTTGAAAGTTGGTAAATTTTGTTGGAGATCCCATGTTGAAAGTTGGTAAATTTTGTTGGAGATCCCATGTTGAAAGTTGATAAATTTTGTTGGAGATCCCATGTTGAAAGTTGGTAAATTTTGTTGGAGATCCCATGTTGAAAGTTGGTAAATTTTGTTGGAGATCCCATGTTGAAAGTTTAGATTTTGTTGAGATGCCATGTTGAAAGTTGGTAAATTTTGTTGGAGATCCCATGTTGAAAGTTGGTGAATGTTGTTGGAGATCCCATGTTGAAAGTTGGTAAATTTTGTAGGAGACCCCATTTTGAAAGTTGTTAATTTAAACAAATTTTAAAGCGACCGAATGTGAAAAAGGGAGAGGCTGGTGGAGGAGAAAGAAAAAGTGAGAGCCTTGGCTGACGTTACACAAGATGGCCAATTTTGGTTGTGGACACCAATCACTAGTTTAACCTGTATGTTAATTTGGCTCAGAGGGCCCTTGCACTCAGAATACCAAGTGCTTGAGCAATCTAACACAAACCTTTTGGATGTTGTTCCATTATGACAAGGGATTGTTTTTGCATCTAAACAATATCCAGACCCACAGAGTGACATCCATCACCTTGAGAGGATCTTCATGGTACTGGTTATAGGTCCGTCGGTGAAGAATGACACCTTGTACAACACATGCCACATGCAAATGAAAGGAAGAATCTCTTACTGAATTGGGAAATTAACTTTGAAACAATCTTTAATATTTGTGGGAAAATAAGTCAGAGACAGGGAGAGCATTTTAGATATTCAGATTGAAGGGAGGGAGATAGGGGGAATGGGGACGGACCAACGGGGACAGGCAGACGTGGAGGGCCAACGGGGACGGGCAGACGTGGAGGGGGCAACGGGGACGGGCAGACGTGGAGGGGGCAACGGGGACGGGCAGACGTGGAGGGGGCAACGGGGACGGGCAGACGTGGAGGGTCAACGGGGACGGGCAGACGAGGGGCAGACGTGGAGGGGCAACGGGGACGGGCAGACGTGGAGGGGCAACGGGGACAGGCAGACGTGGAGGGGCAACGGGGACGGGCAGACGTGGAGGGGCAACGGGGACGGGCAGACGTGGAGGGGCAACGGGGACGGGGAGACGTGGAGGGGCAGACGTGGAGGGGCAACGGGGACGGGCAGACGTGGAGGGGCAGACGTGGAGGGGCAACGGGCATGGGCAGACGTGGAGGGGCAACGGGGACGGGCAGACGTGGAGGGCCAATGGGGACGGGCAGACGTGGAGGGGCAACGGGGATGGGCAGACGTGGAGGGGCAACGGGGAGACGTGAAGGGCCAACGATCACAGACGGATGTGGAGACCGACAAATAGATATAGTTTGAGGAAATAAAGATGGTGAGACAGAATTCAACGTCAGATTGGAAGAAATGTACATATTCAGATCACTTGGTAAATATCAATACAAAGTCATTGTATGTTGGTTGGAATCGTACCAAGAACCTTTGAACTTGGGGAATGCAGCATTCCCTTTAAACAACATTTTGCACAAATGGCAATGACTGTAGATCATGAAAGACCAACAAGGAAACCAAACTACTTGGGTAGATATAAAAGGGAGCGACGAGGGTTTGGGAAAAGGGTCGAGAGCGAGTTCGCGCAGAGCAGACTTCGCGACAAGTTGTGGAATCCATGTTGGATTCCCAACAATTCGATCCGACCATAAACTCACATCCTGAGGTGCTCAATCACAGTTACAATCATGGAGGACTATTTAGGCAGCCATCTTATCTACTATCAGCCACTTAAAGTGGTCATTGCAAGCCAGTTCCCCACCCCCCCCCCCTAGACAAATGACAACCCCGCACCCCCCCCTGGGCGAAGGCAATGAGAGAAAGCATCCAGTGTTGGGGAAGGGGAACGGGGACGGGGGGAAGGGGAACGGGGACGGGGGGAGGGGGAAGGGGGACGGGTGGTGGATAAAACAAAATGTCATGAGCCCATTTACAATTACAAAACTGTTCACGTCAAAGTTAATGACTTGCAACAAACAAAAAATGCTTTAGATATTATTAAAAAGCAAAACCAACACAACAAGCTTTAAATATGAACAAAAAGCATGAAATGGGACAAACTATGGACCTGGTAACTCCGAACAAAAAGCATGAAATGGGACAAACTATGGACCTGGTAACTCCTCAAACTCGAGTTGAGATATTCTGAGTAAATCCCGTTAAAAAAATAAAATCCGAACAATCATGGAGTCAAAGCTCAAAACAAGCATTTCCATCACGGTTCAGTGTTCGCACACCTGAGT
Organism: Myxine glutinosa; assembly: GCF_964187855.1. Taxonomy (NCBI): domain Eukaryota; kingdom Metazoa; phylum Chordata; class Myxini; order Myxiniformes; family Myxinidae; genus Myxine; species Myxine glutinosa. Next base: position 447,260,035 of record NC_136261.1, on the reverse strand, counting down.
TGTCATATTCACATTGAAAATTACACGTTTAACAAAATGCCGCCAAACTTACCCCCTTCCCCCCCCCCCCCCCCCCCATCTAAACCCCCTCCTTCATGTTTCATGTACCACGGTCAGGTTAATGGACATTTAAAAGGTCAAAGTTCAGTCACACTAACCAGCTCCAAGACACGGCGACAAGATAACTTAAAAAATAAATTATATCTTCCCTTTCGATGGGCCATACGTCAGTACCAATGGAAACACATGGACCTCATCCCGTGGCAATAAGCACCGCATACCACCCGGCAGGTGGTACCGGAAACGCAGCTAGTAGCGCGGTGAGCCATTGGCAGAGTCGGTGCTCCAGAGGTGAGCCTGGGGTGAGCGCTGGGTCAGAAGCCTGCCACTTCCAGGTGAAGGCCAAGAACGATTCATCAAATGGTCTTTAACTGGAAGAGAGCAAATTGCAATCGATAAACCAGAGAAAATGGAAAATGCACTTCAACCTGACACCATGAAACCTCCTCAAGATCCCAATCAATGGTGATTCCCCTGAAACCTCCTCAAGATCCCAATCAATGGTGATCCCCCTGAAACCTCCCCAAGGTCCCAATCAATGGTGATCCCCCTGAAACCTCCCCAAGGTCCCAATGAATGGTGATCCCCCTGAAACCTCCCCAAGGTCCCAATCAATGGTGATCCCCCTGAAACCTCCCCAAGGTCCCAATCAATGGTGATCCCCCTGAAACTTCCCCAAGGTCCCAATGAATGGTGATCCCCATGAAACCTCCCCAAAGTCCCAATCAATGGTGATCCCCCTGAAACCTCCCCAAGGTCCCAATCAATGATGATCCCTCTGAAACCTCCCCAAGGTCCCAATGAATGGTGACCCCGATTAAACCTCCCCAAGGTCCCAATCAATGGTGATCCCCCTGAAACCTCAATATCCCAATCAACGGTGACCCCGATTAAACATCCCCAAGGCCCCAATCAATGGTGATCCCCCTGAAACCTCAATATCCCAATCAACGGTGACCCCGATTAAACATCCCCAAGGTCCCAATCAATGGTGATCCCCCTGAAACCTCCACAAGGTCTCAATCAATGGTGATTCCTCTGAAACCTCAATATCCCAATCAACGGTGACCCCGATTAAACATCCCCCAAGGCCCCAATCAATGGTGATCCCCCTGAAACCTCAATATCCCAATCAACGGTGACCCCGATTAAACATCCCCAAGGTCCCAATCAATGGTGATCCCCCTGAAACCTCCCCAAGGTCCCAATCAATGGTGATCCCCCTGAAACCTCCCCAAGGTCCCAATCAAGGGTGATCCCCCTGAAACCTCCCCAAGGTCCCAATCAATGGTGATCCCCCTGAAACCTCCCCAAGGTCCCAATCAACGGTGATCCCCATTGAGAGAATATTTAAAAATTGAAATAGAGTTGAACACAAGGAAGAAGGTGTGTGTGTGTGTGTGTGTGTGTGTGTGTGTGTGTGTGTGTGTGTGTGTGTGTGTGTGTGTGTGTGTGTGTGCGTGTGTGTATATCCCTCAAATCAGGACCTACTTGGGCTGGGGCTCGATTGTGGAGTGGATCCACGACTCCCCGGTGGGATGAGGGCCGGGTGGTACGACTGGAACCGTGGTGCCAAGAGAATGTGGTACACTGGAACAAACACACGTACAAAAGGTCCGAATGATCAAACTCACAGATCACAGTCTGTGATCACTCACAGAATGATCGAACAGGGTTGTCTCACAGATCAGCAAACACAAAGGGATTGATGGACATGAACAATTCATTCCCTAAAAGTGGGTTACACAAATAGAGTGATTGATGGACATGAACAATTCATTCCCTAAAGGTGGGTTACACAAATAGAGTGATTGATGGACATGAACAATTCATTCCCTAAAAGTGGGTTACACAAATAGAGGGATTGATGGACATGAACAATTCATTCCCTAAAGGTGGGTTACACAAATAGAGGGATTGATGGACATGAACAATTCATTCCCTAAAGGTGGGTTACACAAATAGAGGGATTGATGGACATGAACAATTCATTCCCTAAAAGTGGATTACACAAATAGAGGGATTGATGGACATGAACAATTCATTCCCTAAAGGTGGGTTACACAAAGGGATTGATGGACATGAACAATTCATTCCCTAAAGGTGGGTTACACAAATAGAGGGATTGATGGACATGAACAATTCATTCCCTAAAAGTGGGTTACACAAAGGGATTGATGGACATGAACAATTCATTCCCTAAAGGTGGGTTACACAAATAGAGGGATTGATGGACATGAACAATTCATTCCCTAAAGGTGGGTTACACAAAGGGATTGATGGACATGAACAATTCATTCCCTAAAGGTGGGTTACACAAAGGGATTGATGGGCATGAACAATTCATTCCCTAAAAGTGGGTTACACAAAGGGATTGATGGACATGAACAATTCATTCCCTAAAAGTGGATTACACAAATAGAGGGATTGATGGACATGAACAATTCATTCCCTAAAGGTGGGTTACACAAAGGGATTGATGGACATGAACAATTCATTCCCTAAAAGTGGGTTACACAAATAGAGGGATTGATGGACATGAACAATTCATTCCCTAAAGGTGGGTTACACAAAGGGATTGATGGACATGAACAATTCATTTTAACTAAAAGTGGGTTACACAAAGGGATTGATGGACATGAACAATTCATTCCCTAAAGGTGGGTTACACAAAGGGATTGATGGACATGAACAATTCATTCCCTAAAAGTGGGTTACACAAAGGGATTGATGGACATGAACAATTCATTCCCTAAAGGTGGGTTACACAAAGGGATTGATGGACATGAACAATTCATTCCCTAAAGGTGGGTCACACAAAGGGATTGATGGACATGAACAATTCATTCCCTAAAAGTGGATTACACAAAGGGATTGATGGACATGAACAATTCATTTTAACTAAAAGTGGGTTACACAAAGGGATTGATGGACATGAACAATTCATTCCCTAAAGGTGGGTTACACAAAGGGATTGATGGACATGAACAATTCATTCCCTAAAGGTGGGTTACACAAAGGGATTGATGGACATGAACAATTCATTCCCTAAAAGTGGGTCACACAAAGGGATTGATGGACATGAACAATTCATTCCCTAAAAGTGGGTTACACAAAGGGATTGATGGACATGAACAATTCATTCCCGAAAGGTGGGTCACACAAAGGGATTGATGGACATGAACAATTCATTCCCTAAAGGTGGGTTACACAAATAGAGGGATTGATGGACATGAACAATTCATTCCCTAAAGGTGGGTTACACAAAGGGATTGATGGACATGAACAATTCATTCCCTAAAGGTGGGTTACACAAAGGGATTGATGGACATGAACAATTCATTCCCTAAAAGTGGGTTACACAAAGGGATTGATGGACATGAACAATTCATTCCTTAAAAGTGGGTTACACAAAGGGATTGATGGACATGAACAATTCATTCCCTAAAGGTGGGTTACACAAAGGGATTGATGGACATGAACAATTCATTCCCTAAAAGTGGGTTACACAAAGGGATTGATGGACATGAACAATTCATTCCTTAAAAGTGGGTTACACAAAGGGATTGATGGACATGAACAATTCATTCCCTAAAAGTGGGTTACACAAAGGGATTGATGGACATGAACAATTCATTCCTTAAAAGTGGGTTACACAAAGGGATTGATGGACATGAACAATTCATTCCCTAAAAGTGGGTTACACAAAGGGATTGATGGACATGAACAATTCATTCCTTAAAAGTGGGTTACACAAAGGGATTGATGGACATGAACAATTCATTCCCTAAAGGTGGGTTACACAAATAGAGGGATTGATGGACATGAACAATTCATTCCCTAAAGGTGGGTTACACAAAGGGATTGATGGACATGAACAATTCATTCCCTAAAGGTGGGTTACACAAAGGGATTGATGGACATGAACAATTCATTCCCTAAAGGTGGGTTACACAAAGGGATTGATGGACATGAACAATTCATTCCCTAAAGGTGGGTTACACAAATAGAGGGATTGATGGACATGAACAATTCATTCCCTAAAGGTGGGTTACACAAAGGGATTGATGGACATGAACAATTCATTCCCTAAAGGTGGGTTACACAAAGGGATTGATGGACATGAACAATTCATTCCCTAAAGGTGGGTTACACAAAGGGATTGATGGACATGAACAATTCATTCCCTAAAGGTGGGTTACACAAAGGGATTGATGGACATGAACAATTCATTCCCTAAAGGTGGGTTACACAAAGGGATTGATGGACATGAACAATTCATTCCTTAAAAGTGGGTTACACAAAGGGATTGATGGACATGAACAATTCATTCCCTAAAAGTGGGTCACACAAAGGGATTGATGGACATGAACAATTAATTCCTTAAAAGTGGGTTACACAAAGGGATTGATGGACATGAACAATTCATTCCTTAAAGGTGGGTTACACAAAGGGATTGATGGACATGAACAATTCATTCCCTAAAGGTGGGTTACACAAATAGAGGGATTGATGGACATGAACAATTCATTCCCTAAAGGTGGGTTACACAAAGGGATTGATGGACATGAACAATTCATTCCCTAAAAGTGGGTTACACAAAGGGATTGATGGACATGAACAATTCATTCCCTAAAGGTGGGTTACGCAGAAAAAGTTAATAGATTGAATAGACACAAATAATTCATTCCCGAAAGGTGGGTAACAAACAAAGGGATTGAATGGACACGAATATAATTCATTCCTTAAACGCAAGTCCACCATTCAATCTCTAGCCCCAAGTGTAACAAAGGAAACAACGTTTTACATCACGTGGGACAAACGTGGTCAGTGTCGACATTCCGTAAATGGAACCACAAGGAGATCCGTTGACGATGGCCAAATACATGGAGGATATGGGATTTGAACCCAGGTTCCGACCCACGAGGTGTTGGTTGCGATGGGAATGATAAACAGGTCTACCCGAGGCTCGGATGGTTACTTGGTATTATAATGGGTTTCGGAAAATGTGCAGGCAAAGGATTTGGATTATTGGCCCTCACAACCCCCAAAGCACCCACATGATCCCCCAAAGCACCCACATGATCCCCCAAAGCACCCACATGATACCCCAAAGCACCCACATGATCCCCCAAAGCACCCACATGATCCCCCAAAGCACCCACATGATCCCCCAAAGCACCCACATGATCCCCCAAAGCACGTACATGATCCCCCAAAGCACCCACACGATCCCCCAAAGCACCCACACGATCCCCCAAAGCACCCACACGATACCCCAAAGCACCCACATGATCCCCCAAAGCACCCACATGATCCCCCAAAGCACCCACACGGTAACTCCATTAGTAGTGATGTAAACGGCGATTCCTCAGGTTGTATTGACCTTACCTACGATTACAGCCCCGGTTCCAGCAAACAAGGCAAAGATTGTGAAGAACACAAGTTGGTACGAGGCGACCAGGTGGTGAAGTAGTCCCTCACATTGTTCATCGGGGTTCACTGGATCATAAACACCACTCACAATGAACCAAACAAGGAAGAAGTTTCGGGTTAAAAATTCCGTTTCGGGCCGAGACGCAGCAAACTCGATGTGGGAAGCAGTGGAAGTAGAGAGGAAGAGGCTCAGATGGGATCGTGAGAGACCGTGAAAGGTTCACGTTACCTGTGAGAGAGGCAACGCTCCCTTTGGAGGAAGCAAGACGGATCGGGAGGATCTCGTGCTGCCCCGTGAGGCGACTCCGCACGGAAAGTGCAGGTTCGGGGTCTTTTCCTCGCCAAGGGAGGTTTCCCACGTCCTTCCATCGGACCGAGATCACAGCGGGTCTTTTTGACAGGTCTTGTCGCTCCAACTGCACCACCTCCACAAATGGCCAGTCACTGGTCACCTTGATGCACGACATTCACACACATGGGAAATTAAAATAACAAACTGTGCCGACGGCACAAAATTCCATTCCAACTTGGATCCCAACGCTTCCAGAACAAAATTCCATTCCAATTTGGATCCCAATGCTTCCAGAACCAAATTCCATTCCATTTTGGATCCCAACGCTTCCAGAACAAAATTCCATTACAATTTGGATCCCAACGCTTCCAGAACAAAATTCCATTCCAATTTGGATCCCAACGCTTCCAGAACAAAATTCCATTCCAATTTGGATCCCAACGCTTCCAGAACAAAATTCCATTCCAACTTGGATCCCAACGCTTCCAGAACAAAATTCCATTACAATTTGGATCCCAACGCTTCCAGAACAAAATTCCATTCCAATTTGGATCCCAACGCTTCCAGAACAAAATTCCATTCCAATTTGGATCCAAATGCTTCCAGAACAAAATTCCATTACAATTTGGATCCCAACGCTTCCAGAACAAAATTCCATTCCAATTTGGATCCCAACGCTTCCAGAACAAAATTCCATTACAATTTGGATCCAAACGCTTCCAGAACAAAATTCCATTATAATTTGGATCCCAACGTTTCCAGAACAAAATTCCATTCCAACTTGGATCCCAACGCTTCCAGAACAAAATTCCATTACAATTTGGATCCCAACATTTCCAGAACAAAATTCCATTCCAATTTGGATCCCAACGCTTCCAGAACAAAATTCCATTATAATTTGGATCCCAATGCTTCCAGAACAAAATTCCATTCCAATTTGGATCCCAACGCTTCGAGACAAAATTCCATTCCAATTTGGATCCCAACGCTTCCAGAACAAAATTCCATTCCAATTTGGATCTCAACGCTTCCAGAACAAAATTCCATTCCAATTTGGATCCCAACGCTTCCAGAACAAAATTCCATTCCAACTTGGATCCCAACGCTTCCAGAACAAAATTCCATTACAATTTGGATCCCAACATTTCCAGAACAAAATTCCATTCCAATTTGGATCCCAACGCTTCCAGAACAAAATTCCATTCCAATTTGGATCCCAATGCTTCCAGAACAAAATTCCATTCCAATTTGGATCCCAACGCTTCCAGAACAAAATTCCATTCCAATTTGGATCCCAACGCTTCCAGAACAAAATTCCATTCCAATTTGGATCCCAACGCTTCCAGAACGAAATTCCATTCCAATTTGGATCCCAACGCTTCCAGAACAAAATTCCATTCCAATTTGGATCCCAACGCTTCCAGAACAAAATTCCATTCCAATTTGGATCCCAACGCTTCCAGAACAAAATTCCATTCCAATTTGGATCCCAACGCTTCCAGAACAAAATTCCATTCCAATTTGGATCCCAACGCTTCCAGAACAAAATTCCATTCCAATTTGGATCCCAATGCTTCCAGAACAAAATTCCATTACAATTTGGATCCAAACGCTTCCAGAACAAAATTCCATTACAATTTGGATCCAAACGCTTCCAGAACAAAATTCCATTCCAATTTGGATCCCAACGCTTCCACAACAAAATTCCATTCCAATTTGGATCCCAATGCTTCCAGAACAAAATTCCATTCCAATTTGGATCCCAACGCTTCCAAAACAAAATTCCATTCCAATTTGGATCCCAACGCTTCCAGAACAAAATTCCATTCCAATTTGGATCCCAACGCTTCCAGAACAAAATTCCATTACAATTTGGATCCAAACGCTTCCAGAACAAAATTCCATTATAATTTGGATCCCAACGCTTCCAGAACAAAATTCCATTCCAACTTGGATCCCAACGCTTCCAGAACAAAATTCCATTACAATTTGGATCCCAACGTTTCCAGAACAAAATTCCATTCCAATTTGGATCCCAACGCTTCCAGAACAAAATTCCATTCCAATTTGGATCCCAATGCTTCCAGAACAAAATTCCATTCCAATTTGGATCCCAACGCTTTCAGAACAAAATTCCATTCCAATTTGGATCCCAACGCTTCCAGAACAAAATTCCATTCCAATTTGGATCCCAACGCTTCCAGAACAAAATTCCATTCCAATTTGGATCCCAACGCTTCCAGAACAAAATTCCATTCCAATTTGGATCCCAACGCTTCCAGAACAAAATCCCATTACAATTTGGATCCAAACGCTTCCAGAACAAAATTCCATTACAATTTGGATCCAAACGCTTCCAGAACAAAATTCCATTCCAATTTGGATCCCAACGCTTCCACAACAAAATTCCATTCCAATTTGGATCCCAACGCTTCCAGAACAAAATTCCATTCCAATTTGGATCCCAACGCTTCCAAAACAAAATTCCATTCCAATTTGGATCCCAACGCTTCCAGAACAAAATTCCATTCCAATTTGGATCCCAACGCTTCCAGAACAAAATTCCATTCCAATTTGGATCCGAACGCTTCCAAAACAAAATTCCATTCCAATTTGGATCCCAACGCTTCCAGAACAAAATTCCATTACAATTTGGATCCAAACGCTTCCAGAACAAAATTCCATTCCAACTTGGATCCCAACGCTTCCAGAACAAAATTCCATTACAATTTGGATCCCAACGTTTCCAGAACAAAATTCCATTCCAATTTGGATCCCAATGCTTCCAGAACAAAATTCCATTCCAATTTGGATCCCAACGCTTCCAGAACAAAATTCCATTCCAATTTGGATCCCAACGCTTCCAGAACAAAATTCCATTCCAATTTGGATCCCAACGCTTCCAGAACAAAATTCCATTCCAATTTGGATCCCAACGCTTCCAGAACAAAATTCCATTACAATTTGGATCCCAACGCTTCCAGAACAAAATTCCATTCCAATTTGGATCCCAACGCTTCCAGAACAAAATTCCATTCCAATTTGGATCCCAATGCTTCCAGAACAAAATTCCATTCCAATTTGGATCCCAACGCTTCCAGAACAAAATTCCATTCCAATTTGGATCCCAACGCTTCCAGAACAAAATTCCATTCCAATTTGGATCCCAACGCTTCCAGAACAAAATTCCATTACAATTTGGATCCCAACGCTTCCAGAACAAAATTCCATTACAATTTGGATCCCAACGCTTCCAGAACAAAATTCCATTACAATTTGGATCCCAACGCTTCCAGAAACGGAGACACACTCGGGAGGATTCATGTCGCTCTTGGGTTTCCAGGAGACGCCCTGCTCGGTCATGATCGACCTTCCCGAAAGGGTAATCCACCTGCCGAGCATGCTTTCATCTACATGCAATACCTGTTCACACTTTGTGACCTCAGTCATTTGGGATGGTCATGGAACGGTACTATTGAAAGGGCAATGCCATATAAAAACCCCAAACGAGGATGAAAAAGGTCTCGCTTGCCATCTCACCACCTCAGTACAACGACCCGGGCCGACACGTCTCTTCACCGACGGGTTCCATCAATCAGCATGTTGTACTTCACACACATATTGCATGTATATATATATATATATTTAATTTTGTTTGCTCTGTGTCCTTCAAAAGCGTTCCTGCTGTCGTAAAATTAATAAACGTCTCCGCTGGAACCACTGCCTCAAGTTCCCATTCCTGCTTCTTCTTCTTCAACACCAGAAAGGGCTTTTGAAAGAGGTAACTCAACGACTAAACAGACACAAATTTTTGTTCCAAGTGTATCGATTACGATACCTTTTCAAAAGGTACCATGATTATTTGTATTATTCCACAAGAGCAGGAACTGTATTAAAGCTCCAACTGCTTCTTCTTCTTCAGATGACATGCATGTGCATACTCGTATGTACATCTCCTTTAACTAACAAGAAATGATCATGTGAAACCATCCCAACATCTTTCTTTTCTTCAGTCGCCGTACCCTTCCTCCCGTCCATACAATCTTGTGGTGGGGCAGTTGCCCTGAGACAACTTGCCTTCGCCTTTCCAACTGAAGTTGCTTCCACAAATTCCACAAAATTTATTAGTGTCCTTGTGTTTTATACTTCTCCCACCCCCTCCCCCCCCCTTCCCACGCCTCCTCCCCCCAAGCCCTCTCCCTCCCACAGATCTCCCGATGTCCCTGCTCTCAAATGTTGTGTTTGTGCTTCCCCATCTCTCCCCATATTGTCTACCACTACCCTCATTATATGTTTTATGTGTCTGTTTGATTTTTTTTGTGTGATAAATGTTAGCTCTTTCACGAGCCTCGATCCTGTGTACAAAAAAAGAAAAAAAAAAAAGCTCGGAGCAACTGTGCGTCTGCCCTCAGAAGAGCCAAGAAATGTTTTCTGCGACATTTTCGTCAAACATACCTGCAGACTATCCAGCACAGCGTTCGTGGCATAGACCTCGAGCTCGGCCTTGGGTTGTCCCACGGACAGGAGCAACTGTGGGATCGGCAGGTAGAACGCAGGGTGGAACGGAACCTTCACGGATACGATCTCGGGAATCGCCTGCCGGGGATTCGAGACCGGCGTTCCGTGGATCAGCACCGAAGTGGATCGCCGGCTCAGGGCCTGGCGCTGCGCCGAGGAGACCGGAGCCGGAAGGGGCGAGACCTCACAATTGTGATGTCCTACAACGACAAAAAGGTCACGACCATAGCAATGAGGAACAGAGTCATCAGCATTTGGTTGGTATCAACCCAAGAAAATCATTTCGGATAAAGATAAACATCAGGCCAAATCAACCCTGTACGTATGGAATATAAAAATACCGGAAAAACGTAAATAGGACCAACAAATTTCACCCACAATGCCATGCAAGCAACTCACTGGGCCACATGCTTAAGGGAACAGCTTTGTGGGATTTTAACCTTTGTCGCAAACTTGAGGACAGCCGGCTCACCACCACAATACAATGGCATGCTTTAACAACATTGTTTTTGTGTACAGAATCAAGGATCGTGGAGGAGAGACAACACTGAACACATCAGGACGTAACAGAATAAAAGGAACAACATGGAGGGAAAGGTGGGGGGGGGGGGGGGGGGGCGAGGGAGGAATTTGCACAGAAGGAAACTCGGGACAGGAAAACTGGGGAAAAAAATCGGATTTGTGAAGGAAAATAATATAAAACAAAACTTGGAGGATTTTAACTGAAGAACAAATTTCCACCTCATCCATTTTTTTTTTTGCCAAAAGTTAAGAATCCTTCGATCATCTCATGTGGCCATGTCCCTGTCGAAGTATATATGGATTATTGTTGGCTGTCCTGCTGCGATATGGGATAAGCATTCCTGAACACGTGATACTGATATCACAACTCACTCTTCATGACAGGAAAGAAGAATGGAAAGACAAACAATATCACGAGAACATGTTCTTACCATGTTTAAAACAACTAGGGCATGCCCGTACTATATATAAGCTAGGACGTGCCCGTACGTGGGTGCCCGTTCCTTGCCAAAAAAAAAAAAAAAAAAAAAAAATTTGTGTAGGGGTGTGTGTGTGTAAACATCCTAGGGCGTGCCCGTACGTGGGTGCAAAAAAACATGCGTGCAAACAACAACAACAAAAAAAAACTTTGAAACCACGTGGCAGTAACGACCACAGAACCCCCCCCCCCCTCTATTTACATGAATGGTTTGGTCCATTCGCAACGACCACAGAACCCCCCCCTCTATTTACATGCAATAGTTTGGTCCAAAGCGAACGGCTTGCAGTGTTTGGTAAAGAAATCGCCATAGCTCGGTAACTACTTCTCCGATTAATATGAAACCTTGAAAAGGCACATCCTCGGGTCCCCAGCAATATACCTGGCAAGTTTAAAGTATATCGGACCGGTAGTTGTCGAGAAACAGCGGTCACAGACAAACATACACACATACACACATACACACATACACACAGAGATTAATGGAATTATAGATAGATATCTTCCTTGTAACCTATTTTTAACCCATCACGTGCCGACCTTTCCTACTTCAACCCGTCATGCCGACCTTTCCTACTTCAACCCGTCATGCCGACCTTTCCTACTTCAACCCATCACTTGCCGACCTTTCCTACGTCAACCCGTCATGCCGACCTTTCCTCCCTCAACCCATCAAGCCGACCTTTCCTCCCTCAACCCATCAAGCCGACCTTTCCTCCTACAACCCATCATACTGACCTTTCCTCCCTCAACCCATCATACTGACCTTTCCTCCCTCAACCCGTCATACTGACCTTTCCTCCTTCAACCGGCCACGCCAACCTTTCCTCCCTCAACCCGTCATGCCGACCTTTCCTCCTTCAACCGGCCACGCCGACCTTTCCTCCTTCAACCGGCCACGCCGACCTTTCCTCCCTCAACCCATCAAGCCGACCTTTCCTCCTTCAACCGGCCACGCCGACCTTTCCTCCCTCAACCCATCAAGCCGACCTTTCCTCCCTCAACCGACCACGCCGACCTTTCCTCCCTCAACCCATCAAGCCGACCTTTCCTACTTCAACTGGCCACGCCGACCTTTCCTCCCTCAACCAGTCATGCCAACCTTTCCTCCTTCAACCGGCCACGCCAACCTTTCCTCCCTCAACCCGTCATGCCGACCGTTCCTCCCTCAACCCGTCAAGCTAACCTTTCCTCCTACAACCCGTCATACTGACCTTTCCTCCCTCAACCCGTCATACTGACCTTTCCTCCTTCAACCGGCCACGCCAACCTTTCCTCCCTCAACCCGTCATGCCGACCTTTCCTCCCTCAACCCGTCATACTGACCTTTCCTCCTTCAACCGGCCACGCCAACCTTTCCTCCCTCAACCCGTCATGCCGACCTTTCCTCCCTCAACCCGTCAAGCTAACCTTTCCTCCTACAACCCGTCATACTGACCTTTCCTCCCTCAACCCGTCATACTGACCTTTCCTCCCTCAACCCGTCATACTGACCTTTCCTCCCTCAACCCGTCATACTGACCTTTCCTCCCTCAACCCGTCATACTGACCTTAACTCCCTCACCCCGTCATACTGACCTTTCCTCCCACAACCCGTCATACTGACCTTTCGTCCCTCAACCCGTCATACTGACCTTTCCTCCTACAACCCGTCATATTGACCTTTCCTCCCTCAACCCGTCATACTGACCTTTCCTCCCTCAACCCGTCATGCCGACCTTTCCTCCCTCAACCCGTCATGCCGACCTTTCCTCCCTCAACCCGTCATGCCGACCTTTCCTCCCTCAACCCGTCATGCCGACCTTTCCTCCCTCAACCCATCATGCTGACCTTTCCTCCTACAACCCGTCATGCTGACCTTTCCTCCTACAACCTGTCATGCTGACCTTTCCTCCCTCAACCGTCATGCTGACCTTTCCTCCTACAACCCGTCATGCTGACCTTTCCTCCCTCAACCCGTCATACTGACCTTTCCTCCCTCAACCCGTCAAGCTAACCTTTCCTCCTACAACCCGTCATACTGAGCTTTCCACCCTCAACCCGTCATACTGACCGTTCCTCCCTCAACCCGTCATGCCGACCTTTCCTCCCTCAACCCGTCATGCCGACCTTTCCTCCTTCAACCCGTCATGCCGACCTTTCTTCCCTCAACCCGTCATGCCGACTGTTCCTTCCTCAACCCGTCATGCCGACCTTTCCTCCTTCAACCCGTCATGCCGACCTTTCCTCCCTCAACCCGTAATGCCGACCTTTCCTCCCTCAACCCGTCATGCCGACCTTTCATCCTCAACCCGTAATGCTGACCTTTCCTCCCTCAACCCGTCATACTGACCTTTCCTCCCTCAACCCGTAATGCCGACCTTTCCTCCTTCAACCCGTCATGCCGACCTTTCCTCCTTCAACTCGTCATGCCGACCTTTCCTCCCTCAATCCGTCATGCCGACCTTTCCTCCCTCAACCCGTCATGCCGACCTTTCCTCCTTCAACCCGTCATGCCGACCTTTCTTCCCTCAACCCGTCATGCTGACCGTTCCTTCCTCAACCCGTCATGCCGACCGTTCCTCCTTCAACCCGTCATGCCGACCTTTCCTCCCTCAACCCGTCATGCCGACCTTTCCTCCCTCAACCCGTCATGCCGACCTTTCCTCCTTCAACCCGTCATGCCGACCTTTCCTCCCTCAACCCGTCATGCCGACCTTTCCTCCCTCAACCCGTCATGCTGACCTTTCCTCCCTCAACCCGTCATGCTGACCTTTCCTCCTTCAACCCGTCATGCCGACCTTTCCTCCCTCAACCCGTAATGCCGACCTTTCCTCCCTCAACCCGTCATGCCGACCTTTCCTCCCTCAACCCGTAATGCCGACCTTTCCTCCCTCAACCCGTAATGCCGACCTTTCCTCCCTCAACCCGTAATGCCGACCTTTCCTCCCTCAACCCGTCATGCTGACCTTTCCTCCTTCAACCCGTCATGCCGACCTTTCCTCCCTCAACCCGTCATGCCGACCTTTCCTCCCTCAACCCGTCATGCCGACCTTTCCTCCTTCAACCCGTCATGCCGACCTTTCCTCCTTCAACCCGTCATGCTGACCTTTCCTCCCTCAACCCATCATGCTGACCTTTCCTCCCTCAACCCGTCATGCTGACCTTTCCTCCCTCAACCCGTAATGCCGAAAACAAAACCTCCTTCTACCTCCAGTGGCAAAGATAATAAAGGGTTAAGGAATGTAAGATCCATATTAATTATAAATGTTGGAGGTATCCATAATGACCTACCAGTGGTGGGGTTGAACGAGGCCTTGATGCTGAAAACATCTGTTGCAGGTGGTTCAGTCGAGTCGGCAAACCGGATGTGGCAGTGCAGGGTGGAGGGCAAGGCGTGATGGTCCAACACAGCCCGCTGAGGGTCTGTGCACTTACCTGGAAACAGTACAGGAGAGCAAACGTGAAGCAGGTGCACAAGATCTTGTTAACTAGGAAACGATGCAGTTGGGTGACGTACCAGGCCCAAAAACCCATCGTAGACGAAGAGAGCGAGAGGTCTTTGCTCACCACTCAGGTTCATCTCTGTGTCACCAATGATGATGGTGATGTGGGATGGGTTGGCTTGGGGGACATTAGTGAGCAATTCCACTGAAGAAAATGCGCATATCCTCTGCACTGGAAGCACTACCACCTGTATAGGTATATACATACACATGCTGTCACACCTCAAATACTTTACCATTCATCCATTGATGCACATTACAGGATGTGTAAATCACAGAGCTCCTCCATGAGCATCCAAATCCCTGTGGACGCGGCGCCACCCTCACTTTCCCGAGTTATGGAGATGTAAACAAATGGGAATAACAACAATAAGGGAGCGGTGGAGCAATGAAAAATTCCCGAGGGAGGTTAAGGGGTCGATGCAGGGCACATTGCGCCATCTTGTGTACCGAGTCCGGAGACGCTCTCCGAGGAAGGACAACCGTTCAGACGTCGTTTCGTGGATCACTCGACTAACTGACCTCACGGTGAGTGTGAAACGTCCCAGACATCGTGTAATGAACCACGGCCGAGCCAGGGCTCCGTGCCATGGCCACGCCGCACTTTGGGTCGACCCAGAGGACCGCATCGTCTGACGAGTTCCACACGCCGCGAGTACCTGACACGGGTGACAGGGGAGTCGTGCGTCCCCAAGCAAATGACCAAACAGGAAGAGCGCAGAGTGAGGAGGAGAGGAATCACTGAAACTAGCAAGCAAGATGGTAACCTACATGAGGGTTGGGAATGGTTAATGGGGTAATAAAGGGTCAATGGGGTAATAAAGGGTCAATGGGGTAATAAAGAGTTTGGGAAGGGTTAATGGGGGTAATAAAGGGTTGGGAAGGGTAAATGGGGTAATAAAGGGTTGGGAAGGGTAAATGGGGTAATAAAGGGTTGGGAAGGATTAATGTGGAAATAAAGGGTTGGAAAGTGTTAATGGGGGTAATAAAGATCATGGATCAGGATGGGGGATGACACGAGAGTGCGGTGCACTGCTCACGACGCCATGGAGGGAGAATTGAGACGAAAGACAGATTTACTCAATCAGGTTAGAGATCGCTCACCATTTTACAATCAATCATGATGCAAACGAGTCTCAAATGTCCAGTCTCGTAGAAGAGCAGTAAAACCAGGAAATAGTAATTAAATAAAATAAAAAAAGAAAATCACAGAAATGGAAATGATAAAATTAAGATGGTGCACGATGGATCGATCTACAAACTGTTACAAAATGGTGTGTCCTTCATGGACACGTGACTTATAAAAGTGAGGAACCCTCGTGCAGGAGCTCATGCAGATATGACAAAAGGAACGGACATCCAGGAAATATGGCATAAGAACCCACCATCGGGTGAATCGAGGAGCGAGTCGAGGCAAATCACATCTCCCTGGGTCATGGGGTCCAGCACTTCAGGGCCTATCGCATGTCCCACAGGAACCGGGATGTAATCCGTCAGACCCGACGTCGTGGAGTCTTCGACACACAGCAGTGTGAGTCCTACACCAACGGCTCTCACCATGAAAGTACCGTTTGTGGCTCCGCGGTTGATTTGTAACAAATCATCTCTGAGTGCAAGAAAACAATGGAAGAAGCATTTTGTATTTTTATGTAAAGGGAAGAAGGAAAGAAAATGGTGAGGAATAATCTGAACTGAGAAATGGGGTTCAGAAATGATAGATAATGGTGAGGAGTAATCTGTACTGAGAGATGGGGTTCAGAAATGATAGAAAATGGTGAGGAATAATCTGTACTGAGAGATGGCGTTCAGAAATGATAGATAATGGTGAGGAGTAATCTGCACTGAGAGATGGCGTTCAGAAATGATAGATAATGGTGAGGAATAATCTGTACTGAGAGATGGCGTTCAGAAATGATAGATAATGGTGAGGAATAATCTGCACTGAGAGATGGGGTTCAGAAATGATAGATAATGGTGAGGAATAATCTGTACTGAGAGATGGCGTTCAGAAATGATAGATAATGGTGAGGAATAATCTGCACTGAGAGATGGGGTTCAGAAATGATAGAAAATGGTGAGGAATAATCTGTACTGAGAGATGGCGTTCAGAAATGATAGATAATGGTGAGGAATAATCTGTACTGAGAGATGGCGTTCAGAAATGATAGATAATGGTGAGGAATAATCTGTACTGAGAGATGGGGTTCAGAAATGATAGATAATGGTGAGGAATAATCTGCACTGAGAGATGGGGTTCAGAAATGATAGATAATGGTGAGGAATAATCTGTACTGAGAGATGGGGTTCAGAAATGATAGATAATGGTGAGGAATAATCTGTACTGAGAGATGGCGTTCAGAAATGATAGATAATGGTGAGGAATAATCTGTACTGAGAGATGGGGTTCAGAAATGATAGATAATGGTGAGGAATAATCTGAACTGAGAGATGGGGTTCAGAAATGATAGATAATGGTGAGGAATAATCTGTACTGAGAGATGGGGTTCAGAAATGATAGAAAATGGTGAGGAATAATCTGTACTGAGAGATGGGGTTCAGAAATGATAGAAAATGGTGAGGAATAATCTGAACTGAGAGATGGGGTTCAGAAATGATAGATAATGGTGAGGAATAATCTGTACTGAGAGATGGTGTTCAGAAATGATAGATAATGGTGAGGAATAATCTGTACTGAGAGATGGCGTTCAGAAATGATAGATAATGGTGAGGAATAATCTGTACTGAGAGATGGGGTTCAGAAATGATAGATAATGGTGAGGAATAATCTGCACTGAGAGATGGGGTTCAGAAATGATAGATAATGGTGAGGAATAATCTGTACTGAGAGATGGGGTTCAGAAATGATAGAAAATGGTGAGGAATAATCTGTACTGAGAGATGGGGTTCAGAAATGATAGAAAATGGTGAGGAATAATCTGTACTGAGAGATGGGGTTCAGAAATGATAGAAAATGGTGAGGAATAATCTGTACTGAGAGATGGGGTTCAGAAATGATAGATAATGGTGAGGAATAATCTGAACTGAGAGATGGTGTTCAGAAATGATAGATAATGGTGAGGAATAATCTGTACTGAGAGATGGCGTTCAGAAATGATAGATAATGGTGAGGAATAATCTGAACTGAGAGATGGCGTTCAGAAATGATAGATAATGGTGAGGAATAATCTGTACTGAGAGATGGGGTTCAGCAATGATAGATAATGGTGAGGAATAATCTGAACTGAGAGATGGCGTTCAGAAATGATAGATAATGGTGAGGAATAATCTGTACTGAGAGATGGCGTTCAGAAATGATAGATAATGGTGAGGAATAATCTGCACTGAGAGATGGGGTTCAGAAATGATAGAAAATGGTGAGGAATAATCTGTACTGAGAGATGGGGTTCAGAAATGATAGAAAATGGTGAGGAATAATCTGTACTGAGAGATGGGGTTCAGAAATGATAGATAATGGTGAGGAATAATCTGTACTGAGAGATGGGGTTCAGAAATGATAGATAATGGTGAGGAATTATCTGAACTGAGAAATGGGGTTCAGAAATGATAGATAATGGTGAGGAATAATCTGTACTGAGAGATGGGGTTCAGAAATGATAGATAATGGTGAGGAATTATCTGAACTGAGAAATGGGGTTCAGAAATGGAGATAATGGTGAGGAATAATCTGTACTGAGAGATGGCTTTCAGAAATGATAGAAAATGGTGAGGAATAATCTGTACTGAGAGATGGGGTTCAGAAATGATAGATAATGGTGAGGAATAATCTGTACTGAGAGATGGCGTTCAGAAATGATAGCTAATGGTGAGGAATAATCTGTACTGAGAGATGGCGTTCAGAAATGATAGAAAATGGTGAGGAATAATCTGAACTGAGAGATGGCGTTCAGAAATGATAGATAATGGTGAGGAATAATCTGTACTGAGAGATGGGGTTAAGAAATGATAGAAAATGGTGAGGAATAATCTGTACTGAGAGATGGCGTTCAGAAATGATAGAAAATGGTGAGGAATAATCTGTACTGAGAGATGGGGTTAAGAAATGATAGAAAATGGTGAGGAATAATCTGTACTGAGAGATGGCGTTCAGAAATGATAGAAAATGGTGAGGAATAATCTGAACTGAGAGATGGCGTTCAGAAATGATAGAAAATGGTGAGGAATAATCTGTACTGAGAGATGGGGTTCAGAAATGATAGAAAATGGTGAGGAATAATCTGTACTGAGAGATGGGGTTCAGAAATGATAGATAATGGTGAGGAATTATCTGAACTGAGAAATGGGGTTCAGAAATGGAGATAATGGTGAGGAATAATCTGTACTGAGAGATGGCGTTCAGAAATGATAGAAAATGGTGAGGAATAATCTGCACTGAGAGATGGGGTTCAGCAATGATAGAAAATGGTGAGGAATAATCTGTACTGAGAGATGGCTTTCAGAAATGATAGAAAATGGTGAGGAATAATCTGTACTGAGAGATGGCGTTCAGAAATGATAGATAATGGTGAGGAATAATCTGCACTGAGAGATGGGGTTCAGAAATGATAGAAAATGGTGAGGAATAATCTGTACTGAGAGATGGCGTTCAGAAATGATAGATAATGGTGAGGAATAATCTGTACTGAGAGATGGGGTTCAGAAATGATAGATAATGGTGAGGAATAATCTGTACTGAGAGATGGGGTTCAGAAATGATAGATAATGGTGAGGAATAATCTGTACTGAGAGATGGGGTTCAGAAATGATAGATAATGGTGAGGAATTATCTGAACTGAGAAATGGGGTTCAGAAATGGAGATAATGGTGAGGAATAATCTGTACTGAGAGATGGCTTTCAGAAATGATAGAAAATGGTGAGGAATAATCTGTACTGAGAGATGGCGTTCAGAAATGATAGAAAATGGTGAGGAATAATCTGCACTGAGAGATGGGGTTCAGCAATGATAGAAAATGGTGAGGAATAATCTGTACTGAGAGATGGGGTTCAGAAATGATAGATAATGGTGAGGAATAATCTGTACTGAGAGATGGCTTTCAGAAATGATAGAAAATGGTGAGGAATAATCTGTACTGAGAGATGGCGTTCAGAAATGATAGATAATGGTGAGGAATAATCTGCACTGAGAGATGGCGTTCAGAAATGATAGAAAATGGTGAGGAATAATCTGCACTGAGAGATGGGGTTCAGCAATGATAGAAAATGGTGAGGAATAATCTGTACTGAGAGATGGGGTTCAGAAATGATAGAAAATGGTGAGGAATAATCTGTACTGAGAGATGGCGTTCAGAAATGATAGATAATGGTGAGGAATAATCTGCACTGAGAGATGGCGTTCAGAAATGATAGAAAATGGTGAGGAATAATCTGTACTGAGAGATGGGGTTCAGAAATGATAGAAAATGGTGAGGAATAATCTGTACTGAGAGATGGTGTTCAGAAATGATAGATAATGGTGAGGAATAATCTGCACTGAGAGATGGCGTTCAGAAATGATAGAAAATGGTGAGGAATAATCTGCACTGAGAGATGGGGTTCAGCAATGATAGAAAATGGTGAGGAATAATCTGTACTGAGAGATGGGGTTCAGAAATGATAGAAAATGGTGAGGAATAATCTGTACTGAGAGATGGCGTTCAGAAATGATAGATAATGGTGAGGAATAATCTGCACTGAGAGATGGCGTTCAGAAATGATAGAAAATGGTGAGGAATAATCTGTACTGAGAGATGGGGTTCAGAAATGATAGATAATGGTGAGGAATAATCTGTACTGAGAGATGGGGTTCAGAAATGATAGATAATGGTGAGGAATAATCTGCACTGAGAGATGGGGTTCAGCAATGATAGATAATGGTGAGGAATAATCTGCACTGAGAGATGGGGTTCAGCAATGATAGATAATGGTGAGGAATAATCTGTACTGAGAGATGGGGTTCAGCAATGATAGATAATGGTGAGGAATAATCTGAACTGAGAGATGGGGTTCAGAAATGATAGAAAATGGTGAGGAATAATCTGTACTGAGAGATGGGGTTCAGAAATGATAGAAAATGGTGAGGAATAATCTGTACTGAGAGATGGCGTTCAGAAATGATAGATAATGGTGAGGAATAATCTGTACTGAGAGATGGGGTTCAGCAATGATAGATAATGGTGAGGAATAATCTGTACTGAGAGATGGCGTTCAGAAATGATAGATAATGGTGAGGAATAATCTGAACTGAGAGATGGCGTTCAGAAATGATAGATAATGGTGAGGAATAATCTGAACTGAGAGATGGGGTTCAGCAATGATAGAAAATGGTGAGGAATAATCTGAACTGAGAGATGGGGTTCAGAAATGATAGATAATGGTGAGGAATAATCTGAACTGAGAGATGGCGTTCAGAAATGATAGATAATGGTGAGGAATAATCTGAACTGAGAGATGGCGTTCAGAAATGATAGATAATGGTGAGGAATAATCTGAACTGAGAGATGGGGTTCAGAAATGATAGATAATGGTGAGGAATAATCTGTACTGAGAGATGGGGTTCAGAAATGATAGATAATGGTGAGGAATAATCTGTACTGAGAGATGGGGTTCAGAAATGATAGAAAATGGTGAGGAATAATCTGAACTGAGAGATGGCGTTCAGAAATGATAGAAAATGGTGAGGAGTAATCTGTACTGAGAGACGGGGTTCAGAAATGATAGAAAATGGTGAGGAATAATCTGTACTGAGAGATGGCGTTCAGAAATGATAGATAATGGTGAGGAATAATCTGTACTGAGAGATGGGGTTCAGAAATGATAGATAATGGTGAGGAATAATCTGTACTGAGAGATGGGGTTCAGAAATGATAGATAATGGTGAGGAATAATCTGTACTGAGAGATGGGGTTCAGAAATGATAGATAATGGTGAGGAATAATCTGAACTGAGAGATGGCGTTCAGAAATGATAGATAATGGTGAGGAATAATCTGAACTGAGAGATGGGGTTCAGAAATGATAGATAATGGTGAGGAATAATCTGAACTGAGAGATGGGGTTCAGAAATGATAGATAATGGTGAGGCATAATCTGAACTGAGAGATGGGGTTCAGAAATGATAGATAATGGTGAGGAATAATCTGAACTGAGAGATGGCGTTCAGAAATGATAGATAATGGTGAGGAATAATCTGTACTGAGAGATGGCGTTCAGCAATGATAGATAATGGTGAGGAATAATCTGTACTGAGAGATGGCGTTCAGAAATGACAGATAATGGTGAGGAATAATCTGAACTGAGAGATGGCGTTCAGAAATGATAGATAATGGTGAGGAATAATCTGAACTGAGAGATGGGGTTCAGAAATGATAGATAATGGTGAGGAATAATCTGTACTGAGAGATGGCGTTCAGCAATGATAGATAATGGTGAGGAATAATCTGTACTGAGAGATGGCGTTCAGAAATGACAGATAATGGTGAGGAATAATCTGAACTGAGAGATGGGGTTCAGAAATGATAGATAATGGTGAGGAATAATCTGAACTGAGAGATGGGGTTCAGAAATGATAGATAATGGTGAGGAATAATCTGAACTGAGAGATGGCGTTCAGAAATGATAGATAATGGTGAGGAATAATCTGAACTGAGAGATGGCGTTCAGAAATGATAGATAATGGTGAGGAATAATCTGAACTGAGAGATGGCGTTCAGAAATGATAGATAATGGTGAGGAATAATCTGAACTGAGAGATGGCGTTCAGAAATGATAGATAATGGTGAGGAATAATCTGTACTGAGAAATGGCGTTCAGAAATGATAGAAAATGGTGAGGAATAATCTGTACTGAGAGATGGGGTTCAGAAATGATAGAAAATGGTGAGGAATAATCTGTACTGAGAGATGGCGTTCAGAAATGATAGAAAATGGTGAGGAATAATCTGTACTGAGAGATGGCGTTCAGAAATGATAGATAATGGTGAGGAATAATCTGAACTGAGAGATGGGGTTCAGAAATGATAGAAAATGGTGAGGAATAATCTGTACTGAGAGATGGCGTTCAGAAATGATAGAAAATGGTGAGGAATAATCTGTACTGAGAGATGGGGTTCAGAAATGATAGAAAATGGTGAGGAATAATCTGTACTGAGAGATGGCGTTCAGAAATGATAGAAAATGGTGAGGAATAATCTGTACTGAGAGATGGGGTTCAGAAATGATAGAAAATGGTGAGGAATAATCTGTACTGAGAGATGGCGTTCAGAAATGATAGAAAATGGTGAGGAATAATCTGTACTGAGAGATGGGGTTCAGAAATGATAGATAATGGTGAGGAATAATCTGTACTGAGAGATGGGTTCAGAAATGATAGATAATGGTGAGGAATAATCTGTACTGAGAGATGGGTTCAGAAATGATAGAAAATGGTGAGGAATAATCTGAACTGAGAGATGGGGTTCAGAAATGATAGATAATGGTGAGGAATAATCTGAACTGAGAGATGGGGTTCAGAAATGATAGATAATGGTGAGGAATAATCTGTACTGAGAGATGGCGTTCAGAAATGATAGATAATGGTGAGGAATAATCTGAACTGAGAGATGGCGTTCAGAAATGGAGATAATGGTGAGGAATAATCTGTACTGAGAGATGGCGTTCAGAAATGATAGATAATGGTGAGGAATAATCTGTACTGAGAAATGGGGTTCAGAAATGGAGATAATGGTGAGGAATAATCTGTACTGAGAGATGGGGTTCAGAAATGATAGATAATGGTGAGGAATAATCTGAACTGAGAGATGGGGTTCAGAAATGATAGATAATGGTGAGGAATAATCTGTACTGAGAGATGGCGTTCAGAAATGATAGATAATGGTGAGGAATAATCTGAACTGAGAGATGGCGTTCAGAAATGGAGATAATGGTGAGGAATAATCTGTACTGAGAGATGGCGTTCAGAAATGATAGATAATGGTGAGGAATAATCTGCACTGAGAGATGGGGTTCAGAAATGATAGATAATGGTGAGGAATAATCTGTACTGAGAGATGGGGTTCAGAAATGATAGATAATGGTGAGGAATAATCTGTACTGAGAGATGGCGTTCAGAAATGATAGAAAATGGTGAGGAATAATCTGTACTGAGAGATGGGGTTAAGAAATGATAGAAAATGGTGAGGAATAATCTGTACTGAGAGATGGCGTTCAGAAATGATAGAAAATGGTGAGGAATAATCTGAACTGAGAGATGGCGTTCAGAAATGATAGAAAATGGTGAGGAATAATCTGTACTGAGAGATGGGGTTCAGAAATGATAGAAAATGGTGAGGAATAATCTGTACTGAGAGATGGGGTTCAGAAATGATAGATAATGGTGAGGAATTATCTGAACTGAGAAATGGGGTTCAGAAATGGAGATAATGGTGAGGAATAATCTGTACTGAGAGATGGCGTTCAGAAATGATAGAAAATGGTGAGGAATAATCTGCACTGAGAGATGGGGTTCAGCAATGATAGAAAATGGTGAGGAATAATCTGTACTGAGAGATGGCTTTCAGAAATGATAGAAAATGGTGAGGAATAATCTGTACTGAGAGATGGCGTTCAGAAATGATAGATAATGGTGAGGAATAATCTGCACTGAGAGATGGGGTTCAGAAATGATAGAAAATGGTGAGGAATAATCTGTACTGAGAGATGGCGTTCAGAAATGATAGATAATGGTGAGGAATAATCTGTACTGAGAGATGGGGTTCAGAAATGATAGATAATGGTGAGGAATAATCTGTACTGAGAGATGGGGTTCAGAAATGATAGATAATGGTGAGGAATAATCTGTACTGAGAGATGGGGTTCAGAAATGATAGATAATGGTGAGGAATTATCTGAACTGAGAAATGGGGTTCAGAAATGGAGATAATGGTGAGGAATAATCTGTACTGAGAGATGGCTTTCAGAAATGATAGAAAATGGTGAGGAATAATCTGTACTGAGAGATGGCGTTCAGAAATGATAGAAAATGGTGAGGAATAATCTGCACTGAGAGATGGGGTTCAGCAATGATAGAAAATGGTGAGGAATAATCTGTACTGAGAGATGGGGTTCAGAAATGATAGATAATGGTGAGGAATAATCTGTACTGAGAGATGGCTTTCAGAAATGATAGAAAATGGTGAGGAATAATCTGTACTGAGAGATGGCGTTCAGAAATGATAGATAATGGTGAGGAATAATCTGCACTGAGAGATGGCGTTCAGAAATGATAGAAAATGGTGAGGAATAATCTGCACTGAGAGATGGGGTTCAGCAATGATAGAAAATGGTGAGGAATAATCTGTACTGAGAGATGGGGTTCAGAAATGATAGAAAATGGTGAGGAATAATCTGTACTGAGAGATGGCGTTCAGAAATGATAGATAATGGTGAGGAATAATCTGCACTGAGAGATGGCGTTCAGAAATGATAGAAAATGGTGAGGAATAATCTGTACTGAGAGATGGGGTTCAGAAATGATAGAAAATGGTGAGGAATAATCTGTACTGAGAGATGGCGTTCAGAAATGATAGATAATGGTGAGGAATAATCTGCACTGAGAGATGGCGTTCAGAAATGATAGAAAATGGTGAGGAATAATCTGCACTGAGAGATGGGGTTCAGCAATGATAGAAAATGGTGAGGAATAATCTGTACTGAGAGATGGGGTTCAGAAATGATAGAAAATGGTGAGGAATAATCTGTACTGAGAGATGGCGTTCAGAAATGATAGATAATGGTGAGGAATAATCTGCACTGAGAGATGGCGTTCAGAAATGATAGAAAATGGTGAGGAATAATCTGTACTGAGAGATGGGGTTCAGAAATGATAGATAATGGTGAGGAATAATCTGTACTGAGAGATGGGGTTCAGAAATGATAGATAATGGTGAGGAATAATCTGCACTGAGAGATGGGGTTCAGCAATGATAGATAATGGTGAGGAATAATCTGCACTGAGAGATGGGGTTCAGCAATGATAGATAATGGTGAGGAATAATCTGTACTGAGAGATGGGGTTCAGCAATGATAGATAATGGTGAGGAATAATCTGAACTGAGAGATGGGGTTCAGAAATGATAGAAAATGGTGAGGAATAATCTGTACTGAGAGATGGGGTTCAGAAATGATAGAAAATGGTGAGGAATAATCTGTACTGAGAGATGGCGTTCAGAAATGATAGATAATGGTGAGGAATAATCTGTACTGAGAGATGGGGTTCAGCAATGATAGATAATGGTGAGGAATAATCTGTACTGAGAGATGGCGTTCAGAAATGATAGATAATGGTGAGGAATAATCTGAACTGAGAGATGGCGTTCAGAAATGATAGATAATGGTGAGGAATAATCTGAACTGAGAGATGGGGTTCAGCAATGATAGAAAATGGTGAGGAATAATCTGAACTGAGAGATGGGGTTCAGAAATGATAGATAATGGTGAGGAATAATCTGAACTGAGAGATGGCGTTCAGAAATGATAGATAATGGTGAGGAATAATCTGAACTGAGAGATGGCGTTCAGAAATGATAGATAATGGTGAGGAATAATCTGAACTGAGAGATGGGGTTCAGAAATGATAGATAATGGTGAGGAATAATCTGTACTGAGAGATGGGGTTCAGAAATGATAGATAATGGTGAGGAATAATCTGTACTGAGAGATGGGGTTCAGAAATGATAGAAAATGGTGAGGAATAATCTGAACTGAGAGATGGCGTTCAGAAATGATAGAAAATGGTGAGGAGTAATCTGTACTGAGAGACGGGGTTCAGAAATGATAGAAAATGGTGAGGAATAATCTGTACTGAGAGATGGCGTTCAGAAATGATAGATAATGGTGAGGAATAATCTGTACTGAGAGATGGGGTTCAGAAATGATAGATAATGGTGAGGAATAATCTGTACTGAGAGATGGGGTTCAGAAATGATAGATAATGGTGAGGAATAATCTGTACTGAGAGATGGGGTTCAGAAATGATAGATAATGGTGAGGAATAATCTGAACTGAGAGATGGCGTTCAGAAATGATAGATAATGGTGAGGAATAATCTGAACTGAGAGATGGGGTTCAGAAATGATAGATAATGGTGAGGAATAATCTGAACTGAGAGATGGGGTTCAGAAATGATAGATAATGGTGAGGAATAATCTGAACTGAGAGATGGGGTTCAGAAATGATAGATAATGGTGAGGAATAATCTGAACTGAGAGATGGCGTTCAGAAATGATAGATAATGGTGAGGAATAATCTGTACTGAGAGATGGCGTTCAGCAATGATAGATAATGGTGAGGAATAATCTGTACTGAGAGATGGCGTTCAGAAATGACAGATAATGGTGAGGAATAATCTGAACTGAGAGATGGCGTTCAGAAATGATAGATAATGGTGAGGAATAATCTGAACTGAGAGATGGGGTTCAGAAATGATAGATAATGGTGAGGAATAATCTGTACTGAGAGATGGCGTTCAGCAATGATAGATAATGGTGAGGAATAATCTGTACTGAGAGATGGCGTTCAGAAATGACAGATAATGGTGAGGAATAATCTGAACTGAGAGATGGGGTTCAGAAATGATAGATAATGGTGAGGAATAATCTGAACTGAGAGATGGGGTTCAGAAATGATAGATAATGGTGAGGAATAATCTGAACTGAGAGATGGCGTTCAGAAATGATAGATAATGGTGAGGAATAATCTGAACTGAGAGATGGCGTTCAGAAATGATAGATAATGGTGAGGAATAATCTGAACTGAGAGATGGCGTTCAGAAATGATAGATAATGGTGAGGAATAATCTGAACTGAGAGATGGCGTTCAGAAATGATAGATAATGGTGAGGAATAATCTGTACTGAGAAATGGCGTTCAGAAATGATAGAAAATGGTGAGGAATAATCTGTACTGAGAGATGGGGTTCAGAAATGATAGAAAATGGTGAGGAATAATCTGTACTGAGAGATGGCGTTCAGAAATGATAGAAAATGGTGAGGAATAATCTGTACTGAGAGATGGCGTTCAGAAATGATAGATAATGGTGAGGAATAATCTGAACTGAGAGATGGGGTTCAGAAATGATAGAAAATGGTGAGGAATAATCTGTACTGAGAGATGGCGTTCAGAAATGATAGAAAATGGTGAGGAATAATCTGTACTGAGAGATGGGGTTCAGAAATGATAGAAAATGGTGAGGAATAATCTGTACTGAGAGATGGCGTTCAGAAATGATAGAAAATGGTGAGGAATAATCTGTACTGAGAGATGGGGTTCAGAAATGATAGAAAATGGTGAGGAATAATCTGTACTGAGAGATGGCGTTCAGAAATGATAGAAAATGGTGAGGAATAATCTGTACTGAGAGATGGCGTTCAGAAATGATAGATAATGGTGAGGAATAATCTGTACTGAGAGATGGGGTTCAGAAATGATAGATAATGGTGAGGAATAATCTGTACTGAGAGATGGGTTCAGAAATGATAGAAAATGGTGAGGAATAATCTGAACTGAGAGATGGGGTTCAGAAATGATAGATAATGGTGAGGAATAATCTGAACTGAGAGATGGGGTTCAGAAATGATAGATAATGGTGAGGAATAATCTGTACTGAGAGATGGCGTTCAGAAATGATAGATAATGGTGAGGAATAATCTGAACTGAGAGATGGCGTTCAGAAATGGAGATAATGGTGAGGAATAATCTGTACTGAGAGATGGCGTTCAGAAATGATAGATAATGGTGAGGAATAATCTGTACTGAGAAATGGGGTTCAGAAATGGAGATAATGGTGAGGAATAATCTGTACTGAGAGATGGGGTTCAGAAATGATAGATAATGGTGAGGAATAATCTGAACTGAGAGATGGGGTTCAGAAATGATAGATAATGGTGAGGAATAATCTGTACTGAGAGATGGCGTTCAGAAATGATAGATAATGGTGAGGAATAATCTGAACTGAGAGATGGCGTTCAGAAATGGAGATAATGGTGAGGAATAATCTGTACTGAGAGATGGCGTTCAGAAATGATAGATAATGGTGAGGAATAATCTGTACTGAGAAATGGGGTTCAGAAATGGAGATAATGGTGAGGAATAATCTGTACTGAGAGATGGGGTTCAGAAATGATAGATAATGGTGAGGAATAATCTGTACTGAGAGATGGCTTTCAGAAATGATAGAAAATGGTGAGGAATAATCTGTACTGAGAGATGGCGTTCAGAAATGATAGATAATGGTGAGGAATAATCTGCACTGAGAGATGGCGTTCAGAAATGATAGATAATGGTGAGGAATAATCTGCACTGAGAGATGGGGTTCAGAAATGATAGATAATGGTGAGGAATAATCTGTACTGAGAGATGGGGTTCAGAAATGATAGATAATGGTGAGGAATAATCTGTACTGAGAGATGGCGTTCAGAAATGATAGATAATGGTGAGGAATAATCTGAACTGAGAGATGGGGTTCAGAAATGATAGAAAATGGTGAGGAATAATCTGAACTGAGAGATGGGGTTCAGAAATGATAGATAATGGTGAGGAATAATCTGTACTGAGAGATGGCGTTCAGAAATGATAGATAATGGTGAGGAATAATCTGAACTGAGAGATGGCGTTCAGAAATGATAGAAAATGGTGAGGAATAATCTGAACTGAGAGATGGGGTTCAGAAATGATAGATAATGGTGAGGAATAATCTGTACTGAGAGATGGCGTTCAGAAATGATAGATAATGGCGAGGAATAATCTGAACTGAGAGATGGGGTTCAGAAATGATAGATAATGGTGAGGAATAATCTGTACTGAGAGATGGCGTTCAGAAATGATAGATAATGGTGAGGAATAATCTGTACTGAGAGATGGCGTTCAGAAATGATAGATAATGGTGAGGAATAATCTGTACTGAGAGATGGGGTTCAGAAATGATAGATAATGGTGAGGAATAATCTGAACTGAGAGATGGGGTTCAGAAATGATAGATAATGGTGAGGAATAATCTGTACTGAGAGATGGCGTTCAGAAATGATAGATAATGGTGAGGAATAATCTGTACTGAGAGATGGCGTTCAGAAATGATAGAAAATGGTGAGGAATAATCTGAACTGAGAGATGGGGTTCAGAAATGATAGATAATGGTGAGGAATAATCTGTACTGAGAGATGGCGTTCAGAAATGATAGATAATGGTGAGGAATAATCTGAACTGAGAGATGGGGTTCAGAAATGATAGATAATGGTGAGGAATAATCTGTACTGAGAGATGGCGTTCAGAAATGATAGATAATGGTGAGGAATAATCTGTACTGAGAGATGGCGTTCAGAAATGATAGATAATGGTGAGGAATAATCTGTACTGAGAGATGGGGTTCAGAAATGATAGAAAATGGTGAGGAATAATCTGAACTGAGAGATGGCGTTCAGAAATGATAGAAAATGGTGAGGAGTAATCTGAACTGAGAGATGGGGTTCAGAAATTATAGATAATGGTGAGGAATAATCTGTACTGAGAGATGGCGTTCAGAAATGATAGATAATGGTGAGGAATAATCTGAACTGAGAGATGGGGTTCAGAAATGATAGATAATGGTGAGGAATAATCTGTACTGAGAGATGGCGTTCAGAAATGATAGATAATGGTGAGGAATAATCTGTACTGAGAGATGGCGTTCAGAAATGATAGAAAATGGTGAGGAATAATCTGAACTGAGAGATGGGGTTCAGAAATGATAGATAATGGTGAGGAATAATCTGTACTGAGAGATGGCGTTCAGAAATGATAGATAATGGTGAGGAATAATCTGAACTGAGAGATGGGGTTCAGAAATGATAGATAATGGTGAGGAATAATCTGTACTGAGAGATGGCGTTCAGAAATGATAGATAATGGTGAGGAATAATCTGTACTGAGAGATGGCGTTCAGAAATGATAGATAATGGTGAGGAATAATCTGTACTGAGAGATGGGGTTCAGAAATGATAGAAAATGGTGAGGAATAATCTGAACTGAGAGATGGCGTTCAGAAATGATAGAAAATGGTGAGGAGTAATCTGAACTGAGAGATGGGGTTCAGAAATGATAGATAATGGTGAGGAATAATCTGTACTGAGAGATGGCGTTCAGAAATGATAGATAATGGTGAGGAATAATCTGTACTGAGAGATGGGGTTCAGAAATGATAGAAAATGGTGAGGAATAATCTGTACTGAGAGATGGCGTTCAGAAATGATAGATAATGGTGAGGAATAATCTGTACTGAGAGATGGCGTTCAGAAATGATAGATAATGGTGAGGAATAATCTGTACTGAGAGATGGCGTTCAGAAATGATAGATAATGGTGAGGAATAATCTGTACTGAGAGATGGGGTTCAGAAATGATAGAAAATGGTGAGGAATAATCTGAATTGAGAGATGGCGTTCAGAAATGATAGAAAATGGTGAGGAGTAATCTGTACTGAGAGACGGGGTTCAGAAATGATAGAAAATGGTGAGGAATAATCTGTACTGAGAGATGGCGTTCAGAAATGATAGAAAATGGTGAGGAATAATCTGTACTGAGAGATGGCGTTCAGAAATGATAGATAATGGTGAGGAATAATCTGTACTGAGAGATGGGGTTCAGAAATGATAGATAATGGTGAGGAATAATCTGAACTGAGAGATGGCGTTCAGAAATGATAGATAATGGTGAGGAATAATCTGAACTGAGAGATGGGGTTCAGAAATGATAGATAATGGTGAGGAATAATCTGTACTGAGAGATGGGGTTCAGAAATGATAGATAATGGTGAGGAATAATCTGAACTGAGAGATGGCATTCAGAAATGATAGATAATGGTGAGGAATAATCTGAACTGAGAGATGGCGTTCAGAAATGATAGATAATGGTGAGGAATAATCTGAACGGAGAGATGGCGTTCAGAAATGATAGATAATGGTGAGGAATAATCTGAACTGAGAGATGGCGTTCAGAAATGATAGATAATGGTGAGGAATAATCTGTACTGAGAGATGGCGTTCAGAAATGATAGATAATGGTGAGGAATAATCTGTACTGAGAGATGGCGTTCAGAAATGATAGATAATGGTGAGGAATAATCTGTACTGAGAGATGGGGTTCAGAAATGATAGATAATGGTGAGGAATAATCTGTACTGAGAGATGGGGTTCAGAAATGATAGATAATGGTGAGGAATAATCTGAACTGAGAGATGGCGTTCAGAAATGATAGATAATGGTGAGGAATAATCTGAACTGAGAGATGGCGTTCAGAAATGATAGATAATGGTGAGGAATAATCTGAACTGAGAGATGGCGTTCAGAAATGATAGATAATGGTGAGGAATAATCTGTACTGAGAGATGGCGTTCAGAAATGATAGATAATGGTGAGGAATAATCTGTACTGAGAGATGGGGTTAAGAAATGATAGATAATGGTGAGGAATAATCTGAACTGAGAGATGGCGTTCAGAAATGATAGATAATGGTGAGGAATAATCTGAACTGAGAGATGGGGTTCAGAAATGATAGATAATGGTGAGGAATAATCTGAACTGAGAGATGGGGTTCAGAAATGATAGATAATGGTGAGGAATAATCTGTACTGAGAGATGGGGTTCAGAAATGATAGATAATGGTGAGGAATAATCTGAACTGAGAGATGGGGTTCAGAAATGATAGATAATGGTGAGGAATAATCTGAACTGAGAGATGGCGTTCAGAAATGATAGATAATGGTGAGGAATAATCTGTACTGAGAGATGGCGTTCAGCAATGATAGATAATGGTGAGGAATAATCTGTACTGAGAGATGGCGTTCAGAAATGACAGATAATGGTGAGGAATAATCTGAACTGAGAGATGGCGTTCAGAAATGATAGATAATGGTGAGGAATAATCTGAACTGAGAGATGGGGTTCAGAAATGATAGATAATGGTGAGGAATAATCTGAACTGAGAGATGGGGTTCAGAAATGATAGATAATGGTGAGGAATAATCTGAACTGAGAGATGGCGTTCAGAAATGAGAGATAATGGTGAGGAATAATCTGAACTGAGAGATGGCGTTCAGAAATGATAGATAATGGTGAGGAATAATCTGAACTGAGAGATGGCGTTCAGAAATGATAGATAATGGTGAGGAATAATCTGAACTGAGAGATGGCGTTCAGAAATGATAGATAATGGTGAGGAATAATCTGTACTGAGAGATGGCGTTCAGAAATGATAGATAATGGTGAGGAATAATCTGTACTGAGAGATGGGGTTCAGAAATGATAGATAATGGTGAGGAATAATCTGTACTGAGAGATGGGTTCAGAAATGATAGATAATGGTGAGGAATAATCTGAACTGAGAGATGGCGTTCAGAAATGATAGATAATGGTGAGGAATAATCTGCACTGAGAGATGGCGTTCAGAAATGATAGATAATGGTGAGGAATAATCTGTACTGAGAGATGGGTTCAGAAATGATAGATAATGGTGAGGAATAATCTGAACTGAGAGATGGGGTTAAGAAATGATAGATAATGGTGAGGAATAATCTGAACTGAGAGATGGCGTTCAGAAATGATAGATAATGGTGAGGAATAATCTGAACTGAGAGATGGCGTTCAGAAATGATAGATAATGGTGAGGAATAATCTGAACTGAGAGATGGGGTTAAGAAATGATAGATAATGGTGAGGAATAATCTGAACTGAGAGATGGGGTTCAGAAATGATAGATAATGGTGAGGAATAATCTGAACTGAGAGATGGGGTTAAGAAATGATAGATAATGGTGAGGAATAATCTGAACTGAGAGATGGCGTTCAGAAATGATAGATAATGGTGAGGAATAATCTGCACTGAGAGATGGCGTTCAGAAATGATAGATAATGGTGAGGAATAATCTGCACTGAGAGATGGGGTTCAGAAATGATAGATAATGGTGAGGAATAATCTGTACTGAGAGATGGGTTCAGAAATGATAGAAAATGGTGAGGAATAATCTGAACTGAGAGATGGGGTTCAGAAATGATAGATAATGGTGAGGAATAATCTGAACTGAGAGATGGGTTCAGAAATGATAGAAAATGGTGAGGAATAATCTGAACTGAGAGATGGGGTTCAGAAATGATAGATAATGGTGAGGAATAATCTGAACTGAGAGATGGGTTCAGAAATGATAGATAATGGTGAGGAATAATCTGAACTGAGAGATGGCGTTCAGAAATGATAGATAATGGTGAGGAATAATCTGCACTGAGAGATGGCGTTCAGAAATGATAGATAATGGTGAGGAATAATCTGCACTGAGAGATGGGGTTCAGAAATGATAGATAATGGTGAGGAATAATCTGTACTGAGAGATGGCGTTCAGAAATGATAGATAATGGTGAGGAATAATCTGAACTGAGAGATGGGTTCAGAAATGATAGATAATGGTGAGGAATAATCTGAACTGAGAGATGGCGTTCAGAAATGATAGATAATGGTGAGGAATAATCTGCACTGAGAGATGGCGTTCAGAAATGATAGATAATGGTGAGGAATAATCTGCACTGAGAGATGGGGTTCAGAAATGATAGATAATGGTGAGGAATAATCTGTACTGAGAGATGGGTTCAGAAATGATAGAAAATGGTGAGGAATAATCTGAACTGAGAGATGGGGTTCAGAAATGATAGATAATGGTGAGGAATAATCTGCACTGAGAGATGGGGTTCAGAAATGATAGATAATGGTGAGGAATAATCTGTACTGAGAGATGGCGTTCAGAAATGATAGATAATGGTGAGGAATAATCTGTACTGAGAGATGGGGTTCAGAAATGATAGATAATGGTGAGGACTAATCTGAACTGAGAGATGGGGTTCAGAAATGATAGATAATGGTGAGGAATAATCTGCACTGAGAGATGGGGTTCAGAAATGATAGATAATGGTGAGGAATAATCTGTACTGAGAGATGGGGTTCAGAAATGATAGATAATGGTGAGGAATAATCTGAACTGAGAGATGGCGTTCAGAAATCATAGATAATGGTGAGGAATAATCTGTACTGAGAGATGGGGTTCAGCAATGATAGATAATGGTGAGGAATAATCTGTACTGAGAGATGGGGTTCAGAAATGATAGAAAATGGTGAGGAATAATCTGTACTGAGAGATGGGGTTCAGAAATGATAGATAATGGTGAGGAATAATCTGCACTGAGAGATGGGGTTCAGAAATGATAGAAAATGGTGAGGAATAATCTGAACTGAGAGATGGGGTTCAGAAATGATAGATAATGGTGAGGAATAATCTGAACTGAGAGATGGGGTTCAGAAATGATAGAAAATGGTGAGGAATAATCTGTACTGAGAGATGGGGTTCAGAAATGATAGATAATGGTGAGGAATAATCTGTACTGAGAGATGGGTTCAGAAATGATAGAAAATGGTGAGGAATAATCTGTACTGAGAGATGGTGTTCAGAAATGATAGAAAATGGTGAGGAATAATCTGTACTGAGAGATGGGTTCAGAAATGATAGAAAATGGTGAGGAATAATCTGTACTGAGAGATGGCGTTCAGAAATGATAGAAAATGGTGAGGAATAATCTGTACTGAGAGATGGGGTTCAGAAATGATAGATAATGGTGAGGAATAATCTGTACTGAGAGATGGCGTTCAGAAATGATAGAAAATGGTGAGGAATAATCTGTACTGAGAGATGGCGTTCAGAAATGATAGAAAATGGTGAGGAATAATCTGTACTGAGAGATGGGGTTCAGAAATGATAGATAATGGTGAGGAATAATCTGTACTGAGAGATGGCGTTCAGAAATGATAGAAAATGGTGAGGAATAATCTGTACTGAGAGATGGGGTTCAGAAATGATAGAAAATGGTGAGGAATAATCTGTACTGAGAGATGGCGTTCAGAAATGATAGAAAATGGTGAGGAATAATCTGTACTGAGAGATGGCGTTCAGAAATGATAGATAATGGTGAGGAATAATCTGTACTGAGAGATGGGGTTCAGAAATGATAGATAATGGTGAGGAATAATCTGTACTGAGAGATGGGGTTCAGAAATGATAGAAAATGGTGAGGAATAATCTGTACTGAGAGATGGGGTTCAGAAATGGAGATAATGGTGAGGAATAATCTGTACTGAGAGATGGGGTTCAGAAATGATAGAAAATGGTGAGGAATAATCTGTACTGAGAGATGGGGTTCAGAAATGATAGATAATGGTGAGGAATAATCTGTACTGAGAGATGGGGTTCAGAAATGGAGATAATGGTGAGGAATAATCTGTACTGAGAGATGGGGTTCAGAAATGATAGATAATGGTGAAGAATAATCTGTACTGAGAGATGGGGTTCAGAAATGATAGAAAATGGTGAGGAATAATCTGTACTGAGAGATGGGGTTCAGAAATGATAGAAAATGGTGAGGAATAATCTGTACTGAGAGATGGGGTTCAGAAATGATAGATAATGGTGAGGAATAATCTGTACTGAGAGATGGGGTTCAGAAATGGAGATAATGGTGAGGAATAATCTGTACTGAGAGATGGGGTTCAGAAATGATAGAAAATGGTGAGGAATAATCTGTACTGAGAGATGGCGTTCAGAAATGATAGATAATGGTGAGGAATAATCTGAACTGAGAGATGGGGTTCAGAAATGATAGATAATGGTGAGGAATAATATGTACTGAGAGATGGCATTCAGAAATGATAGATAATGGTGAGGAATAATCTGCACTGAGAGATGGGGTTCAGAAATGATAGATAATGGTGAGGAATAATCTGCACTGAGAGATGGGGTTCAGAAATGATAGATAATGGTGAGGAATAATCTGCACTGAGAGATGGGGTTCAGAAATGATAGAAAATGGTGAGGAATAATCTGCACTGAGAGATGGGGTTCAGAAATGATAGATAATGGTGAGGAATAATCTGCACTGAGAGATGGCGTTCAGAAATGATAGATAATGGTGAGGAATAATCTGTACTGAGAGATGGCGTTCAGCAATGATAGATAATGGTGAGGAATAATCTGAACTGAGAGATGGGGTTCAGAAATGATAGATAATGGTGAGGAATAATCTGCACTGAGAGATGGCGTTCAGCAATGATAGATAATGGTGAGGAATAATCTGAACTGAGAGATGGGGTTCAGAAATGACAGATAATGGTGAGGAATAATCTGCACTGAGAGATGGGGTTCAGAAATGATAGATAATGGTGAGGAATAATCTGCACTGAGAGATGGCGTTCAGAAATGATAGATAATGGTGAGGAATAATCTGTACTGAGAGATGGCGTTCAGCAATGATAGATAATGGTGAGGAATAATCTGAACTGAGAGATGGCGTTCAGCAATGATAGATAATGGTGAGGAATAATCTGTACTGAGAGATGGCGTTCAGAAATGACAGATAATGGTGAGGAATAATCTGAACTGAGAGATGGGGTTCAGAAATGATAGATAATGGTGAGGAATAATCTGAACTGAGAGATGGCGTTCAGAAATGATAGATAATGGTGAGGAATAATCTGAACTGAGAGATGGCGTTCAGAAATGATAGATAATGGTGAGGAATAATCTGAACTGAGAGATGGCGTTCAGAAATGATAGATAATGGTGAGGAATAATCTGTACTGAGAAATGGCGTTCAGAAATGATAGATAATGGTGAGGAATAATCTGTACTGAGAGATGGCGTTCAGAAATGATAGAAAATGGTGAGGAATAATCTGTACTGAGAGATGGGGTTCAGAAATGATAGAAAATGGTGAGGAATAATCTGTACTGAGAGATGGCGTTCAGAAATGATAGAAAATGGTGAGGAATAATCTGTACTGAGAGATGGGGTTCAGAAATGATAGAAAATGGTGAGGAATAATCTGTACTGAGAGATGGCGTTCAGAAATGATAGAAAATGGTGAGGAATAATCTGTACTGAGAGATGGCGTTCAGAAATGATAGATAATGGTGAGGAATAATCTGTACTGAGAGATGGGGTTCAGAAATGATAGATAATGGTGAGGAATAATCTGTACTGAGGGATGGGTTCAGAAATGATAGAAAATGGTGAGGAATAATCTGAACTGAGAGATGGGGTTCAGAAATGATAGATAATGGTGAGGAATAATCTGTACTGAGAGATGGGTTCAGAAATGATAGAAAATGGTGAGGAATAATCTGTACTGAGAGATGGCGTTCAGAAATGATAGAAAATGGTGAGGAATAATCTGTACTGAGATATGGGGTTCAGAAATGATAGATAATGGTGAGGAATAATCTGTACTGAGAGATGGGTTCAGAAATGATAGAAAATGGTGAGGAATAATCTGCACTGAGAGATGGGGTTCAGAAATGATAGATAATGGTGAGGAATAATCTGAACTGAGAGATGGCGTTCAGAAATGATAGATAATGGTGAGGAATAATCTGCACTGAGAGATGGGGTTCAGAAATGATAGATAATGGTGAGGAATAATCTGTACTGAGAGATGGGGTTCAGAAATGATAGATAATGGTGAGGAATAATCTGTACTGAGAGATGGCGTTCAGAAATGATAGATAATGGTGAGGAATAATCTGAACTGAGAGATGGGGTTCAGAAATGATAGATAATGGTGAGGAATAATCTGTACTGAGAGATGGCGTTCAGAAATGATAGATAATGGTGAGGAATAATCTGTACTGAGAGATGGGGTTCAGAAATGATAGATAATGGTGAGGAATAATCTGTACTGAGAGATGGCGTTCAGAAATGATAGATAATGGTGAGGAATAATCTGTACTGAGAGATGGGGTTCAGAAATGATAGATAATGGTGAGGAATAATCTGAACTGAGAGATGGCGTTCAGAAATGATAGATAATGGTGAGGAATAATCTGCACTGAGAGATGGGGTTCAGAAATGATAGATAATGGTGAGGAATAATCTGTACTGAGAGATGGGGTTCAGAAATGATAGATAATGGTGAGGAATAATCTGTACTGAGAGATGGGGTTCAGAAATGATAGATAATGGTGAGGAATAATCTGAACTGAGAGATGGCGTTCAGAAATGATAGATAATGGTGAGGAATAATCTGCACTGAGAGATGGGGTTCAGAAATGATAGATAATGGTGAGGAATAATCTGAACTGAGAGATGGGGTTCAGAAATGATAGATAATGGTGAGGAATAATCTGTACTGAGAGATGGGGTTCAGAAATGATAGATAATGGTGAGGAATAATCTGCACTGAGAGATGGGGTTCAGAAATGATAGATAATGGTGAGGAATAATCTGTACTGAGAGATGGGGTTCAGAAATGATAGATAATGGTGAGGAATAATCTGTACTGAGAGATGGGGTTCAGAAATGATAGATAATGGTGAGGAATAATCTGTACTGAGAGATGGGGTTCAGAAATGATAGATAATGGTGAGGAATAATCTGTACTGAGAGATGGCGTTCAGAAATGATAGATAATGGTGAGGAATAATCTGAACTGAGAGATGGCGTTCAGAAATGATAGATAATGGTGAGGAATAATCTGTACTGAGAGATGGGGTTCAGAAATGATAGATAATGGTGAGGAATAATCTGTACAGAGAGATGGCGTTCAGAAATGACAGATAATGGTGAGGAATAATCTGAACTGAGAGATGGCGTTCAGAAATGATAGATAATGGTGAGGAATAATCTGAACTGAGAGATGGGGTTCAGAAATGATAGATAATGGTGAGGAATAATCTGAACTGAGAGATGGGGTGCAGAAATGATAGATAATGGTGAGGAATAATCTGTACTGAGAGATGGGGTTCAGAAATGATAGATAATGGTGAGGAATAATCTGAACTGAGAGATGGGGTTCAGAAATGATAGATAATGGTGAGGAATAATCTGTACTGAGAGATGGCGTTCAGCAATGATAGATAATGGTGAGGAATAATCTGTACTGAGAGATGGCGTTCAGAAATGACAGATAATGGTGAGGAATAATCTGAACTGAGAGATGGGGTTCAGAAATGATAGATAATGGTGAGGAATAATCTGAACTGAGAGATGGCGTTCAGAAATGATAGATAATGGTGAGGAATAATCTGTACTGAGAGATGGCGTTCAGAAATGACAGATAATGGTGAGGAATAATCTGAACTGAGAGATGGCGTTCAGAAATGATAGATAATGGTGAGGAATAATCTGAACTGAGAGATGGGGTTCAGAAATGATAGATAATGGTGAGGAATAATCTGAACTGAGAGATGGGGTTCAGAAATGATAGATAATGGTGAGGAATAATCTGAACTGAGAGATGGCGTTCAGAAATGATAGATAATGGTGAGGAATAATCTGAACTGAGAGATGGCGTTCAGAAATGATAGATAATGGTGAGGAATAATCTGAACTGAGAGATGGCGTTCAGAAATGATAGATAATGGTGAGGAATAATCTGAACTGAGAGATGGCGTTCAGAAATGATAGATAATGGTGAGGAATAATCTGAACTGAGAGATGGCGTTCAGAAATGATAGATAATGGTGAGGAATAATCTGTACTGAGAAATGGCGTTCAGAAATGATAGATAATGGTGAGGAATAATCTGTACTGAGAGATGGCGTTCAGAAATGATAGAAAATGGTGAGGAATAATCTGTACTGAGAGATGGGGTTCAGAAATGATAGAAAATGGTGAGGAATAATCTGTACTGAGAGATGGCGTTCAGAAATGATAGAAAATGGTGAGGAATAATCTGTACTGAGAGATGGCGTTCAGAAATGATAGATAATGGTGAGGAATAATCTGTACTGAGAGATGGGGTTCAGAAATGATAGATAATGGTGAGGAATAATCTGTACTGAGAGATGGGGTTCAGAAATGATAGAAAATGGTGAGGAATAATCTGAACTGAGAGATGGGGTTCAGAAATGATAGATAATGGTGAGGAATAATCTGCACTGAGAGATGGGGTTCAGAAATGATAGATAATGGTGAGGAATAATCTGTACTGAGAGATGGGTTCAGAAATGATAGAAAATGGTGAGGAATAATCTGAACTGAGAGATGGGGTTCAGAAATGATAGATAATGGTGAGGAATAATCTGTACTGAGAGATGGCGTTCAGAAATGATAGAAAATGGTGAGGAATAATCTGTACTGAGAGATGGGGTTCAGAAATGATAGATAATGGTGAGGAATAATCTGAACTGAGAGATGGGTTCAGAAATGATAGATAATGGTGAGGAATAATCTGAACTGAGAGATGGGGTTCAGAAATGATAGATAATGGTGAGGAATAATCTGCACTGAGAGATGGGGTTCAGAAATGATAGATAATGGTGAGGAATAATCTGAACTGAGAGATGGGGTTCAGAAATGATAGATAATGGTGAGGAATAATCTGCACTGAGAGATGGGGTTCAGAAATGATAGATAATGGTGAGGAATAATCTGCACTGAGAGATGGGGTTCAGAAATGATAGATAATGGTGAGGAATAATCTGTACTGAGAGATGGGGTTCAGAAATGATAGAAAATGGTGAGGAATAATCTGTACTGAGAGATGGCGTTCAGAAATGATAGAAAATGGTGAGGAATAATCTGTACTGAGAGATGGGGTTCAGAAACGATAGAAAATGGTGAGGAATAATCTGCACTGAGAGATGGGGTTCAGAAATGATAGATAATGGTGAGGAATAATCTGTACTGAGAGATGGGGTTCAGAAATGATAGATAATGGTGAGGAATAATCTGCACTGAGAGATGGGGTTCAGAAATGATAGATAATGGTGAGGAATAATCTGTACTGAGAGATGGGGTTCAGAAATGATAGAAAATGGTGAGGAATAATCTGCACTGAGAGATGGGGTTCAGAAATGATAGATAATGGTGAGGAATAATCTGCACTGAGAGATGGGGTTCAGAAATGATAGAAAATGGTGAGGAATAATCTGCACTGAGAGATGGGGTTCAGAAATGATAGATAATGGTGAGGAATAATCTGCACTGAGAGATGGGGTTCAGAAATGATAGATAATGGTGAGGAATAATCTGCACTGAGAGATGGGGTTCAGAAATGATAGATAATGGTGAGGAATAATCTGCACTGAGAGATGGGGTTCAGAAATGATAGATAATGGTGAGGAATAATCTGTACTGAGAGATGGGGTTCAGAAATGATAGAAAATGGTGAGGAATAATCTGCACTGAGAGATGGGGTTCAGAAATGATAGATAATGGTGAGGAATAATCTGCACTGAGAGATGGGGTTCAGAAATGATAGATAATGGTGAGGAATAATCTGTACTGAGAGATGGCGTTCAGAAATGATAGAAAATGGTGAGGAATAATCTGTACTGAGAGATGGGGTTCAGAAACGATAGAAAATGGTGAGGAATAATCTGTACTGAGAGATGGCGTTCAGAAATGATAGATAATGGTGAGGAATAATCTGTACTGAGAGATGGGGTTCAGAAATGATAGAAAATGGTGAGGAATAATCTGCACTGAGAGATGGGGTTCAGAAATGATAGATAATGGTGAGGAATAATCTGAACTGAGAGATGGGGTTCAGAAATGATAGATAATGGTGAGGAATAATCTGAACTGAGAGATGGCGTTCAGAAATGATAGATAATGGTGAGGAATAATCTGAACTGAGAGATGGCGTTCAGAAATGATAGATAATGGTGAGGAATAATCTGAACTGAGAGATGGCGTTCAGAAATGATAGATAATGGTGAGGAATAATCTGAACTGAGAGATGGCGTTCAGAAATGATAGATAATGGTGAGGAATAATCTGTACTGAGAAATGGCGTTCAGAAATGATAGATAATGGTGAGGAATAATCTGTACTGAGAGATGGCGTTCAGAAATGATAGAAAATGGTGAGGAATAATCTGTACTGAGAGATGGCGTTCAGAAATGATAGATAATGGTGAGGAATAATCTGTACTGAGAGATGGGTTCAGAAATGATAGAAAATGGTGAGGAATAATCTGCACTGAGAGATGGGGTTCAGAAATGATAGATAATGGTGAGGAATAATCTGTACTGAGAGATGGGGTTCAGAAATGATAGATAATGGTGAGGAATAATCTGCACTGAGAGATGGGGTTCAGAAATGATAGATAATGGTGAGGAATAATCTGCACTGAGAGATGGGGTTCAGAAATGATAGATAATGGTGAGGAATAATCTGTACTGAGAGATGGGGTTCAGAAATGATAGATAATGGTGAGGAATAATCTGTACTGAGAGATGGGGTTCAGAAATGATAGATAATGGTGAGGAATAATCTGTACTGAGAGATGGGGTTCAGAAATGATAGATAATGGTGAGGAATAATCTGCACTGAGAGATGGGGTTCAGAAATGATAGATAATGGTGAGGAATAATCTGTACTGAGAGATGGGGTTCAGAAATGATAGATAATGGTGAGGAATAATCTGCACTGAGAGATGGGGTTCAGAAATGATAGATAATGGTGAGGAATAATCTGTACTGAGAGATGGCGTTCAGAAATGATAGATAATGGTGAGGAATAATCTGCACTGAGAGATGGGGTTCAGAAATGATAGATAATGGTGAGGAATAATCTGTACTGAGAGATGGCGTTCAGAAACGATAGAAAATGGTGAGGAATAATCTGTACTGAGAGATGGCATTCAGAAATGATAGATAATGGTGAGGAATAATCTGTACTGAGAGATGGGGTTCAGAAATGATAGATAATGGTGAGGAATAATCTGTACTGAGAGATGGCATTCAGAAATGATAGATAATGGTGAGGAATTATCTGAACTGAGAAATGGGGTTCAGAAATGGAGATAATGGTGAGGAATAATCTGTACTGAGAGATGGGGTTCAGAAATGATAGATAATGGTGAGGAATAATCTGTACTGAGAGATGGCGTTCAGAAATGATAGATAATGGTGAGGAGTAATCTGTACTGAGAGATGGCGTTCAGAAATGATAGATAATGGTGAGGAATAATCTGTACTGAGAGATGGCTTTCAGAAATGATAGAAAATGGTGAGGAATAATCTGTACTGAGAGATGGCGTTCAGAAATGATAGAAAATGGTGAGGAATAATCTGCACTGAGAGATGGCGTTCAGAAATGATAGAAAATGGTGAGGAATAATCTGCACTGAGAGATGGGGTTCAGAAATGATAGATAATGGTGAGGAATAATCTGCACTGAGAGATGGGGTTCAGAAATGATAGATAATGGTGAGGAATAATCTGCACTGAGAGATGGGGTTCAGAAATGATAGATAATGGTGAGGAATAATCTGTACTGAGAGATGGGGTTCAGAAATGATAGATAATGGTGAGGAATAATCTGAACTGAGAGATGGCGTTCAGAAATGATAGATAATGGTGAGGAATAATCTGTACTGAGAGATGGGGTTCAGAAATGATAGATAATGGTGAGGAATAATCTGTACTGAGAGATGGCGTTCAGAAATGATAGATAATGGTGAGGAATAATCTGTACTGAGAGATGGCGTTCAGCAATGATAGATAATGGTGAGGAATAATCTGTACTGAGAGATGGCGTTCAGAAATGACAGATAATGGTGAGGAATAATCTGAACTGAGAGATGGCGTTCAGAAATGATAGATAATGGTGAGGAATAATCTGAACTGAGAGATGGGGTTCAGAAATGATAGATAATGGTGAGGAA
Organism: Myxine glutinosa; assembly: GCF_964187855.1. Lineage (NCBI taxonomy): Eukaryota > Metazoa > Chordata > Myxini > Myxiniformes > Myxinidae > Myxine > Myxine glutinosa. The sequence continues at coordinate 447,215,546 of NC_136261.1, read as the reverse complement.
TAATCTGAACTGAGAGATGGGGTTCAGAAATGATAGATAATGGTGAGGAATAATCTGAACTGAGAGATGGCGTTCAGAAATGATAGATAATGGTGAGGAATAATCTGAACTGAGAGATGGCGTTCAGAAATGATAGATAATGGTGAGGAATAATCTGAACTGAGAGATGGCGTTCAGAAATGATAGATAATGGTGAGGAATAATCTGAACTGAGAGATGGCGTTCAGAAATGATAGATAATGGTGAGGAATAATCTGTACTGAGAAATGGCGTTCAGAAATGATAGATAATGGTGAGGAATAATCTGTACTGAGAGATGGCGTTCAGAAATGATAGAAAATGGTGAGGAATAATCTGTACTGAGAGATGGGGTTCAGAAATGATAGAAAATGGTGAGGAATAATCTGTACTGAGAGATGGCGTTCAGAAATGATAGAAAATGGTGAGGAATAATCTGTACTGAGAGATGGCGTTCAGAAATGATAGATAATGGTGAGGAATAATCTGTACTGAGAGATGGGGTTCAGAAATGATAGATAATGGTGAGGAATAATCTGTACTGAGAGATGGGGTTCAGAAATGATAGAAAATGGTGAGGAATAATCTGTACTGAGAGATGGGGTTCAGAAATGATAGATAATGGTGAGGAATAATCTGCACTGAGAGATGGGGTTCAGAAATGATAGATAATGGTGAGGAATAATCTGTACTGAGAGATGGCGTTCAGAAATGATAGATAATGGTGAGGAATAATCTGCACTGAGAGATGGGGTTCAGAAATGATAGATAATGGTGAGGAATAATCTGTACTGAGAGATGGCGTTCAGAAACGATAGAAAATGGTGAGGAATAATCTGTACTGAGAGATGGCATTCAGAAATGATAGATAATGGTGAGGAATAATCTGTACTGAGAGATGGGGTTCAGAAATGATAGATAATGGTGAGGAATAATCTGTACTGAGAGATGGCATTCAGAAATGATAGATAATGGTGAGGAATAATCTGTACTGAGAGATGGGGTTCAGAAATGGAGATAATGGTGAGGAATAATCTGTACTGAGAGATGGGGTTCAGAAATGATAGATAATGGTGAGGAATAATCTGTACTGAGAGATGGCGTTCAGAAATGATAGATAATGGTGAGGAATTATCTGAACTGAGAAATGGGGTTCAGAAATGGAGATAATGGTGAGGAATAATCTGTACTGAGAGATGGGGTTCAGAAATGATAGATAATGGTGAGGAATAATCTGTACTGAGAGATGGCGTTCAGAAATGATAGATAATGGTGAGGAGTAATCTGTACTGAGAGATGGCGTTCAGAAATGATAGATAATGGTGAGGAATAATCTGTACTGAGAGATGGCTTTCAGAAATGATAGAAAATGGTGAGGAATAATCTGTACTGAGAGATGGCGTTCAGAAATGATAGAAAATGGTGAGGAATAATCTGCACTGAGAGATGGCATTCAGAAATGATAGAAAATGGTGAGGAATAATCTGCACTGAGAGATGGGGTTCAGAAATGATAGATAATGGTGAGGAATAATCTGCACTGAGAGATGGGGTTCAGAAATGATAGATAATGGTGAGGAATAATCTGCACTGAGAGATGGGGTTCAGAAATGATAGATAATGGTGAGGAATAATCTGCACTGAGAGATGGGGTTCAGAAATGATAGAAAATGGTGAGGAATAATCTGCACTGAGAGATGGGGTTCAGAAATGATAGAAAATGGTGAGGAATAATCTGCACTGAGAGATGGGGTTCAGAAACGATAGAAAATGGTGAGGAATAATCTGTACTGAGAGATGGCATTCAGAAATGATAGATAATGGTGAGGAATAATCTGTACTGAGAGATGGCGTTCAGAAATGATAGATAATGGTGAGGAATAATCTGTACTGAGAGATGGGGTTCAGAAATGATAGATAATGGTGAGGAATAATCTGTACTGAGAGATGGGGTTCAGAAACGATAGAAAATGGTGAGGAATAATCTGTACTGAGAGATGGGGTTCAGAAATGATAGATAATGGTGAGGAATAATCTGTACTGAGAGATGGGGTTCAGAAATGATAGATAATGGTGAGGAATAATCTGTACTGAGAGATGGGGTTCAGAAATGATAGATAATGGTGAGGAATAATCTGTACTGAGAGATGGCATTCAGAAATGATAGATAATGGTGAGGAATTATCTGAACTGAGAAATGGGGTTCAGAAATGGAGATAATGGTGAGGAATAATCTGTACTGAGAGATGGCGTTCAGAAATGATAGATAATGGTGAGGAATAATCTGTACTGAGAGATGGCGTTCAGAAATGATAGATAATGGTGAGGAATTATCTGAACTGAGAAATGGGGTTCAGAAATGGAGATAATGGTGAGGAATAATCTGTACTGAGAGATGGCGTTCAGAAATGATAGATAATGGTGAGGAATAATCTGTACTGAGAGATGGCTTTCAGAAATGATAGAAAATGGTGAGGAATAATCTGTACTGAGAGATGGCGTTCAGAAATGATAGAAAATGGTGAGGAATAATCTGCACTGAGAGATGGCGTTCAGAAATGATAGAAAATGGTGAGGAATAATCTGCACTGAGAGATGGGGTTCAGAAATGATAGATAATGGTGAGGAATAATCTGTACTGAGAGATGGCGTTCAGAAATGATAGATAATGGTGAGGAATAATCTGTACTGAGAGATGGCTTTCAGAAATGATAGAAAATGGTGAGGAATAATCTGTACTGAGAGATGGCGTTCAGAAATGATAGAAAATGGTGAGGAATAATCTGCACTGAGAGATGGTGTTCAGAAATGATAGAAAATGGTGAGGAATAATCTGCACTGAGAGATGGGGTTCAGAAATGATAGATAATGGTGAGGAATAATCTGCACTGAGAGATGGCGTTCAGAAATGATAGATAATGGTGAGGAATAATCTGTACTGAGAGATGGGGTTCAGAAATGATAGATAATGGTGAGGAATAATCTGTACTGAGAGATGGGGTTCAGAAATGATAGATAATGGTGAGGAATAATCTGTACTGAGAGATGGCGTTCAGAAATGATAGATAATGGTGAGGAATAATCTGAACTGAGAGATGGGGTTCAGAAATGATAGAAAATGGTGAGGAATAATCTGAACTGAGAGATGGGGTTCAGAAATGATAGATAATGGTGAGGAATAATCTGTACTGAGAGATGGGGTTCAGAAATGATAGATAATGGTGAGGAATAATCTGCACTGAGAGATGGGGTTCAGCAATGATAGATAATGGTGAGGAATAATCTGCACTGAGAGATGGGGTTCAGCAATGATAGATAATGGTGAGGAATAATCTGTACTGAGAGATGGGGTTCAGAAATGATAGATAATGGTGAGGAATAATCTGTACTGAGAGATGGGGTTCAGAAATGATAGATAATGGTGAGGAATAATCTGAACTGAGAGATGGGGTTCAGAAATGATAGAAAATGGTGAGGAATAATCTGTACTGAGAGATGGGGTTCAGAAATGATAGAAAATGGTGAGGAATAATCTGTACTGAGAGATGGCGTTCAGAAATGATAGATAATGGTGAGGAATAATCTGAACTGAGAGATGGGGTTCAGAAATGATAGAAAATGGTGAGGAATAATCTGTACTGAGAGATGGGGTTCAGAAATGATAGAAAATGGTGAGGAATAATCTGTACTGAGAGATGGCGTTCAGAAATGATAGATAATGGTGAGGAATAATCTGTACTGAGAGATGGGGTTCAGAAATGATAGAAAATGGTGAGGAATAATCTGAACTGAGAGATGGGGTTCAGAAATGATAGATAATGGTGAGGAATAATCTGTACTGAGAGATGGCGTTCAGAAATGATAGATAATGGTGAGGAATAATCTGTACTGAGAGATGGCGTTCAGAAATGATAGAAAATGGTGAGGAATAATCTGAACTGAGAGATGGGGTTCAGAAATGATAGATAATGGTGAGGAATAATCTGTACTGAGAGATGGGGTTCAGAAATGATAGAAAATGGTGAGGAATAATCTGTACTGAGAGATGGCGTTCAGAAATGATAGAAAATGGTGAGGAATAATCTGAACTGAGAGATGGGGTTCAGAAATGATAGATAATGGTGAGGAATAATCTGAACTGAGAGATGGGGTTCAGAAATGATAGATAATGGTGAGGAATAATCTGAACTGAGAGATGGCGTTCAGAAATGATAGATAATGGTGAGGAATAATCTGAACTGAGAGATGGGGTTCAGAAATGATAGATAATGGTGAGGAATAATCTGAACTGAGAGATGGCGTTCAGAAATGATAGATAATGGTGAGGAATAATCTGAACTGAGAGATGGGGTTCAGAAATGATAGATAATGGTGAGGAATAATCTGAACTGAGAGATGGGGTTCAGAAATGACAGATAATGGTGAGGAATAATCTGAACTGAGAGATGGGGTTCAGAAATGATAGATAATGGTGAGGAATAATCTGTACTGAGAGATGGCGTTCAGAAATGATAGATAATGGTGAGGAATAATCTGAACTGAGAGATGGGGTTCAGAAATGATAGATAATGGTGAGGAATAATCTGTACTGAGAGATGGCGTTCAGAAATGATAGATAATGGTGAGGAATAATCTGAACTGAGAGATGGCGTTCAGAAATGATAGATAATGGTGAGGAATAATCTGTACTGAGAGATGGGGTTCAGAAATGATAGATAATGGTGAGGAATAATCTGTACTGAGAGATGGCGTTCAGAAATGATAGATAATGGTGAGGAATAATCTGAACTGAGAGATGGGGTTCAGAAATGATAGATAATGGTGAGGAATAATCTGTACTGAGAGATGGGGTTCAGAAATGATAGATAATGGTGAGGAATAATCTGTACTGAGAGATGGCGTTCAGAAATGATAGATAATGGTGAGGAATAATCTGAACTGAGAGATGGCGTTCAGAAATGATAGATAATGGTGAGGAATAATCTGTACTGAGAGATGGGGTTCAGAAATGATAGATAATGGTGAGGAATAATCTGTACTGAGAGATGGCGTTCAGAAATGATAGATAATGGTGAGGAATAATCTGAACTGAGAGATGGCGTTCAGAAATGATAGATAATGGTGAGGAATAATCTGAACTGAGAGATGGCGTTCAGAAATGATAGATAATGGTGAGGAATAATCTGTACTGAGAGATGGCGTTCAGAAATGATAGATAATGGTGAGGAATAATCTGTACTGAGAGATGGCGTTCAGAAATGATAGATAATGGTGAGGAATAATCTGTACTGAGAGATGGCGTTCAGAAATGATAGATAATGGTGAGGAATAATCTGAACTGAGAGATGGGGTTCAGAAATGATACATAATGGTGAGGAATAATCTGAACTGAGAGATGGCGTTCAGAAATGATAGATAATGGTGAGGAATAATCTGAACTGAGAGATGGCGTTCAGAAATGATAGATAATGGTGAGGAATAATCTGAACTGAGAGATGGGGTTCAGAAATGATAGAAAATGGTGAGGAATAATCTGAACTGAGAGATGGGGTTCAGAAATGATAGATAATGGTGAGGAATAATCTGTACTGAGAGATGGGTTCAGAAATGATAGAAAATGGTGAGGAATAATCTGCACTGAGAGATGGGGTTCAGAAATGATAGATAATGGTGAGGAATAATCTGTACTGAGAGATGGGGTTCAGAAATGATAGATAATGGTGAGGAATAATCTGTACTGAGAGATGGCGTTCAGAAATGATAGATAATGGTGAGGAATAATCTGCACTGAGAGATGGGGTTCAGAAATGATAGATAATGGTGAGGAATAATCTGTACTGAGAGATGGGGTTCAGAAATGATAGAAAATGGTGAGGAATAATCTGCACTGAGAGATGGGGTTCAGAAATGATAGATAATGGTGAGGAATAATCTGCACTGAGAGATGGGGTTCAGAAATGATAGATAATGGTGAGGAATAATCTGAACTGAGAGATGGGGTTCAGAAATGATAGAAAATGGTGAGGAATAATCTGTACTGAGAGATGGGGTTCAGAAATGATAGATAATGGTGAGGAATAATCTGAACTGAGAGATGGGGTTCAGAAATGATAGAAAATGGTGAGGAATAATCTGTACTGAGAGATGGGGTTCAGAAATGATAGAAAATGGTGAGGAATAATCTGTACTGAGAGATGGCGTTCAGAAATGATAGATAATGGTGAGGAATAATCTGCACTGAGAGATGGGGTTCAGAAATGATAGATAATGGTGAGGAATAATCTGTACTGAGAGATGGCGTTCAGAAATGATAGATAATGGTGAGGAATAATCTGCACTGAGAGATGGGGTTCAGAAATGATAGATAATGGTGAGGAATAATCTGTACTGAGAGATGGCGTTCAGAAATGATAGATAATGGTGAGGAATAATCTGAACTGAGAGATGGGGTTCAGAAATGATAGAAAATGGTGAGGAATAATCTGCACTGAGAGATGGGGTTCAGAAATGATAGATAATGGTGAGGAATAATCTGTACTGAGAGATGGCGTTCAGAAATGATAGATAATGGTGAGGAATAATCTGAACTGAGAGATGGGGTTCAGAAATGATAGAAAATGGTGAGGAATAATCTGTACTGAGAGATGGGGTTCAGAAATGATAGATAATGGTGAGGAATAATCTGTACTGAGAGATGGCGTTCAGAAATGATAGATAATGGTGAGGAATAATCTGCACTGAGAGATGGCGTTCAGAAATGATAGATAATGGTGAGGAATAATCTGTACTGAGAGATGGCGTTCAGAAATGATAGATAATGGTGAGGAATAATCTGCACTGAGAGATGGGGTTCAGAAATGATAGATAATGGTGAGGAATAATCTGTACTGAGAGATGGGGTTCAGAAACGATAGAAAATGGTGAGGAATAATCTGTACTGAGAGATGGCATTCAGAAATGATAGATAATGGTGAGGAATAATCTGTACTGAGAGATGGGGTTCAGAAATGATAGATAATGGTGAGGAATAATCTGTACTGAGAGATGGGGTTCAGAAATGATAGATAATGGTGAGGAATAATCTGCACTGAGAGATGGGGTTCAGAAATGATAGATAATGGTGAGGAATAATCTGTACTGAGAGATGGCGTTCAGAAATGATAGATAATGGTGAGGAATAATCTGTACTGAGAGATGGCATTCAGAAATGATAGATAATGGTGAGGAATAATCTGTACTGAGAGATGGGGTTCAGAAATGATAGATAATGGTGAGGAATAATCTGTACTGAGAGATGGCGTTCAGAAATGATAGATAATGGTGAGGAATAATCTGTACTGAGAGATGGGGTTCAGAAATGATAGATAATGGTGAGGAATAATCTGTACTGAGAGATGGGGTTCAGAAATGATAGATAATGGTGAGGAATAATCTGTACTGAGAGATGGGGTTCAGAAATGATAGATAATGGTGAGGAATAATCTGTACTGAGAGATGGGGTTCAGAAATGATAGATAATGGTGAGGAATAATCTGTACTGAGAGATGGCGTTCAGAAATGATAGATAATGGTGAGGAATAATCTGAACTGAGAGATGGCGTTCAGAAATGATAGATAATGGTGAGGAATAATCTGTACTGAGAGATGGCGTTCAGAAATGATAGATAATGGTGAGGAATAATCTGCACTGAGAGATGGGGTTCAGAAATGATAGATAATGGTGAGGAATAATCTGCACTGAGAGATGGGGTTCAGAAATGATAGATAATGGTGAGGAATAATCTGAACTGAGAGATGGGGTTCAGAAATGATAGAAAATGGTGAGGAATAATCTGTACTGAGAGATGGCGTTCAGAAATGATAGATAATGGTGAGGAATAATCTGCACTGAGAGATGGGGTTCAGAAATGATAGATAATGGTGAGGAATAATCTGAACTGAGAGATGGGGTTCAGAAATGATAGATAATGGTGAGGAATAATCTGAACTGAGAGATGGGGTTCAGAAATGATAGATAATGGTGAGGAATAATCTGAACTGAGAGATGGGGTTCAGAAATGATAGATAATGGTGAGGAATAATCTGTACTGAGAGATGGCGTTCAGAAATGATAGATAATGGTGAGGAATAATCTGAACTGAGAGATGGGGTTCAGAAATGATAGATAATGGTGAGGAATAATCTGAACTGAGAGATGGGGTTCAGAAATGATAGATAATGGTGAGGAATAATCTGAACTGAGAGATGGGGTTCAGAAATGATAGATAATGGTGAGGAATAATCTGAACTGAGAGATGGGGTTCAGAAATGATAGATAATGGTGAGGAATAATCTGAACTGAGAGATGGGGTTCAGAAATGATAGATAATGGTGAGGAATAATCTGAACTGACAGATGGCGTTCAGAAATGATAGATAATGGTGAGGAATAATCTGAACTGAGAGATGGGGTTCAGAAATGATAGAAAATGGTGAGGAATAATCTGAACTGAGAGATGGTGTTCAGAAATGACAGATAATGGTGAGGAATAATCTGAACTGAGAGATGGCGTTCAGAAATGATAGATAATGGTGAGGAATAATCTGTACTGAGAGATGGCGTTCAGAAATGATAGATAATGGTGAGGAATAATCTGAACTGACAGATGGCGTTCAGAAATGATAGATAATGGTGAGGAATAATCTGTACTGAGAGATGGGGTTCAGAAATGATAGAAAATGGTGAGGAATAATCTGAACTGAGAGATGGGGTTCAGAAATGATAGATAATGGTGAGGAATAATCTGTACTGAGAGATGGCGTTCAGAAATGATAGATAATGGTGAGGAATAATCTGTACTGAGAGATGGCGTTCAGAAATGATAGATAATGGTGAGGAATAATCTGTACTGAGAGATGGCGTTCAGAAATGATAGATAATGGTGAGGAATAATCTGTACTGAGAGATGGGGTTCAGCAATGATAGATAATGGTGAGGAATAATCTGTACTGAGAGATGGCGTTCAGAAATGATAGATAATGGTGAGGAATAATCTGTACTGAGAGATGGCGTTCAGAAATGATAGATAATGGTGAGGAATAATCTGAACTGAGAGATGGGGTTCAGAAATGATAGATAATGGTGAGGAATAATCTGAACTGAGAGATGGCGTTCAGAAATGATAGATAATGGTGAGGAGTAATCTGTACTGAGAGATGGGGTTCAGAAATGATAGAAAATGGTGAGGAATAATCTGTACTGAGAGATGGGGTTCAGAAATGATAGATAATGGTGAGGAATAATCTGTACTGAGAGATGGGGTTCAGAAATGATAGAAAATGGTGAGGAATAATCTGTACTGAGAGATGGGGTTCAGAAATGATAGATAATGGTGAGGAATAATCTGTACTGAGAGATGGGGTTCAGAAATGATAGATAATGGTGAGGAGTAATCTGTACTGAGAGACGGGGTTCAGAAATGATAGAAAATGGTGAGGAATAATCTGTACTGAGAGATGGCGTTCAGAAATGATAGAAAATGGTGAGGAATAATCTGTACTGAGAGATGGCGTTCAGAAATGATAGATAATGGTGAGGAATAATCTGTACTGAGAGATGGGGTTCAGAAATGATAGATAATGGTGAGGAATAATCTGAACTGAGAGATGGCGTTCAGAAATGATAGATAATGGTGAGGAATAATCTGAACTGAGAGATGGGGTTCAGAAATGATAGATAATGGTGAGGAATAATCTGAACTGAGAGATGGCGTTCAGAAATGATAGATAATGGTGAGGATTAATCTGAACTGAGAGATGGGGTTCAGAAATGATAGATAATGGTGAGGAATAATCTGAACTGAGAGATGGGGTTCAGAAATGATAGATAATGGTGAGGAATAATCTGAACTGAGAGATGGCGTTCAGAAATGATAGATAATGGTGAGGAATAATCTGTACTGAGAGATGGGGTTCAGAAATGATAGATAATGGTGAGGAATAATCTGCACTGAGAGATGGGGTTCAGAAATGATAGATAATGGTGAGGAATAATCTGTACTGAGAGATGGGGTTCAGAAATGATAGATAATGGTGAGGAATAATCTGCACTGAGAGATGGGGTTCAGAAATGATAGATAATGGTGAGGAATAATCTGCACTGAGAGATGGGGTTCAGAAATGATAGATAATGGTGAGGAATAATCTGCACTGAGAGATGGGGTTCAGAAATGATAGATAATGGTGAGGAATAATCTGCACTGAGAGATGGGGTTCAGCAATGATAGATAATGGTGAGGAATAATCTGAACTGAGAGATGGGGTTCAGAAATGATAGATAATGGTGAGGAATAATCTGTACTGAGAAATGGGGTTCAGAAATGATAGATAATGGTGAGGAATAATCTGAACTGAGAGATGGGGTTCAGAAATGATAGATAATGGTGAGGAATAATCTGCACTGAGAGATGGGGTTCAGAAATGATAGAAAATGGTGAGGAATAATCTGTACTGAGAGATGGGGTTCAGAAATGATAGAAAATGGTGAGGAATAATCTGGAGGGAAGATGACAGATAGAATGGGGTGGCAAGAGCGCAGGGAGGAAAGGGGGTGAGAGCGAGGTGACAGGTGGGAAAAGGGGATGGGGCAAGGGAGGAAAGGGGAAGAAAACATAGCACAATGGAAAAGGAGTAAAGTCCGGAAAAACGGAGGAGGGACTCTCCAAGCATGGGTAAAGGGGAGCACGACTGCATATGGAAAAATGGTGGGTCTCGGAAAAAGTGGTCCAGACGGTATGAGGAAGGAGGGGGCGGCAGACAACAGATGGAAATGAGGGGATGTCACAGTAGCCAGAAAAGGGAGGAGTCCACCACATTCTGAAACCAAAGCTTTCAGAATCATTGGAAATCTCCTGCGATGAAGCCAACTCCGAGGGCCTTTCACTCACCGCAGGCAGGTAGGTGGTCTTTCTGTCTTCTGCCGACTCCTTTCCGGCCTTGCTCCTCCAGCTCTCTCTGTGCTCTGTACCCCAAATATTCCTACAGGTCGCACAAGATCTGCCAGCAACCCTCTGATGGTTAAACTGCCAAAATCAAGACTCTGCTCACCTTCACTCGTTCATTCCCCTTTTCTCCCGCCTCTGGAACAAACTCCCCCACTCCCTTCAATCCCACTCATCCCTCCAGGCGTTTAAAACAGCTGTTCACCACCATCTCTTATCTTCCCTCACCCAAAACCGTGATCTTTTCTACCCCCGCTAATTCACCCCAGATCCACTTTTTTGAAATTCCAAATTCTTTCCTGGAAGTCCTTGCAGTCTCCATATGTTTTATACTTCTCCCACCTCCCCCCAATCCGTCTCCCTCCCACAGATCTCCCGATGTCCCTCTTCTCGACTGTTGTTGTTGTGTCCTTCCCCCTCTCTCCCCATCTTGTCTTCCGCTCCCCTTATTATATGTTTTACGTGTCGGTTTGACTTTTTTGTGATTAATGTTAGCTCTTTCACGAGCCTCGATCTTGCATCAAAAATAAAAAAATATGAGGAGGAAAAGAGGGTGGGGGGGGGGGGGGCGTCTAAATGGGAAGTGGAGAAAAGTGGGTGAGACAGCATGGGAAAAATGAGGCCGCAGACAGAAGGAAAAGGGAGGATCGGACGAGACAGCATGTGATTAAAAAAAAGGGAGCAAGAGGGGATCAATACAGGAAGAGGGCATTACACAGAATGCATTGTAACAAGGAAGTAGCTCATGAAAGAGGAAGTGTCATGAAGAAAGAGACGGGAGAGTTTGAAAGAGGAAACGGTTTTCCTTCTCGGCGTTTACACACCACCCCTCCTTTAAACGGCTCTTACCGGTTACAGGCGGTTTGTACGGCGACAGATGCCACGTGGAAACGGTCACCCACGTTATCGTGAAAATCCACAGTGAGTGGAATGTCTGCTCCTAAAGGGAAAAATTCCAGGGCCTCGTTGGTGACCTTGTGGAGGACGGAACCCAGTCGGGCCCGTATGAAGGCCACAGCAGCAACCTAGAAGGGACAGTTAGGTCAGGAGTCCAAACTCGTGATCTCTTAGGAGCACAAACCATGAGACTGAACAACGCAAAATCCAGCGATTTGGAAATTCCCGGAAAGTTAATGATCAAGGATTTCTAATGTACCATTTGCAGACACCGGTAATGCACACACGTTGGTAACGATGGACAAAACACAGAGCTGAAGTCGAGTCTCAAGGCCCAATGCCTCAATACAAATTTTCCATTCTCCAGCACAAACCTGGCAACATGGCAATGGATAGACTAGGCTAAATTTCTGATTTTTTTTTGGCAGAGGCATTTCTGAGTAAAAGTTGGTATCCGGGCGTTTTAGGTGGATATGAGGGTGCTGATCACGAAAAAAACGGATACCAAGCTGAAATGTGCATATTTAGGGCCTAAATCAGCAAAAAACAAAATGGCCGCCAAAAAAGTTTATGCGATATTTGTTTTTTTTCTTCAGAAAAGTGGAATGTCGTAGTAATACTTGGTATCCATGCTTATTAGCTGTATATGAGGGTGCTGATCACGATAAAAAATAATACCAAGCTGAATATTACATATTTAGGGCTTAAATCAGCCAAAAAACAAAATGGCCGTCAAAAAAAGTATACGCGATATTGACATTTCTAATTTTCTTTTAAAAATAGGAATATCATAGTAGCACTTGGTATCTATGCTTATTAGCTGTATGTGAGCGTGCTGACCACGAAAAGATAGGATACCAAGCTGAATTGCAGGCTTTCAATGGAAGATGTTTCATACACCATATTGGCTTTTATTGCCGTTTTACCTTGATTGGCATTACATTGCTTTCAGATCACTGTCAACTGTATTTTCTAGTTAAGGTTGTTATCATGTCTAGTTAAGGACGGTTTATTTACCGGGACGGTGACATGCAACCTCTCTTTCTTTTATTTTCAGACTAAATCAAGATGGATCCTGTTGCTACTCTGAAACGACCATCATCGATTGACTTCACCTTATGCATTTTATGCCAAACAGATGGGGATTTGCGATCTGCCAGCAATCAAGGTCTAGCCACACTCGCTAAGGCTTACGAAACCAGAAAGAAATTACGCGACCCAAAAACCGCAATATAATTGAGCGTCTGGATCTGGCGTTGGGTTCGAATACCACCTCAATCGTATGGCACAAAAACTGTTATGTCCAATTCACCGATAAAAATAAACTTCTTCGCCTAGAAAGACTGGAAGATCATCATCAGGACCGAGAAAATGTACCAACATGCAGCTCAGTTGTTGGGTCTACCCAAGGTCGTGTCATACGTCGGAGCTCTGTCAAGCCAGTTGACTGGACGCTGTGCATGTTTTGTCAGGATCGTACGTCAAAACAACGATTAAGTTCAGTTATGACATTCAATGTCAGCAAAGATATTTTAGAGGCATCTAAATTACATCACAAGCTATGCTTCAGTTTGGCAGGCGTTAGTGACCTCATCGCAGCGGAAGGTAAATATCACCTTCCTTGCTTAAGTTCGTTCAAAAGAAGTACATCCAAAGTCAAAGAAGATTTTCACACCAGTCAAGACTTACCTTTGATATGGCTTTCTTCAGAACTTATGTATGCAGCCCAAAAGGGTCATGTGCTGAGGCTAAGTGACGTCTGGGATCGGTATGTAAATCTTTCAGAGGAAGCTAACACAGTTATTCCGAAGTCCTTTGTAAGTCGTCGGACAACATTCAGGGAAAAACTGCAATCTCGAGTAGGTGATACCATCCTCTTTGTTCGACCTGATGGTGGGACATCTCAGAGAGAAACGTTGTTGGTACCATCTAAGTATACCGGCAATGCTGTATCTGGACTGACGGATGAAGCAGACGAACAACTAACAATGCCTAGGTTCGGGCCTGAAGAGGACATCTTCCTGTCGCTGGTGCATGTTGCCCTAAAACTTCGAGGAGATTTGCTTGATAAGCCTGGCCACGTGGGATTTGAAGTGAGCATCGGAAACGCACTAAGTTGCGTACCAGAGACTGTCTACATGTTCCTCAAGCTCTTATATGGTGGTCCGTGTCAGCTTGAAATAGAACCATGCGTTGCCAAAGAAGATGATACGAAACTAGAACAACAAGTCCTCAGCAGTGCTCAGGACATGGTATATGGAGTGAGCGGAGGCAGTAAACTGACGCCGAAACATATAGGGCTCGGCAGCACCCTGCACCAAACTACACGATCTAAGGAGTTGGTGGAAATGTTCCATAAGGCAGGACACACCCTCAGTTACCATCAAGTGTTGCAGTTGGACACAACCTTAGCCAAGTCCACAATTAAGTCTATGAATCCAAACACCGGTGCCGTCATACCACCTAATCTAGTTCCTGACCGCTTTCTGTTCTACACTGCTGACAATATCGACATACTGGATGAGACATTGGACGGAAAAGAAACCTTCCATGCCACTCAGCTGGCAGCGTGGCAGAGAGGACCATCCGCAGACGTGAAGTGGGACAGCATGGTTCTTTCTAAAGACCGAATGCTGCATGTCCCAGAGGTCATGGACACCTTAAATGCTGCAACTATGCCTGCCGTCAGGGCCGAACCATCTTTCAGTGGCCAAGTGGAAAAAACTTGGTATCATCAACCGTCCAAGGACACTGATTGTGCAGCAAGGGCCCAATCGGTGGATTTAGCGTTCAATTTCATGCGACTCAACTCAACAACGGAAACCAGTTGGACAGTATTCAATGAGTCCCTGACACAAAATGATCCTCCACAAACTACAGTTGGCTATATGCCCATAATCCTGGCACCAGCGCACGAGTTTGATACACTCAAAACAGTCGTGGAGCGATGTTTGGAAGTTTCATCTCGCTTCGGACAAGAATACACGGTACTGAGTGTGGATCAAGCACTTTATTGCAAGCTCATGGAGTTGAAGTGGTGCAATCCGGAGTACAAGAAGAGACTCATTCCACGTCTAGGAGGGCTACACATTTCAATGAACTTTTTAAAAGTTATTGGAGAACACATGCACGGATCTGGATTGGCAGAGGCCTGGGTTGAAGCTGGTCTAATGGGACAGAACACCATTGAAGCAGCATTGGCTGGCAAAAAGTTCAACAAAGCCATGCGAGCACACAAAATTACATGCCAGGCCCTATGGCGACTATTAGGACCCAATCTACTAGACTATGTGAAAGAAGCCGACGAGCAACTGCATATTCAAATATCCAAGGCTGCATCCGACCTGGCAGCTGTTGAGATCCTTGTCACCTTGCTGACAAACCCAACGTTTTCATCATTGATGTCAGATTTCCTGGAACGCAGAAAGGAGGACAATGTCAACTTCTCTTTCTGGTGGGGATACCTGGAAATGGTAGCAATTCTACTTATGTTCACAAGAGCCCAACGAGATGGACTTTGGGACCTTCACATCCATTCATTCACCTGCATGCTACCTTTCTTTCTCAGGTATGACCATGTAAACTATGGACGCTGGGGTCCTGTCTACTTGGCTGAAATGAGAAACCTACCAGAGTCAGTTCTCGAAGAATTCAAAAAAGGAAATTTTGTGGTCAAACGGTCGGCGCGTAAGTTCAATCAGGTTGATCCCGACCAGGCACAAGAGTGGTTGAATGGAACTGGTAAAAGGGCCGGAGGAATCGTTGGTATCACCAAAACCAATACAGCCTTGAACAGATGGGCATTGTCTTACAACCTGAGAGCACATATTGCAGCAGATACGCGTGAAATGTTGCAGATATATCCAAAAGACTTGCTCAGCCATAACGAATCGAAACCAGCAAGACAACAACGTGACAATGCAGACGAGAACATTCTGCTCAGCATATTGGAACGCTTCCATGTGTTTGCACCTGATACGCATCACGCTGCGCTGCAAAACATTGCAACAAAAGACGTTGCTAGCGAAGAAATCCAAACATCGCTACTGAACGCACGAGTCATGGGTCAGAAACAACTGGATGAATTTGTGGAGGATAGACTTGTTGGAGACGCAGAAACCTCAGTGCCTCAGCACTCATTGTATGACACCATCAAGAAGAACAATGCTCCAACATTCGACGATCTTTATAAGGTAGTACAACACAGTGCCGAAAAGAACAAACGCACTGTTCTGAAAGCTGATCAAAACTTCCTCCAACGTTTGGTAACGGCATATGCATCTGGCCGCACGATCAACTTGGACAACGTGTTGAACCACGAACTTCTTCGAGTACCAGTCTCGCTGGCAGAGCTCAATGGCAATTTAAGGACAGGAAACAAATCGTTGCTGGCTGATATGTTGACAGCAGATGTTCCATGTCCTGCTACGCTCGATCTGCACGGGAAATCAGCTTGTCTTGTTATAGATGGACAGGCTCGAGTCGTGGCCATTGGGAAACCGGTTGCTGCCAAGACATTTGGAGACTTGGCAGACGTTTTCACAAGATCAATCTTCCAGTCAGGAATGCAATATCTTCGCATAGACGTTGTATTTGACAGATACCGAGATGAGTCGATCAAAGCAGGAACAAGAACCAAACGAACAAAGACAAGTCGTCCAATACGTCGTATTGTAGAAGGACGGGAGGTGCCACTGCCTAACTCCTGGATAAACTTCATTGCCCTTCCAGAAAACAAGGCAGCCCTTGCTCGCTTCCTCTCGGAAGAACTTCTGGCACATGCTCCTGGTGATACAGAGATTGTGGTTGCAGGGGGGTTTGACGATGAGCGTGAAATCAGGTCATCACGTGGCAATACTGACCTCACTCCACTAAAAGCAACACACGAAGAAGCGGACACACGCATAATTCTACATGTCATAGATAGTCGGCTGGACACTGTAGTTGTATGTGCGAGAGACACTGATGTCATGCTGTTGTTGGTGGCACATTTTCCGCGTGTCAGTTGCAGAAATCTATGGATGATGGCTGGTACTGCCCAGAAGAGAAAGTACATACCCATAGGTCCATTATATCACAACTTGCCATCAAATTCAGTCCAATCACTTCTGCCATTTCACGCTCTTACGGGATCGGACACGACATCGCACATCTGTGGACACACGAAACGTTCAGCATGGAAAGTCTTCCTTGAGTATCACCACCTTCTTGTGGGTTTGGGAGTAGGGAATTTGACCCCTGAAGTGTCAAAATCGACAGAAATATTTGTCTGCAAAATCTACGGGATGAACAATCTGGAGACAACAGATAGCGTTCGTCGGGTCATGTTTGAGAAGGCCTGCAAACCAGAAGCGATGCCACCCACGAGCGATGCTCTCAAATTCCACATCCAGCGTGTGCATTACCAATCTCTGATATGGAAGGAGGCACACTGCCCACTTCCGAACCTGCCGAATGTCACGGAGTTGGGATGGAAAAGGGTCGCTACCAATTTGCAACCAGTGCTGATGACACTCCATCCAATTCCTGAGTCGTGTCTTGAACTTGTTTCTTGCAGTTGCAGGTCACGGTGTCGTACCATGCGCTGTAGCTGCCGTAAAGCAAAACTTGGCTGCACAGCTGCATGTGTATGTCGGCAAGAAACTGACCAGGACGGTTGCTTTAATGACAATGTGTAATGTGTTAACGACATTATTCAACTTACCGTCGAGCCTGCATATCGTAAAAGACGTCATGACTGTGCTACCTGTATATAGTTAAACGTTCATATGTGATTGTTCACTGCATGTAATCGTATTAATCAATGAAGATCAAAAGTAAAGTTGTATTGCCTTGTAATCGTGTTGTTTATTATATGAGCTGTGTGGCACAAGGGTCCATGTGTAAGTGTCTGTAGATATCATTTTAGCTGCAGTTAGCCGATATTTAGAGCTATTTTGTGAGCAACCACCTTGAATGTGTCCTGTTTCAGTATATCGCTTTGGTCCAACACTAATAATAGTGCGCTCATATGCTTCCTTGACCTCGATAACCTGGGGCTAGACATCAAAATAATGATTCTATGTTCACTAGAACTGGAGATATCGTCAATATAAGATTTGATGGCGGCCATCTTGGAAAATGGCCGAAACATCGATTTCTGCTAAAATAGTATATACAAATTTGATTGCCTGGAAATATTCATCTTGTTTCACGTAAAGTGTACTTGTTGAAATGTCTTCCTGTGTGATTCTGAGTTCAGCGGCTAAAAGTTAAATATTTTGGCGGCCATTTAGTTTTTTCCAGATTTGAGCATCAAATACCAAAAATTCAGCTTGGTATCCTATTTTTTCATGATCAGCACCCCCAAAATAGGTTAAAAACACTTGTTACCAACTTTTACTCAGAAATGCCCCTATAACTTGTATTAGATGCATTTCTGGAAATTTAGCCTAGTCTAGGACTTCCTAAACAGGAGTCGAGCAAGTGAAAGTTTACCACCATGGAGAACAAGGCCAGGACGACGTTCAGGGCAAGACCCTTCGTCGGAGCAAATGCATCAAGTGTGGGTAGGAGGGTGAGGGATGGGGGAGGGAGGGGTCTCCGACTTCAGTGGGACAATCCCGACACAACAAGAGGACAACGCAGACACGAAGGTCTCCGACCTGGATCCCGAAAATGGCGGTTTGTTTGAGGCCATAGTGCTCCCGTGCAGTGACGTGGAGCGTTGCTAGTCCCGTAGTTGGTCCTGCAGATATTTCCCCGCCATCGCCGAGGGTCACGCCCGACATGTTGTCAGACGTCTCCAACAGCCTGTAGCTCATTATCGCACGGCCGTCCCTGTCAGGGACACACACATCATTTGCAATTTTCCAATTCCAGCAGTTAGAGGCAAACAGACATGGAGTGCTTTTTCTACAAAATGTAGGCTCATGGATGAGTCAGGTGAAGGAAGGGAGAAGGGGACAACAGGTGGACAACACAAGCAATGGAACGGATGAACAGGAAGAGGAAAGAGAGGAGACAAGGAAACAAAACTAGAAACGTACAGTCACGTGAAAAAGTAAGTACACCCCATGTGAAGTTTTGACTTTTTCAACATAATTATTTCAACACACAGCTATTTGATCTTCATTTCAACAATATTGACAGATAAAGGTGATATAATATAACAAATATCATGAAACGTTTACATTTTGTAGTCCATTGTATAATTTAAATAAACATAAATGCAAATTTCACATGTGGAAAAAGTAAGTGCACCCTTGGCTCTAATAGGTGGTATTGCCCCCTTTGGCAGAAACAACCTCAAGTAGGCGTTTCTTATAACTGTCTACCAGTCTCTGACATCGACTGGGAGAAATTTTTGCGCACTCCTCCATGCAGAATTCTTTCAGCTGTGCAATGTTTGAGGGGTTTCTTGCATGCACAGCTCGTTTCAAATCCCCCCACAACATCTCGATGGGATTTAGATCCGGGCTTTGACGTGGCCATTCCAGAACCTTCCATTTCTTTCTTTTCAGCCATTCCTTGGTGGATTTACTGGTATGTTTAGGGTCATTGTCATGTTGCAAGGTCCACCTTCGGTTGAGCTTCAACTTTCCGACAGATGGCCTCACATTATCCTCAAGCACCCTCTGGTACAATGAAGAATTAATAGTGGATTCTATGATGGTGAGCTGCCCAGGCCCTGATGCAGCAAAGCTGCCCCAAACCATAATATTTCCACCACAATGCTTTACAGTTGGTATCAGGTTCTTGTGGTCAAATGCTGTCTTTGGTTTTTGCCAAACATGTCTTCTGGTACTGTGGCCAAATAGCTCTACCTTTGACTCATCTGTCCAGAGCACATTGTTCCAGAAGTGCTGGTCTTTGCCTCGGTGTTCATTGGCAAACTTTAGTCTTGCCCTGATGTTCTTTCTGGACAGCAAAGGTTTCCTCCTGGCACACCTCCCATGTAGATCAAATTTGTGCAGCCTCTTTCTAATGGTAGACTCGTGCACTTTGACATCAACAGTGGCAAGAGCTACCTGTAGGTCCCGTGATGACATTCTGGGGTTCCTCGAGACTTCTTTCAGCATCTTGCGGTCTGCTCTCGGGCTGAACTTGCTGGGGCGGCTTGGCCTGAACAAGTTGGCAGTTGTTTGGAATCTTCTCCACTTGTAGATGATCTTCCGGACAGTCGAATGATTGATTTCAAATTGTTTGGAGATCTTTTAGAATCCCTTCCCAGACTCGTCGGCATCTATAACCTTCTTTCTGGAGGCCTCAGAGAGCTCTTTTGATCTAGGCATGGTGACACCGCACACTTTTTATTTTTTTTTGTATCCATAATCAAGGCTTGTGAAAGAGCTAACATTTATCACACAAACAAATCAAACAGATAAACAAACAAAGTATATAAAAAGGGGAGCGGGAGACAAGATGGGGAGAGAAGGGAAAGCACATAAACACAACATTTGTGAGGGACATCGGGAATGTGTGGGAGGGGGAGGGTTTGGGGGAGGCGGCGTGGGATGGGGGGGGGGGGGGTGGGAGAAGTATAAAACACAAGGACACCAAGGACTTCCAGGAAAGAAGTTGGTATTTCAAAAAAGAGTATTTGGGGTGAAATTAGCGGGGGTAGAAAAGATCAAGGTTTTGGATGGGGGAAGATAAGAGATGGTGGTGAACAGCTGTTTTAAAGACCTGGAGGGAGGAGTGGGATTGAAGGGAGTGGGGGAGTTTGTTCCAGAGGCGGGAGAAAAGAGGAATGAAAGAGTGAAGGTGAGCAGAGAGCCTTGATTTTGGCAGTTTAACCATAAGAGGGTTGCAAGCAGATCTTGTGTGACCTTCAGGAATATTTGGGGGACAGAGCACAGAGAGAGCTGGGGGAGCAAGGCCAGAGAGGAGTTGGGAGAAGACTTAAAAACCACCAACCTGCCTGCGGTGAGTGAGTGAAAGGCCCTCGGAGTTAGCTTCATCGCCGGAGATTCCAATGATTCTGAACGCTTTGGTTTCAACAGCGTGAAGACGAGCCAGGTGTGAGGCAGGAGCACCGGCCCAGAGGGGAGAGCAGTATTCCATTGAGCTGCGGATGAAAGCCTTGTATGTGGTGAGGAGCTCAGGTGTGCCAAGGAAGGACTTCGCACGACGGAGGATGCCCAGTCGGCGACTGGCTTTGGAGGCCAGATTTGAAATGTGGTTTTCCCAGGAAAGATCATGGCAGATAGTGATGATTGAGAATATTAATGTCATGTGACCTGCCATGGTGCTACACCGACAACTTGAAGATCCTGAGGGAATAGTGGAAATGATCTCGCTGAAGCAGGAAGTTCCCCAAGCACAAGAGAGAACCAAAAAAGGGTAGGTGAGCAGGAAGCACAGATTAAAAAATTTCACAACTTGGATTCAACTGTTAGTATTTCCATATGAACCCCTGGATCAGGACACAGCGAACCCAAGTTCAAATCTCATTTACCACATGGATTTTGTCCGTCGTTTCCAAATCTCCTTGTAGTTCATCTAAAAATATATTGGTGTTTAGTAACATCTGTGTCATGGACATGATGCATGCACAAGCTCCCCCATGAGCTGTAGATTAATGTAAAATGAAAGGAAGGCGGTTACTGGACCAGCGCGTGCGTTGTGATCACAAGGGACTGGCGCGCGCGTTGCGGTCACAGAGGACCGGCGTGCGCGTTGGGGTCACAGGGGCCCGGCACGCGCGTTGTGGTCACAGGGGACTGGCGTGCGCGTTGTGGTCACAGGGGACCGGCGCGCGCGTTGTGGTCACAGGGGACCGGCGCGCGCGTTGTGGTCACAGGGGACCGGCGCGCGCGTTGTGGTCACAGGGGACCGGCGCGTGCGTTGTGGTCACAGGGGACCGGCGCGTGCGTTGTGGTCACAGAGGACCGGCGCGTGCGTTGTGGTCACAGAGGACCGGCGCGCGCGGTGGTCACAGGGGACCGGCGCGCGCGGTGGTCACAGAGTACCGGTGCGTGCGTTGTGGTCACAGAGGACCGGCGCGTGCGTTGTGGTCACAGAGTACCGGCGCGTGCGTTGTGGTCGCAGAGGACCGGCGCGTGCGTTGTGGTCGCAGAGGACCGGCGTGTGCGTTGTGGTCGCAGAGGACCGGCGCGTGCGTTGTGGTCGCAGAGGACCGGCGCGTGCGTTGTGGTCGCAGAGGACCGGCGCGTGCGTTGTGGTCGCAGAGGACCGGCGCGTGCGTTGTGGTCGCAGAGGACCGGCGCGTGCGTTGTGGTCGCAGAGGACCGGCGCGTGCGTTGTGGTCGCAGAGGACCGGCACGTGCGTTGTGGTCGCAGAGGACCGGCGCGTGCGTTGTGGTCGCAGAGGACTGGCGCGTGCGTTGTGGTCACAGAGGACCGGCGCGTGCGCTGTGCCCCCCAAAATAGGCATTTGCTCTTTGCTTTTTTCGCATAACATACACACGTAATTTTGATGAAATGTCACCACAACCTTCATCATCAGTGATGTACTTATGTTTGTTGAAGGCATTGGAAAAATTGGGGTCTGAGGAGGTACACGGGGTGGCAGAGTGGGGGGTTGCCCCCAAAAATAGGTATGTTTTTGTTTGTTTAAAGTCTTATAATTATGTTCGTATTATACTACCTGCTGCCCTGTCTTCTAGCAACCATGGAAATTGGTTTCGAATACCTTTAGTCGGTGCAGTTTACTGTTTATTCTACCAGGTGAGCGCCAGGGGTATTGCCCCGATGTTTATTTTATGTTGAAGTCTCTAGTCATGGACTATTTTGTGCTCATCGGTCAGGTCTCAAGTGTTTATTTGTAAGAAAGAGAGGTTGAAGCTAGGCCGGTCACTATAGTTTGAGTGAGATATAAAGTAAGACCAGCAATCCTGACACGGAGAGTGCAAGATGGTTCCGGGCACCACTATAACGCTCCTCAGTCTGAACGGTAGTACTGCCCTGAGCTGTTGCTGTGTACAACCTACTACCCAAGTATGAAGACAGAGGCGTGTTGACCTGAGACCTCCTGCTTGATCACAAAGAAACACACTGGTTCCTGATCATTTTCTTTGCGAGACGGATCATGGCGGTTTCTTGTTTTCTTTGGGCTGCGTTCATATAATGCGTGTTTCGAGAGACGACCTTTTGCCTTTTGAAGCTCGTCTCCAGAAAACTTGAGGTAACAAGTTTCATGGTAAACAGCTTTCTGAGCCTGGAGGGTATCAGCAATGCCATCGCCACCATCTAACCTGCTGAGCCGACTCCCATCGGGACCGGATTTCCCAAATTCTTTCCAACTTGTTTGCGATTGACACGTTTCCAGACGTCTGTGTCCGAGCTTTCTCGGCACGTATCATTGGTTGTCTTTTTGGCCTTCCTGGCACAGAAAACCCAATGCCCATTGTGTTTGTTGCACAGAACTAGCTGACTGGTTTTGGCACTTATGTTTTCACAAGATGGCATAAATTTGATATCATGGAGACTATAACACCAACTCAACCAGACCAGATCAGATCAACTCTACCAGGTGGATCAGACTCGGCAACAGTTGCTGGAGTGAGATGTGCATGGAAGAAGTTTCCGGAACCGAGTGACGTGCTGACGAGGAGGGGGGTGTCGTTGAAGCTGAAGGGAAAGGTGTATGCTGCATGTGTGAGAAGTGTTATGATTTATGGGAGCGAGACATGGGAAATGAACGTAGAGCAGCAACGAAGGCTGGAAAGGGTGGAAATGCGAATGGTTTGGTGGATGTGCGGAGTATCGTTGAGAGAGAGGAAGACAAATGATGAATTGCGAAAGATGATGGGAATAGAGCCTGTGATTGATGCTGTGAAGAGGAACAGGTTGAGATGGTTTGGTCATGTGTTGAGGAAGGATGAAAGTGACTGGTTGAGAAGAGTGATGGAAATGAATGTAGAAGGAAGTCGAGGATGGGGAAGACCGAGAAAGACTTGGCTAAAGATGGTGGAAGAAGAAATGCGGGCAAGGGGGTTAACAAGGGGAGATGCAGAAAATAGGGCAAAATGGAGAAGATTGTCATGGGGACCGCAAGGCTAACCCCCGCTCTAGCAGGGAAAATGGCCTTAAAATGCCTGTTGTTGTTGTTGTTGTGTACTCTAATCAGAGCCAATGAACCAATTTCTCAACCCGATTTAGTCAGGTGAGTCTTTTGGGACTGCCACAGGTAACATACAACCCAGTGATACCTGCCAGGACCAAAAACCACACCTGGCAAAGGGCGGATGAGCTCCTGTAGGAAGCCAATGGCCAGCCAGTAAGGAGGTGGTGTCTCCTAAAAAACCCCATCCGGTTTGGACCGGTTCAAGTCATACCAAAAACTTTAAAAACGGTACGTGCTGCTTCCTTGCTTGAAAAGGATAGAGCACAGACAATCCCCATTGGTGGGCATCCATGGGGAGGAGGAAATTCCTCTTGAGGAAATGTCCCTCCGAGTACAATGAGAAAAACGGCGCCATTGTTATGACGTCGCTGGTAACCAGAAAATCCCAGGAAGTGACGGCAGTTCCCTCAAGCTCAGTGGCTGTGTTAAGTGTTTGTCTCGTCAGCATGTCTGTGCGTCTGCTCTATTACGAGCCTAAGCCCAAGTATTAAAATAAAAAAACCAAACCCCACTTTTCACTTTGCGTGTGCGGGGTAATAAAAGGTCGATCACTAGGTGTAAAGAGTAATGATGTCACCTGTGAGGCTTCACATCGTTCGGCCATTCATGCAATTATATCAGAGCGAGACAGTCTGGTCATTTGGGCCGAATAGCTTGCATCACAGCCCCGTCCCACAACAGCATTGCACTCCTCACTCCCCAAAATGTTAGACAAGATATACATGAATTGTGGAGAAGGCTTGGACATTCAGGAAACATAGAAATCCCAGGTAATGTAGAAATATCTCATATCTGCAGTTCCTCGTCTGGTTGGGAACGAAATCCGGATTAGGTACATCTCAGGGGAGTGCCTCACCAACTAATCTAAACTCACTTCCTGTATGAAAATACAATGTGCTTGAGGTGGTTTTAAATAAATGCAAGGAGCTCACCTGTTGGTGTGCAAGTCCAGGTGAGATCTCGGTGACATGAGGACCTTATCGGCACTCAATGGTACATTCAGCAACTGCAGGCTCTCAAACACCTACACGGCAAACACGAACACGTCAAATGGCACCACTCACTTGCAAGCACCACTCATGCCAAACTGTGCAGTGTGGCCCTTCATCCCAGCTCCCCTCCTGGGTGGCAAACCGACTGACCTGAATGTGGATTTCGTCTACGAGCTCCGTTTCGCTCCCATCCATCTGTCCTCCGCCTGCCTGTTCAGCACGCACGGCCACACGCAGCATGGCACGGCCCGCGGACACGGCCCGAATCATCATGGCGAAGCGTGCCGTTGGTGAAGGCTCAACAGAGGCCTATGGGTCCATGGCGGTAAACTCGATTTATGGTTCACACAGAAACAATCATCCAAGATTGGCTTGTCTGGCTGTCCGAGTCCGGCTGTCTGAGCACTTGGTTCATGGTGTTGGGATACCAGGTTCAATTTTTGTACACGATATTGATTTGTCCATCGTCTCCTAAAGTTCGTGTTGTGGATGGAAGAGTACAATGATGTCTCCTAATGTTTTTGCCATACTTGGAATTGATTTACACCTGGCTTCGTTAACTCTCAGTGCAACGTTCCGGTTACCATTCAAGCACCACTCATACAGGACTCGCACACATACCCGACTGAATGCCTGGTCTATGTATGG
Organism: Myxine glutinosa; assembly: GCF_964187855.1. Taxonomy (NCBI): domain Eukaryota; kingdom Metazoa; phylum Chordata; class Myxini; order Myxiniformes; family Myxinidae; genus Myxine; species Myxine glutinosa. The sequence continues at coordinate 447,189,944 of NC_136261.1, read as the reverse complement.
GGACGAGGGGGGGGGGGGGGGATGAGGGGGTCAGTAGTTCAAACGCCGACTGAGCGCCTGGTGTGTGTACGGGGGGGGGGGGGGGGGGGGGTCAATGGTTCAAACCCCGAATGAGTGCCTGGTGTGTGTATGGGGGGGGGGGGTTGGGGGGATCAGTGGTTCAAACCCCAACTGAATGCCTGGTCTATATATGGGGAGGTGGGGGGGGAGGAGGAGGGGGGGGGGGGGGTCAGTGATTCAAACCCCGACTGAGTGCCTGGTGTGTGTCTGGCCCGACTGAGTGCCTGGTGTGTGTCTGGCCTGACAATGCCTGGTGTGTGTCTGGCGCGACTGAATGCCTGGTGTGTGTCTGGCCCGACTGAATGCCTGGTGTGTGTCTGGCCCGACTGAATGCCTGGTGTGTGTCTGGCCCGACTGAATGCCTGGTGTGTGTCTGGCCCGACTGAATGCCTGGTGTGTGTCTGGCCCGACTGAATGCCTGGTGTGTGTCTGGCCCGACTGAATGCCTGGTGTGTGTCTGGTCCGACTGAATGCCTGGTGTGTAGCTGGGAGGTCGGTGGTTCAAACCCTGAATCATTACCAAAAAAATTTCTAAGTATTTTGTGCTGCTCCTTTGATCGACGTTCAGCATTTAAACAAATAGAGAGCGGACAAACAACCATAAGTTGGCAATACTAGCGCAGATTTGATGGGCCTCATGGCGGCGTCCTGCACATATCATTATTATTATCTCCAATATAAACACAATAATGTCAGTTTGTGTGTTTATACAGATGTCTGTCCCCCTTCACAAGGGCAGGTTGTAAAGACCAATTTTTTGATTCTCTTTCATTGGAATTGTAGACGGTGGCTTGCAAACCGAGCCTCAAGGGTGCTGTACAGAATCGTTTTTTGTTTTTTTTAATAAAAATAAATACAAGGTGTAGGAGGTGAAATTTGCTGCACATGATGTTGAACGTGCGCAGAGTAAAACGAGTGTTCATTTACATCCGAAAGACGTCTCATAAATAAAGAAGATATAAGCACACCTGACACTCGGCCCAGGCTTCAGACTTTGGCACGCTCACGAGGCTGCGCCATCGAATACACTGTTCCGACCCGTCATTTTGGATGACTCGGGCTTTTTACTAGTTATGATCATAATACGAATGTGACTCACCTCAACATGGCGGGACTGCACCTCAATCGTGTCCTTCTTGATGGTGCTCCAATGAAAGGTCAACGGGGGGTCAGCACTGGCCAGTGAGAAGGGCGTCTGCCCATTTCCAATTCCAGTCACAAATACTGGCATCTGGAGTCGGCACAAACACAACGAAGGAGAGGGAGAGGAAGAGGACGAGAGATTCATCATGCAATTCCTACCTTTCCCTCTCCGCCAATTCCTACCTTTCCCTCTCCTTTCCATCTCCGATATCATGTGCAGAACTTATTGGTTGGAATGTTGTCTGGTTATTAATGGGAATAAGGAAGAAAACTGAAATCACAATGGAATACTCAGTCCAAGACTTCATCTAGGTCTTACAGCCTCACCTGAGTTCCGGTTTTCATGCGGGAGAGCGGCGAGTGAATCTTTATTCCTGTTAACCTCACGACTTCCACGATCACCATATCCTGAAAATCCATTGGGAGAGCTAATTACCACAAATACATGTGCAAACAAACGAGGTAATTAATTAATACACATTAATAACACGATTACGACACAACAACTGCTTATTAGTCCCCTACCGGTGTACACCGGAGGGGACTATAGGTTTGCAGTCAGTCCGTCACGCAAAGAACAGTTTTCTGGACCTTTTTTTCTAAACTCTTAATGCTAATGATTTCAAACTTGGTACATGGTTTCCTCATGATAAGTTACAGGTCAAGTTCGAACTTCACGACGTTTCGATCATTTTTGACAAAGTTATGGCACTTTGAACGTTGGTAATTCTGATAATTCTGATGAACCTTAACTCTGTGCCATTTTAAGTTCTAATTTCCTTTAAAAAACATTTTTCTCTGCAATAATAGGACCGATTGAGATAAAACTATCACCATAGGAGGGACTCGGTCTGTAGAATATTTTAATGGGAATTATGACGTCACAGGTCACATGGTTCGGCCGCCATATTGTTTTTCGTGAAAACACGAAAACCCCTTTTTCTCTGCAACGGCTGAACAGATCGAGGCCAAACTTGCAGGTAGAATCGCATACCCATGACGAACAAAAAAGTCAGCAAGCATGACGTCATGCGTCACATGGTTTCAGAGTTATGATGTTTTTAAGCATGAACCTTTAAAACTGAGCCCCTCCCTCATTTTTGATCCAATCGAGGGGAAACTTCACAGATCTGTTCAGCACTAAAATGTCCTTTTGGAATTTGCGATAGATAGGGCACGTGGTTTGGCAGATATCGTTAATTAAATGAATATATTAAAAAAATGGATATCTCTTGTTTATTCTAGAGTTCTCCTCAAGCCGCACCGCGCGCCCTCAGCCTCGTCTCGCGAACGTCAAAAGCGCGACACAGCGCGCGCTTTCGGGAGGGGCGGAGCCAAGCCGAGCAACATATATATACACATCGATCATTGTTCGTGAACCGGAAAATATAATAAATTACTGATATTTAGCGACTCGAAAGGTTCTTTATCAACATCGTATTTTGTTGTGCTTCTGCTGACCTGTCTGCAAGGTGTATAAATCGAAATCCCGAGTGCGAATCACAGGTGAGCCTGTCCTGAGGTAATTAGCGATTGGGAACGATTCAGAACCTGTGGGTGAATAACCCTTGGTAATTTCCCCAACAGTTTTCCGGACGACAGACTGCCGGTAGGGGACATGTATTGCAGCGCAATACTCAGAATGCTTGGTCTGTTTGTGTTTGTGAACAGGATATCTCAAAACATCGTGGACGGGTGCAGACAAAACTTGGTGGGAAGGTTGGGTGTGCAAAAGGGAAGAATTGATTCGATTTTGGTGAAGATTCAAATCGAGATCAGATCCGAGATGAATGATCCGAGATGATGAAATCGAGATGAATCCAGATCAGAGAAATTATAAAGTGATTCTTCACCGTTGAGAGATCAGGCTAAAACCGATACATAGCACGAGGTCTCGGAAACGTTCGGGACGGATTCGGACGAAACTCGATGGGAAGGTTGGGTGTGCAATAGGGAAGAATTGATTCGATTTCAGTGAAGATTCAAATCGGGATCCAGATCAGAGAAATTAAAAAGTGATTCTTCACCGTTGAGAGATCAGGCTAAAACCAATACATAGCACGAGGTCTCGGAAACGTTCGGGACGGATTCTGACAAAACTCGGTGGGAAGGTTGGGTGTGCAATAGGGAAGAATTGATTCGATTTTGGTGAAGATTCAAATCGAGATCAGATCCGAGATGAATGATCCGAGATGATGAAATCGAGATGAATCCAGATCAGAGAAATTATAAAGTGATTCTTCACCGTTGAGAGATCAGGCTAAAACCGATACATAGCACGAGGTCTCGGAAACGTTCGGGACGGATTCGGACGAAACTCGATGGGAAGGTTGGGTGTGCAATAGGGAAGAATTGATTCGATTTCAGTGAAGATTCAAATCGGGATCCAGATCAGAGAAATTAAAAAGTGATTCTTCACCGTTGAGAGATCAGGCTAAAACCGATACATAGCACGAGGTCTCGGAAACGTTCGGGATGGATTCTGACAAAACTCGGTGGGAAGGTTGGGTGTGCAATAGGGAAGAATTGATTTGATTTTGGTGAAGATCAGAATACGGATCGGGATATTAGGATTTCAATTTTCTAAAGTGATTCTTCACCATTGAGTACGAGGATAAAAAAAACTATTTTTAGCACGATATTACAGAAAGGTTATGGACGAGTTATGCCAAAACCAGGTGAATGAGTTGGGTCTGTGACAAGAATAAGACGATTAGATTTTGGTTCAGGTCCGAATCCAGATCCAGCTTTTCAGTGGGTTGCAAATCATAAACTGTTCACCTGGCGGATGTATGCGTTCGAGTTCTTCTTCGAATTGCTCTGAAATTTTTTTCTTTTTTTTTCGTATCGAGGCTCCTGAAAGAGCGAACATTAATCACACAAAAAGTCAAACCGACACACAAAACAAAAAATAAGGGGAGCGGTAGACAAGATGGGGAGAGAGGGGGAAGGACGGACACAAACACAACATTTGAAAGCAAGGACATCGAGAGAACTGTGGGAGGGAGAAGGCTTGGGGGGATGTGGGAGAGGTATAAAACATATGGACACTGCAAGACCTTCCAGGAAAGAAGTTGGAATTTCAAAAAAGTGTATCTGGGGTGAAAATTAGCAGGGGTAGAAAAGATCAAGGTTTTGGATGGGGGAAGATAAGAGATGGTGGTGAACAGCTGTTTTAAAGACCTGGAGGGAGGAGTGGGATTGAAGGGAGTGGGGGAGTTTGTTCCAGAGGCAGGAGAAAATGGGAATAAAAGTGAAGATGAGCAGAGAGTGTTGATTTTGTCAGTTTAACCGTTGATGGCAGATGGCAGGTTGATGGCAGATCTTGTGCGACCTGTAGGAATATTTGGGGGACAGAACACAGAGAGAGCTGGGGGAGCAAGGCTGGAGAGCAGTCGGGAGAAGACAGAAAGACCACCAACCTGCCTGCGGTGAGCGAGTGAAAGCCCCTCGGAGTTAGCTTCATCGCAGGAGATTCCAATGATTTTGAAAGCTTTGGTTTCAACAGCGTGAAGCTGGGATAGGTGTGAGGCAGGAGCACCGGCCCAGAGGGGGGAACAGTATTCCATTGAGCTGCGGATGAAAGCCTTGTATGTGGTGAGGAGCTCAGGTGTGCCAAGGAAGGACTTCGCACGACGGAGGATGCCCAGTCGGCGACTGGCTTTGGAGGCCAGATTTGAAATGTGGTTTTCCCAAGAAAGATCATGGCAGATAGTGAGACCCAAAAGCTTGAGTGACAGAACTTCTTGGAGAGGATTGTTGAGAAAGTGGTTGGGAGTGTTTTCCAGTCAGTCTTTTGGAGAGACATAGTAAGATGGTGAGATTTGTTAGGATTGAAAGACATGTTCCACTTCTTTTTTTTTTTTCTTTTTTTTTTTTGTATACAAGATCGAGGCTCGTGAAAGAGCGAACATTAATCACACAGAAAGACAAACAGACACACAAAACAAATAACATCGGGAGCGGTAGACAAGATGGGGAGAGAGGGGGAAGGACACAAACACAACATTTGAGAGCAGGGACCGAGAGACATGGAGACATCGAGAGAACTGTGGGAGGGAGAGGGCTTTGGGGGGGAGGCATGGGAAGGGGGGGGGGGGGTGGGAGAGGTATAAAACATATGGACACTGCCAAGACTTCCAGGAAAGAAGTTGGAATTTCAAACAAGGTGGATCTGGGGTGAATTTGTGGGGGTAGAAAAGATCAAGGTTTTGGATGGGGGAAGATAAGAGATGGTGGTGAACAGCTGTTTTGAAGACCTGGAGGGAGGAGTGTGATTGAAGTGAGTGTGGGAGTTTGTTCCAGAGGCGGGAGAAAAGAGGAATGAAAGAGTGAAGGTGAGCAGAGAGCCGAGATTTCGGCAGTTTAATCATCAGAGGGTGGCTGGCAGATCTTGTGCGACCTGCAGGAATATTTGGGGGACAGAGCACAGAGAGAGCTGGGGGAGCAAGGCCGGAGAGGAGTCGGTAGAAGACAGAAAGACCACCTATCTGCCTGCGGTGAGTGAGTGAAAGGCCCTCAGAGATAGCTTCATCGCGGGAGATTCCAATGATTCTGAAAGCTTTGGATTCAACAGCGTGAAGCCGAGCCAGGTGTGAGGCAGGAGCACCAGCCCATAGGGGAGAACAGTATTCCATTGAGCTGCGGATGAAAGCCTTGTATGTGGTGAGGAGCTCAGGTGTGCCTAGGAAGGACTTCGCACGACGGAGGATGCCCAGTCGGCAACTGGCTTTGGAGGCCAGCTTGGAAATGTGGTTTTCCCAAGAAAGATCATGGCAGATGGTGAGACCCAAAAGCTTGAGCGACAGAACTTCTTGGAGAGGATTGTTGAGAAAGTAGATGGGAGGGTTGTCCAGTCGATCTTTTCGGAGAGACATAGTAAGAGTGTGAGATTTGTCAGGATTGAAAGACATGTTCCACATGTTTGAGCAGTCTGTGATTTTGTCCAGGTCTTCAGAGAGTGAGGAGGCTGCAGACTGCCGATCTGAGGGAAGAGGAATGGAGCGGCAGAGAGTGGAGTCATCAGCAAAGAGATACAGAGGATTTTCCAGAGAGTCGGAGAGATCATTGATAAAGACCAGAAAAAGCACAGGGCCCAGCACACTGCCTTGGGGAACTCCAGCCTGAACGGGAAGGGGAGATGAGAGAAATCCATTCAGGGCCACACGTTGACTACGACCAGAGAGGAAGTCCGCAAGCCATGCATGGAGATTTCCATGGATACCATAGGAGGAGAGTTTGGTGAGCAGAGCTGGGTGCCAGACCGTATCGAAGGCACGTGATATGTCAAGGGAGACAGCTCTGATTTCCTGTTTGGCATTGAGGACCTCCATCCATTGTTGAGACAGCAGAAGCAGCATGTCCAGAGTAGAGTGACCTGGTCTGAAACCAAATTGATGATCAGAGATCAAGCCATTGGAGAAGAGGAAAGATTTCATATCCGAAGCAATGATGGATTCCATGACTTTGCTGATAATTGGGAGCAGGCTGATTGGTCTGTAGTTGCAAGGATCTGTTTTTGCACCTTTTTTGTGTAAAGCGGTAATGTTTGCTGATTTCCAGGATGCTGGCAGATGACCTTGAGCAAAAGATAGGGTGAAAAGAACAGAGAGAGGGTGAGATAGAGCGGCAGAGCAGGATTTTAGGACCCGTGGGCTGATGCCATCTGGTCCAGTTGCAGAATCAGAGTCGAGGTTTGACAAAAACTCCTCCACCTTGTCAGGAGAGAAGGTCACAGAGTCCAGGAGCAGTTTGGTTCGACTGGGAAAGGTGGGAACAGAGAGAGATGGGTTTGGGACTAAGGATTTTGAGGCAAACACAGAGTTGAGGCATTCGGCTTTGTCACGTGCGATGTCAACTGTGTGGCCATTTGAGGTAAGGGAGGGGATGGAGGGGGAACAAACACCAGAAACGGATTTGACCAGACGCCACCAGGATTTGGAGGAAGGAGACAGGTTTGAGAGTTCATTCTTGAGTGAGGAGAGATAGTGCTTCCTGGCACTCCTGAGGGTAGACACACACTTGTTCCGAGCTTGGTGGAAGGAACTGAGATTTCCTTCAGTTGGATTAGCCTTCCAAGAGGCAAAGGCAAGTTGTTTCAGGGCAACTGCCTCACCACAAGATTCAGTGTACCATGGACGGGAGGAAGGGTAAGACAACTGAAGGCGAGATGGGATAAATCTGTGCATGAGAGAGATCAGTTTGCTTTGGAAGAATTCCCAGGAAGAATTGATGTCAGAGGCAGTGGAGATGGGAGAGCAATCCAGACGATTGATGGCTGCTTGAAGACCGTCCCAGTCGGCCTGAGTGAAATGCCAGACTCGTCGACGCTGAGGAGGCTCTCTGAGAATGGCCAGAGAGATGTCCACTTTGACAAGCACATGATCGGAAGAACCGATTGGAGCAGAAGAAGAGCAGCAGACATTAGCAGGGAAGTTAGTCATAACCAAGTCTAGAAGAGAAGATACTCCATTGGCTGAGATCCGGGTCGGGAAATTGACAGATTGTGTCAATCCCAGTGAGTCACAGAAGTCCTTTGCTGAGGTGCCATGACTGGTGAGAGAGGAACCCACACCCAACCAGGTGGCATGATGACAATTGAAGTCACCACATATGAGGAAGAGAGAGTTGGGATGAGTGGATAGAAGTTGGTCCATGTTGTCGGACAGTGAAATGTAGATGGAGTCATCACTGTTTGGGGGGACGGTACAGAACACATATGAACAAAAGGTGGGAGCGGAGAGGAAGCCGTAGCCAGAGGTACTCCTGGGGGTGAGGAGGAGAGAGGGCAGTGCAAGGAGAGTGAGGAAGAGAGTTTTTGATAAAGATAGCCACCCCACCACCAGGCCGAGGCTCAGGTCTATCATACCGGAGGAGGGAGTAACCAGGAAGAGATATTAAGGAATCAGAGACATCTTGAAGGAGGAAAGTCTCTGTTAAGCAGATCAAGTCTGGATTGTCAGAAGCAACCTGTATGGAGAGATCAGTCAGGTTTGAGCGAAGGCCCCGGATGTTTGAGGTCCATACCGTTAATGAAGAGAGAGGGGGAGCATCGGATACAGGACAGGGGAGGGGAGGAGTAGGGTAAGATGAAGGATGAGAGGGGGAGGTAGGGAGAGCAGTTGTTAGTGTGTCAGCGATTGCAGAAGAGTTCCAAGAAAGGGAAGGATGAGGAGGATGAAAGGTTTGAAGGTGAAGGGATGAGGCACAGTGAGGGGTTGTTTGAGGGGGGGGCAGAGGAAAGAAGAAGGTTGGGGGGGTGGAGGTATGAGATAGAAGGGAGACGAAGTGGGGAGGAGGCAGCTTTGAGGAGGAGGGGGGAGGAGGGAGAATTGGAGAGGAATGGTATGGGGGGAGATTTGAATGGGAGGGGTTGGGGGGGAGTATTGAAGGGGAGGAGTGAGGGGGGAGTTTAGGAGGGGAAGGGCAAGGGGGGAGTTCAGGAGTGGAAGGGCAAGGGGGGAGTTCAGGAGTGGAGGGGCAGGGGGGGAGTTTAAGAGTGGCGGGGCAAGGGGGGAGTTTAGGAGTGTAGGTGCAAGGGGAGGGATTTGGATGGGAGGGGCAAGAGGGGAGTTTAGAAAGTGGATGATTAATGAAAGACGAACATTGAAAACAAATTGGGTTTGTTGTGATTTTCAAGTTAGCAATCCGGTTCAGAATGATGGAGGAGGGATGGAATGAATGTGAATTTAGACCATGTAGTGAGGGAGACGTATAAGATATTGAATTTCTTTTTTTTGAGGTGGAATGAGTTGGAGAGGAAATTGAGAAAAGCCTTTTAAATAGGAAGAAAAACAGCGTGTTGTAAAATACCACTGAGTAAAACACTGAAGGGGAAAGGTAAAACATATTTAAATAATATTAAAACAGAACTGTGAACAATCTTATGTGCACAAAAATACCAACGGGGGGAGAGCCGAGAGGGACCACCACGAGTCACGTGAAGGGCAAACGGTGGATGACGGGTCACTTGTTTGACCAGAATGTGATTTTGTCCAGGTCTGCAGAGAGTTAGGAGGCTACAGACTACCGATCTGAGGGATGAGGAATGGAGCGGCAGAGAGTGGAGTCATCAGCAAAGAGATAGAGAGGATTTTCCAGAGAGTCAGAGAGATCATTGATGAAGACCTGAAAAAGCACAGGGCCCAGAACACTGCCTTGGGGAACTCCAGCCAGAACAGGTAGGGGGAGATGAGAGAAATCCAATCAGGGCCACACGTTGACTACGACCAGAGAGGAAGTCCGAAAGCCAAGCGTGGAGATTTCCATGGATACCATAAGAGGAGAGTTTGGTGAGCAGAGATGAGTGCCAGACCATATCGAAGGCACTAGTCTAGTAGGAAGACTAGGTCCCCCTGCACCCCCCGGAGATATACTTCTAATCAGTGTTTCTAGATTGGAAAAAATGTGTAGAAAATGACTAGCTATGGCCCCAAGCTGAAAAAATGTCCCACATACCATTTTTATGCAAATTACTGCTGCCATTATCAAAAAAACGATTTTTGACATATCTCAGCCAATATTGCAGATAATTGAAAAATGAAGGTGTCTAGACCCATGTTTTGAAGGGCATAGATCATGATAGAACTATTCATAACATGATTACATGTGTCTATGGTATACTAGTATGCATATTAATGCTGTAATTACAAAATAATCAGTTTTACAAATGATAAGGATACGTTAATACTGCAGATAACTTAACATGGTACATAAGGGGTCTAAACCCAGGTATTTTCAAGGTTAAATGTCAACAAGATGCTCCTGAGTCTTGCATAGGGGCGGGACATTGGCAGTAACATTGGTACCACTCAACTTTTCTTCCCACCATTGACTTTGTATTGCGAGAGATTTTCACTTGCTTATTTAAAGGTTTCTCACCCAGCCCACGTAAAATCTACCAACTCCTGCTGTTAACTCCCAAACATATTTTTTTATGTTATCCAATCACAGTGCAGAAATGACAGACTAGAGATCCAAATTAGTGCTGCTATAGCTGCCATTTTACATTTCCATCCATGTAACATGCGCGCTCGCGCGCTCGTATCAATTGGTAATGTCGCGCGCTCGTATCAATTGGTAACGTTGATGTTATTGAATACCTCAGTTGAAAGTTCAGTCTTCCATTCCATCTGTGTGTTGTTCTTGGTATTCATCCTCCAATCTAGCCAGGTAAGATGCTAACTATAATGTTACTCACACTCTTGACTTCAGTTTCTGCATGAAATCATAAACAGGCAGAATAACAGCTGAGCCAGCTAGCACCATGTTAGCTAACGTTAAAGCTAGCCTCATCTATGTACAGTATGTTCCTAATGTCGGTGTAACTTAAACTTTTGTTAATGCCAAACATGAGACATATCTGTTGACTTCTGTATATGAATTGAACCAGAAAGAGGCACGACAGCTGAGCTAGCTACAGTAACTTAGCACAATGTTTCATTGGCCTAGATAGCTAACGTTAGTGTGGAAGAATTTAGATGTTTTAGCTATTAGCACTTTTGATGCCACTAAACATGGTTTAGTCAGCTAAAAAGTACCCTAGTGTAGAACATGACTCAGAACCTCTGTTACCTCACTGAAAACTCAGAGCCTCCTTTCACAGGCACTTTTAACATCATTCGTGATTTCTTATTTGTCATTTAACAGTGATGGTAGACATCGACAGCAAGCATGCCCAAAAGAAAACGGAGTGTAGAACCTGCAGCCCAAAGCTCTCCTCCTACATGCATCCTTCATGTACCATCCATGTCTGATCATGGGGATTTCACGCCCCTCCGTAAAATTAAAGGATCTGCTTCAGAAAAACTGCAACTGCTTCAAAAGATCCGGGATAGACGTCTCAACCAACCGCATGACTCCCCATGTCGTATGCAATCAGTATGTGATCAGATCCCGGCAACTCTTCCTGATGACCTAGAAAGAGTAGGATATCACAGCAAGTGTTATAAGCACTTTGTCCGCCACTTTCATCGTCTGGGAGATGATACAGAACCAGGGCCATCAACCTCATCATGGCATCACTCTCCTCGTAAACCAGGAGGTTCTGCTGAACCCATCTTCCCGCCAGAGTGTATATTTTGTGAGAAAGTTGAGACCAAAGATGCTCATCGCAATACTGAGAGGCCTACAACCTTCCCATCCTTTAAAAACAAAGAAAATGCATGGGAGCAAATCGAAACACGGGCTGAGAAAATGGGTCTCTATCGACTCCATCGAAAGGTGAAAAACAAAGACCTCTTTGCATGTGAGGCCAAACACCATCCGTCATGTTTTAAAGCTTTCCGCACAGCATTCTACAACTATGAGCGTGCGATTCACAGAGCCGAAGCACCAAAGGAGCAGGCTTGCATGTCAGCCGCCCATGAAAAGGCATTCAACTCAGTACTGGAACACATTCAAACCCAGGTCATCCAGCAGAATAAAGTTCTACAGCTTTCTTCCTTGCGCTTGCTCTATGTCGAGGAACTGAAACTGAATGGATATGAGAACTCAAATTATCGGTCAGAGAAACTACTGAAACGCCTACAGAATGACCCAATCAAGGAGCATATCCACTTCACGAAGGTTGATCATGACAAATGTGATGTCATTTCTTTCTGGCTTGTGCACAGCTCAAACATAACAGTTTCCAATGCTCTCGCACGAGCATTCACACTCGGAAGCACAAACAAGAACCAAAATGTTGCCCTCCAACTTCGCCAGGGTATTCTACAGGCTTTCAGAGAGTGTAAAGACCAACCATGGCCACCAACAGCTGAAGACATGGAGCTCAATCCTGAAGACATCCTACCTCCAGACCTTGTCCGCTTTCTCAGCGTGCTAATGACTGGCAAGGAGGGCATCGAGACAGAAAAGGTGAAGCGTCTGGTCTTCTCCATTGGACAAGATCTGTGCCGTGCAGTGTCAGATGGAAAATGGAAGTTACCAAAGCACATTCTCCTCTGTGTGACTGTAAGGCACCTGTTCCGAAGCAAACAGCTCACCACAATACTACACAGGCTTGGACACTCTGAGAGCTACGATTTCGCCTTGGAGTTGGAAACTGCTCTCGCCAAGGTCCTGGATGAAGTCTCAACTTATCGTACACCACAAATTGTGACAGGAGAGGGCAACCTTGTATTCCACTGTGAGTGGGACAACTTGAATAAAACCACTACCAGTGTGCACGGCAGCAACATTGTAAACAGTGCTGGAGGAATCATGGTGCAGGAGGTCAAGCCCGGGTTCGAGAGCAGCAAGGACCGAATGCTACCTACCATCAATAGGTCACAACAGCGTAGCCTGAAGGTCGACACACCAAAAACTCTCCCACCCTTGCACTTTACTCGCGTTGGCCCGAAGTTCCCTGAAGGCTCATCATTCACACCGCCAGCAGAGAATGACACAGTCTATGCCACTACGATGCAAGAGTACTACATCTGGCTCTTCATCAGATACATCGGAAGCTGTGGCCTGCAGCCTGTGCCTGGGCTAGGGGGTTTCACCTCTGCAACTGGTTCTCCCCCACCCAGCAAATCAACAGTCGACTACTGCACGCCTATCCACCAACCGATCACAGACAACGCAGTTGTTCGTGAGCTACTGAAGCGTTCCGAGGCAGCAACTGCTGAGGTGGGTCAGAGATGGGTCCTGAATACATTTGATCTGGGTGTCTGCATGAAAGCCCTTCCCATCATCTGGCGCTGGCCAAATGAATTTGCTAGTCATGTAGTAACGTTGCTAATTTGCTAATGATGTTTATCTAAAACAAGCAAGAGAAGAGTGGTCACATTGAGTGCTAGGACTATTTTGACAGTTGTAATATTTAGAAAAATAAAACTTTGTGTTAACGTCTGTGTAGACGGACCTTAATATGAGTCTATTATTTCGTAAAACTGTGATTATTTTGTAAATAAAGCACTAATTAGCATACTAGTATACCATAGACACATGTAATCATGTTATGAATAGTTCTATCATGATCTATGCCCTTCAAAACATGGGTCTAGACACCTTCATTTTTCAATTATCTGCAATATTGGCTGAGATATGTCAAAAATCGTTTTTTTGATAATGGCAGCAGTAATTTGCATAAAAATGGTATGTGGGACATTTTTTCAGCTTGGGGCCATAGCTAGTCATTTTCTACACATTTTTTCCAATCTAGAAACACTGATTAGAAGTATATCTCCGGGGGGTGCAGGGGGACCTAGTCTTCCTACTAGACTACACGTGATATGTCAAGGGAGACGGCTCTGATTTAGTTTGGCATCGAGGACCTCCATCCATTGTTGAGACAGCAGAAGCAACATGTCCAGAGTAGAATGGCCTGGTCTGAATCCAAATTGATGATCGGAGATCAAGCCATTGGAGAAGAGGAAGGATTTGATATCTGAAGCAATGATTGATTCCATGACTTTGCTGACAATTGGGAGCAGGCTGATTGGTCTGTAGTTGCGAGGATCTGTTTTTGCACCTTTTTTGTGTTAAGCGGTAATGTTTGCTGATTTCCAGGATGCTTGCAGATGACCTTGAGCAAAAGAGAGGGTGAAAAGAACAGAGAGAGGGTGAGATAGAGTGGCAGAGCAGGATTTTAGGACCCGTGGGCTGATGTCGTCTGGCCCAGTTGCAGAATCAGTCGAGGTTTGACAAAAACTTCTCCACCTTGTCAGGAGAGAAGGACACAGAGTCCAGGAGCAGTTGGGTTCGACTGGGTAAGGTGGGAACAGAGAGAGATGGGTTTGGGACACAAGATTTTGAGGCAAACACAGAGTGGAGACATTCGGCTTTGTCACGTGCGGTGTGAACTGTGTCGCCATTTGAGGTGAGGGAGGGGATGGAGGAGGAACAAACACCAGAAACGGATTTGACCAGACGCCACCAGGATTTGGAGGAAGGAGACAGGTTTGAGAGTTCATTCTTGAGTGTGGAGAGATAGTGCTTCCTGGCACTCCTGAGGGTAGACACACACTTGTTCCGAGCTTGGTGGAAGGAACTGAGATTGCCTTCAGTTGGATTTGCCTTCCTTCCAACTCAAGTGTTTTGTACAGTCGGGTGTATTTAGAAACAGAATTTAAAAACAAATCTCTCCACTTCCTCTTGTTTTAAACTCAATGCAATAGTGAAAGGGCATCACAAGAAAACCATTTGAACCTCCTCATCCAATCACAAACACTCTGACCTGGTTCAGGTACAAGATCAGTAAGAGGTGTCGATTTCATCAGGATTCATAAATGTCCATCACTTTCATCATTCGCAAGCATTCACTCGATGTTCAAACCTTCAGACCCAACTTGCTCTCATTTTAACCATCACTGTGAGCGGTTCGGCCTGTTCGTTACTCCCATCCGAGTACTCAGATCATGATGGGAAAGTACAATGAGGTTTCCCAATGACCTTGCCATGCATAATGCATATTCTACATGTACAAGCTCCTTTCTGAGTGATATAAAATAACACTCCTACAAGGATACGAAATAAATAATAAAAACAAAAACATGTATTGGGGAAGGGATGGGGGACAACACCTCTGATAAGACGACGGGATGGCCAGAGTCCGTGTCCATCACCTCGATCATTCCTCGGAGCTCTGTCGTACCTGGGGATTTTGCCACCAAGAGCCCAACACCATCAACATGCGCCACAGTGCGGTTTGCCAGCAAGAAGGTTAGGCTCGACTGTGGCTGGGGCCCACCTTCGGACATTATCTGGTTAAAGTAGGGAAGTATCAGGTGTGATTGTGACGTCATCACAACTAACCGAACGATAATCATTTGTCAAAAATCATAACTTCACCACGTTTCAGAGTTGTTCTCCAAAATCAGTCGCCGACTGGGCATCCTCCGTCGTACAAAGTCCTTCCTTAGCACACCTGAGCTCCGATCCACCTTCAAGGCCTTCATCCGCAGCTTAATGGAGTACTGCTGTCCCCTCTAGGTTGGCTCCTGTCTCCAATATCGCTCAGCTTGATGCCGTGGAAATCAAGACCTTCAAAAGATCATTAGGACCTCTCGTGATGAAGCCGAGTCTATTTTCTCCTTTCTGTTTTTGCACCCTCTGCTCTGTGCTTTGCCACTCCCGTTATCCCCCTAGCCCCCCCCCCCCCCCCCAGCTGCAAGACAGCTGCTCCCCACCATCTCAGATCATCCTTCAATCTTACTTTTCCCTCCAGGTCTTCAAGACAGCTGTTCAACACCATTTCAGATCATCTTTCAATCTCATTCTTCCCTCCAGGTCTTCAAGACAGCTGCTCACCACAATCTCATATCATCCATCAATCTCACTCTTCCCTCCAGATCTTCCAGACAGCTGCTCACCACAATCTCATTCTTCCCTCCAGGTCTTCAAGACAGCTGCTGACCACCATCTCAGATCATCCTTCAATCTCATTCTTCCCTCCAGGTCTTCAAGACAGCTGTTCACCACCATCTCAGATCATCCTTCAATCTCATCCTTCCCTCCAGGTCTTCCAGACAGCTGTTCACCACCATCTCAGATCATCCCTCAATCTCTCTTCCTTTCAGGTCTTCAAGACAGCTGTTCACCACCATCTCAGATCATCCTTCAATCTCATTCTTCCCTCCAGGTCTTCCAGACAGCTGTTCACCACCATCTCAGATCATCCCTTAATCTCTCTTCCTTTCAGGTCTTCAAGACAGCTGTTCACCATCATCTCAGATCATCCCCAATCCAAAGCCTTCATCTTTTCTAACCCTGTTAAACCATCATCCCCACATCCCCAAATTCCAAGTTTTCCCTCCTGAGAGTTTGTTTCTGTATCCATCTTGTCCATTCCCTGCATTCTCCCCCACCCTCATCTGCAACTCGCATCCCTTGTTATCCATCTCAGTCTATCCTTTTCTTCGGCCCTGCTGTTGGCATTTCCCCCTTTCTTTCTGCGGTTCCCTTTGTACTTTCATGTCCTAATCCGTTCAGCATTCTCACTCTTCCATGAGCCTCGACTTTGGATGCAAAATAAAAATAAAATATATAAAAGTCAAGTTGGGCAATCAATTCCTTAATAAATAAATAAAACTCTTTACATGTGATATAGTTCATCACATGACAATATCACAGGTCAAACACTCAAATGTCACATACCTGAAGCGTGCCACCTACAATCAGGGTGATTGTGCGGGGGGAGAGTCTGAAAGGAGGAAAGACCTGGGGTGCACAAGTGAAGCTTATGCATTAGACAATATGGCAGGCCGGTGATTGCCACCGAATCAAAATGACGGCACTTAAACAGCAAACGACACTCAACTTGAGGATACATTAAGAGGCCACAAAGCCATTGTCTCTAACTCACCTGGATTGCTCTCGGTGTGGACGTGTGGCGATGTCCAGATCCTCCAGCGGCCGACGCAGAGAGACTAGCCTGCCCCACATTGAGACCGTATGCTAGGAAGCTCGCCGTTACCTCATCAGGGGATTTTTCGAGTGGCCTATAAGGAATAAGTACTTTGTCCATTTACAAAACAGCACAACGTGCAATGTGAGAGCAGGAGCATGATGCATGGTGACGTGAGTGGGGGCAGGAAGAGCGGCGATGCGATGTGAGAGCAGGAGAATGATGCATGGCGATGTGAGTGGGAGCAGGAAGAGCGGCGATGAAATGTGAGAGCAGAAGCATGATGCATGGTGACGTGAGTGGGAGCAGGAAGAGCGGTGATGCGATGTGAGAGCAGAAGCATGATACATGGTGATGTGAGTGGGAGAAGGAAGAGCGGCGATGAAATGTGAGAGCAGAAGCATGATGCATGGTGACATGAGTGGGAGCAGGAAGAGCGGCGATGTGATGTGAGAGCAGAAGCATGATGCATGGTGACGTGAGTGGGAGCAGGAAGAGCGGCGATGCAATGTGAGAGCAGGAGCATGATGCATGGTGATGAGTGGGAGCAGGAAGAGTGGTGATGCAATGTGAAAGCAGGAGCATGATGCATGGTGATGAGTGGGAGCAGGAAGAGCGGCGATGCAATGTGAGAGCAGGAGCATGATGCATGGTGACGTGAGTGGGGGCAGGAAGAGCGGCGATGCAATGTGAGAGCAGGAGCATGATGCATGGTGACATGAGTGGGAGCAGGAAGAGCGGCGATGTGATGTGAGAGCAGAAGCATGATGCATGGTGACGTGAGTGGGAGCAGGAAGAGCGGCGATGCAATGTGAGAGCAGGAGCATGATGCCTGGTGATGAGTGGGAGCAGGAAGAGTGGTGATGCAATGTGAAAGCAGGAGCATGATGCATGGTGACGTGAGTGGGAGCAGGAAGAGCAGTGATGCGAAGTGAGAGCAGGAGCATGATGCATGGTGATGAGTGGGAGCAGGAAGAGCGGCGATGCAATGTGAGAGCAGGAGCATGATGCATGGTGACGTGAGTGGGGGCAGGAAGAGCGGCGATGCAATGTGAGAGCAGGAGCATGATGCATGGTGACGTGAGTGGGAGCAGGAAGAGCAGTGATGCGAAGTGAGAGCAGGAGCATGATGCATGGTGATGAGTGGGAGCAGGAAGAGCGGCGATGCAATGTGAGAGCAGGAGCATGATGCATGGTGATGTGAGTGGGAGCAGGAAGAGTGGCGATGCAATGTGAGAGCAGGAGCATGATGCATGGTGACGTGAGTGGGAGCAGGAAGAGCGGCGATGCAATGTGAGAGCAGGAGCATGATGCATGGCGAGAAACAGGTCAAAATGCGTGAAAGGAGAGCGTCCACAATAAAATAAACCTTCTGGCACATGTGTCAGTCTTGAGAAAATGAGACAGTTTCTATCTGAGGCCTTGCGAGTTAGGCCAGACAGATTGATTAAACAGTACACACAGAAATGTTATGGGAATGGGTTCAAAACGCAATTACCAACACAGGGGTGAATCTATAACAGAAAAACAGGACAGCTGCGGGGCGGAATTGTTCACTCTGATGAACTTCAACAAAGGAAGTAAAACCCAACATTTCAGCAATCCCAGTCCCGAACCGGAAGAGGATGGTTAATGATCCTCTGCTGAAAACACCGCCATTCAAAACCTCATGTAAAAAAAAAATCCATTCCAACTCTTACATCTAAAGTCTCGGTTATGATTCGCTCGGTTTTGCTCAACTCTTTCCTCCTGTACTCCAATAACCCCTTTACCCATCCCGTCACAGATGTCTCACTCAAGAGAGATGAAACTCGATGAGGCTGAGAGTGTCAGTCCCATTGGCTCGTGGAAGTAGGACAAAAACGGCTGCCATGCCGAGTCCAATACTCGTACAGACACTGGAACAGTTTTACCAATCTCCACCTGAGGAGAAGCACAGGTAAACAAGATAACATCAGTTAAAGGCAATAATATTTTTGTGGAAGTATAAAGTGCAGCTTACCAAACCAATATTTTTCATATTCAGTGCCTGTGTGTGCATGCGGAATATGGGTGTGTGTGTGTGTGTGTGTGTGTGTGTGTGTGTGTGTGTGTGTGTGTGTGTGTGTGTGTGTGTGTGTGTGTTTTATGCTTGATAGATGACTTTTTACATTCTTGAGAGAACACATTAGATAACATGTCTCTTCTCCCTTCCCTACTCCTCCTCCCTCCCCTCTTCTCTCTCCCCTCCTCTCTTAATATTCCCATCAATGAAGCGACCCTGTGTTGCCCAGCAACTTTCCAGCGAATGAAAGATGTGACCCTGTACTTCCATAAACAAATCCAATTCACATCACCCTTTCATCAATAAACCCCAAATCACGTCATCTTTCCACCAACAAACCCAATCACATCATCTTCCACTAATAAACCCAAATCACATCACGTCACATTAATAAACCCAAATCACATCACGCTTCCACGAATAAACCCAAATCACATCATCTTCCACTAATAAACCCAAATCACATCATCTTCCACTAATAAACCCAAATCACATCATCTTCCACTAATAAACCCAAATCACATTTTTCCCTAAACTAATCATCGCTTTCTACATTCCCTAAACTATCCAGAACTCCACCCCTCCTCCGAGATCACGGCGAGGTCACGTCTTTTCGAAGCTGCTCCATGCGCTCACGCTCTCGAAGCTAAGTGATCTTTCACAATCGTGTTTTTGTCGAGACTGTATCTATCTTTCGGTGTGTGTACCTACAGCGTATCTTTTGGAAAATTTTCGGTGCTAATTTTTCGTACATGTATACACAATCGTCGGTTAATGGTATCGAGTATTTTGTGGCCTAGTACTCGTAGGCTTAGACTACCGTACCGTCTCCGACCTTGTGGTTTTGTTTCTCTCTCAGCGATTCGTCGAATGCGCTAAAATTATTTTCGTTCTCTGTTTCGTCCCAGTCGTTCACCCCGTACCTCCTTGTTTAATATCTGTACTCACAAAAACAAACAAAAAAAAACCCCAAAAAAATATTTCCTTCCCAGGTCTTATTCGTTTATTTGTTGTTCTTTTTGTTCGTTCGTTCTTCGTTCGCGATCTCGCGGTTAGAAATGTATAATCTCTCCCCTGAACAACTATTTTCTCTCATATATTATAACACCCTTTTCTTCTTTTCCTACAAAAGGATGCTTTCGTCTTGCTCACCAAATCTATTCATTCCAAAAAATATATATAATACCATCTCTTACAGTTCCTCCTTTCTACATTCCCTAAACTATCCAGAACTCCACCCCTCCTCCAGTGTCCTCAAACGTATTTTTGACTCGAAGGTCTCAAACTCATTTTGCAAAAAATGTTCGTTTCCCATGAATCGTACACTTTTCAAAATCCAATCTCACCCCTCCCCTCCAAATCCTCCCCATCACCCATCCCTTTCCAATCTCCCCCCTTGCCCCTTCCCTCCCCTCCCTCCTAAACTCCCCCCACACCCCTCCCCTCCGAGACTCTCCCTCGCTCCTCCCCTCCTAGACTCCCCTCTCACCCCTCCTCCTCAAAGCATCCTCCCTGCTTCTTCCCCCTTCCAACTTTCACCTTCATCTTCCCAAACCTTCTGCCTCGCTCTTCCCCCTCCTCAAATAACACCTCACTGTGCCTCACCCAATCTCCATCAAACCTTTTGTCCACCCCATTCTTCCCTTTCTCCAAGCTATTCTGAAATCTCCGAAATCTCTGACACACCTTCAACAGCTCTCCCTACCTCTTCCTCCTCTTCCACATCTTACCCTACCCCTCCCCCCCCCTGTTCTGGACCCGATGCTCCCCCTTCCTCTTCATTAACGGTATGGACCTCAAACATCCGGGGCCTTCGCTCAAACTTGACTGACCTCTCCATACAGGTTGCTTCTGACAAACCAGATGTGATCTGCTTAACAGAAACTTTCCTCCTTCATGATGTCTCTGATGCCTTGGTATCTCTCCCAGGTTACTCCCTCCTCCGGTATGATAGACCTGAGCCTCGTCCTGGAGGTGGGGTTGCTATCTTTATAAAAAACTCTCTTCCTCACTCGCCCTCCACTGCCCTCTCTCCACCTCACCCCCAGGAATACCTTTGGCTACGGCTTCCCCTTCGCTCCCACCTTTTGTTCATATGTGTGTTGTACCGTCCACCAAACAGCGATGACTCCATCTACATCTCACTGTCTGATAATATGGACCACTTCTATCTACCCATCCCAACTCTCACCCCTCCTCCTCAAAGCATCCTCCCTGCTTCTTCCCCCTTCCAACTTTCACCTTTCACTAAGGCTGCTTTCGACTTGCTCACCAAATCAATTCATCCCAAAAAAAAAATCCATCTCCTATAGTGCCTTTTTTCTACATTCCCTAAACTCTCCTGCACTCCATCCTCCATCCTCCATCCAGCGTCCTTAAACGTATTTTTAACTCGAAGGTCACAAGAAACTCATTTTGCAATAAATGTTCGTTTCCCATAAATCGTACACTTTCAAAAATCCAATCTCACCCCTCCCCTCCAAATCTTCCCAATCACCCCTCCCCTCCAAATCTTCCCCATCACCCATCCCTTTCAAATCTCCCCCCTTGCCCCCTCCCTCCTAAACTACCCCCTCACCCCTCCCCGCCAAGACGCCCCCTCGCCCCTCCCCTCCTAGACTTCTGCCTCACCCCTCCCCTCCAAATCTCCCCCATATCCCATCCCTTTCAAATCCCTCCCCTTGTCCCTTCCCTCCCAAACTCCCCCCTCACCCCTCCCCTTCAAATCTCCCCACCCTCATTGCTTCTCAATTTCCCCCCTCTCACTCCCCCTCCTCAAAGCGTCCTCCCCGCTTCTTCCCCCTTCAAACTCTCACCTCCATCTCCCCCAACCTTCTGCCTCGCTCTTCCCCCTCCTCAAATAACACCTCATTGTGGCTCACCCAATCACCATCAAACCTTTTGTCCGCCCCATCCTTCCCTTTCTCTGAGCTATTCTGAAATCTCTGACACACCTTCAACAGCTCTCCCTACCTCTTCCACCTCTTCCACATCTTACCCTACCCCTCCTCCCCCCTGTTCTGTATCTGATGCTCCCCCTTCCTCTTCATTAACGGTATGGACCTCAAACATCCGGGGCCTTCGTTCAAACTTAACTGATCTCTCCATACAGGTTGCTTCTGTCAAACCAGACGTGATCTGCTTAACAGAAACTTTCCTCCTTTATGATGTCTCTGATTCCATAGTATCTCTCCCGGGCTACTCCCTCCTCCGGTATGATAGACCTGAGCCTCGTCCTGGAGGCGGTGTTGCTATCTTTATCAAAAACTCTCTTCCTCACTCGCCCTGCACTGCACTCTCTCCACCTCACCCCCAGGAATACCTCTGGCTACGGCTTCCCCTTCGCTCCCACCTCTTGTTCATATGTGTGTTGTACCGTCCACCAAACAGTGATGACTCCATCTACATCTCGCTGTCTGATGATATGGACCAACTTCTATCTACTCATCCCAACTCTCTCTTCCTCATATGTGGTGATTTCAACTGTCATCATGCCAGTTGGCTGGGTGTGGGTACCTCTCTCACCAGCCATGGCTCCTCAGCAAAGGACTTCTGCGACTCACTGGGACTGACACAATCTGTCAATTTCCCGACCCGGATCTCAGTCAACGGAACATCTTCTCTTCTGGACTTGGTTATGACTAACTTCCCTGAAAATGTCTGCTGCTCTTCTTCTGCTCCGATCGGATCATCTGATCATGTCCTTGTTAAAGTGGACATCTCTCTGACCATCCTCAGGGAGCCTGCTCAGCGTCGACGAGTCTGGCATTTCACTCAGGCCAACTGGCACGGTCTTCAAGCAGCCATCAATCATCTGGACTGGTCTCCCATCTCTACCACCTCTGACATCAACTCATCCTGGGAATTCTTCCAAAGTAAATTGCTCTCTCTCATGCACAGATTTATCCCATCTCGTCTTCAGTTGTCATACCCTTCCTCCCGTCCATGGTACACGGAATCTTGTGGTGAGGCTGTTGCCCAGAAACAACTTGCCTTCGTCTCCTGGAAAGCAAATCCAACGGAAGGAAATCTCATTTCCTTTCACAAAGCCCGAAACAAGTGTGTGTCCACCCTCAGGAGAGCCAGGAAACAATATCTCTCCGTTCTCAAGACCGAACTCTCTTATCTGTCTCCCTCTTCCAAATCCTGGTGGCGTCTGGTCAAATCCGTTTCTGGTGTTTGTTCCCCCTCCATCCCCTCCCTTACCTCAAACGGCTACACAGCTGACTCCGCACGTGAAAAAGCTGAATGCCTCAACTCTGTGTTTGCCTCTAAATCTTGTGTCCAAACCGATCCCTCTCTGTACCCACCATACCCAGTCGTACCCTGCTGCTCCTGGACTCCGTGTCCTTTCCTCCTGACAAGGTGGAAAAGTTTCTGTCAACCCTCGACTCTGATTCTGCAACTGGACCCGACGGCATCAGCCCACGGGTCCTAAAATCCTGCTCTGCTGCTCTATCTCACCCTCTCTCTGTTCTCTTCACCCTCTCTTTTGCTCAAGGTCAACTGCCATCTGCTTGGAAATCAGCCAACATCACCGCTTTGCACAAAAAAGGTGCAAAAACAGATCCTAGCAACTACAGACCAATCAGCCTTCTCCCAATTATCAGCAAAGTCATGGAATCCATCATTGCTTCGGATATGAAATCTTTCCTCTTCTCCAATGGCTTGATCTCTGATCATCAATTTGGTTTCAGACCAGGTCACTCTACTCTGGACATGCTGCTTCTGCTGTCTCAACAATGGATGGAGGTCCTCAATGCCAAACAGGAAATTAGAGCTGTCTCCCTCGACATATCACGTGCCTTCGACACGGTCTGGCACCCCGCTCTGCTCACCAAACTCTCCTCCTTTGGTATCCATGGAAATCTCCATGCATGGCTGGCGGACTTCCTCTCTAGTCGTCGTCAACGTGTGGCCCTGAATGGGTTTCTCTCATCTCCTCTTCCTGTTCAGGCTGGAGTTCCCCAAGGTAGTGTTCTGGGCCCCGTGCTTTTTCTGGTCTTCATCAATGATCTCTCTGACTCTCTCGAAAATCCTCTCTATCTCTTTGCTGATGACTCCACTCTCTGCCGCTCCATTCCTCTTCCCTCAGATCGGCAGTCTGCTGCCTCCTCACTCTCTGAAGACCTGGACAAAATCACAGACTGGTCAAACAAGTGGAACATGTCTTTCAATCCTGACAAATCTCACACTCTTACTATGTCTCTCCGAAAAGATCGACTGGACAACCCTCCCATCTACTTTCTCAACAATCCTCTCCAAGAAGTTCTGTCGCTCAAGATTTTGGGTCTCACTATCTGCCATGATCTTTCTTGGGAAAACCACATTTCCAAGCTGGCCTCCAAAGCCAGTCGCCGACTGGGCATCCTCCGTCGTGCGAAGTCCTTCCTCGGCACACCTGAGCTCCTCACCACATACAAGGCTTTCATCCGCAGCTCAATGGAATACTGTTCTCCCCTATGGGCCGGTGCTCCTGCCTCACACCTAGCTCGGCTTCACGCTGTTGAAACCAAAGCTTTCAGAATTATTGGAATCTCCCGCGATGAAGCTATCTCTGAGGGCCTTTCACTCACTCACCGCAGGCAGGTAGGTGGTCTTTCTGTCTTCTACCGACTCCTCTCCGGCCTGGCACCCCCAGCTCTCTCTGTGCTCTGTCCCCCAAATATTCCTACAGGTCGCACAAGATCTGCCAGCAACCCTCTGATGGTTAAACTGCCGAAATCTCAGCTCTCTGCTCACCTTCACTCTTTCATTCCTCTTTTCTCCCGCCTCTGGAACAAACTCCCTCACTCCCTTCAATCCCACTCCTCCCTCCAGGTCTTTAAAACAGCTGTTCACCACCATCTCTTATCTTCCCCCATCCAAAACCTTGATCTTTTCTACCCCCGCTAATTCACCCCAGATCCACCTTGTTTGAAATTCCAACTTCTTTCCTGGAAGTCCTGGCAGTGTCCATATGTTTTATACCTCTCCCACCGCCCCCCTTCCCATGCCCCCCCCCCCCCCCAAAGCCCTCGCCCTCTCTCAGATCTCTCGATGTCTCCATGTCTCTCCGTCCCTGCTCTCAAATGTTGTGTTTGTGTCCTTCCCCCTCTCTCCCCATCTTGTCTACCGCTCCCGATGTTATATGTTTTATGTGTCGGTTTGTCTTTCTGTGTGATTAATGTTCGCTCTTTCACGAGCCTCGATCTTGTATACAAAAAAAAAAAAAAAAAAAAAAAAAAAACTCTTCCTCATATGTGGTGATTTCAATTGTCACCATGCCAGTTGGCTGGGTGTGGGTACCTCTCTCACCAGCCATGGCTCTTCAGCAAAGGACTTCTGCGACTCACTGGGACTGACACAATCTGTCAATTTCCCGACCCGGATCTCAGTCAACGGAGCATCTTCTCTTCTGGATTTGGTTATGACAAACTTCCCTGAAAATGTCTGCTGCTCTTCTTCTGCTCCAATCGGCTCATCTGATCATGTGCTTGTCAAAGTGGACATCTCTCTGACCATTCTCAGAGAGCCTCCTCAGCGTCGACGAGTCTGGCATTTCACTCAGGCCAACTGGCACGGTCTTCAAGCAGCCATCAATCATCTGGACTGGTCTCCCATCTCTACCACCTCTGACATCAACTCATCCTGGGAATTCTTTCAAAGTAAATTGCTCTCTCTCATGCACAGATTTATCCCATCTCGTCTTCAGTTGTCATACCCTTCCTCCCGTCCATGGTACACGGATTCTTGTGATGAGGCTGTTGCCCTGAAACAACTTGCTTTCGTCTCCTGGAAAGCAAATCCAACGGAAGGAAATCTCATTTCCTTTCACAAAGCCCGAAACAAGTGTGTGTCCACCCTCAGGAGAGCCAGGAAACAATATCTCACCATTCTCAAGACCGAACTCTCTTATCTGTCTCCCTCTTCCAAATCCTGGTGGTGTCTGGTCAAATCTGTTTCTGGTGTTTGTTCCCCTTCCATCCCCCCCCTCACCTCAAACGGCTTAACGGCTGACTCCGCACGTGAAAAAGCTGAATGCCTCAACTCTGTGTTTGCCTCTAAATCTTGTGTCCCAAACCCATCCCTCTCTGTACCCACCGTACCCAGTCGTACCCAGCTGCTCCTGGACTCTGTGTCCTTTCCTCCTGACAAGGTGGAAAAGTTTCTGTCAACCCTCGACTCTGATTCTGCAACTGGTCCTGACGGCATCAGCCCACGGGTCCTAAAATCATGTTCTTCTGCTCTTTCACTCCCTCTTTCTGTTCTCTTCACCCTCTCTTTTGCTCAAGGTCATCTGCCATCTGCTTGGAAATCAGCCAACATCACCGCTTTGCACAAAAAAGGTGCAAAAACAGATCCCAGCAACTACAGACCAATCAGCCTTCTCCCAATTATCAGCAAAGTCATGGAATCCATCATTGCTTCAGATATTAAATCTTTCCTCTTCTCCAATGGCTTGATCTCTGATCATCAATTTGGTTTCAGACCTGGTCACTCTACTCTGGACATGCTGCTTCTGCTTTCTCAACAATGGATGGAGGTCCTCAACGCCAAACAGGAAATTAGAGCTGTCTCCCTTGACATTTCACGTGCCTTCGATACGGTCTGGCACCCTGCTCTGCTCACCAAACTCTCCTCCTTTGGTATCCATGGAAATCTCCACGCATGGCTGGCGGACTTCCTCTCTGGTCGTAGTCAACGTGTGGCCCTGAATGGGTTTCTCTCATCTCCTCTTCCTGTTCAGGCTGGAGTTCCCCAAGGTAGTGTTCTGGGCCCTGTGCTTTTTCTGGTCTTCATCAATGATCTCTCTGACTCTCTTGAAAATCCTCTCTATCTCTTTGCTGACGACTCTACTCTCTGTCGCTCCATTCCTCATCCCTCAGATCGGCAGTCTGCAGCCTCCTCACTCTCTGCAGACCTGGACAAAATCACAGACTGGTCAAACAAGTGGAACATGTCTTTCAATCCTGACAAATCTCACACTCTTACAATGTCTCTCCGAAAGGAGCGACTGGACAACCCTCCCATCTACTTTCTCAACAATCCTCTCCAAGAAGTTCTGTCGCTCAAGCTTTTGGGTCTCACTATCTGCCATGATCTTTCTTGGGAAAACCACATTTCCAAGCTGGCCTCCAAAGCCAGTCGCCGACTGGGCATCCTCCGTCGTGCGAAGTCCTTCCTTGGCACACCTGAGCTCCTCACCACATACAAGACTTTCATCCGCAGCTCAATGGAATACTGTTCCCCCCTCTGGGCTGGTGCTCCTGCCTCACACCTTGCTCGGCTTCACGCTGTTGAGGCCAAAGCTTTCAGAATCATTGGAATCTCCTGCGATGTAGTCAACACCGAGGGCCTTTCACTCACTCACCGCAGGCAGGTTGGTGGTCTTTCTGTCTTCTACCGACTCCTCTCCGGCCTTGCTCCCCCAGCTCTCTCTGTGCTCTGTCCCCCCAATATTCCTTCAGGTCGCACAAGATCTGCCTGCAACCCTCTTATGGTTAAACTGCCAAAGTCTAGGCTCTCTCTGCTCACCTTCACTCTTTCATTCCCCTTTTCTCCCGCCTCTGGAACAAACTCCCCCACTCCCTTCAATCCCACTCCTCCCTCCAGGTCTTTAAAACAGCTGTTCACCACCATCTCTTATCTTCCCCCATCGAAAACCTTGATCTTTTCTACCCCCGGTAATTCACCCCAGAGTCCTTGCAGTGTTCATATGTTTTATTCCTCTCCCACCTCCCCCCAAGTCCTCCCGATGTCCCTGCTCTCAAATGTTGTGTTTGTGTCCTTCCCCCTCTTCCCCCTCTCTTTTGTGTCCTTCCCCCTCTCTCCCCATCTTGTCCGCCGCTCCCCTTGTTTTTTGTGTTTTGTGTGTCGGTTTGTCTTTTTGTGTGATAAATGTTAGCTCTTTCACGAGCCTCGATCTTGTATACAAAAAAAAAACAAACAAAAAAAAAAAAAACCCAAATCTCATCACGTCACATTAATAAACCCAAATCACATCACGCTTCCACTAATAAACCCAAATAACATCACGCTTCCACTAATAAATCCAAATAACATCACGCTTCCACTAATACATCCAAATAACAACGCACTTCCGCTAATAAATCCAAATCACATCACACTTCCACTAATAAACCCAAAACACACGGCGCTTCCACCAACAAACCCAAATCACATCGCGCTTCTACGAATAAACCCAAATCACATCGCGCTTCCACTAATACACCCAAATCACATCACGCTTCTACTAATAAACCCAAATCACATCACGCTTCCACTAATAAACCCAAATCACATCACGCTTCCATTAATAAACCCAAATCACATCACGCTTCCACTAATAAACCCAAATCACATCACGCTTCCACTAATAAACCCAAATCACATCACGCTTCCACTAATAAACCCAAATCACATCACGCTTCTACTAATAAACCCAAATCACATCACGCTTCTACTAATAAACCCAAAGCACATCGCGCTTCCACTAATAAACCCAAATCACATCACGCTTATACTAATAAACCCAAATCACATCGCGCTTCCACGAATAAATCCAAATCACATCGCGCTTCTACGAATAAACCCAAATCACATCACGCTTCTACGAATAAACCCAAATCACATCGCGCTTCCACGAATAAACCCAAATCACATCGCGCTTCTACAAATAAACCCAAATCACATCACGCTTCCACGAATAAACCCAAATCACATCGCGCTTCTACGAATAAACCCAAATCACATCACGCTTCCACGAATAAACCCAAATCACATCGCGCTTCTACGAATAAACCCAAATCACATCACGCTTCCACTAATAAACCCAAATCACATCACGCTTCTACTAATAAACCCAAATCACATCACGCTTCTACTAATACAGCCAAATCACATCGCGCTTCCACGAATAAACCCAAATCACATCGCGCTTCTACGAATAAACCCAAATCACATCACGCTTCCACTAATAAACCCAAATCACATCGCGCTTCTACTAATAAACCCAAATCACATCACGCTTCCACTAATAAACCCAAATCACATCGCGCTTCTACTAATAAACCCAAATCACATCGCGCTTCCATTACGAAAGCCAAATCACATCACATGTGTGTGTTTGTGTAAAGGTGTATGTGTGTGTGTGTGTGTGTGTGTGTGTGTGTGTGTGTGTGTGTGTGTGTGTATTTGGGTATGTTTAAGACTAGGTGTGTATTCGGGTGTGTTTAGGAATAGGTGTGTACTAGGGTGTGTTTGTGTGTGTAAAGGAGTATGTGTGTGTGTGTGTGTGCATGTGTGTATCTGCGTGTTTGGGTGTGTTTAGGACTAGGTGTGTATTTGGGTGTGTTTAGGACTAGGTGTGTACTAGGGTGTGTTTAAGACTAGGTGTGTGCTCGGGTGTGTTTAAGACTAGGTGAGTATTTGGGTGTGTTTAAGACTAGGTGTGTATTAGTGTGTGTGTGGGCAAGATGTCCCAACAGAAATGCCAAAGCAATAGTGCTCAATGCTTTCACCCTTCTCTTTCCCTCTTTGCACTTCTTCTTCTTCATCAGCATTTTGTTTACCGAAAATAGTGATATCAACAATCGTGTATTGTGAGTCAAGTGTGTGGCATTCTCTGACAAGACAAGATTGTACAAGATTCGTCACAATGTTATTGCCAAAGTTCCGTGTGTGCATGCATCTTGTTGCGTTATGTTTGTTCTGGTGTAACTCAAAAGCTTTGGCTCTGGGTTTTGAAGATTTGTTCATTTACTTATTCATCAAGGAAGATAATTTTCAAATAAATCATACAGAATGAAGGGTTTTCACCTGAAACGTCGGGTTTTCATTGGCTCCCATGGTGGTTAGGTTCGCATACCTCAATCAACTTCCTGTTCATTTCAAAGTGTTACGGTCTGACTCTTCTTTTCTCTCTGATGCCGCTTCTTCCTCTTCTCCCACGCCGCCTGAGTTAGGCCAAGTGGTTCAGCCCACGGGTATAAAGCCTATGATTGGCTGTGGGGCCAGGGAGAGAACCAGGAAGTTGATGCAGAGGAGAAAGTGGCCATTTTGAGGAGGGCTCATTGCTGAGTGCCTATTGCTTATTGTAGAGTTTCAAGCTGCAGTATCTCTACCTGAAGGTGGTGTTTGATCGAACTTGCTGCCGCATCTCTGCCTTGCGGACTATATTAGGGCCTGCCTTGGGGCCTACGGTTGGGCCTGCATTGGGGCCCAACTGTGAGGTCTGGATTGTGCCTCCGACTGGAGGGGAGTGGGGGGGTGGGGGGGGAAGAGCGGGGGGGGGGGGGGGGAGGGGGGAAGGGTGCATTGAATACTATATTTGCTCGATCTCTTGCTGAGGCTCCTCCAATTCGGATCCCCGATCTTGCCTCGAGCTTCCTACTGGAGGATACGGTGCCGCCCACCTACTCATCGTCTGGGTCTCTTCTCTTCTCTTCTGACATCTTCCGGACCATCGGACTGCAGGTCCTGCACTGGGACGAGCGAGATTCCAAGTGGTTCCATCAGGTTGCCCCAGCCCTTCACACGAGCAGCACCCTCCAGCTTCCTGGTTGCCTACTCCTTCACACTCGTGCTGGCCTAATCGGGTTTTCCCTTTTCTTCTTCCTCCTTTGTTTCCTCGTGTATATGAATATATTTCCGATTGTTATAACCCATAACTAAGGCCGGTTTGCTCACATGCTCGGCTTGGTGTGCTGCAGGCTGTAACAAAAGATAGATCTGCTGTCCCCCGACGCAGGTCGACACAAGACCTCGTGAAGACCAGTCTTTCATTATATACCAAAATCACCGACCAACCGAGAGGAAAAACTTGCATGATCACGCACCTTGTCAATGGTCTGGACGTCAAAGCCGTGAACGTCGGACACGCGCACATGAGCTCGTGTGGGTGCAGGGAAGGCAAGACAAAGGTCGTAAACAAACAGGGTCATGACCCCGGACTGCAGTGGAGATATCTGAAGGCAGCAGGAAATAGTACATTCAATCATTCAAACATGATAACGATACATTAATTACGACTAGCAACGGTACCCGCCCTATGGGCGGGGCTTCAATTGGGAGGCCCAAATGAAAAGGCAAAATATCAGAAATTGAAGACTTTTTTATTTTAAACGATTTATATAAACATCCATTAAATCATATCACACGCAAGTCATCAAAACGGCATTTGTAGAATATATCAATAAAAACCACATCACTGTTCATATCGGTAAATATTACTCCATCCTGTTTGGAAAAACTGGAAAATTGGAAATTGGAAATATTGGAAAATTGGGAAAACAATATAGCCTATTTTACTCCAGGGGGACCCAGGATTACCACCCAAAATTTCATTGTGATCGGTTCAGCCGTTTTTGTGGTACCTGGGAACAGACGGACAGACAGACGGACGGACAGACATTTGGTGAATTATAGTAAGATAAATGGCAGAGTACCTGTCCTACAGGTGATCTTGTCCCAAGCACGCAACACGTTCTTCCAACACATCCCCTTATTTGGGCAGTGTATAGGCAACAGGCAGCTGCCTTGATCGCTCCCGAAAATAAAAATACCCCGGTTACATATATGAAGCAGAAACATCCGTACTGCTTATGCGCATATATCATACATCGTGCTTATACAGCTTGGATAATTCAAATTTAACTGGTCTGTAGGCCGAGACCAGAGGCCAGATACGTACTGTCGCCATGTGACGTTGTCGCCTATCGGTTCAAACCTTTCGATATTTGATGATCCTTTTAACAGATGTGCAGGTTGTTTAACCCTGAAGGGAAAACTTATAGGGAGGTTCATGGCAATTGTTAATATCGCACTTCTGAAGGGGTCTTCGGCCGAGCAAAATAGCAGACACATGATTTTTAACTCAACTGGACGTTCATCACATACTGAACCTTCCGGCGTCCGTCGTCTGTCGTCCGTTAACTTTGACGTTAACACTCCAGCGTCCACAAATATCAACCGATTCTGATCAAACTTGACATGCAGCATCCTTACCTGAAGGACCAGGTTGGTATTACATTTTAGCCCGATCCGTTGAAAAACGGCGGACTTAGGTGACCATTTTGTATTTTTAGTCATGAAAACGACGTTAACACTCTGGCGTCCACAAATATTAACAGATTTTGATCAAACTTAGAAGGTTTAACCCTTACCACACAAGGTAGGTTGCTATTGCATTCCAACCCGATCCGTCACAAAATGGCCGCCATAGGCCGCCATATTGTTTTCAGCTCCGAAACGACGTTAAGACTTTAATGTCCACAAATATTTCTGGATTTTGATCAAACTTGGTGTGTGAGACTCTTACCACACAAGGTAGGTTGCTATCGCATGTCAACCCGATCCGTCACAAAATGGCCGCCTACACAACTATATTTCTGCAACATTGTTGCAAAGTGTAACATTTTATCAATTGTAAAACAAGGACAAGTATAAGGATACAAGGACCTTAAAATTATTACACAAAGTTGTTGGCTTTTCATTTAAGTCAAATCTAGTACAGACAACTGATCTACTTTAAAGTTGTCGTCAGTTCAGTTGAGTTCTGCTTCCCTGGAAGCTCTAGTTATCAGGTTACAATTGTGGGTGGCGTCAGGCCAGCTGTCCAACCAATGGGTAGAGAGCCGAGTATGTTCGTCCAAATAATTCTTATTCGAGCCCGTTTCACTCACTGGTCGGTTTGTATTCTTTACAAACCAACGTCGCACAAAACAAAGACACAAGGCAAAACACATGAGATGCAGACATGTTTGTGTAGGGCCAACCTGCACTTCATTGAGAGCCTCCAGGTGGGTGATGTCAACGAGTCCGCCAACGCTGGTGTTGATGTGGAAGAACCCGGAGCCCTCACGCAGAAATAAATTCATCTGGGCACAGGTGAGTGGGGTGGAAGGTCAAACCAAATGCTCTCTATTCAAAAACACCAAGGACTGTTGGATAAATGTGAAGTGGTACAGGAAGTAGAGGAGACATGTCATGACAGGGGTATCAGGGAGATCAGGTAGAGGGAGATCAGGGAAATCAGGTAGAGGAAGCATGCTCCAGAGTAGAGCACAGAGTGATTGATCAAGACTAGTCAAAAGATTGCATTTGGGTAACCACAGAGGAGGCCTCAAGGTGTCTCAATGTGATTATTAAAACAAACCTCCACAATCAAGACTGCAGAGGGGCCTTTTACATTTAGATACAAATACTGTGGAGGTGCAAGGTATGGAAATTTAAACTTTGATCACATTCACAAACAAGTCCTTTCACCTATGTCCTACCAAAAGGTAGGACAAGGTCTTTGTCGTCTCGTCACAGACAGGTTGGTGCCCTCTCTGTTTCCTACTTACTCTTCTGCTCTTTCAGCTCCTCGCCCCTTCCCAGCCTCCGCCTGACCAGGATAACCGCGTTCTTCAACTTCCAAAAACTAGGCTCACTGCTCATCTTCACTCCTTGATACTCTTTTCTCCTCCTTGTGGAACCACCTTCCTGAATAAAGTCATTCCTACTCATCCCTTCCATGCTCTAAGGTGCAAACTAGCCACCATTTTGTCATCTTTCACCCTTTCCAAGGATCTTTACTACATCCATTAACCCCTCCCTCATTAGGAAATGGAAAGAATATGGAACAACCCAGACTCTTCCTAGAGCTGGCCATATGGCCAAACTGAGCAACTGGGCAAGAAGGACCTTGGTCAGACAGGACCCAATGACCACTCTGACAGATCTACAGAGTTCCTTGGCTGAGATGGGAGAACCTGCCGGAAGAACAACAGTCTCTACAGCACTTCACAGATCTAGGCATTATGGGAGAGTGGCCAGACAGAAGCCATACCTGATAAAAAGCCAAATGACAGCACACCTGGAGTTGGTAAAAAGGGAAGTGAAATACTCAGAGCACGAGGCAAAAGGTTCTGTGGTTTGACGAGATGAAAATTGAACTCTTTGGCCTGAATGCAAAGCGCAACGTCTGGTGGAAACCGAGCATAGTTCATCACCCATCTGACACCATCACTACCGTGTAGCATGGTGGTGGCAGCATCATGCTATGGGGATGCTTTTCAGCAGCAGGGACTGGGAGACTTGTAAGGATATATGGAACACTGAATGGAGCTAAATACATGCAAATCCTTTAGGAGAACCTGATTCAGAGAGCAAAAGACCTTAGATTGCGGCAAAGATTTACGTTCCAACAGGACAATGAGCCAAAGCAACACTTGGATGGCTTCAGAACAAGAACATGAAAGTCCTTGAGTGGCCCAGCCAAAGCCCAAACTTGAAACCCATTGGGAATCTGTGGAAAGACTTGAAGATTGCTGTTCATCGACGCTGCCCATCCAACTTCACAGATCTTGAGCAAATCTGTAAGGAAGAATGGGAGAAATATCCCAAATCCAGATGTGCAAAGCTGATACAGACAAACCCAAGAAGACACAAAGCTGCAATCACGACCAAAGGCGCTCCTACAAAGTATCGACTCAGGGGGTGGAATACTTATGTAAACTAGATATTTCTCTATTTCATTTTTAATAAATTTGTAAAAAAAATTCAAAAAACACATTTTCACTTTGTCATTACGGGATATTTTGTGTAGATCAGTAACAACAACAACAGACATTTTAAGGCCATTTTCCCTGCTAGAGCGGGGGTTACCCTTGCGGGCCCCATGCCAATCTTCTCCATTTTGCCATATTTTCTGCATCTCTCGTTGTTAACCCCCTTGCATTTCTTCTTCCACCATCTTTAGCCAAGTCTTTCTCGGTCTTCCCCGTCCTCTACTTCCTTCTACATTCATTTCCATCACTCTTCTCAACCAGTCACTTCCATCCTTCCTCAACACATGACCAAACCATCTCAACCTGTTTCTCTTCACAGCATCAATCACAGGCTCTATTCCCATCATCTTTCGCAATTCATCATTTGTCTTCCTCTCTCTCAACGATACTCCGCACATCCACCGAACCATTCGCATTTCCACCCTTTCCAGCCTTCGTTTCTGCTCTACGTGTGGATCAGTAACAAAAACAATTTTATTTAATCCATTTAAAATTCGGGCTGCAACAACAAAATTTGAAAAAGGTTAAGGGGGGTGAATGCGTTCTGAAGGCACCGTATGCACGCTTCCTGCTTCCTCATTTGCTGAACCTTTATAAATAAGCCGGTTTTACTTCTACCTGTTCCCAAATTCTCGTATTGCAGTCCGATAACTATATCTCCTACGTCGTCTTACTCTTCCATGAGCCTACATCTAGCATACAAAAAAGGGTTTCGACAACAGAGGCTTCCATACACGCAGAGACGTACCCCAACATCCGGATGGTTGAACACCGTCAAGTTCTGAGGGAAGACCTGCACGTCCTCTACCAGCAAGAGCTCGATGGAGGCCTGGAGGAGCGGCAGCTGCAAGTCCTACGAGGTAGGTAGAGAGGATGCGGTACACTCAGTAGTCCAATCGCTTTACCTTCAGTGGTGAAACAGACTGCACAGAGTTCAACATACTCACCTCTGCGCTTGCCTGGAATAGCTTCAAGTCCCGTTGGTGGGAACCGTGGATTTCTACTCCGACGGTCACGGTGCCCTTTTTCTTGTGTGGAAAAACCGTCTGGATCCCTGGTGCGGCGTCAACAAACAGACAATGCACCGCAAAACCGAGTTTCAACTTCTGGAGGAATACTCTCCAAGAACTCGAGGGATTTGGAAATGGAGCAACAGCACATTAGGGGAGGAATTTAGATATCGACCTCAAATTTAGAATAATTATTTGGGTAGGAAGGATTCCGATAGAGACAAAACTAGGCAAACCTTGGAGGCGAATTTGTCCTGATGCATCACTTTCAGGCTGGAAAACCAGCGGCCTGTTGGCAGAGACCGTCACCAGGGACAGATCCGACGTCGTCCAGCGTAAAACCACGGAACTGAAGTTGTCGAAGGTTCGGCCGTGAGCATCAAGGGCAAGCAGGAGCAGAGAGGCCGGGAGGTAGTTGGAGATGGGAACCTGCGATGGACACAATGATGCTTTTGATTGATATGGTCACTTTCAAAAAAGTTTTAAAAAATCATCAAATTCAGGGGTCTACAAGACACCTTTACAGGTAAAGAATTAAATCAACAGAACATTAATTGAGGTATGCTAACCACCGTCGGAAGCAAGAAGAAGCTGACGTTTTGGGCGTTAACCCTTCGTCAGAGCAAAATCCAAAGAAGGGAGGGTTGCTATTTGGGTGGGGGTGAGTCTGAGGTGGGTTGGTCAGAGCAGGGTCGAGGGTCATTTGTGGTGAGAATGACTGATTTTACCAGGGAGGGTGGGATTCAGAAGGTTAAAAGTCAAAGGGACTGGGACAACACATTAGATAAAAGCAGCTGTGGATGTGTTGGTAGCGCAGGCCCTACCAGTTGGCGTTTCTGTTGTGTGAGGGGGCAAGGCCGGCCGAGGCCCACAGGGTGGTACAGAGGTGAGAGAACGAGGCTGGCAGGACGTGCGCACACCACGAGCGTCTCGGCTCGTTCTTTGGCAGGGAAAGGGTTTGTGCTACTCTCGTGGTTTCCCACCACCAACCGCAGCACCTGGGACACAGGAAAAACCGCATCCTCACAAATGGATCACATTGTAAATAATAACATTATTGTATAACAATAAATAATACAAGAAATAGGTCGTGCTTAAACGATACTTGTGAAATCCCTAAAATAAGTTGTTGACCGTTGGCCTATGTTGAGGGGAAAGCAGTGTGAGGAGAGGGGAGGGGAGGGGAAAGCAGTGTGAGGAGAGGGGAGGGGGGGGGGTGAGGAGTGGGGAGGGGAGGGGAGGGGAAAGCAGTGTGAGGAGAGGGAAGGGGAAGTGAAGGCAGCATGAGGAAAGCGGAGGGGAAGGCAGCTTGGGGAGAGAGGAGGGGAAGGCACTTCCATGGAATATGAGGGTTTGGCAAACTTAACAGGTGCAAAAGAACTCCCACCCCATTTCTGGATTCCCTCCCCAGGGTTATATACAATTAATATTTTGTGAATAATACTGTAGTACAGTGCAGTATTCAAATTTTTTAAGCAGCGCCTTTTTTTGTAATGGTACAATCACTAACTTCCCCTTTTTTGAAATGGTGCAATCCACAATTTTAATCGGGAAACAGGTAAAGTGAAACGCATCCTCACTTCACAGACTTAAGAATAGCGCTCAAGGTTGAGCATCAAAGTCATGTATTAAGTCAAAAGGCAAATAAAAGGTAAGAGAAAGGTGAACAGCGGGGTGTTTCATTATCAAGCCGATTGTGGAGCGCTTGACAAGCGGCTTAAGCACTCAAGCAAGCACCTCCAATGAAACGGCTGAGATGCCCGGAGTGTCCAACAATGTCCGAAATGGACAAATGAACACTTCTCTAATAGTTGGATTTGCTGCTGAGATCGTCAATTCCACAGTTCAAGCTCATCGCATGTAAGATGTAAAACGTGTGCGAAAACGAAATAAAGCCACGAACGCTGGTGTATGCAAGCATTGTGATGTATAAAGGAATACAGTGATTTGTAGGTATGAAGATCAGCGATACATTGCTATTCATAGATATGAAGCTTTATTCTACAGAAGCCTGGTGTTGGGCTAGCGGCTAGGGTGCCAGCTTAGGATCCTAGGATCCTGGGTTCGAATCCCGGTCGATCGCTGAATTAACGCCAGGGGGGTTGACTCAGCTTGTCATCCTTCCGAGGTCGGCTAATTGAGTACCAGCTTGCTGGTAATTCCCTGCTTGTTGTAACAGGCGACAAAAAAGGGTTGGCGGCAGGAAGGGCATCCGGCCATAAAACATTGCTTCAAAAAGGGGACCAAAAAACAACAACAACCACGGTCCCCGAAAAAGGCCAACCCCCGCTTTGCGGGGAAAAATGGCCTCTAAAGGTGGTTTTTATTCTACAGAAGCCGATGTGTTCCAAAACAAAACATACTTAAGTTGAGCAAATAGAATGGTAGTATAAGGACCTCGAGCCGAGCGAGCTGAATGTAGGCTGACCGGAGGTAAGCCTGCTTCTAGTTACAGAGTGAAGTTTAGCACAAATGATCTTCACAAGGATGTTTTACACACCAAAACACCCGATCTTCATTCATGCACGACCTTGCATGTCGATAAGTCTGCATGCAAAGTTTGGGGCCGCAATGCAGGACAGTCAGACACAGACACAGACGACACACACCCCACAGCCGTTTATTATCGATTAGATTTAATGGGGTCCCTCCCTCATCGTTACGTAACACTCGACCCAAACAAAACCAATGGAAATTGCACATAACAAACCCGGGCAGTGTATAATCACCAGAGGCCTACACGCGTGATGTCTTACACCCACCAGAACACCAACATGGCAGCCATAATATTTTGTCTGGGTGCCAAGGTCAGTGGAGTCAAACGACAAATGTGGGTGGGGTCCAGCAGCTGTCCGACCAAAGGGCGTACATTAAAAATAAAAATCGAACCTCAACAAGAGCCACAGCAACAGCAACAGCAATAGCAACAACAGCAACAGCAGCAGCAACAGCAACAACAACAACAACGCAGAGCTCTTGTAGACCTGGGACACGTCGCATGTAAAGATAAATTAACAAATTACATGAGCTATATATATATATATATATATATATATATGTATATATATATATATATATATATATATATATATATATATATATATATATATATATATATATATATATATATATATATATATATATACATACATACCATGGAACCCCCAATTTTCACCAACTCGATAGTTGCGGTTCATAAAATGTGTCCCATTTCTACATTTGCGGCCTGTGCTTCGTGTATTCACGCTTTTTGTGGGTGCAAAACCATCCCCACCCAAGGACCCCCAAGATTGTTGGTATTTTTTGTTTAAGGAAAAAGCCTGGCTCACAGAGACGATCTCAAACCCTCAAAACCAACTGGCACGGTCTTCAAGCAGCCATCAATCATCTGGACTGGTCTCCCATCTCTACCGCCTCTGACATCAACTCATCCTGGGAATTCTTCCAAAGTAAACTGCTCTCTCTCATGCACAGATTTATCCCATCTCGTCTTCAGTTGTCATACCCTTCCTCCCGTCCATGGTACACGGAATCTTGTGGTGAGGCTGTTGCCCAGAAACAACTTGCTTTCGTCTCCTGGAAAGCAAATCCAACGGAAGGAAATCTCATTTCCTTTCACAAAGCCCGAAACAAGTGTGTGTCCACCCTCAGGAGAGCCAGGAAACAATATCTATCAGTTCTCAGGACGTTATCTGTCTCCCTCTTCCAAATCCTGGTGGCGTCTGGTCAAATCTGTTTCTGGTGTTTGTTCCCCCTCCATCCCCTCCCTCACCTCAAACGGCCACACGGCTGACGCCGCGCGTGAAAAAGCTGAATGCCTCAACTCTGTGTTTGCCTCTAAATCTTGTGTCCCAAACCCATCCCTCTCTGTACCCACCGTACCCAGTCGTACCCAGCTGCTCCTGGACTCCGTGTCCTTTCCTCCTGACAAGGTGGAAAAGTTTCTGTCAACCCTCGACTCTGATTCTGCAACTGGACCTGACGGCATCAGCCCACGGGTCCTAAAATCTTGTTCTTCCGCTCTTTCACTCCCTCTCTCTGTTCTCTTCACACTCTCTTTTGCTCAAGGTCATCTGCCATCTGCTTGGAAATCTGCCAACACCACCGCTTTGCACAAAAAAGGTGCAAAAACAGATCCTAGCAACTACAGACCAATCAGCCTTCTCTCAATTATCAGTAAAGTCATGGAATCCATCATTGCTTCAGATATGAAATCTTTCCTCTTCTCCAATGGCTTGATCTCTGATCATCAATTTGGTTTCAGACCTGGTCACTCTACTCTGGACATGCTGCTTCTGCTTTCTCAGCAATGGATGGAGGTCCTCAATGCCAAACAGGAAATTCGAGCCGTCTCCCTTGACATATCACGTGCCTTCGATACGGTCTGGCACCCCGCCCTGCTCACCAAACTCTCCTCTGTTGGTATCCATGGAAATCTCCACGCATGGCTGGCGGACTTCCTCTCTAGTCGTAGTCAACGTGTGGCGCTGAATGGGTTTCTCTCATCTCCTCTTCCTGTTCAGGCTGGAGTTCCCCAAGGCAGTGTTCTGGGCCCTGTGCTTTTTCTGGTCTTCATCAATGATCTCCCCGACTCTCTTGAAAATCCTCTCCATCTCTTTGCTGATGACTCTACTCTCTGTCGCTCCATTCTTCATCCCTCAGATCGACAGTCTGCAGCCTCCTCACTCTCTGCAGACCTGGACAAAATCACAGACTGGGCAAACAAGTGGAACATGTCTTTCAATCCTGACAAATCTCACTACTACAATGTCTCTCCGAAAAGACCGACTGGACAACCCTCCCATCTACTTTCTGAATAATCCTCTCCAAGAAGTTCTGTCACTCAAACTTTTGGGTCTCACTATCTGCCATGATCTTTCCTGGGAAAACCACATTTCAAATCTGGCCTCCAAAGCCAGTCGCCGACTGGGCATCCTCCGTCGTGCGAAGTCCTTCCTAGGCACACCTGAGCTCCTCACCACATACAAGGCTTTCATCCGCAGCTCAATGGAATACTGTTCTCCCCTATGGGCTGGTGCTCCTGCCTCACACCTAGCTCGTCTTCACGCTGTTGAAAGCAAAGCATTCAGAATCATTGGAATCTCCCGCGATGAAGCTATCTCTGAAGGCCTTTCACTCACTCACCACAGGCAGGTAGGTGGTCTTTCTGTCTTCTACCGACTCCTCTCTGGCTTTGCCCCCCCAGCTCTCTCTGGGCTCTGTCCCCCAAATATTCCTACAGGTCGCACAAGATCTGCCTGCAACCCTCTTATGGTTAAACTGCCAAAATCTAGGCTCTCTGCTCACCTTCACTCCTTCATTCCTCTTTTCTCCCGCCTCTGGAACAAACTCCCTTACTCTGTTCAATCCCACTCCACCCTCCAGGTCTTTAAAACAGCTGTTCACCACCATCTCTTATCTT
The DNA here is from genome assembly GCF_964187855.1 of Myxine glutinosa. Lineage (NCBI taxonomy): Eukaryota > Metazoa > Chordata > Myxini > Myxiniformes > Myxinidae > Myxine > Myxine glutinosa. The sequence continues at coordinate 447,149,401 of NC_136261.1, read as the reverse complement.
CCCCCATCCAAAACCTTGATCTTTTCTATCCCCGATAATTTCACCCCAATTCCACTTTTTGAAATACCAACTTCTGACCTGGAAGTCCTTGGTGTCCTTGTGTTTTATACTTCTCCCACCCCCCACCCCCCCCCCCCACCCCTTCCCACGCCTCCTCCCCCCAAGCCCTCTCCCTCCCACACATCTCCCTGCTCTCAAATGTTGTGTGCTCTCAAGTGTTTATGTGCTTCCCATTCTCTTGTCTTCTCCTCCCTCTTTTTATATATTTTGTTTGTCTGGTTGATTTGTTTGTGAAGTAAATGTCAGCTCTTTCACGAGCCTCGATTCAGTATACAAAAAAACAACAAAAAAAAACAAAAAAACACGAGATGTCAGAAAGGGGGTGTTGGGAGAGGGGGAGAGGAGGAGCAAGGGGGGTTGCGACTTTGGGGTGAAAATCTTGTGCCAATCAGTGAGGCTCGTTCATGGTACGGCAAGTAAAAATGAAGTTTTATTTTTAATCTAAAATAAAATGAAATTCTAACGACTGATTCCAGGATGTTTAAAATTATGAAATGTAAACAACGTCGAGAGATAATGCAGAAATTCGTATCTTCCTTCAAGCTTAAACTCTAAGCAGTTAAAATGGCAACTAATTCCAGGATCAGGATGCTCTTTGGGGACCGGGGCGCTCCTTGGGGACCGGGGCGCTCCTTGGGGACCGGGGCGCTCCTTGGGGACCGGGGCGCTCCTTGGGGACTTTTTGCAGTATTTTAATTAAACTCGTGTTATTAAACTTTTAAACATTCCCGTTATGAATCATGAACTGACAGAACCTTTCCCCCTTTTTCCCATTGAAGCATTGCCCCGACATTGGCGGCATTTCCCAACAACGTATCACCGCGAATGTCGAGGTCTCACTTTACATCAATGGTGATTGATTATATATATGGTTGATTATATGATTATATATGATTATATATGATTATATATGATTATATATGATTATATATGATTATATATAAATATATATGATTATATATAAATATATATATATATATATAAATAAATAAATATATATATATATATATATATATATATATATATATATATATATATATATATATATATATATATATATATATATATATATATATATATATATATATATATAAACCAAAAATCATTTTCAAAACCTCTTGTAATGACGCGGTATGCACCACAACACCACCAATCACACCTTTTGCAGAAAATAAACACCACCCTGGTGACCGTGGGGTTTCATGAAAGACCTTTTCTGAGACTCCCAATATGTCCCTCGCCCAATCGCGCACCTGCTCTCCCAGTGCCGTGCACAGTGCTCCAAACACGTGTTGCTGCCCCGTTCTCTCCACCGAGCCACGAAGCCGTTTCGTGATCACGACAGATCCATGCAGACCATCCGGGTCCTCGGTCGACATCACCGACAGGAACTTTGAAGGTTCCAGTACCCAAGGATGAGGGCCACCTTCAAAAAGTATCTCCTTAGAAGAGCCCAAAGTAACCAGCGCTGAATAAACAGGGTCAGAGGCCTACGAGGGAAGAGGATGGACAGCTCAACAACAAGAGCATCACAATCATGGTCACACAGTGTTAGAGATATACACGCACACTTAAAAAAACAAGTTATAAACACATCATACATTGTATTGAGCTATAATAGTCCACATTTGCTGTAAAAATTCAAGCTTGCGCAACAACACACAATCAGTCTATCCTGTTCCAATCAGTCAGGAAGCAGGAAGTAGACAGTAAGTAGAAGCAGGAAGCAGGAAGTAGACAGTAAGTAGAAGCAGGAAGCAGTAAGTAGCTCAGCCAGTAAGTAGACAAGTAGAGATGGAGGGGCGTCATGAACAACACAAACATTTTCTGAGAGTGGCAGCACATGCAGCACATGCAACACGTGGAGGCGGTGCAGATAGAGGAGCACCATTAACAACACAAACATTTCCTGAGAGCAGCTCATGCAACACGTGGAGGCGGTGCAGATAGAGGGGCGTCATGGAAAACACAAACATTTCCCGAGAGCAGTTCATGCAACACGTGGAGGCGGTGCAGATAGAGGGGCGTCTGGACAACACAAACATTTCTTGAGAGTGGCAGCACTTGCAGCACGTGATTTGTTGAGAGTGGCAGCACATGCAACACGTGGAGGCGGTGCAGATGGAGGGGCGTCATGGACAACACAAACATTTCCCGAGAGCAGCTCATGCAACACGTGGAGGCGGTGCAGATGGAGGGGCGTCATGGACAACACAAACATTTCCTGAGAGTGGCAGCACATGCAGCACATGCAACACGTGGAGGCGGTGCAGATGTAGGGGCGTCATGGACAACACAAACATTTCCTGAGAGTGGCAGCACATGCAGCACGTGATTTGTTGAGAGTGGCAGCACATGCAACACGTGGAGGCGGTGCAGATAGAGGAGCATCATGAACAACACAAACATTTCCTGAGAGCAGCTCATGCAACACGTGGAGGCGGTGCAGATAGAGGGGCATCATGAACAACACAAACATTTCCTGAGAGTGGCAGCACATGCAGCACGTGATTTGTTGAGAGTGGCAGCTCATGCAGCACGTGGAGGCGGTGCAGATAGAGGGGCATCATGAACAACACAAACATTTCCAGAGAGTGGCAGCACATGCAGCACGTGATTTGTTGAGAGTGGCAGCTCATGCAACACGTGGAGGCGGTGCAGATAGAGGGGCATCATGAACAACACAAACATTTCCAGAGAGTGGCAGCACATGCAGCACGTGATTTGTTGAGAGTGGCAGCTCATGCAACACGTGGAGGCGGTGCAGATAGAGGGGCATCATGAACAACACAAACATTTACAGAGAGTGGCAGCACATGCAGCACGTGATTTGTTGAGAGTGGCAGCACATGCAACACGTGGAGGCGGTGCTGATAGAGGAGCATCATGAACAACACAAACATTTCCTGAGAGCAGCTCATGCAACACGTGGAGGCGGTGCAGATAGAGGGGCGTCATGAATAACACAAACATTTCCTGAGAGCAGCTCATGCAACACGTGGAGGCGGTGCAGATAGAGGGGCATCATGAACAACACAAACATTTCCTGAGAGCGGCAGCACATGCAGCACGTGATTTGTTGAGAGTGGCAGCACATGCAACATGTGGAGGCGGTGCAGATAGAGCATCATGAACAACACAAACGCTTCATGAGAGCAGCTCATGCAACACGTGGAGGCGGTGCAGATAGAGGGGCGTCATGGACAACACCAACATTTCCCGAGCAGCTCATGCAACACGTGGAGGCGGTGCAGATAGAGGGGCATTATGAACAACACAAACATTTCCAGAGAGTGGCAGCACATGCAGCACGTGATTTGTTGAGAGTGGCAGCACATGTAACACGTGGAGGCGGTGCAGATAGAGGGGCATCATGAACAACACAAACATTTCCTGAGAGCAGCATGTGCAACATGTGGAGGTGGTGCAGATGGAAGAATATATATCTATCGGCTTTCTGAATGAGCAAAACCACCGACAGTTTAACCACGTCCCTCATGACCGCCTCACTGACCTTGAGGGGTGTGTAACCCGCGAGGGTCACTGTGTCCACCAATGCACTTCCGTTTCCCGTGTAGGTCACAGAGAGCACGGAGTGACCGACGGTGAGGGACTGAACACGAACACCTGAGCAATGACCTTCACCGGCGGGCAGCTGGCCTGGCAGGAATACGGGAATGAAAAGGGCTTATATCGTTTATGACGATACAAATGTGTTATTTAATTTTAAAATCATGAAAAATACAATTCCATACATCCAAGGGTACCCGTGAACAAAAACGGAATAAACAAACTGCATTCCCAGTGCAGTCCCAGGATGTGCAAATCAAATCCTCGACCCAGAGGAAGGGGTCCCCGTTTGAATGTCAGCAAGAAAGACGTGCGAGAGGTAGAGCAGAAATGGTTCAAACTACCTCAAATGAGAACCTATCCCCAAGGCCAACTTTCCTGATATGAAGAGTAGATCAAAGACAGAAAAATCCAGGGAAAGTGAAGAAACAGTGGGAGGGGGTGGCGGGGGGGGAGGATGCCATGCCATTCCATCATTACGGGGTGTGCCTGGTCGGAGCTTCACTTACAGGTTTAATCCCTACACATGTCTATCTGAGTCTCAATGAGGATGTAAAACGAGGTGAAACACCCAAAAAGGATCTCTTATAACACGTTGTTGTTCTTGTTACTGCTGCCATCATCATCTTGCTGTTGATTTTTTTTTTTTTTTTTTTTTTTGAAGAATTGAATTTTGAAGAATTGTTGAAGATTGTTGTTACTTTGTTTTTGTATACAAGGTCGAGGCTTGTGTAAGAGCCAACATTGATCACAAAAAAGACAAACTGACACATAAAACATATAATGAGGGAGTGGGAGAACAAGATGGAGAGCAGGGGCATCAGGAGATCTGTGGGAGGGAGAGGGCTTGGGGGGGAGGAGGCATGGGAAGTGGTGGAAGGGGGGGGGGGGGGGGGGGGAGAAGTATAAAACACATGGACACTGCTTGGACTTCCAGGAAAGAAGTTGGTATTTAAAAAAGTGGATCTGGGGTGAATTAACAGGGGTAGAAAAGATCAAGGTTGTGGATGGGGGGAGATAAGAGAATGAATAAAATCAAACTGCATTGTGGTTGTTGTTGTTGTATATATATTGTGATTGTTGTACATATTTTGGCCATTGGTGTTGCATGAAGCCATACAACAACATGCATTTTAAGGCCATTTTCCCTGCTAGAGCGGGGGTTAGCCTTGCGGTCCCCATGACAATCTTCCCCATTTTGCCCTATTTTCTGCATCTCTCCTTGTTAACCCCCTTGCCGGCATTTCTTCTTCCACCATCTTTAGCCAAGTCTTTCTCGGTCTTCCCCATCCTCTACTTCCTTCTACATTCATTTCCATCACTCTTCTCAACCAGTCACTTTCATCCTTCCTCAACCCATGACCAAACCATCTATGTTGCATGAAGCCATCTCAGTTTGTATTACTACAACCACCAAAGCCACATCGACCAGGCATATTTGTAGAAATTATTTGCCATTACGTTCCTTGACGTTACCTGTAAACAATACGGAAGTGGCGCTCAGCTTCATGGTGTGACGTCACAGATAATCACGAAGCAGAACATTTCGACTTTTAATCACAAAAAGCTACATCATATTTATTTTAGAGGGTGTAGCCTGGTGTAGAGGGTGTAGCTGTTAGGGTGCCGGCTTGGGATCCCAGGATCCTGGGTTCAAATCCCGGTTGATCGCTGAATTAACGCCAGGGGGGTTGACTCAGCCTGACATCCTTCCGAGGTCGGCAAATTGAGTACCGCTCACTGGTAATTCCCTGTGTGTTGCAAGAGGCGACTAACAGGGTTGGCGGCAGGAAGGGTATCCGGCCACGGTGCCCAAAAAAGGCCAACCACCGCTCTGCAGGGAAAAATGGCCTCTAAAGGTGGTTCTTCTATATCTATTTTAGAGGGTATCAAGGGATAGATGAGCATTGAGGTGGTCTGAGCCTTGGGTTCCCCTTTAAGAAAACGTGGAAATCCCCCCAAACATATGGCGCCCGAAATGGGACAAAATATCAAAAACATTTCCTCACAGGAATGGAAACGTGCTCCCGGCTTTGGTAGTATTGCTAAAATCGAACCAGGTAGGTTGTGTTCAGAAAAATCCACAATCTTACCATAATTCACCAAATGTCCGTCCATCTGTCCGTCCGTCCATGTGTCTGTCCATCTGTCCATCTATTCCCAGGTACCACAAAAACGGCTGAACCGATCACAACGAAATTTTGTGGGTAATCCTGGGACCCCCTGGAGTAAAATAGGCAATATTGTTTTTCCAATTTCAGCTTTGGTCTCCAGCATTTTCAGGTTTGGACTCCCGCCTAACGTTATTGTCCCGGGTAGCGCAAAAACGGCTGCACCGATCGTAACGATACACCTCCATGCCCTTGGGATTCCCACGGGTGACCCCACTAGTCAATAATAATTACAACTTATTTTGGTCTCCGAAGCATGAGATGTCGTCGATCAACATCCGATTCACACGACAGCAGGTGCCAATCAAAGCTTCACTTCAAGCGGGCAATTCCTCCACGACATCACATGGTACAATGTTCACTTGCAGAGACGTTAGCACCGAGGCAAAGCTTCAGCACAATACCGGTTACATTCCATTCAGAAACATCACATTCTGTTCATGTACGTATAACAACACAACAACTGTTCGTCAAGACCCTCAACACCTGGCATTTAAAAACACACCTTCGAGTGGCTGGAAAATTGCCGCATTGTCCAAGGTGACATCAAGATGGAGTTGCGAGCAGTCTGTAAACGGAACGGCCCGTCGGCTCTCGAGGTCTACGAAGCCTGAGGCAGAGATCGGGATCTCCAGGAGCGAGCCGAGGCGTGCCTCGACCCGTGTCGGCACGAAGCGCAAGGACGACACTGCCAAAAGGTAAACCTAGAGGGGGACGAAAATGATCAGATCACTGCAGGCCTAAATGCAAATACATTGGCAAATCAAGGGACCGGAATAACCACCAGGGTAAGATTTTGGACGTGGTGCTCCATATAACACATTGAATGGAGGGGACGAGAAGGTGGGGAGTGGGATGGGGATCGGGGACACTTGGGGGGAGATAAGTTAGAATTGAAAAAGGGAAGATGGTAAAATGGTTTATGGAGTACGGAGCAAGTGGATGGCAGAGTCATACTGCGGTTGGACGATGATAAAACTTTGCTTATTTGTAAATAAACAATCGACACTTTGGCGCTTACACATTCTGCGAATGCATCACGGCGGCAGATATTTAATCATAAGACCAAGACGCCCGAAGGCATTCTTGACGTGTATGTACCTTCATTTCTCCAAAGTGCAGAGGGTTTTGCTCATCACGAGCTCGTACAATGCTCATTCCCGCAGTGATGCCCGTTGAAAGCCAACCTCGCACCGTCACCGTGGCAACTTCAGGAAGCGATGACGACCAGCTGAAGTTTCCGCTGCCACCTTCAGCCTACATGAAAAGATCATATGGAGCCACACTCAAAGTTCTCTGGGATGCAATGACGGGTGGCGGGCGGAGAGGAGCGCGACGGGTGGTGCGCGGAGAGGAGCGCGACGGGTGGTGCGCGGAGAGGAGCGCGACCGGTTGCGGGCGGAGAGGAGCGCGACCGGTTGCGGGCGGAGAGGAGCGCGACCGGTGGCGGGCGGAGTGGAGCGCGACGGGTGGTGCGCGGAGAGGAGCGCGACCGGTTGCGGGCGGAGTGGAGCGCGACGGGTGGTGCGCGGAGAGGAGCGCGACGGGTGGTGCGCGGAGAGGAGCGCGACCGGTTGCGGGCGGAGAGGAGCGCGACCGGTTGCGGGCGGAGAGGAGCGCGACCGGTGGCGGGCGGAGTGGAGCGCGACGGGTGGTGCGCGGAGAGGAGCGCGACGGGTGGTGCGCGGAGAGGAGCGCGACCGGTTGCGGGCGGAGAGGAGTACGACGGGTGGTGCGCGGAGAGGAGCGCGACTGGTGGCGGGCGGAGAGGAGCGCGACTGGTGGCAGGCGGACAGGCCGTAGGATACAAATAGGTATGAGGTCAAAAACACACCTTAATGCGATGGTGGTACGGAGTTGGGTGGGCTTGCCAAGGGAAAACCAGCACAGATGGATGCAGAACAATGGGATCAAAAATCTCCACGTCCTGGCTGTTGGAGATCGTTGGTGAGATGCTGATCGACAAACCATTCTGCACGTAAGAAAGTCACGTGGGTTAGTGTGAAGAGATGTACATCAGAGCTCTATTCAATGGTAAACGAGAACAGCACTAGGTAGAGAGCATACCTCCGCCAGGTGAACAATTTACGTTTTGTATCCCACAGATAGGCCAGATCTGGATTCGGACCTGCACCAAAATCGAAGTGGCTATAATCTAATCTATAATCTAATCTAATCTATAATCTAATCTAAGTCACTTACCCACCTCATCCCCCAAGTTTTGTCATCCGTCATCCACAACTTTTTGAAATATTGTGTTATATATTGTTTCGCTCCAATCATTCCCTGGTGAAGAATTAATTAAATATATATATTTTTTGAATTCTCACATCTGGATCCGTATTCCGATCTTCACCAATATAGAATGGATTTTTACTTGCACATAACCAGCCTGTCCACCAGGTTTAGTGCGAATCCATCCATAACTTTTGTTTTGGACATAGTTGGCCAAAATTTTTTTTCCGCCAAGTAACAGACAGGGATGAAAACAACCTCCAGCCACCTTTGGTGACGGAGGTAATTATGGCAGATTCATGAAGATAGGTATATTACAGGGTACAATAAAGGAAGAAACACCCTTCACCTCCATTATAACTGAGATCAGGGCAGCGTGGATGGTGGTTGCCCCAGTATGTAGCGCTCTCACGCGATGATAAGAGCCGTTGCTCGATGACTCGAGCACAGAAAAGCTTTCTGTCGGGAACGTGGCCTTGATGCGGATGTTCTGTGTTGTGCAGACGAATTTTTGACATTAATACATCATTTCAAGCAATAAACGTACATTATGTTGTCCATGGACCCGGGTGTGAAAAGTACTTTGTAAATACAGTACACAACCTTCCTTGCACACAAAATAGATTTGTGTTCAGTGGAACGTTCTTTATGCCTTTTGAAAAAGAAAACGAGAGAGAAGTCGATGGCGACAGAGCTAGAACGGCATTCTTCGACGTCGCCCGATATGCCACCGCCCACATTATTACATCATGATACATATTTGTACCAAGTTTGATTGAAATCACTTCAGCTGTTCTCAAGTATCACATTTTTACCTGACATGACCTCTGACCTTTGATGCCTAAATCTAATCGGTTCATCTTGTCATTATAATATATTGTTATGGGGTGACGGGCATGAGTCCCAAACGTCACTTCCGACTAAGTGTGTTATCGGGTGACCAACGTCAGAGACCCTAGGTCCTCTCCTCAACCCGCCGGGCTGAGGCCCGCAAGCTGACCGAGCGGTTTTTGGAAGCTTGAACTTTTGGTTTAGTGCAAGGAGTAGAGGCTCTAGAATCTAAACTGCCACACTGGTGGCTCAGAGGAGCTTGCAACCCGATCCGAAAAATGTCAATCAAACAAAATGAAATACAATCAATTGACTTCAAATAATGCAAAGCGATACAACAAGCAAATCAAACAAGTATGACTGACTTGATTAATAAATAATGACAGACTGAATTAACACAGGCCACATACAACCGATATGAAAGGCCGGCACAATATCACACATACGGACCCTCTATCTAACCCAGGGAAAGGGAAAGGGAAAGGGAAAGGGAAAGGGAAGGGAAGCAAATAAAAAAAAAACAATATTCGTAGGGAATAGAAATAAAATGGGACATGAGGATGGAAATGGATTGGGGTTCAGGCCTGTTTGAAGAGCAGTTTCATCCACGCTCGCCAGAGCAGGGCTTGGCGGGAACAAGCGTGAATGGACGAGTCATCATGCTCTGCAATTACTTTCTCCTTTGGTCCTTTTCCTTTCCTCAACCTCCTTCAAGCAACACTCCAAATCCCTCAGCTCAGAAAGATCATCGAGGTCGACTCCTTCATGGAGCACATGCCAAGCCCGATAACAGCATGAAGCATATATCGTTTTCCACAGAGACCCAAGAAGCGCCTTTTTCCACAGAATACGCTCTTTTCCTTTTTGTCCACCTCCTTCATGCACAATGAATCCTTCAGAAAGTTCGGAGATAGTCTCTCTCACACCAACACGCTCACTGAAGCCGTTCATGCTACGAGAAAGGATTCTCTTTTTACCGCGCCAAGAGATGCTCTTCTTCCTCTCCCTCTATTTCCGCAATTTCTTCCTTGAAAGAAAAAGGGTTGAATCCTTTCCAAAGCTCAAAAGCACGTGGTGTAAAGAGAGTGGATATGGGGTAAACGTTAAGAAAAAGGAAAAATAAATACAAAAAGGTCCTATTTGTTTACAGCTGGCCTGGCATTTCTTGTGCAATACACCCTAAACGACACGAATCGTCCATGCATGCTTTGTAAACGATTGACATTCCCACAAACGTAACAATATACTTCTACCAAGTTTGCTTAAAATTCCATCACTGGTTCACAAGTTAACATCCGGGGCCTTCGCTCAAACCTGATTGATCTCTCCATTCAGGTTGCTTCTGACAATCCAGACTTGATTGCTCCACAGAAACTTTCCTCCTTCAAGATGTCTCCGATTCCTTAATATCTCTTCCTGGTTACTCCCTCCTACGGTATGATAGACCTGAGCCTCGTCCTGGTGGTGGGGTTGCTATCTTTATCAAAAACTCTCTTCCTCACTCTCCTTGCACTGCACTCTCTCCACCCCACCCCCAGGAGTACCTCTGGCTACGGCTTCCTCTCTGCTCCCACCTTTTGTTCATATGTGTTCTGTACCATCCTCCAAAAAGTGATGACTCCACTTACATTTCGCTGTCTGACAACATGGACCAACTTCAATCAACTCATCCAAACTCTCTCGTCCTCATATGTGGCGACTTCAACTGTCATCATGCCAGCTGGCTGGGTGTGGGTTCCTCTCTCACCAGCCATGGCACCTCAGCAAAGGACTTCTGCGACTCATTGGGACTGACACAATCTGTCAATTTCCTGACCCGGATCTCAGTCAATGGAGTATCTTCTCTTCTGGACTTGGTTAAGACAAACTTCCCTGCAAATGTCTGCTGCTCTTCTTCTGCTCCAATCGGTTCTCATGATCATGTGCTTGTTAAAGTGGACATCTCTCTGGCCATACTCAGAGAGCCTCCTCAGCGCCGACGAGTCTGACATTTCACTCGAGCGACTGGCACGGTCTGCAAGCAGCCATCAATCACCTGGACTGGTCTCCCATCTCTACCGCCTCTGACATCAATTCTTCCTGGGAATTCTTCCAAAGCAAACTGCTCTCTCTCTCATGCACAGATTTATCTCATCTCATCTTCAGTTGTCTTACCCTTCCTCCCGTCCATGGCACACTGAATCTTGTGGTGAGGCAGTTGCCCTGAAACAACTTGCCTTTGCCTCTTGGAAGGCAAATCCAACTGAAGGCAATCTCAGTTCCTTCCACCAAGCTCGGAACAAGTGTGTGTCTACCCTCAGGAGTGCCAGGAAGCACTATCTCTCCACACTCAAGAATGAACTCTCAAACCTGTCTCCTTCCTCCAAATCCTGGTGGTGTCTGGTCAAATCCGTTTCTGGTGTTTGTTCCCCTTCCATCCCTTCCCTCACCTCAAATGGCTACACAGTTGACACCGCACGTGACAAGGCCGAATGCCTCAACTCTGTGTTTGCTTCAAAATATTGTGTCCCATACCCATCTCTCTCGGTTCCCACCTTACCCAGTCAAACCCAACTGCTCCTGCACTCTGTGTCCTTCTCTCCTGACAAGGTGGAGAAGTTTTTGTCAAACCTCGACTCTGAATCTGCAACTGGACCAGACGGCATCAGCCCAAGGGTCCTAAAATCCTGCTCTGCGCCTGTATCTCACCCTTTCTCTGTTCTTTTCACCCTCTCTTTTGATCAAGGTCATCTGCCAGCATCTTGGAAATCAGCAAACATCACCGCTTTACACAACAAATGTGCAAAAACAGATCCTTGCAACGACAGACAAATCAGCCTGCTCCCAATTATCAGCAAAGTCATGGAATCCATCATTACTTAGGATATCAAATCCTTCCTCTTCTTCAATGGCTTGATCTCTGATCATCAATTTGGATCCAGACCAGGTCATTCGACTCTGGACATGTTGTTTCTGCTGTCTCAACAGTGGATGGAGGTCCTCAATGCCAAACAGGAAATCAAGTTATGTATTCCCCTCAAGTTATGTATTCCGTCATATTTTATAACACCTTTTTCTTCTTCTTCTTTAAAAGGCTGCTTTCGACTTGCTCACCAAATCAATTCATCCCCAAAAAAATATCCATCTCCTATAGTGCCTTTTTTCTACATTCCCTAAACTCTCCTGCACTCCATCCTCCATCCAGCGTCCTTAAACGTATTTTTAACTCGAAGGTCACAAGAAACTCATTTTGCAATAAATGTTCGTTTCCCATAAATCATACACTTTCAAAAATCCAATCTCACCCCTCCCCTCCAAATCTTCCCCATAACCCCTCCCCTCCAAATCTTCCCCATCACCCCTCCCCTCCAAATCTTCCCCATCACCCCTCCCCTCCAAATCTTCCCCATCACCCATCCCTTTCAAATCTCCCCCCTTGCCCCCTCCCTCCTAAACTACCCCCTCACCCCTCCCCGCCAAGACGCCCCTTCGCCCCTCCCCTCCTAGACTCCTGCCTCACCCCTCCCCTCCAAATCTCCCCCATATCCCATCCCTTTCAAATCCCTCCCCTTGTCCCTTCCCTCCCAAACTCCCCCCTCACCTTCAAATCTCCCCACCCTCATTGCTTCTCAATTTCCCCCCTCTCACTCCCCCTCCTCAAAGCGTCCTCCCCGCTTCTTCCCCCTTCAAACTCTCACCTCCATCTCCCCCAACCTTCTGCCTCGCTCTTCCCCCTCCTCAAATAACACCTCATTGTGGCTCACCCAATCACCATCAAACCTTTTGTCCGCCCCATCCTTCCCTTTCTCCGAGCTATTCTGAAATCTCTGACACACCTTCAACAGCTCTCCCTACCTCTTCCACCTCTTCCACATCTTACCCTACCCCTCCTCCCCCCGGTTCTGTATCTGATGCTCCCCCTTCCTCTTCATTAACGGTATGGACCTCAAACATCCGGGGCCTTCGTTCAAACTTAACTGATCTCTCCATACAGGTTGCTTCTGTCAAACCAGACGTGATCTGCTTAACAGAAACTTTCCTCCTTTATGATGTCTCTGATTCCATAGTATCTCTCCCGGGCTACTCCCTCCTCCGGTATGATAGACCTGAGCCTCGTCCTGGAGGCGGGGTTGCTATCTTTATCAAAAACTCTCTTCCTCACTCGCCCTGCACTGCACTCTCTCCACCTCACCCCCAGGAATACCTCTGGCTACGGCTTCCCCTTCGCTCCCACCTCTTGTTCATATGTGTGTTGTACCGTCCACCAAACAGTGATGACTCCATCTACATCTCGCTGTCTGATGATATGGACCAACTTCTATCTACTCATCCCAACTCTCTCTTCCTCATATGTGGTGATTTCAACTGTCATCATGCCAGTTGGCTGGGTGTGGGTTGGCTGAGGAGTTGACATGCCAGTTGGCTGAGGAGCCATGGCTCTCACCAGCCATGGCTCCTCAGCAAAGGACTTCTGCGACTCACTGGGACTGACACAATCTGTCAATTTCCCGACCCGGATCTCAGTCAACGGAACATCTTCTCTTCTGGACTTGGTTATGACTAACTTCCCTGAAAATGTCTGCTGCTCTTCTTCTGCTCCGATCGGATCATCTGATCATGTCCTTGTTAAAGTGGACATCTCTCTGACCATCCTCAGGGAGCCTGCTCAGCGTCGACGAGTCTGGCATTTCACTCAGGCCAACTGGCACGGTCTTCAAGCAGCCATCAATCATCTGGACTGGTCTCCCATCTCTACCACCTCTGACATCAACTCATCCTGGGAATTCTTCCAAAGTAAATTGCTCTCTCTCATGCACAGATTTATCCCATCTCGTCTTCAGTTGTCATACCCTTCCTCCCGTCCATGGTACACGGAATCTTGTGGTGAGGCTGTTGCCCAGAAACAACTTGCCTTCGTCTCCTGGAAAGCAAATCCAACGGAAGGAAATCTCATTTCCTTTCACAAAGCCCGAAACAAGTGTGTGTCCACCCTCAGGAGAGCCAGGAAACAATATCTCTCCGTTCTCAAGACCGAACTCTCTTATCTGTCTCCCTCTTCCAAATCCTGGTGGCGTCTGGTCAAATCCGTTTCTGGTGTTTGTTCCCCCTCCATCCCCTCCCTTACCTCAAACGGCTACATAGCTGACTCCGCACGTGAAAAAGCTCAATGCCTCAACTCTGTGTTTGCCTCTAAATCTTGTGTCCCAAACCCATCCCTCTCTGTACCCACCATACCCAGTCGTACCCTGCTGCTCCTGGACTCCGTGTCCTTTCCTCCTGACAAGGTGGAAAGGTTTCTGTCAACCCTCGACTCTGATTCTGCAACTGGACCCGACGGCATCAGCCCACGGGTCCTAAAATCCTGCTCTGCAGCTCTATCTCACCCTCTCTCTGTTCTCTTCACCCGCTCTTTTGCTCAAGGTCAACTGCCATCTGCTTGGAAATCAGCCAACATCACTGCTTTGTACAAAAAATGTGCAAAAACAGATCCTAGCAACTACAGACCAATCAGCCTTCTCCCAATTATCAGCAAAGTCATGGAATCCATCATTGCTTCGGATATGAAATCTTTCCTCTTCTCCAATGGCTTGATCTCTGATCATCAATTTGGTTTCAGACCAGGTCACTCTACTCTGGACATGCTGCTTCTGCTGTCTCAACAATGGATGGAGGTCCTCAATGCCAAACAGGAAATTAGAGCTGTCTCCCTCGACATATCACGTGCCTTCGACACAGTCTGGCACCCCGCTCTGCTCACCAAACTCTCCTCCTTTGGTATCCATGGAAATCTCCACGCATGGCTGGCGGACTTCCTCTCTAGTCGTCGTCAACGTGTGGCCCTGAATGGGTTTCTCTCATCTCCTCTTCCTGTTCAGGCTGGAGTTCCCCAAGGCAGTGTTCTGGGCCCCGTGCTTTTTCTGGTCTTCATCAATGATCTCTCTGACTCTCTCGAAAATCCTCTCTATCTCTTTGCTGATGACTCCACTCTCTGCCGCTCCATTCCTCTTCCCTCAGATCGGCAGTCTGCTGCCTCCTCACTCTCTGAAGACCTGGACAAAATCACAGACTGGTCAAACAAGTGGAACATGTCTTTCAATCCTGACAAATCTCACACTCTTACTATGTCTCTCCGAAAAGATCGACTGGACAACCCTCCCATCTACTTTCTCAACAATCCTCTCCAAGAAGTTCTGTCACTCAAGATTTTGGGTCTCACTATCTGCCATGATCTTTCTTGGGAAAACCACATTTCCAAGCTGGCCTCCAAAGCCAGTCGCCGACTGGGCATCCTCCGTCGTGCGAAGTCCTTCCTCGGCACACCTGAGCTCCTCACCACATACAAGGCTTTCATCCGCAGCTCAATGGAATACTGTTCTCCCCTATGGGCCGGTGCTCCTGCCTCACACCTAGCTCGGCTTCACGCTGTTGAAACCAAAGCTTTCAGAATTATTTGAATCTCCCGCGATGAAGCTATCTCTGAGGGCCTTTCACTCACTCACCGCAGGCAGGTAGGTGGTCTTTCTGTCTTCTACGGACTCCTCTCCGGCCTTGCACCCCCAGCTCTCTCTGTGCTCTGTCCCCCAAATATTCCTACAGGTCGCACAAGATCTGCCAGCAACCCTCTCATGGTTAAACTGCCGAAATCTCGGCTCTCTGCTCACCTTCACTCTTTCATTCCTCTTTTCTCCCACCTCTGGAACAAACTCCCTCACTCCCTTCAATCCCACTCCTCCCTCCAGGTCTTTAAAACAGCTGTTCACCACCATCTCTTATCTTCCCCCATCCAAAACCTTGATCTTTTCTACCCCCGCCAATTCACCCCAGATCCACCTTGTTTGAAATTCCAACTTCTTTCCTGGAAGTCCTGGCAGTGTCCATATGTTTTATACCTCTCCCACCGCCCCCTTCCCATGCCCCCCCCCCCCAAAGCCCTCGCCCTCTCTCAGATCTCTCGATGTCTCCATGTCTCTCGGTCCCTGCTCTCAAATGTTGTGTTTGTGTCCTTCCCCCTCTCTCCCCATCTTGTCTACCGCTCCCGATGTTATATGTTTTATGTGTCGGTTTGTCTTTCTGTGTGATTAATGTTCGCTCTTTCACGAGCCTCGATCTTGTATATAAAAATAAATAAATAAATAAATAAATAATCAGAGCTGTTTCCCTTGACATATGACGTGCCTTCAATACGGTCTGGCACCCAGCTCTGCTCACCAAACTCTCCTCCTTTGGTATCCATGGAAATCTCCACGCATGGCTGGCGGAACTCCTCTCTAGTCGTCGTCAACGTGTGGCCCTGAATGGATTTCTCTCATCTCCCCTTCCTGTTCTGCCTGGAGTTCCCCAAGGTAGTGTTCTGGACCCTGTGCTTTTTCTGATCTTCATCGATGATCTCTCCGACTCTCTTGAAAATCCTCTCTATCTCTTTGCTGATGACCACTCTCTGCCGCTCCATTCCTCATCCCTCAGATCGGCAGTCTCCTCACTCTCTGCAGACCTGGACAAAAACACAGTCTGGTGAAACAAGTGGAACATGTCTTTCAATCCTGACAAATCTCACACTCTTACTATGTCTCTCCGAAAAGACCGACTGGAAAACCCTCCCATCCACTTTTTCAACAATCCTCTCCAAGAAGTTCTGTTGCTCAAGCTTTTGGATCTCACTATCTGCCATGATCTTTCTTGGGAAAACCACATTTCCAAGCTGGCCTCCAAAGCCAGTCGCCTACTGGGCATCCTCCGTCATGTGAAGTCCTTCCTTGGCACACCTGAGCTTCTCACCACATACAATGCTTTCATCCGCAGCTCAATAGAATACTGTTCCCCCCTCTGGGCCGGGGCTCCTGCCTCACATCTAGCTCGGCTTCAGGCTGTTGAAACCAAAGCTTTCAGAATCATTGGAATCTCCTGCGATGAAGCTAACTCCGAGGGCCTTTCACTCACTCACCGCAGGCAGGTAGGTGGTCTTTCTGTCTTCTACCGACTCCTCTCCGGCCTTGCACCCCCAGCTCTCTCTGTGCTCTGTCCCCCAAATATTCCTACAGGTCGCACAAGATCTGCCAGCAACCCTCTGATGGTTAAACTGCCAAAATCTAGGCTCTCTGCTCACCTTCACTCGTTCATTCCCCTTTTCTCCCGCCTTTGGAACAAACTCCCCCACTCCCTTCAATCCCACTCCTCCCTCCAGGTCTTTAAAACAGCTGTTCACCACCATCTATCTTCCCCCATGCAAAACCTTGATCTTTTCTACCCCCGCTAATTTTCACCCCAGATACAATTTTTTGAAATTCCAACAGCTTTCCTGGAAGTCCTTGCAGTGTCCATATGTTTTATACCTCTCCCACCTCCCCCCAAGCCCTCTCCCTTCCACAGTTCTCTCGATGTCCTTGCTCTCAAATGTGTGTTTGTGTCCGTCTTTCCCCCTCTCTCCCCATCTTGTCTAAAAATAAAAAAATTAAAATAAAGCTAACTAGGTAACAGAATTTTACCTAACCTTTGACCAACTGAACGCAAAATCGAATCAGTTCATCTCCATGCCATATCTGTACCAAGTTTGACTTGGATCCCTTCAGACGTTTATAAGTTATCACAGGAACGAAACCCTATCACGGATGCACGGACAGACAGTCAGACAACCCTAAAACATAATGCCCCCAGCGACTTTGGCGGAGGAGGCATAGAAATGGCATCAACAGGAATTGACCCAATATCAACTTTTGAGTTAAAACATTAATCTTCTGTATCGACCCCCATGACTCCAAGTCCCTCTTCTGGGGCAGTATCCAGATGTCAAATCCAAATAAAAAAACCATAGGGGCAATACCCCGGCGCTCACCCGGTAGAATAAACAGTGTACTGCACCGACTAAAGTTATTTTAAACCAATTTAAATGGTTTGTTGAAGACAGGGCAGCATGTAGAATCAAAATAACGTAATCGTAAGACTTCAAACAAACAAACATAAAAAATACCTATTTTGTGGGGCAACTCCCCCACCCCCCTCCCACCCTGCGTACCCTCCTCCGACCGCAATTTTTCCAATGCCTTGAGCAAACATTGACACATCACGGATGATGAATGCTGTGGTGAGGTTTCATCAAAATTGTGCGTGTTGGTTCTGAGAAAAAAAGCAAATACCTATTTTGGGGGGCAAGCACCCTTCCCTCCCATAGATCACCTTAGACCCCGATTTTTTAAATGCCAGGAACAAACTTTGGTACAACATGGGTGATTTAGGTTGTGGTCAAGTGTCATCAGAATTGCATGTGTAGTTTCTGAGAAGAAAGCAAATAACTATTTTTCGGGGGGGGGGGGGGGGGGGGGGTGGCGGGGGTCAAACCTGGATCCAATTTGACCCCGGTAAACTCCTTTAGACCCCGAGATATTTAACGCCGTGAACAAACTTTAGTCACAACACAACAAATATCATTTGTGCCAAACTTGGTTGCAATCCCATCAGCGGTTTCAGAGAAGTTTCAAGTGGTTACGGACGGACGACGCACCATCGCATAAGCTCCCCTGAACCTCGTTCCAGGTGAGCTTAAAAGCATTACATATTTCATGCGCCCCCTCCCCCCCCCCATTGTTGATTGCATAGACAAAGTTTCATTAAAAATATTTTTTCAATGTGCCTGTAATTGCATTGTTTGGTATTTGACCTTTCGACCCCGCACCAGGGCTCTCAGGGCCGGGGCCGAAAATGATACTGCTCTGTTACCTTCTTGCCATGTGGTGATCATAACTGCCAAGTTCGACAAATTTCTGCCCAACCGTTTAAGAGTTATCGTGACGGACAGATGGAGCTGATTACAATATCCTCCTCCCCCATTTTTTGATTCATGCCTCCGCTGCCGAAGGTGGCGGAGGCATTACGTTTTTGGGTTGGCCGTCCGTCCGTCCACACTCGTTTTTCTCAGCAACCACATGTCCGATTGAGACAAAACTTTCAGGTTAGGAGTAACACCCATGCAGAATGTTTTTATGATAATTGTGACATCACAGGTCACGTGGTATAGCAGCCATCTTGGATTAAACCCAAATAATAATAAAAATTATTTCTTGGAAATCAGGCTTCAAAAATTTGAAGCTTGGCACAGTGTCAAGTACTCCCAATGGGGAACAAGAGCTTGATAATGATGACATCATCAATGAAGTGGTATACCAGCCAAAACTGTCTCAATCAAATCCCACATCCTAAAAATATGAAATTGCATGCACATGATCTATGACTCAGTTGTATTGAAATATTAAATTTATGACATCATAGGTCACATGATTTGGCAGCCATAAAGGGTTTAACCTAAAACCTTAAAATAATATCTTCTCGCAAACCACCAAATCGATTGACTCAAAACTTTACGTGTGTCATTGACTAGGCATGGCGATTAAAAGATGATCACAAAAACATCATCGGTCAAATGGTGTGGCAGCCATATTGGATTGAATGAAAATATTAAATAAATACATCTCTGAAACCGCTTACCCTATCGATGCGAAACTTTACAGATGTCATCTAACACCATTGCTGCATATAGTTTGAAAATTATGACGTTGTAGGTCACGTGGTTTGGCAGCCATATTAGCTTGAAAGCCAATATTTTTTTTCAATCCCTTCTCTGAGACCACTTCACCGATCGATGTGAAACCTGTCATGTCTGGTAAACATGTGATACTTGAAAACAGCCGAAGGGATGTGAAGTGAATGAGGGCATCTACCCGTTGTCACAGGCAGGGACTACGTGGAGGCATATTGGCGACAGTCGCATTGCTCCAGTTATTTTAAGCATGGGGATTAAAATCCATGGCCACCTCTTAACCCACAGATTATGAACCAGAGAGCTTGGTCTAAACTCACCGAGTGAACAAGTATGGTGCAAACCAATGACACTCCACTAATGAGGTAAACCAAATGAGGTAGTAATGTGGGAAGGTCCATCCACCGTGATAACCCTTGTGAAGCAGTTTTACCCAAAGTGTCTTACTCTCGACAATGTGTGACTCACATCTGCAGGGAATGCATGGTTGCTGTCCCAATCGTAGATATCGACGGTCACCGCGTAGTCGCGCCCCGTCTCCAACACCCATCGCTCACCCGGATGCACGGAAAACCCTGATGGGAAGTGTGAGGAGGGAAGGGGTCCCACAGGATCTCTAAAATTCTCGTATCCGGATCCGTATCTTCACCAGAAATGAATCAAGTCTTCGTCACACATCCAAACTGTCCACCAAGTTTCGTCCGAATATGTCCATAACGTTTTAAGATATCGTGCTAAATATTGATTTTGGCCCTATCGCTCAGTAGTGAAGAACCACTCAAAAAATTGTCGAATCCAGATCCTGATCTTCACCAAAATCTAATCATTTCGTCTGTGTCACATACCCATTACCCAACCTCTACACCAAATTTAATCCAAATCCATCAACAACTTTTTGAGATATTTTGGTCACAGACCTACAGACAGACAAACAAATAGACAGGGGTGAAAATATAACCTCCATCCACCTTTGGTGGTGGAGGTAATAAATAAAATGACCGAACGTACAAGCAAAAATAACCCCCATATGGCGTTACACACACAGCAACCATGCACACAGAACAGGTTCCAAGAATTACAAGCGTGCAACACATTCTTATGACACATCACTTTATTTGGGCGATGTATAGGCAACAAACCGCTGCCTCGATCACTCCTGGGAAAAAAGAAACCCGAGTTAACGCACATGAAGCAAAAACATACGTACTGCTTATGTGCAAATATAACATATTGGTGACATATAATCAGATAATTACAATTGTACTGGCCCATTTGCCGTCACCACAGGCCCAAAGATCCACAGGGTACTCACCAAGGAAGGCCGGCTCAGTCACGTACACAGAGCAGTTGGGCAAGCGAGACAAGCCCTGCATGCGCATGTCTGGATAAAGGTGGTTAAAGCAGCAACAGGAACAGGAGTAGGGATTCTGGGATCAGGTGTTACATCATCATGGGAATGGCACGGCCCTCGCTCGGCATTTGAGATGTTGCTTGGGCAATGCCAGAAGCCTTACTTTGCATTACATGCGACACGATGGGAAAACTCCATCACCTTTTATTATCAATACATAGACATTCAGTTTTCACCCTTCAGCCCAAACTTGGCAAAGGGGTACTGTCGTCACGGGCGCCGTCCGGGCGTCCGTCAACTGTTGGTTTCCGTCAATTTCAAGGAGAATGGCTTGTCCGATTAAATCCATTTTTGCAGTGTGTGTTGGCGTTGAGTAGAGGAAGGTTCCTTTAAAAAATGGGCCCGCTGCGATTTTCAATATGGCCGCCACGGCAGCCATCTTGAAATTGGTTTCCACCATGCATGGGCTGAGGGGTTACGCCCACTTTGCGGTGCTATTTATTATATTATACAAACATGGCTTTAAAAGATTGGTGGGGTGGGGGCGGAGGATAGGGAGGATGGATTAAGAGAATAGAAGGAAAATTATTCCAGTACGGTTCAGATCATAGCCAAAGTGTGAAAACCCAGCTGGGTCGCCGATGACATCTCGCGACCCCGCGGACCCCAGCCTAATGGTGGTGCCGGCCCACACTTCATAGTTGACTCTTTAATGCCATTCAAGACTACTTGTGAAAAGAATACATTACCCAAAATGCCCTTCATCGAATATGGAACGAAGATACTTTTGTGCTGCAGTAGCAGCTTGCTATGGCCTTTACGCAGGGCGGTGATGGTAGACGTATCGTCTTCGAGCTGCACCACCGGCAGAATATCCATGTCGTCACCCTGCAGCTGAAGCTTGTACTGATCCGATGGCATCGCAATCTCTGTCAGGAAAAGTTTATTGCGTATTACTTTCATTCTGGATAATGACCTTGATGGAAATCCAAAAGAAAGGTAGAAAGGTGAACAATGGCAGACAAAGGACGAGTCACACACAACGTGAGGCATTTCCCGAATTGATGAATAACCCACAAAATCCTAGTGTCTCCTCCGTCAACAATCCGTAATGTCCACCAAAAGCTCACCAAGGAGACGGCCGTGACGGAGCTTGAGCACACGGTAACGAATGCGCGTGTGCACGACGAGGTACACGTCATGTGTGGGGTTCAGAAGGATGTTCTCGAGAATGAGCAGATGCAGTTCGGCACCTTGCACGTTCTGTGGGCAAATCATTCAAGCACAAGGATGTCTGCCAATCATCACGATGGACCACTCGTGGAGGGGCGCCCGATGCTCGGGTGAGGGGCGGCAGCCGAGAACAAGGTGACCCGATTGAAAACTCAAAGATTCAACGCTATTCGGACAATTCCACCTTCAACTGTCAATATGATCGGCACATTCTGAAACAAATCGTACCATTTGTTTGCACGAGCTTCATGCTCAGGCCGTCGTCTCCTCTCTCAGCAATTGCATTAAAGTTCAAAGTTTAAAACGTTTGTTCGTGTCCTCAAGGCACTTCATGGCCATTGCAGAAAAGTCTCAGCAAAACAGGGAGTGCATTGTTAATCTATAATATTACATTTATAGGTAATGACATCAGTCGACAAACCGTGGTTAACTTTTGGAGACGGGTCGGTAACACTCAGATTTTATTTGGATCAGTTGGAAAGAGTCAGATGTAATTTTGACATTAGCCTTGGATATGGATCAGCTGGAAAGAGTCAGAATTAATTTTGACATTAGCCTCGATAGATCAGTTGGAA
This sequence comes from Myxine glutinosa, assembly GCF_964187855.1. Lineage (NCBI taxonomy): Eukaryota > Metazoa > Chordata > Myxini > Myxiniformes > Myxinidae > Myxine > Myxine glutinosa. Next base: position 447,126,868 of record NC_136261.1, on the reverse strand, counting down.
AGATTCAGATTTAATTTTCACATTAGCCTTGGTTACGGATCAGTCAGTATGAGTCGGTTTTAATTTTGACATTAGCGTTGGTTACGGATCAGTCAGTAAGAGTCGGATTTAATTTTGACATTAGCCTTGGATACAGATCAGTCAATAAGGGTCAGATTTAATTTCGACATTAGCCTCGGATACGGATCAGTCAGTAAGAGTTGGATTTAATTTTGACATTAGCCTTGGATACAGATCAGTCAATAAGGGTCAGATTTAATTTCGACATTAGCCTCGGATACGGTTCAGTCAGTAAGAGTCGGATTTAATTTTGACATTAGCCTTGGATACAGATCAGTCAATAAGGGTCAGATTTAATTTCGACATTAGCCTCGGATACGGATCAGTCAGTAAGAGTGGGATTTAATTTTGATATTAGCCATGAATACGGACGGATCAGTCAGTAAGAGTCGGATTTAATTTTGATATTAGCCATGGATACGGATCAGTCAGGAAGAGTCGGATTTAATTTTGATATCAGCCTTGGATAATGATCAGTCAACAAGAGTCGGATTTAATTTTGATAACAGCCTTGGTTATGGATCAGTCAGTAAGAGTCTGATTTAATGTTGACATTAGCCTTGGTTACGGATCAGTCAATAAGGGTCAGATTTAATTTTGACATTAGCCTTGGTTACGGATCAGTCAGTAAGAGTCTGATTTAATGTTGACATTAGCCTTGGTTACGGATCAGTCAGTAAGAGTCGGATTTAATGTTGACATTAGCCTTGGTTACGGATCAGTCAGTAAGAGTCGGATTTAATTTTGACATTAGCCTTGGATACAGATCAGTCAATAAGGGTCAGATTTAATTTCGACATTAGCCTCGGATACGGATCAGTCAGTAAGAGTGGGATTTAATTTTGATATTAGCCATGAATACGGACGGATCAGTCAGGAAGAGTCGGATTTAATTTTGACATTAGCCTTGGATACGGATCAGTCAGTAATATTTGGTTTTATTTTGACATTAGCCTTGGATATAGATCAGTCAATAACCACCTTTAGAGGCCATTTTTCCCCGCAAAGCGGGGGTTGGCCTTTTTCGGGAACCGTGGTTGTTGTTGTTTTTTGGTCCCCTTTTTGAAGCAATGTTTTACGGCCGGATGCCCTTCCTGACGCCAACCCTTTTTTCCGCCTTTAACGACAAACAGGGAATTACCAGTGAACTGGTACTCAATTAGCCGACCTCGGAAGGATGACAGGCTGAGTCAACCCCCCTGGCATTAATTCGGCGATCGACCGGGATTCGAACCCAGGATCCTAGGATCCTAAGCCGGCACCCTAGCCGCTAGCCCAACACCAGGCGTGTAACACCCTGGCGTTAGTCAATAAGAGTCAGAATTAATTTTGACATGAGCCTTGGATACGGATCAGTCAATAAGAGTCAGAATTAATTTCGACATTACCCTTGACCAACGTGAGATAAAATGTGCTTCGACACAGGAGAACAAAACATGTTATTAAAAAAACATGCCTAGTTTGTCATTCATCCAATCATTCATTGCATAATCAAAGGTGCATATGACATCCGAAAGAGTTCAAAGGTAGGCCAAGCTGCAATCATCACGAGAATGTTTTATTTGATCAACATCCTTCTCGTGAAGGCAAGCCTAATCTTGTTTGACTAATTATTGTTGAAATGCAAATGCTATTCAAAGCACAATGGTGTTACGTACACATGCCCGCACGCAGGACACACCTTGTACAATGGTTCGACGATTCGAGCCTGCAGGCGCGAGCTTCCAGTTTTACGGCCGGACACAAGTACAGTGTCCCCGTGTCGACCGCTCCGTTCCATCGCAAGAATGTGCGCCGGGGGCTGGTATGCCGACTCGGAGAATCGGAGCAACCTGCAGGGAGGAGGAACGTCCAAAATCCCTGGTTCACAAAACACACATGTATGAGCAGTCTCATCAATCGGGTCTAAATCTTAATCTTTGAGTAAAAAAGGGGAACCAAAAACCTCCTCACTGCTTATTCCCCCATAACAAAATCAAGACTCTCTGCTCACTTTCACTCTTTCATTCCTCTTTTCTCCCGCCTCTGGAACAAACTCCCTCACTCTCTTCAATCCCACTCCTCCCTCCAGGTCTTTAAAACGGCTGTTCACCACCATCTCTTATCTCCCCCCATCCAATACCTTGATCTTTTCTACCCCTGTTAATGCACCCCAAACCCACGTTTTTTGAAATACCGACTTCTTTCCTGGCTGGAAAGAATACCTAAAATACCTAAATAATACCTAAAATAAGAAAAATAAGAAGAAATACCCAAAAACATCGTCTCAAACCGGGAACCATGATTGTCATGGGGCCCGCAAGGCTAACCCTCGCTCTAGCGGGGAAAATGGCCTTAAAACGATCATTCAATTCCTGGACGTCCTAGCAGTGTACATGTGTTTTATAGTTCCCACCCCCCCCCCCACCTTCCCGTGCCTCCTCCCCCCCAAGCCCTCTCCCTCCCACAGATCTCCCTATGTCCCTGTTATCTACTGTTGTACTTGTGTGCTTCCCTCTCTCTCCCCATCTTGTCTCCCACTCCCTTTATCATATGTCATATGTTTTATGTGTCAGTTAATTTTTTTGTGATTAATGTTAGCTTTTCCACGAGCCTCGATCTTGTGTACCAAAAAAAACAAGAAAAAAAACAAAAAAAAAACATGAAATATCCTTTCAAATGTCCCAAAAAGGAAAAGAAAGAACATCATTCAAAACTTGCTTGCCCTACCTCAAGGCATTGTGGGAGTCGGGTGACGAGACAGACTCGGCATCTTTTACAATTGTCCAATCAAATGGCAGGCCAGCCAGAGTGGTGAATGTGTTTCCTGAATATAACAAACATTGGGACACGCAAAATGTGACATTTACACCACCATCACCACATTACAGTGAAACCATTGTGACAAACACCTCCTTGCAGTCCATTGTGTGGTAACGGTTCATTCCCGCTCAGTGAAGATTCAATGAATGAAGGAAATGAGTCGTTGTCCTCGCCCACATGGCATCGTATTCCGTTAACAAAGAGAGCAATGCGCTGTAACTGGACCAGTGATGATATCATCATCGCAATTTAATTAATTATTCCACAGCACAAGTTTCTCATCCATTGTCTGATATTACCTTGGTAACGAAATAACAGATTCAACTTCACGTCACAACAACTACTACAACAACCACATCAGGCTTGGATACAACAGCCCCAGATATTAAAGGTTGCTGTTTATTTTTTCAAGGCGGCACAACGTTTGCACAGACAGGTAAAGGTAAAGTGTACGGAAGGGTGTGTAAAGAAAAATAGTTTAACACTCAGGAAGTACTTTCGAGTATGGCGACAAAAGAAAGAGAAGATCGTGCTCTTCTTGTTCCACCTTCACATGCTCACCTTCTCGATCGAAAGCTCTGATGGAGAGTTTGAGTGGCGAGTCCTCCAGGTATAGCTCTCGCGTCGTCGAGGACACCTGGATACCGTTGATAACATCGACGATCACATCACAGCGGAGCAACCGGCCTGTCACTACAGGGTCAACGGTCATAGGGACGAGGGGTGGTTTTTAATGAACAAATTGAGATAACCAGAGGAATAATGAGGAAGCATAGACAAGGTTCAGCACATCCATGACACGATATTGGAACATTTCAGGGTAGTTTTCAATTCCTCTTAAACATGTGCACCTTAATATCACAATACTTCTCTCGGAAACCACCAGTATGGACTTTCAACAAGAATACTTGGGACATCATCAATATTGATATTTCGTTTAGGCCTTTAGGGGGTTTGTGATGATCGTCCTTCATTTGCTTCAATCAAACATTACCCTGAGTGCATCGAGTCAATGACAACGTGTGACTGGACCGTCAGGCAAACCAGACCACAACGTGTGACTGGACCGTCAGGCAAACCAGACCACAACGTGTGACTGGACCGTCAGGCAAACCAGACCACAACGTGTGACTGGACCGTCAGGCAAACCAGACCACAACGTGTGACTGGACCGTCAGGCAAACCAGACCACAACGTGTGACTGGACCGTCAGGCAAACCAGACCACAACGTGTGACTGGACCGTCAGGCAAACCAGACCACAACGTGTGACTGGATCGTCAGGCAAACCAGACCACAACGTGTGACTGGATCGTCAGGCAAACCAAACCACAACGTGTGACTGGACCGTCAGGCAAACCAGACCACAACGTGTGACTGGATCGTCAGGCAAACCAGACCACAACGTGCGACTGGATCGTCAGGCAAACCAGACCACAACGTGTGACTGGACCGTCAGGCAAACCAGACCACAACGTGTGACTGGACCGTCAGGCAAACCAGACCACAACGTGTGACTGGATCGTCAGGCAAACCAAACCACAACGTGTGACTGGACCGTCAGGCAAACCAGACCACAACGTGTGACTGGATCGTCAGGCAAACCAGACCACAACGTGCGACTGGATCGTCAGGCAAACCAGACCACAACGTGTGACTGGACCGTCAGGCAAACCAGACCACAACGTGTGACTGGATCGTCAGGCAAACCAGACCACAACGTGTGACTGGATCGTCAGGCAAACCAAACCACAACGTGTGACTGGACCGTCAGGCAAACCAGACCACAACGTGTGACTGGATCGTCAGGCAAACCAGACCACAACGTGCGACTGGATCGTCAGGCAAACAGACCACAAAGTGCGACTGGACCGTCAGGTAAACCAGGCCAGATAAGGAACGAGAGGTGGAGCAAGGAAACGATACTACTATGTTCATGAGTAAACAGTGGAATACTGTTTACGTAGATTACGAGTAGGTAATGGCCTCAGATTCCTGAACATTGGTTCAGATGGAATCACCAAACCTAACACTACTGGTGTTACTGAATTTGATCAGCGACGCCCTATCTGAATAACCTCTGTTTTACCTGGGGTGTTTGAGAGTTTTCTTGCTGATTGGTTGATGGTCGATTTTAAACCTCATATTGATCCTGCACAGGATGGAAACATGAAAGGAGTTCTACAAACCACTATGTAGTCCATATGCTCGATGTGAGACATCGAAATCTTGACCATTGAGGTCATTATGTGAATATTTGCACTTTCGACTTTACCAAAACCTTCGACCTGGTCAATCACTCCAAGGTCATTGAAAATCTCATTCAGCTTGGGCTTGATGCTTCCATCCTACCTACAGTGTGCAGTTTCCTTTCCGATCTTCCCAGGTGGTTCGTTATCAAGGGCAGACATCGGATCCTTCTCTCCTGCAGAATTCCACAAGGGACGAAACTAGGACCACAAGGTCCAAAACTAGGAAGCGTTGTTCCTGGTTCTGGTGAATGACGCGGCTGTAACAACAGAATATTGTTGGAAATATGTGGATAACTTGAGCCGGGTTGAAATGTTGAACAGAACTCAAAGTTCGTTGCAAGCCCACGTTGATGTACTTGGTGTTTGGTGTTACCTTAATGATGCTTGGCCGAAGGTGGAGAAATGCAAGATTATGCAAATATCTTTTCTTCGGAATGTTCCACCCCAATTAAACATGGTCATTGATAACATCCCTCTGCAAAGAGCTCACTCTCCTTGGTGTTATAATCCAATCTGATCTGAAATGGAATAGTCAAATCCAGCAGATGGTATCTTGTACTGCTCGACGACTCTTCGTTCTTTGTACTTTGAAGAAATTCCATGTGAGTTCCCCCGATCTTGTTGAAATATACAAGGTGTACATTCTCCCTTTGCTGGAGTTCGGTGTGCCCGTGTGGGGTTCTGGAATTACAAGGGCCCAGAGGGATGAGATTGAACGACTCCAGAAGCGTTCGCTCCGTTTTATTGTGGTCCTTTGCGCAATCTATTCGGTCCTTTGCGCAACAACTTCGTCGTTTTGGTATGAAGTTGTTGAGCGAACGCAGGAATGAGTTTCTCTTACGTTTTGGACTTGTTCTTCTAAATTGTGATCGTCACCGTGATATTCTTCCTCCTACCCGACAATCTGTGTCTCGATTTAATATGGAACTCAGGAATGCTCAACATCCTGATCTGCCTCTTGTAAGGCCAGAAAAAAAAAAAAACATGTTTAGCGTCCTGCCTTTTTGAAAAAAAGGAGGCGGCACCTTTTTTTTTCTTCAAAATGGCCGCCAGGCTCATTTTTCCCAAGATGGTCGCCTGCTTTTTTGTTTCTTTAGATTTGAAATACATGTAGAATGTTTGGGTCTTGACGAAATCAGAGCATGTAGAAACTACAGCACGCTAGCGCGCTAGCGCTAACATTCTATAGCACGCTCACACGTTTTGCTAGTCTACAACAACCAGCCGCATATTACTACCGGACCTGTATGTACATGTATTTGCTAGTCCACAACAACCAGCCGCATATTACTACCGGACCTGTATGTACATGTATCACAGACGGGATTATTTTGTGTGAGCGGCCATGAAGCAATTATGATGGAGACTATCAAATCGAGAGAGTGAGAAAATTGATTGCTCGCGATCAGTCGAACGATGTTTTAAAAAAGAAAAAAAAAAAAGGAGGCGGCCTCTAAAAAGGAAGCGGGCGGGGACGCTAAACATGAATATTTTTTTGTTTGGCCTAAGACTCAAATATACAAGAATTCAACAATTCCTTTTTTGACTGAAATGTTTAATTCTGCTTTGTTGGTGCAGAAAATAATTTACATGCAGAATATCTGTTTGTTGTTCTTCTTAAGTTTTCTGTTATTTTAGGATATTTTGTCGTTAGAATTTGTTATATTTTTTATTGTTTTTTTATTATGTATGTTTGTTTGCACACCTTACATTGTGCATTACATTGTGCATTACATTGTGCCTTACATTTGCATTACACGGGTCATTAACCAGTGTGGCAGCTACATTCAAATGTAAGGTGTGCACAGAGGGAGCTGCAGATGGAGGAAATGTTGAGTTGGATCTTGGAGACGGCGTGAAGCTGGAAGGTGTGAAAACATTTTGCTACCTCGGAGACATGCTGAATGGTGAAGGTGGATCAGACTCGGCAACGGTTGCTCGAGTGAGATGTGCATGGAAGAAGTTTCGGGAACTGAGTGGCGTGCTGATGAGGAGGGGAGTGTCGTTGAAGCTGAAGGGAAAGGTGTATGCTGCATGTGTGAGAAGTGTTATGATTTATGGGAGCGAGACATGGGTCATGAATGTAGAGCAGCAACGAAGGCTGGAAAGGGTGGAAATGCGAATGGTTCGGTGGATGTGCGGAGTGTCGCTGAGAGAGAGGAAGACAAATGATGAATTGCGAAAGATGATGGGAATCGAGCCTGTGATTGATGCTGTGAAGAGGAACAGGTTGAGATGGTTTGGTCATGTGTTGAGGAAGGATGAAAGTGACTGGTTGAGAAGAGTGATGGAAATGAATGTAGAAGGAAGTAGAAGACGGGGAAGACCGAGAAAGACTTGGCTAAAGATGGTGGAAGAAGAAATGCGGGCAAGGGGGTTAACAAGGAGAGATGCAGAAAATAGGGCAAAATGGAGAAGATTGTCATGGGGACCGCAGGGCTAACCCCCGCTCTAGTAGGGAAAATGGCCTTAAAATGCATGTTGTTGTTGTTTGTTGTATTGTAAACTTGACAAATTTCAGTCTTTGGACTTGTCCAGTGTTTCACACCTTGTCCAGTGTTTCATGATTTCAATAAACCAAAATGAATGAGCAAACACATCTGAGCTTTGGCTTTTGACATATAATCGGCCATCTTTAAAAAGGAAACAAATTTAACCAATGCGAGATCATCTAACCATCAGCAAAACTACCGTTGACTATCTTACTATAATTCACCAAAAGTCCGTCCGATCCCAGGTACCGCAAAAACGGCCGAACCGATCCCAACAAAATTTTTGGTGGGTAATCCTGGGTCCCCCTGGAGTAAAATAGGCTACATTGTTTTTCGAATTTTTTCCAATTTTTCCAAACACGATGGAATAATATTTACCGATATGAACAGTTACGTGGCTTTTATTGAAATTCTACAAATACTGTTTAGATTTTGATGATTTGCGTGTGATATGATTTAACGGATGTTTATATAAATCGTTTAAAATAAAAAGAAAGTCTTCAATTTCTGATAATTTGCCTTTTCATTTGGGCCTCCCAATTGAAGCCCCACCCTACTGTTGTTGCTGGTAAACATAAACACAACAGGTATTGATAAAGAACCAGCAGGTCGACTCTCAGGTCGCACCCCACAAAGGACTATTCACTCGCCCGTTTCCTCCGCAAACACGATGGCCGTTTGCCGAGAGGCATGGCTGCTGCGAGCCGTCACCAAGGCAGTTTGGGAGCAATCCTGGCCACGGTCGTCCAACGTCCAAATTGGCTCGACGCTCACGGTCTTGGGTCTGGTGGAGCGCCTGCGGGACACACGGTCATGCCTCAAAGTCGTGGGACACCGACCCTCCAAAACGACTGCACCACTCGCGACAATCGCACACCTTCATCAGTACAAGATAATGCTCACAAGCAACGGACACAAATGCGGGGGCCTCTGGTAAAGCGAGTTCGAGTCAGAGTGATGCATCTGTGCTGTGGAGACAAAACCCTGACCAAAGCCAAATCATAACGAGATTTGAAAAGGAAAGCCACGTGCACCGGACGATAAGGGGAAACACCAAAACCCACAGAAGGCTGACCGGGTGTGGGTTCCGTGTACGTGTGGAAGCGGGAGCACGCACCGACACGTCCCATAAAGCAAGGAGAATCGTTCGACGGGACGACATCAATGCACCAGACACGTCACAGTATCACGTGACAAACCCATGCACAAGACTAAGCCGACAGACACCGAGGATCTGGTCCAGCATCACATTCAATGGGGGAGTCTCTGTCCGAACAAAACTCACATGGACGTCAAATGAACAAAGAAATTGTAACAAAAAAGAAAAGAAAAAAAAAGGGAATGACGAGGACATTTTCTATTTTTCAGACCAGAGTATTATCATTTGTAGTTATAGCAGTGACAGACGCAGCTGTTGTCTGCCCAGAGGGATCAGGCGGTACTGTACCATGCAGTGTGCAGTCATCTGGGGGGGGGGGAAAAAGGGAAGAGGATTCCAGAGCATCGGATAGGTCATTTTTAAAGATGGGGAACAAGACTGGACCCAAAATACCTAATAGGGAAACTCCAGCCTCCATTGGGAGAGGGGAGGAGAGGGTTCCATTGATAACAACAGGTACGAGTGGAGGAAGTCAGGAATCCAGGAGAGAAGGCCTTACATGGCACAGAGAGACAGCTTGATAAGCGGAGCAAGATGGCAGACTGTACATCAGCGGTGCAAGATGGCAGACTGTACATCAGCGGTGCAAGATGGCAGACTGTACATCAGCGGTGCAAGATGGCAGATTGTACATCAGCGGTGCAAGATGGCAGATTGTACATCAGCGGAGCAAGATGGCAGACTGTACATCAGCGGAGCAAGATGGCAGATTGTACATCAGCGGAGCAAGATGGCAGATTGTACATCAGCGGAGCAAGATGGCAGATTGTACATCAGCGGAGCAAGATGGCAGACTGTACATCAGCGGAGCAAGATGGCAGATTGTACATCAGCGGAGCAAGATGGCAGACTGTACATCAGCGGAGCAAGATGGCAGACTGTACATCAGCGGAGCAAGATGTCAGACTGTACATCAGCGGAGCAAGATGGCAGATTGTACATCAGCGGAGCAAGATGGCAGATTGTACATCAGCGGAGCAAGATGGCAGACTGTACATCAGCGGAGGAAGATGGCAGATTGTACATCAGCGGAGCAAGATGGCAGACTGTACATCAGCGGAGCAAGATGGCAGACTGTACATCAGCGGAGCAAGATGGCAGACTGTACATCAGCGGAGCAAGATGGCAGATTGTACATCAGCGGAGCAAGATGGCAGATTGCACATCAGCGGAGCAAGATGGCAGATTGTACATCAGCGGAGCAAGATGGCAGATTGTACATCAGCGGAGCAAGATGGCAGACTGTACATCAGCGGAGCAAGGTGGCAGACTGTACATCAGCGGAGGAAGATGGCAGATTGTACATCAGCGGAGCGAGACGGCAGACTGTACATCAGCGGAGCGAGATGGCAGACTGTACATCAGCGGAGCAAGATGGCAGACTGTACATCAGCGGAGCAAGATGGCAGACTGTACATCAGCGGAGCAAGATGGCAGACTGTACATCAGCGGAGCAAGATGGCAGACTGTACATCAGCGGAGCAAGATGGCAGACTGTACATCAGCGGAGCAAGATGGCAGACTGTACATCAGCGGAGCAAGATGGCAGACTGTACATCAGCGGAGCAAGATGGCAGACTGTACATCAGCGGAGCAAGATGGCAGACTGTACATCAGCGGAGCAAGATGGCAGACTGTACATCAGCGGAGCAAGATGGCAGACTGTACATCAGCGGAGCAAGATGGCAGACTGTACATCAGTGGAGCAAGACGGCCGACTGTGCCGAATGCCTAAGACGTGTCCACTGTCCAGGAAGTTCATGGTCCTAACCTCTTGTTTGAGATTGGGAGTCTCTGACCACCACATAGAGAGCAGCAGAAGCAGGTCCAGAGTGGAGTGACTAGAACAGAATCCAAACTGGCCGCACCATACCGGGATAAACAAAGGTGAGTTCACCTGCAAATGGAACCATACATGGATAATCAGCGGTGAGTTCACCTGCAAGTTAGTTCACGGTGAGTTCACGGGGGGGTGTGGGGTGGAGGGTCGGGGGGGTGGGGGGTGGAGGGTCTGGGGGGTGGGGGGTGGAGGGTCGGGGGGGTGGGGGGTGGAGGGTCGGGGGGGTGGAGGGTGGAGGGTCGTGGGTGGGGGCTGGAGGGTCGGGGGGTGGGGGCTGGATGGTCGGGGGGGGGGCTGGATGGTCGGGGGGGGGGGTTGGAGCGTCGGTGGGGGGGGGGGGCGTAGGGTCGGGGGGCTGCGGGCCGGAGGGTCGGGTGGTGGGGGCCGGAGGGTCGGGGCCGGAAGGTCGGGGGAGGGGGTGGGGGCCGGAGGGTCAGGGGAGGGGGTGGGGGCCGGAGGGTCGGGGTCGGGGGTGGGGGCCGGAGGGTCGGGGTCGGGGCCGGAGGGTCGGGGGAGGGGGTGGGGGCCGGAGGATCGGGGGAGGGGGTGCGGGTGGGGGCCGGAGGGTCGGGGGAGGGGGTGCGGGTGGGGGCCGGAGGGTCGGGGTCGGGGTGGGGGCCGGAGGGTCGGGGTCGGGGGCCGGAGGGTCAGGGGAGGGGGTGGGGGCCGGAGGGTCGGGGTCGGGGGTGGGGGCCGGAGGGTCGGGGTCGGGGGTGGGGGCCGGAGGGTCGGGAGAGGGGGTGGGGGCCGGAGGGTCGGGGGAGGGGGTGGGGGCCGGAGGGTCGGGGGAGGGGGTGGGGGCCGGAGGGTCGGGGGAGGGGGTGGGGGCCGGAGGGTCGGGGGAGGTGGTTGGGGCCGGAGGGTCGGGGGAGGGGGTTGGGGCCGGAGGGTCGGGGGAGGGGGTTGGGGCCGGAGGGTCGGGGGAGGGGGTTGGGGCCGGAGGGTCGGGGGAGGGGGTTGGGGCCGGAGGGTCGGGGGAGGGGGTTGGGGCCGGAGGGTCAGGGCAGGTGGGGGCCGTAGGGTCGGGGTCGGAGGGTCGGGGGGTGGGGGCCGTAGGGTCGGGGGGGGTTGGAGGGTCGGGTGGGGGGGGGGTGGGAGGGAGGATCGTGGGGGTGGGAGGGAGGATCGTGGGGGTGGGAGGGAGGATCGTGGGGGTGGGAGGGAGGATCGTGGGGTGGGGGAGGAGGATCGGGGGTGGGGGAGGAGGATCGGGGGTGGGGGAGGAGGATCGGGGGTGGGGGAGGAGGATCGGGGGTGTGGGGGGGAGGATCAGGGGGATGGGGGAGGATCGGGGGGTGGGGGTGGGGGTCGGAGGGTTTGGGTGGGGGCTGGAGGGTCGGACGGTGGGGGCTGGAGGATCTGGCGGGCTGGAGGATCGGGGGGATGGGGGTCGTAGGGTCGGGGGGGTTGGCGGGTCGGGGCTGGAGGGTCAGGGGTGGGTGGGGGCTGGAGGGTCGGGGGCTGAGGCCGGAGGGTCGGGGGGGTTGGGGCCGGAGGGTCGGGGGGGTTGGGGCCGGAGGGTCGGGGGGGTTGGGGCCGGAGGGGTTGAGGCCGGAGGGTCGGGGGGGTTGGGGCCGGAGGGTCGGAGGGGTGGGGGGCCGGAGGGTCGGAGGGGTGGGGGGCCGGAGGGTCGGGGGCCAGAGGTTCGGGGGGCCAGAGGGTCGGGGGCCAGAGGGTCTGGGGTGGGGGGCCAGAGGGTCGGGGGTGGGGGCCAGAGGGTCGGGGGTGGGGGCCAGAGGGTCGGGGGTGGGGGGCCAGAGGGTCGGGGGTGGGGGGCAGAGGGTCGGGGGTGGGGGGGCAGAGGGTCGGGGGTGGGGGGCAGAGGGTCGGGGGTGGGGGCCAGAGGGTCGGAGGAGGGGGTTGGGGCCGGAGGGTCGGGGGGGGGTTGGGGCCAGAGGGTCGGGGCGGTGGGGTCGGAGGGTCAGGGGGCGGGGGGCGGGTCGGATGGTCGGGGGGCGGGTCGGAGGGTCGGGGGGCGGGTCGGAGGGTCGGAGGGTCGGAGGGAGGTCGGCGGGCCGGAGGGAGGTCGGCGGGCCGGAGGGCCGGGGGGGTACACACGGGCCGGAGGGCCGGGGGGGTACACACGGGCCGGAGGGCCGGGGGGGTACACACGGGCCGGAAGGTCGGGGCGGTCGAGGGTCGGGGGGGGGAGGTCGGGAGGGTTGGAGGGTCAGGGGGGTCGAGGTTCGGGGGGGGAGGTCGGGAGAGCCGGAGGGTCGGGGGGAGGTCGGGGGGCCGGATGGTCGGGGGGCCGGAGGGTCGGGGGGAGGTCGGGGGGCCGGAGGGTCGGGGGGAGGTCGGGGGCCGGAGGGTCGGGGGGGGGCGGAGGGTCGGGGGGCCGGAGGGCTGGAGGGTCGGGTAGGGGGGGACACATACAGACCATGTGTAACAACCATCCGACGCCTCGAGTGTGTAGTTGATCGGAGTCTCCGTTGAATGAGGAAGAAGAACTTTGGGGACGTTCAGTTTGGCGTTCTGGGTCCGGGTCGCGCTCAGAACGAGGACAAGCAAGACCATGTCGAGTCCTTGGACACTTGAGCGACTCCACATGCCGGAGAACTGTCTGCTCAAGCCGTTCGTGAGAGGACCGAATGCACCACGAGTCTTGGTACCAAAATCCGTTAGAAGAACTGACGGATCTCACTTCCTGCTTTCGGACCAATTCTTGCTCCTCGCGCCACAAAACCCGAATGAACCGCACGTGTTACGCCGCACGTCATCACGCCAAAGCCTCAACTTCAAACACGTTTCATATGACAATGCGAATATTGTTTAAAAATAGTTAGTAGAGAGGCATGGCTCCATATTTACATCAGATTTGGAGTTAAACCATCTTCCTAACGAGTCTTCCTCTTTGGTAAACCACGACTGTGGCGGTGCGGTGGTTGTTCGGTATCATTGGCGATGGATCCAGAAATGGTTATGTTACATTTTGAATGAGAGCTATATTTTTATTCATTTTAAATGTATATTATATAATTATACATAACAGAAGACTGGATGATAAGTTATGATTAATCGGTGAGCAAATTATTTCGTCCATTGACACCAAGAACTTAGATACTGTATATTAATATAGTAGGCCAATTCATGGGGTCTACGCAAGGTAGTTAGCGGCAGCAACACTTCCCTTTTCCTTTGCCTTTTCGACCAACTTATGGACGTGCACGTATATGTATATATTTAATAGTATATCTTGGATTTTGAGATTATTTAGTTAGAACACCAGCCTTTCGGGAGAAACGGAAAAGAGAGGAACTTACTTATCGCTGCGCATTATTTCCCAGCGTCCTTTTCGGTCAGCGAGGTAATATGGTGGGATGATTGTGCGATTAGCAAACTGAATCTGCTTGAATCTGCGACATCCTGGCCTCGTCGGTGTTGCTTCTTGCTTGGTGTAGACCGTGGTGTAGTCGTTGATTGCTTTTCTTGTTGATTGTGTGTGTTTTAGGCCCTTATTCGCCATGGGTCGCCGTCCTGCGCGTTGGTGAGTTTGGGTTGATATTAGGGCCTGGGTTCAGTTTGGTTCGTGGTTAAATAAATAAATCTTTTCTCGCCATTATGATTTGCAGCTTATCCTGGCAGTACTACTTATTTTAGCCGGCTGTCCACTTCGATTTGTATGACAGTGAAGATCATAGAATGTCCTTTTGTTTCGTTGTGGAAGGAGCCATTTGTTAAAACGTGTCGATTAAAACTTGTGGATGGATTAAAACTTGTGGATGGATTAAAACTTGTGGATGGATTAAAACTTGTGGATGGATTAAAACTTGTGGATGGATTAAAACTTGTGGATGGATTAAAACTTGTGGATGGATTAAAACTTGTGGATGGATTAAAACTAGTGGATGGATTAAAACTTGTGGATGGAGTAAAACTTGTGGATGGAGTAAAACTTGTGGATGGATTAAAACTTGTGGATGGATTAAAACTTGTGAATGGATTAAAACTTGTGGATGGATTAAAACTTGTGGATGGATTAAAACTTGTGGATGGATTAAAACTTGTGGATGGATTAAAACTTGTGGATGGATTAAAACTTGTGGATGGATTAAAACTTGTGGATGGATTAAACCTTGTGGATGGATTAAACCTTGTGGATGGATTAAAACTTGTGGATGGATTAAAACTTGTGGATGGGTTAAGACTTGTGGATGGATTAAAACTTGTGGATGGATTAAAACTTGTGGATGGATTAAAACTTGTGGATGGATTAAAACTTGTGGATGGATTAAAACTTGTGGATGGAGTAAAACTTGTGGATGGAGTAAAACTTGTGGATGGAGTAAAACTTGTGGATGGAGTAAAACTTGTGGATGGAGTAAAACTTGTGGATGGATTAAAACTTGTGGATGGATTAAAACTTGTGGATGGATTAAAACTTGTGGATGGATTAAAACTTGTGGATGGATTAAAACTTGTGGATGGATTAAAACTTGTGGATGGATTAAAACTTGTGGATGGATTAAAACTTGTGGATGGATTAAAACTTGTGGATGGATTAAAACTTGTGGATGGATTAAAACTTGTGGATGGATTAAAACGTGTGGATGGATTAAAACGTGTGGATGGATTAAAACGTGTGGATGGATTTAAATTTGGCGATGGATTTAAATTTGGCGATGGATTAACACGTACTTCTGAAATCTCGTTTGTCTCATTACATTTCACCCTCTTTCCCCGCACGAGTTAATCCCACCCAACCCCCAATCCCCCACTTTCTTCCTCCCTCACCCCCGTTTCCCTCCCATTATATTTATATTTCACCCCCTGTTCTGTCATTATATTTATATTTCACCCCCTGTTCTCTCATTATATTTATATTTCACCCCCTGTTCTCTCATTATATTTATATTTCACCCCCTGTTCTGTCATTATATTTATATTTCACCCCGTGTTCTCTCATTATATTTATATTTCACCCCCTGTTCTGTCATTATATTTATATTTCACCCCGTGTTCTCTCATTATATTTATATTTCACCCCGTGTTCTCTCATTATATTTATATTTCACCCCCTGTTCTCTCATTATATTTATATTTCACCCCCTGTTCTCTCATTATATTTATATTTCACCCCCTGTTCTGTCATTATATTTATATTTCACCCCCTGTTCTCTCATTATATTTATATTTCACCCCGTGTTCTCTCATTATATTTATATTTCACCCCCTGTTCTCTCATTATATTTATATTTCACCCCCTGTTCTGTCATTATATTTATATTTCACCCCGTGTTCTCTCATTATATTTATATTTCACCCCCTGTTCTCTCATTATATTTATATTTCACCCCCTGTTCTGTCATTATATTTATATTTCACCCCCTGTTCTCTCATTATATTTATATTTCACCCCCTGTTCTCTCATTATATTTATATTTCACCCCCTGTTCTCTCATTATATTTATATTTCACCCCCTGTTCTCTCATTATATTTATATTTCACCCCCTGTTCTCTCATTATATTTATATTTCACCCTGTGTTCTCTCATTATATTTATATTTCACCCCCTGTTCTCTCATTATATTTATATTTCACCCCCTGTTCTGTCATTATATTTATATTTCACCCCGTGTTCTCTCATTATATTTATATTTCACCCCCTGTTCTCTCATTATATTTATATTTCACCCTGTGTTCTCTCATTATATTTATATTTCACCCCCTGTTCTGTCATTATATTTATATTTCACCCCGTGTTCTCTCATTATACAGTGGTACCTCGGCTTACGAGTTTAATCCGTTCCGTGACGGAGCTCGTAAGCCAAATCGCTCGTAAGTCAAAGCAAATTTTCCCATTCAAATGCATTGAAATGCTATTAATCCGTTCCAGCCTCAAAAAAAAAACACCAATTTTTTTTGTTAGGTGCTTTTAAATAACAAAAATGTACTTTATAAATAACAAATAATGTATAAACAAGCACGACCTCGTATATACTGTACATAATACAAGAGAATGTAAAGAAATAAACTGGTTTTATTAAGCAGAGGAGAAGAGCATGCCAGGTGAGGTGTGCGTGTTGTCGACTTGGCGAGGCAGTACGATCGTACTCCTTCTACGATATGTACGATTTTGAAGCAGAAGGAGTCCATAAAGGCTATAACGCCAGCCAAGGGCGTTACGATTATTTCAAAGCTCCGGACCTCTATCCATGAAGATATGGAGAAGTTGTTGTTTGTGTGGTTGAAGGAGAAGCAGCTCGCAGGAGATACCGTGACCGAGAGCATCATGTGTTTGAAAAGATTGAAACTCGGATATCGAGCACGGACCACGAGGTGTTTTTTCTTTTTTCTTAATCTCGGTTTCAGTGAACTTTTGCTCTGTGCTCACGTGTACTGTACCTGTACCTGTAATGGTACGTCAGAGGATGGCACCTGTTGTCATCATATTAAGTGCAAGATGTTCTGCATCGTAAGTTGGTACACCGTGGTCTTTCGGCGGTGTTTAAGCCGGCCGTCTTGGCTTCTGTCACCATTGGCATTGAGTCTTTCGATGTAGGTAGGTCGTTGTGTGCCGGTGCCTTGGCCGAATTCCTTCATTGCTGCATTGTTAGCTCACCTGGTTTTTTATACCACATCTTTGGTTATCGGACCAGCGAATGACGTCATCTCCAAAGTATGGCTTATTCTCACTTGTCTTGGACGATCTTCTACTTCTAGCCTTCCACCGTGCATTTGGTGTCCACTGTACTTACTGTACAGTGCCTGGTAAAATTGATGTAATGGGTTTTTGACCGTCAACGCCATGAACCGTCATGAACCGTCATGAACCGTCAACGCCATGAACCGCTAACACTCAAAAGCCCATTTATCGCGCCTTATAAAGCAAAACGCAAACCGAAAGCCATGCCTCTCAAGCGAGGCGTGCTTCCGTGGTCACGTGATCCACAGGTGTAGCTCATTATACCCGCACGCGCGACACGCTTTGGCGGTCACGTGACCAGCCACTCTGGAGGCGGGGATCCCCGCCGATGACGTCACCGGCTGGAGCAAGGAGATTCCTCGCTCATGTATTTCGACGATTGCGTGTTTTATATCCAAGCAGAGATGCTTTCACGGCAAGATAACCACGTGACCGGAACCGGAAGCCACAACCGGAAAATTCAAAAAAAAAATTTTTTTGAGCTCGTACATCGGATCTCGGCTCGTATCCCAAAGCAACAAACCGCCCGAGCGACGGCTCGTATCCCGAAAAACTCGTACGTTGGGGCACTCGTAAGCCGAGGTACCACTGTATTTATATTTCACCCCCTGTTCTCTCATTATATTTATATTTCACCCTGTGTTCTCTCATTATATTTACTAGGGCATGCCCGTACTATATCTATATCTAAAATTATATCCCCCCCTCTATTTACATGAAATGGTTTGGTCCAAAGCGAACGGCTTGCGAGTGGTGACAATCCCCCCCCCTCTATTTACATGCAATGGTTTGGTCCAAAGCGAACGGCTTCCGGAGTTTGGTAAAGCAATCGCCATCGCGTGCACAAACGCGCAGGAAAGCGAATGAATCGCAAATTCGTTTTTATTAGTTGTAAAACATAGTTTAACGCCAACATAGTTTGCAAACGTGAAATAAATGAATACGCTCTCAAATGTGCCATCCGAGGCAGAGTGTGCCCGCCACGTTCGGCACATGCGATCGTTCGCTGCTCTCTGATTGGTTGAATCGTTTTTTGGACATAGCTCGGTAAGTAATTGTCCGATTAATATGAAACCTTGAAAAGGCACATCCTCGGGTCCCCAGCAATATACCTGGCAAGTTAAAAGTATATCGGACCCGTGGTTGTCGAGAAACAGCGGTCACAGACAAACAAACAAACGTACAGACGTACAGACAGACAGACAGAGATTACTGGAATTATAGATAGATATTTCACCCCTTGTTCTCTCATTATATTTATATTTCACCCCCTGTTCTCTCATTATATTTATATTTCACCCCCTGTTCTCTCATTATATTTATATTTCACCCTGTGTTCTCTCATTATATTTATATTTCACCCCCTGTTCTCTCATTATATTTATATTTCACCCCGTGTTCTCTCATTATATTTATATTTCACCCTGTGTTCTCTCATTATATTTATATTTCACCCCCTGTTCTCTCATTATATTTATATTTCACCCCATGTTCTCTCATTATATTTATATTTCACCCCCTGTTCTGTCATTACCTTCGCAAAAGCGGAAGGTTATGTTTTGATCGCTGTGTATTTATTTGTATGTCTGTGTGTGTGTGTGTGTGTGTGTGTATGTTATTCGCATAACTCAAAAAGTATTCAACCGAATTGCATGAAATTTGGTGGGATGATTGGTTATTATACGGGACACATTTGATTAGATTTTGGGAGCAATCGGGTCAAAGGTCAAGGTCAAGGTCACGAAAAGGTCAAAATCGTATTTTTGTTGTTCTGTTCCCTACACTCCCATGCCAAGTACAGAACAGTAGCTGCGGCGAAGGTATGCGCTCTACCGAGTGCCCGTTCTAGTTATATTTATATTTCACCCCCTGTTCTCTCATTATATTTATATTTCACCCCGTGTTCTCTCATTATATTTATATTTCACCCCCTGTTCTCTCATTATATTTATATTTCACCCCCTGTTCTCTCATTATATTTATATTTCACCCTGTGTTCTCTCATTATATTTATATTTCACCCCCTGTTCTCTCATTATATTTATATTTCACCCCGTGTTCTCTCATTATATTTATATTTCACCCCCTGTTCTCTCATTATATTTATATTTCACCCCCTGTTCTCTCATTATATTTATATTTCACCCCGTGTTCTCTCATTATATTTATATTTCACCCCCTGTTCTCTCATTATATTTATATTTCACCCCGTGTTCTCTCATTATATTTATATTTCACCCCCTGTTCTCTCATTATATTTATATTTCACCCTGTGTTCTCTCATTATATTTATATTTCACCCCCTGTTCTCTCATTATATTTATATTTCACCCCGTGTTCTCTCATTATATTTATATTTCACCCCCTGTTCTCTCATTATATTTATATTTCACCCCCTGTTCTCTCATTATATTTATATTTCACCCTGTGTTCTCTCATTATATTTATATTTCACCCCCTGTTCTCTCATTATATTTATATTTCACCCCGTGTTCTCTCATTATATTTATATTTCACCCTGTGTTCTCTCATTATATTTATATTTCACCCCCTGTTCTCTCATTATATTTATATTTCACCCCCTGTTCTCTCATTATATTTATATTTCACCCCCTGTTCTCTCATTATATTTATATTTCACCCCGTGTTCTCTCATTATATTTATATTTCACCCCCTGTTCTCTCATTATATTTATATTTCACCCCCTGTTCTCTCATTATATTTATATTTCACCCTGTGTTCTCTCATTATATTTATATTTCACCCCCTGTTCTCTCATTATATTTATATTTCACCCCGTGTTCTCTCATTATATTTATATTTCACCCCCTGTTCTCTCATTATATTTATATTTCACCCCCTGTTCTCTCATTATATTTATATTTCACCCCGTGTTCTCTCATTATATTTATATTTCACCCCCTGTTCTCTCATTATATTTATATTTCACCCCGTGTTCTCTCATTATATTTATATTTCACCCCCTGTTCTCTCATTATATTTATATTTCACCCCCTGTTCTCTCATTATATTTATATTTCACCCCGTGTTCTCTCATTATATTTATATTTCACCCCCTGTTCTCTCATTATATTTATATTTCACCCCCTGTTCTCTCATTATATTTATATTTCACCGCCTGTTCTCTCATTATATTTATATTTCACCCCCTGTTCTCTCATTATATTTATATTTCACCCCGTGTTCTCTCATTATATTTATATTTCACCCTGTGTTCTCTCATTATATTTATATTTCACCCCCTGTTCTCTCATTATATTTATATTTCACCCCGTGTTCTCTCATTATATTTATATTTCACCTCCTGTTCTCTCATTATATTTATATTTCACCCCCTGTTCTCTCATTATATTTATATTTCACCCCGTGTTCTCTCATTATATTTATATTTCACCCCCTGTTCTCTCATTATATTTATATTTCACCCCCTGTTCTCTCATTATATTTATATTTCACCCCCTGTTCTCTCATTATATTTATATTTCACCCCCTGTTCTCTCATTATATTTATATTTCACCCTGTGTTCTCTCATTATATTTACTAGGGCATGCCCGTACTATATATATATCTAAAAGTATATCCCCCCCCCTCTATTTACATGCAATGGTTTGGTCCAAAGCTAACGGCTTGCGAGTACGGTGACAATCCCCCCCCCTCTATTTACATGAAATGGTTTGGTCCAAAGCTAACGGCTAGCGGAGTTTGGTAAAGAAATCGCCATAGCGTGCACAAATGCGCAGGAAAGCGAAAGAATCGCAAATTAGTTTTAATTAGTTTTAAAACATAGTTTAACGGCAACATAGCGGCAACATAGTTTGCCAACGTGAAATAAATGAATACGCTCTCAAATGTGCCAAAAAAAAAAAAAAACGCTACCCGTACGCTCTACCCCGCCCGTACGCCCGTAAACAAAAAAAACAACGCTCTTCGCTTCCGCCCTTCGCTCTGACTGAATTGGGAGAAATAATGCGCATAAGAAATCGAGAAATTATTATTTTCTCCGGAAGAAATCGAATTACGTACCGTAATGGCGCACGCGCTGGGCTCGGCTCGCTGCTCGCTCTCACATCGGCCACGCCTACGCAATAACGCGTTCTGTGATTGGATGCCGGAAGTGCAGTCCTCACTGTCCGGAAGTTCGCAAATCGCAGTTACGATGAATCGCAAATTAGTTTTAATTAGTTTTATAATTAGTTTTAAAACATAGTTTAACGGCAACATAGTTTGCCGACGGGAAATAAATGAATACGCTCTCAAATGTGCCATCCGAGGCAGAGTGTGTTCGCCACGTTCGGCACACGTGATAGCTCGCTGCTCTCTGATTGGTTGAATCGTTTTTTGGACATAGCTCGGTAACTACTTCTGCGATTAATTTAAAACCTTGAAAAGGCACATCCTCGGGTCCCCAGCAATATACCTGGCAAGTTTCAAGTATATCGGACCGGTAGTTGTCGAGAAACAGCGGTCACAGACATACAAACAAACAAACAAACAAACATACACACAGAGATTACTGGAATTATAGATAGATATTTCACCCCCTGTTCTCTCATTATATTTATATTTCACCCTGTGTTCTCTCATTATATTTATATTTCACCCCCTGTTCTCTCATTATATTTATATTTCACCCCCTGTTCTCTCATTATATTTATATTTCACCCCCTGTTCTCTCATTATATTTATATTTCACCCCGTGTTCTCTCATTATATTTATATTTCACCCCCTGTTCTCTCATTATATTTATATTTCACCCCCTGTTCTCTCATTATATTTATATTTCACCCCCTGTTCTCTCATTATATTTATATTTCACCCCCTGTTCTCTCATTATATTTATATTTCACCCCGTGTTCTCTCATTATATTTATATTTCACCCCCTGTTCTCTCATTATATTTATATTTCACCCCGTGTTCTCTCATTATATTTATATTTCACCCCCTGTTCTCTCATTATATTTATATTTCACCCCGTGTTCTCTCATTATATTTATATTTCACCCTGTGTTCTCTCATTATATTTATATTTCACCCTGTGTTCTCTCATTATATTTATATTTCACCCTGTGTTCTCTCATTATATTTATATTTCACCCTGTGTTCTCTCATTATATTTATATTTACCTTCGCAAAAGCGGAAGGTTATGTTTTGATCGCTGTGTATTTATTTGTATGTCTCTGTGTGTGTGTGTGTGTGTGTGTGTGTATGTTATTCGCATAACTCAAAAAGTATTCAACCGAATTGCATGAAATTTGGTGGGATGATTGGTTATTATACGGGACACATTTGATTAGATTTTGGGAGCAATCGGGTCAAAGGTCAAGGTCACGAAAAGGTCAAAACTGTTCACTGTTCTGTTCCCTACACTCCCATGCCAAGTACAGAACAGTAGCTGCGGCGAAGGTATGCGCTCTACCGAGTGCCCGTTCTAGTTCACCCTGTGTTCTCTCATTATATTTATATTTCACCCTGTGTTCTCTCATTATATTTATATTTCACCCCCTGTTCTCTCATTATATTTATATTTCACCCCGTGTTCTCTCATTATATTTATATTTCACCCTGTGTTCTCTCATTATATTTATATTTCACCCTGTGTTCTCTCATTATATTTATATTTCACCCTGTGTTCTCTCATTATGTTTATATTTCACCCTGTGTTCTCTCATTATATTTATATTTCACCCTGTGTTCTCTCATTATATTTATATTTCACCCTGTGTTCTCTCATTATATTTATATTTCACCCTGTGTTCTCTCATTATATTTTTATTTCACCCTGTGTTCTCTCATTATATTTATATTTCACCCCCTGTTCTCTCATTATATTTATATTTCACCCCCTGTTCTCTCATTATATTTATATTTCACCCCCTGTTCTCTCATTATATTTATATTTCACCCTGTGTTCTCTCATTATATTTATATTTCACCCCCTGTTCTCTCATTATATTTATATTTCACCCCGTGTTCTCTCATTATATTTATATTTCACCCTGTGTTCTCTCATTATATTTATATTTCACCCTGTGTTCTCTCATTATATTTATATTTCACCCCCTGTTCTCTCATTATATTTATATTTCACCCCGTGTTCTCTCATTATATTTATATTTCACCCTGTGTTCTCTCATCACATTTATATTTCACCCCCTGTTCTCTCATTATATTTATATTTCACCCCGTGTTCTCTCATTATATTTATATTTCACCCCCTGTTCTCTCATTATATTTATATTTCACCCCATGTTCTCTCATTATATTTATATTTCACCCTGTGTTCTCTCATTATATTTTTATTTCACCCTGTGTTCTCTCATTATATTTATATTTCACCCTGTGTTCTCTCATTATTATCTTGCCAAAACGAAGTTTTTGCAAGATGTATTAGTCAGCTTGTATGTTTGTTTGTTTGTTTGTTTGTTTGTTATCTTGCCAAAACGAAGTTTTTGCAAGATGTATTAGTCAGCTTGTATGTTTGTTTTTTTGTTTGTTTTTTTGTTTTTTTGTTTTTTTGTTTGTGGTTAATCATTTTTTTTCCACGTTTAGATCACTCTGTAGACCACAGTTATTATTGGAAACTCCTGTAACTTCGCATATCAGAGTCCTATAGAGATACCCTTCAGCACACAAAATTTTGAAGGTCAAGGTCAAAGGTCAAGGTCACTTTGTGGTCAATCATGGAGGTCGACGAAACCCTTATTTTTTGAGTAACTTTGATCGGATCGTCTCCAAACTTCATGGGAATCTAGTATATGGTCCGGCGCTCAGCTGATTAGTTTTTGGTGGCGATCGGCCTTGACCTTCATGGTTAGCGCTGGAGGTCGAAAATTATTGACCCCAAGGTCAAATGTTGAAACCCTTATTTTTTGAGTAACTTTGATCGGATCGTCTCCAAACTTCATGGGAATCTAGTATATGGTCCGGCGCTCAGCTGATTAGTTTTTGGTGGCGATCGGCCTTGACCTTCATGGTTAGCGCTGGAGGTCGAAAATTATTGACCCCAAGGTCAAATGTTGAAATCGTAGGTACCATATCTTCGCATATCTTCGCATGTAACTTCGCATATCAGAGTCCTATAGAGATACCCTTCAGCACACAAAATTTTGAAGGTCAAGGTCAAAGGTCAAGGTCACTTTGTGGTCAATCATGGAGGTCGACGAAACCCTTATTTTTTGAGTAACTTTGATTGGATCGTCTCCAAACTTCATGGGAATCTAGTATATGGTCCGGCGCTCAGCTGATTAGTTTTTGGTGGCGATCGGCCTTGACCTTCATGGTTAGCGCTGGAGGTCGAAAATTATTGACCCCAAGGTCAAATTACGAAACCCTTATTTTTTGAGTAACTTTGATCTTATGATCTCCAAACTTGGTGGGTATATAGGGTGTGGTATGGCGCTCAGTTGATTAGTTTTTGGTGTCGATCGGCCTTGACCTTCAAGGTCATTTTGAAGGTCATTCAATTTTGACCAAAAGGTAAAATTTTCAAGTTTCAGTTACCATATCGAGGAGTACCTCAAATTGAAGCCCTTGTTGAGTGCTTTCCAAACATATAATTGGCAAGATACGGTTCACCCTGTGGGTGACATATGTTTATTTGTTTTTTTGTTTTTTTGTTTGTGGTTAATCATTTTTTTTTCACGTTTAGATCACTCTGTAGACCACAGTTATTATTGGAAACTCCTGTAACTTCGCATATCAGAGTCCTATAGAGATACCCTTCAGCACACAAAATTTTGAAGGTCAAGGTCAAAGGTCAAGGTCACTTTGCGGTCAATCATGGAGGTCAACGAAACCCTTATTTTTTGAGTAACTTTGATCGGATCGTCTCCAAACTTGGTGGGTATCTAGTATATGGTCCGGCGCTCAGCTGATTAGTTTTTGGTGGCGATCGGCCTTGACCTTCATGGTTAGCGCTGGAGGTCGAAAATTATTGACCCCAAGGTCAAATTTTGAAATCGTAGGTACCATATCGAGTAATACCTCATATGAATGCCCTTGATGAGTGCTTCCCAGATCTGTAAACAGTTTGACGCTATGACGTCATTTGATGACGTCATGACGAAAAAACGGAATTTTCATGAAAAAATTATTTCCTCAGTTCTCATCAAAATCTTTCAATATTTCATGTGCGTTGGTCATGAAGACATACTATTCACCATACGAAATTATTAAGGTCAAGGTCAAATGGCAAGATACGGTTCACCCTGTGGGTGACATATGTTCATATTTATATTTCACCCTGTGTTCTCTCATTATATTTATATTTCACCCTGTGTTCTCTCATTATTTTTATATTTCACCCTGTGTTCTCTCATTATATTTATATTTCACCCCGTGTTCTCTCATTATACTTATATTTCACCCCGTGTTCTCTCATTATATTTATATTTCACCCCCTGTTCTCTCATTATATTTATATTTCACCCCGTGTTCTCTCATTATATTTATATTTCACCCTGTGTTCTCTCATTATATTTATATTTCACCCTGTGTTCTCTCATTATATTTATATTTCACCCTGTGTTCTCTCATTATATTTATATTTCACCCTGTGTTCTCTCATTATATTTATATTTCACCCTGTGTTCTCTCATTATATTTATATTTCACCCTGTGTTCTCTCATTATATTTATATTTCACCCCGTGTTCTCTCATTATATTTATATTTCACCCCCTGTTCTCTCATTATATTTATATTTCACCCCGTGTTCTCTCATTATAATTATATTTCACCCTGTGTTCTCTCATTATATTTATATTTCACCCTGTGTTCTCTCATTATATTTATATTTCACCCTGTGTTCTCTCATTATATTTATATTTCACCCCGTGTTCTCTCATTATATTTATATTTCACCCCGTGTTCTCTCATTATATTTATATTTCACCCCGTGTTCTCATTGTATTTATATTTCACCCCGTGTTCTCTCATTGTATTTATATTTCACCCCCTGTTCTCTCATTATATTTATATTTCACCCCCTGTTCTCTCATTATATTTATATTTCACCCCCTGTTCTCTCATTATATTTATATTTCACCCTGTGTTCTCTCATTATATTTATATTTCACCCCCTGTTCTCTCATTATATTTATATTTCACCCCCTGTTCTCTCATTATATTTATATTTCACCCCCTGTTCTCTCATTATATTGTTACGGACGTGGCTTTAGATGTTATATTGACCGAGCGGTGGTGTATTTAACCGCGTCCGAACAGTTACTCCCCGATTAGAACCCGATTCCACCCGACGTTGACCAGATCGCCCCACAGATATTCAATCGGGAAACCTCTAAAGCGACCGAAAGAGAATGAAAAAGAAGAAGAAGAATACGGAGGAAGAACAGATTTATTATACACACACAGCAATGGATGGAAGAAGCAGTAACACAGCGAATCGTTAACTTACACTATTCATTTTTACTTAACCCCAAGAGAACGAGCAGGACAGGACGTTCACACTTACACAGGGGATAATGCAGGCAGGTAGGGCTTGAGGTGGATTGCTTGAGAGGGAGGCAAAACCGGGAGGCAGCAGCTCGCAATTCCTCGCGGTTTTGGCGGGAAACCCTCCGTCGTGTATCCGCTGCGGTAGACGTCACGCGCTGGTTCGGCACACCTGCTCCTCTTCTTGGGGTGGAGCCGTCTCCCTCCTTTCAGCGCATCTCTCCAAAGCTGGTTTCCTTGCCGAGTACCTCTCCTCTTTGGCTTGGAGCGTTTCGCATCTCACCGCTCCTCTTGGTGCAGCCTCTTTGCTCATCTCCCAAGGCCTCTGGTAAAGCAGTCCCTTACAGTCGCTTTTATCACCTCGGGCGAAATCAAGCCGCCGGCTCCGAGGGCACGCCTACCGGGTCGCTCACCGCGGTGCTGATTGGCTGTTAGGGCTGGCTCACTCCTCCCCCCTTATGACGAGGTGGAGACACGCCTTTCTTCCCCAACCCTACCTCGTGGCCAATGGTGGTTGAAGAAAACCGCCCAAAATGCGGAAGGCAATTGGAAGGGAGGTTTTGGGGAAATTGGAAGGGCCTACGCTTATTTTGTTTGATACAATGCAAAGTCAATCTAGTGGGAAACACATATTTAGCCTACATGGAATAAGGAAATACACTATTTAAAAGATATATCGTGACCTGCGTGTAAGTTTCATGGAATTAACTAGGAGGACGGCTGCGACCATTATTTATATTACGAGGATGTTACCATACTTTTGTAACGTTCACATTGTAACGTTTCCACATTCGTTACAATATTTATATTTCACCCTGTGTTCTCTCATTATATTTATATTTCACCCTGTGTTCTCTCATTATATTTATATTTCACCCTGTGTTCTCTCATTATATTTATATTTCACCCTGTGTTCTCTCATTATATTTATATTTCACCCCCTGTTCTCTCATTATATTTATATTTCACCCTGTGTTCTCTCATTATATTTATATTTCACCCCGTGTTCTCTCATTATATTTATATTTCACCCCCTGTTCTCTCATTATATTTATATTTCACCCCCTGTTCTCTCATTATATTTATATTTCACCCCGTGTTCTCTCATTATATTTATATTTCACCCCCTGTTCTCTCATTATATTTATATTTCACCCCCTGTTCTCTCATTATATTTATATTTCACCCCCTGTTCTCTCATTATATTTATATTTCACCCCGTGTTCTCTCATTATATTTATATTTCACCCCCTGTTCTCTCATTATATTTATATTTCACCCCCTGTTCTCTCATTATATTTATATTTCACCCCGTGTTCTCTCATTATATTTATATTTCACCCCCTGTTCTCTCATTATATTTATATTTCACCCCCTGTTCTCTCATTATATTTATATTTCACCCCCTGTTCTCTCATTAGATTTATATTTCACCCCCTGTTCTCTCATTATATTTATATTTCACCCCCTGTTCTCTCATTATATTTATATTTCACCCCCTGTTCTCTCATTATATTTATATTTCACCCTGTGTTCTCTCATTATATTTATATTTCACCCCCTGTTCTCTCATTATATTTATATTTCACCCCGTGTTCTCTCATTATATTTATATTTCACCCCCTGTTCTCTCATTAGATTTATATTTCACCCCCTGTTCTCTCATTAGATTTATATTTCACCCCCTGTTCTCTCATTATATTTATATTTCACCCCCTGTTCTCTCATTATATTTATATTTCACCCCGTGTTCTCTCATTATATTTATATTTCACCCCCTGTTCTCTCATTATATTTATATTTCACCCCCTGTTCTCTCATTATATTTATATTTCACCCCCTGTTCTCTCATTAGATTTATATTTCACCCCCTGTTCTCTCATTAGATTTATATTTCACCCCCTGTTCTCTCATTAGATTTATATTTCACCCCCTGTTCTCTCATTAGATTTATATTTCACCCCCTGTTCTCTCATTATATTTATATTTCACCCCCTGTTCTCTCATTATATTTATATTTCACCCTGTGTTCTCTCATTATATTTATATTTCACCCCCTGTTCTCTCATTATATTTATATTTCACCCCCTGTTCTCTCATTGTATTTATATTTCACCCCGTGTTCTCATTATATATATATATATATATATATATATATTTTTTTTGTATACAAGATCGAGGCTCTTGAAAGAGCGAACATTAATCACACAGAAAGACAAACAGACACACAAAACAAATAACATCGGGAGCAGTAGACAAGATGAGGAGAGAGGGGGAAGGACACAAACACAACATTTGAGAGCAGGGACCGAGAGACATGGAGACATCGAGAGAACTGTGGGAGGGAGAGGGCTTTGGGGGGGGAGGCATGGGAAGGGGGGGGGGGGGGGGTGGGAGAGGTATAAAACATATGGACACTGCCAAGACTTCCAGGAAAGAAGTTATAATTTCAAACAAGGTGGATCTGGGGTGAATTAGTGGGGGTAGAAAAGATCAAGGTTTTGGATGGGGGAAGATAAGAGATGGTGGTGAACAGCTGTTTTGAAGACCTGGAGGGAGGAGTGTGATTGAAGTGAGTGTGGGAGTTTGTTCCAGAGGCGGGAGAAAAGAGGAATGAAAGAGTGAAGGTGAGCAGAGAGCCGAGATTTCGGCAGTTTAACCATCAGAGGGTGGCTGGCAGATCTTGTGCGACCTGTAGGAATATTTGGGGGACAGAGCACAGAGAGCTGGGGGAGCAAGGCCGGAGAAGAGTCAGTAGAAGACAGAAAGACCACCTACCTGCCTGCGGTGAGTGAGTGAAAGGCCCTCAGAGATAGCTTCATCGCGGGAGATTCCAATGATTCTGAAAGCTTTGGATTCAACAGCGTGAAGCCGAGCCAGGTGTGAGGCAGGAGCACCAGCCCATAGGGGAGAACAGTATTCCATTGAGCTGCGGATGAAAGCCTTGTATGTGGTGAGCTCAGGTGTGCCTAGGAAGGACTTCGCACGACGGAGGATGCCCAGTCGGCGACTGGCTTTGGAGGCCAGCTTGGAAATGTGGTTTTCCCAAGAAAGATCATGGCAGATGGTGAGACCCAAAAGCTTGAGCGACAGAACTTCTTGGAGAGGATTGTTGAGAAAGTAGATGGGAGGGTTGTCCAGTCGATCTTTTCGGAGAGACATAGTGTGAGATTTGTCAGGATTGAAAGACATGTTCCACATGTTTGACCAGTCTGTGATTTTGTCCAGGTCTTCAGAGAGTGAGGAGGCTGCAGACTGCCGATCTGAGGGAAGAGGAATGGAGCGGCAGAGAGTGGAGTCATCAGCAAAGAGATACAGAGGATTTTCCAGAGAGTCGGAGAGATCATTGATAAAGACCAGAAAAAGCACAGGGCCCAGCACACTGCCTTGGGGAACTCCAGCCTGAACGGGAAGGGGAGATGAGAGAAATCCATTCAGGGCCACACGTTGACTACGACCAGAGAGGAAGTCCGCAAGCCATGCATGGAGATTTCCATGGATACCATAGGAGGAGAGTTTGGTGAGCAGAGCTGGGTGCCAGACCGTATCGAAGGCACGTGATATGTCAAGGGAGACAGCTCTGATTTCCTGTTTGGCATTGAGGACCTCCATCCATTGTTGAGACAGCAGAAGCAGCATGTCCAGAGTAGAGTGACCTGGTCTGAAACCAAATTGATGATCAGAGATCAAGCCATTGGAGAAGAGGAAAGATTTCATATCCGAAGCAATGATGGATTCCATGACTTTGCTGATAATTGGGAGCAGGCTGATTGGTCTGTAGTTGCAAGGATCTGTTTTTGCACCTTTTTTGTGCAAAGCGGTAATGTTTGCTGATTTCCAGGATGCTGGCAGATGACCTTGAGCAAAAGATAGGGTGAAAAGAACAGAGAGAGGGTGAGATAGAGTGGCAGAGCAGGATTTTAGGACCCGTGGGCTGATGCCATCTGGTCCAGTTGCAGAATCGGAGTCGAGGTTTGACAAAAACTCCTCCACCTTGTCAGGAGAGAAGGTCACAGAGTCCAGGAGCAGTTTGGTTCGACTGGGAAAGGTGGGAACAGAGAGAGATGGGTTTGGGACTAAGGATTTTGAGGCAAACACAGAGTTGAGGCATTCGGCTTTGTCACGTGCGATGTCAACTGTGTGGTCATTTGAGGTAAGGGAGGGCATGGAGGGGGAACAAACACCAGAAACGGATTTGACCAGACGCCACCAGGATTTGGAGGAAGGAGACAGGTTTGAGAGTTCATTCTTGAGTGAGGAGAGATAGTGCTTCCTGGCACTCCTGAGGGTAGACACACACTTGTTCCGAGCTTGGTGGAAGGAACTAAGATTTCCTTCAGTTGGATTAGCCTTCCAAGAGGCAAAGGCAAGTTGTTTCAGGGCAACTGCCTCACCACAAGATTCAGTGTACCATGGACGGGAGGAAGGGTAAGACAACTGAAGGCGAGATGGGATAAATCTGTGCATGAGAGAGATCAGTTTGCTTTGGAAGAATTCCCAGGAAGAATTGATGTCAGAGGCAGTGGAGATGGGAGACCAATCCAGACGATTGATGGCTGCTTGAAGACCGTCCCAGTCGGCCTGAGTGAAATGCCAGACTCGTCGACGCTGAGGAGGCTCTCTGAGAATGGCCAGAGAGATGTCCACTTTGACAAGCACATGATCAGAAGAACCGATTGGAGCAGAAGAAGAGCAGCAGACATTAGCAGGGAAGTTAGTCATAACCAAGTCTAGAAGAGAAGACACTCCATTGGCTGAGATCCGGGTCGGGAAATTGACAGATTGTGTCAATCCCAGTGAGTCACAGAAGTCCTTTGCTGAGGTGCCATGACTGGTGAGAGAGGAACCCACACCCAACCAGGTGGCATGATGACAATTGAAGTCACCACATATGAGGAAGAGAGAGTTGGGATGAGTGGATAGAAGTTGGTCCATGTTGTCAGACAGTGAAATGTAGATGGAGTCATCACTGTTTGGGGGACGGTACAGAACACATATGAACAAAAGGTGGGAGCGGAGAGGAAGCCGTAGCCAGAGGTACTCCTGGGGGTGAGGAGGAGAGAGGGCAGTGCAAGGAGAGTGAGGAAGAGAGTTTTTGATAAAGATAGCCACCCCACCACCAGGCCGAGGCTCAGGTCTATCATACCGGAGGAGGGAGTAACCAGGAAGAGATATTAAGGAATCAGACATCTTGAAGGAGGAAAGTCTCTGTTAAGCAGATCAAGTCTGGATTGTCAGAAGCAACCTGTATGGAGAGATCAGTCAGGTTTGAGCGAAGGCCCCGGATGTTTGAGGTCCATACCGTTAATGAAGAGAGAGGGGGAGCATCGGGTACAGGACAGGGGAGGGGAGGAGTAGGGTAAGATGAAGGATGAGAGGGGGAGGTAGGGAGAGCAGTTGTTAGTGTGTCAGCGATTGCAGAAGAGTTCCAAGAAAGGGAAGGATGAGGAGGATGAAAGGTTTGAAGGTGAAGGGATGAGGCACAGAGAGGGGTTGTTTGAGGGGGGGCAGAGGAAAGAAGAAGGTTGGGGGGGGGGGGTGGAGGTATGAGATAGAAGGGAGACGAAGTGGGGAGGAGGCAGCTTTGAGGAGGAGGGGGGAGGAGGGAGAATTGGAGAGGAATGGTATGGGGGGAGATTTGAATGGGAGGGGTTGGGGGGGAGTTTTGAAGGGGAGGAGTGAGGGGGGAGTTTAGGAGGGGAAGGGCAAGGGGGGAGTTCAGGAGTGGAAGGGCAAGGGGGGAGTTCAGGAGTGGAGGGGTAGGGGGGGAGTTTAAGAGTGGCGGGGCAAGGGGGGAGTTTAGGAGTGTAGGTGCAAGGGGAGGGATTTGGATGGGAGGGGCAAGAGGGGAGTTTAGAAAGTGGATGATTAATGAAAGACGAACATTGAAAACAAATTGGGTTTGTTGTGATTTTCAAGTTAGCAATCCGGTTCAGAATGATGGAGGAGGGATGGAATGAATGTGAATTTAGACCATGTAGTGAGGGAGACGTATAAGATATTGAATTTCTTTTTTTTGAGGTGGAATGAGTTGGAGAGGAAATTGAGAAAAGCCTTTTAAATAGGAAGAAAAACAGCGTGTTGTAAAATACCACTGAGTAAAACACTGAAGGGGAAAGGTTATACATATTTAAATAATATTTAAACAGAACCGTGAACAATGTTATGTGCACAAAAATACCAACGGGGGGGGAGAGCCGAGAGGGACCACCACGAGTCACGTGAAGGGCAAACGGTGGATGGCAAGGAGTTAATGGGGGCGGGGCGAACAGCACACCTGGACAGAAAATACAGGATGAGTCAACAGTACACGTGGAGAAAGGAAAATAAATGTTTTTTTTTTTTTTGTTTGTTTGTTTGGTTTTTGGGGGTGGGGGGGGGGGGGAAGGTGGGGATTTAGAACGTTAGACAGAGTATTATGTTCGGGGTAGAAGGGAAAAAAACTAAGAGCCAAGCAAAACACGATTAAGATAACAAACACCGACGGGGGTACAACTACAAGGCCGCACACGAGGAGCAGAACACGATTAAATAATTACAAGTTACAGGAAATTCAAACCAAAAGTAACTATAATCAAAACAATAATGCATGGACGATAAAATAACGAGTTGAAATTTGACAATCTATCTGGGGGAAATGGGGGAGAAACACGTGGTCGAAGAACGAACGACCGAACGAATAAGAATGAATAAACGAATGAGAACAGAGAAGGAAATGTTTTTTTTTTTGGATTTTTTTGAGGTGATTTACACAAGGAAGAGGGCTATGGGGTGAAAAGATTGGGAAAACAGAGAACGAAAGTTATTGGATCACAAAAACACGGACCGCTGAGAGAAAAACAAAGCCTCAAGGTTGTACAGTGTTCACTGTACAACTACAAGGCCTCAAAACACGACCCGAATTAACACGATTTTCAATACAGGTATGAAAGATTTGCACCGAAAATCTTCGTCGGGAGACAATATATACACCATAAAATAAATAGTTATAACGAAAATACAAATGGGAACAATTACTTAACTTCGATTTCGATGGATAGCATGGAGAGCTGAGAATAAACGAACCCTCGCCAGCAAGACCGGAAACGGAAGTGCGAAAAGTGGTTTTGGACGATAAAATAACGCAAGATAAAATAACGCAAAATAATTTCACCCCGTGTTCTCTCATTATATTTATATTTCACCCCCTGTTCTCTCATTATATTTATATTTCACCCCCTGTTCTCTCATTGTATTTATATTTCACCCCCTGTTCTCTCATTATATTTATATTTCACCCCCTGTTCTCTCATTATATTTATATTTCACCCCGTGTTCTCTCATTGTATTTATATTTCACCCCCTGTTCTCTCATTATATTTATATTTCACCCCCTGTTCTCTCATTATATTTATATTTCACCCCCTGTTCTCTCATTATATTTATATTTCACCCCCTGTTCTCTCATTATATTTATATTTCACCCCCTGTTCTCTCATATTTATATTTCACCCCCTGTTCTCTCATTGTATTTATATTTCACCCCGTGTTCTCTCATTATTTTTATATTTCACCCCCTGTTCTCATTATATTTATATTTCACCCCCTGTTCTCATTATATTTATATTTCACCCCCTGTTCTCTCATTATATTTATATTTCACCCCCTGTTCTCTCATTATATTTATATTTCACCCCCTGTTCTCTCATTATATTTATATTTCACCCCCTGTTCTCTCATTATATTTATATTTCACCCCATGTTCTCTCATTATATTTGTATTTCACCCCCTGTTCTCTCATTATATTTATATTTCACCCCCTGTTCTCATTATATTTATATTTCACCCCGTGTTCTCTCATTATATTTATATTTCACCTCCTGTTCTCTCATTATATTTATATTTCACCCCGTAGTGGGGGGGCCAATGTTTTCCCGTTGAATTCAAATGTTAATTTGTGGACACTGGTTGGGTTGTCTTTAGGGATGATAGAAGTTGTAGAAAAAATATGTCTCCATTTTTTTCAAGTTCTTTATAGCGGCCATTTTGGATTATCAAAATGGCGTTTGTTGAAAACCGAAATTGTCATTATCTTGGCTTCTAAATGACCTAGAGTGTTAATTTTGGTGTCCAAATGTACATATTTGCGGATACTTAATCCAATAAACACACATTTATACACCTACATATGATCAAAAGGGTTCTTATGGCAGCCATCTTGGATTTTCACGCACTTATGCCAACACATATATATATTTTTTTCCATCATTTTCACTTCTAAATCACATAAAGGCTGGACTTTAGTGTTCAAATGTACACTTATAATGTCTTTGTGCAATATTTTTAGTTGGCAGTGTTCATTGTTACATTGAAGGATCTCCATCCTCCTCATCATCAGTGTTATCGATTCCCATGGGGCGCTCCTGACCCTTGTTACCACACACCTCTTCATCTGCCCCACACATACACATCTCAGAACAGTTGAGATGCTGAGACCTGCATGAGCAGTGAGACATGCATTGGGTCTTCTTGCAGTTACATTTGATTAGATGTGTGATGGCAGCTGGGGCTGGAGGGTCCTTGGTTGTGATGGGCACCAGCTGATCTCCTTCTGCTCTCCATCCATGTTCTGTTGGTTGTGGAAGCTGGGGGTCCGGTACATCAGCCTGATGCCACACCATGGCCTGGAAATGTGCACGAGCAATGGCTTCATGTAAAGCTCCCCGTGTTGGTGGCAGCTTCTGTGCCTCTAGCTGTTTCTTGGTAAACAGTCTCCACCTCAGCTTGCCCACATCCACAACTGTAGTACGAGGCTCATACAGCTGGCATACAAATGCCTCAATGTCACTTTCTGTGTCAGCTCTCAGCTCCTCAGAGGCCCCAAGGTCATGAAACGCAGATACCACCTCAACAGAGCACCTATTGAGGGCTTGCCAACATGTGAGCTTTCCCTTGCCGGCAAACCGACCAGTCTGGTCTGCTCCCGTGAATGCATGGAATCCTGGTAGGGCTGCAGCCTTCCTGACACCAAGTTCATGTACTATTGGTTCCAGTGAGATTTGCCTCTTCTTGTTCCCCACACCCGTGATGAAGTATGTGTCTTTGCATAGTTCATGGTACCGGTGGAGTGCTAGGATGAATACATCAGTATCAGGTGACTGAATGTACAGCTGTGTTGCACCTCTTCGGACGGCATCTAGACTGTGAAGAAAGATCCTCGTATCAGCCTCCTCCTGGGAGCTACGGAGATGCTGTACATCCATGCAGTTGGAGAAGACATCCTGCCTTGAAGTGACGATGAAGACCTTGGTAGTCCCCTCAAAGTGACACAGAGCTTTCTTTGCCAGATAGACAGTTAGCTCATCTTTGGTGTTGGTGTGCGACAGGAACTGTTTTGCTGTCAGTTTCCCAATCGGGGTGCTGTCTTGAACGTGGTAAGCAGTGGGCGGCTTGCCACCTTGGCGCCTCTCCCGTGTGGCCTCTTTCAGTGAATTTGGCAGATCATATCGGTCAAACACGAGGTGGACTTCATCATACCCGTTGGTCTTGCAGTCCAGTGTTGCATTGAAATGGCCAGCCCACTGGGCACATGTTTTGACCCATTGTGGCTTACCCATTGCTTGCACTAATGCCATGCCGTCTATGACAGTCACCTTCTTGGGAGGGGGTGGAGTATGTTCAGGATTGTCGTCGTCTGGCTGCTGACCAGTGCCAGTTGACTTCTTGGGTAGATCTTCTAGGATGCCCATGAGCTTGCTTTTGTCTGTGCATGGTAGTAGTGTCCCAGCCATTGCAAAGAGGGTTCGTGGAAGCGCGGTGAATTCATATTGACCTATGGCATCCTTCAAGTTGATCTCTGGTCGTGAGCGGGCCACGATCAGCATGCGCGCAAACAGTGACCTGTCGTCTTTCAGCTCTACAACCTTGTCTGCCAGTTTGTGCTTCACAGCTTTCCTGGCACTCTTCCACATCTTCAGTTTGACCTTTCCCATTCTGGCCCAAAGGTTGATTTCATTTGTGTTGATGCGCTCTGCAACAAACGTGTTATACGCTTTCTGACCAATCTCATCTTGGTTGCAGACATCCTTCTGTACTTCAGCTGGCATCACCACCTTGGTGATGATAGTCGTCAGGTCTTCACCCTCATGCGTCATGGGATTCATGGACTCTCTGATCACATTCTTCAGTCGACGAATGCTGTCTTCCTGCCGAGCCCAGACTGTGGTTGATAGGTCGTGGTGCTCCTTGCGTGTAGCTGATTGTGAGCCAGCCATCTGACGGGCTTCTTCAGCAAGCCTACTCAGCTCTGGTGCTGTCAGAAAGAACCTTTCGCGGGCACTGGCATTCTGGGTAATGCCCACAATACCCCCTGTCACCTTCATGATCCTGTTGATGTGCTCCAGTGCATGGTCCACACCTACAGCACAGAAGGGGATTTCATTCTTATGGACACTGAAGTTCCCATCCATGAACTCTTGGTAGATCCCTGGATCTGTCATCTTCAGGGCCTTCATCTCTGCAAGGTACCGGGGAGTCAGCCTGGCATATTTCTGTTTGTCATGTGCAAAGACGTATATGCACATCTCATCCAGTGAAGACAGGTGAAGCTCAAATTGTCCATCACGGGTGGCACGGATGAATGTGTATATCAGCATTATCATCCGCATGTAGCGTCGCACAAACTTGAACAGTGGACTCTTGGCTTCTTTCCTCTCATCAAACTTTGCCATGGCCTCCAGGACTTCGTTTGACTCGAGGACAGCTAGCATGTTGTTCTGCGCGCTTGTCATCTCCTCTCGGTTGTGTAGATGACAGCTCTGGGCAACCTGTTGTGCTGACTGGGTACATGGGCCCCTCAGATGGGGATGCTCTTGGAAGAATTCGTCCACATAGAGGTCGAAGAGGGCTTGGACAGTGGTGATGTGGGCCTCCAAAGCCCTCTTCATGTGCTTGGCTTCCAGTATTTGTCTGGTCGTTGTTGGGCCATAGATATCAGCCTCAGACCAAGCCTCGTCAAGACCACTGTCCTCTATGGCATTCCCAGCAGCCCTCAGTGCAGCCATCACAGTGTGCATCTCCCCTAGTCGCAGTACCCACTTGCCTTTGCAGTCATCTCTGGTCATCTCCAGCTGTTTGGCTCGCTCATACAGGGCCATGTCTAAGGTGATCACTGTCTTCCTATCGGGACCCATGACCATGCAGTTGATTTGCTGTGTCTGTTTCAAGACTGTTATCAGTGTTTGCCATTCATGGGCTGGTGCTGCTACCAATGGCAGGGCGTTGACCTCTGTCAGAGGCTTCGAAGAGGAGAGCAGTGAGTTGTAGGCTGTCCAAGTTGGGATATCGTGATGCTTGATCCTACTGCCAGGTGGTTGTTTTGGATCGTGGACGAGTGACCCAACAGGGTCAGCATGCTGGGGTTCTGCAGCTTGCAGCTGGTCATCTGGTGGGATGATGTCGTCTTGTACGTCCTCAGCTTCAGCTGTTCGCATGATTGTGCGTGAAAGTAGCCACACTGTGTCCGTCGCAGAGTACGGCTTGGTGACATCTGGGTTTGACCGTGTCTTGAAGCTATACGTGGTACCTGTGGCAGATTGTTTGTTTGGTGCTTGGCAAGGAACAAAGTCTGGAGCAGTCAGAACCTTGAGTGAGCGGTGTCTGGCCTTTCGGTCATGTAGTGCCAGTGTTCTATGTTCATCTGTGGAGGGTGCATGTTCCCGTCGTTGGTAGAGTGCCCAGGCTGTAGCATGGAGTGTCCGCTTCCCATCAGGTGTGTCTTCATTGAAGTCACTGTTGTCCACTGCAAAGAAGACAAACGTCCCTATGCGCATGGTTCTTGGAAAGTATACACCCTGTTCTGTCGTAGACTCTATGACTGAGTTGGCCAGCTGTGTCTCCAACCGCAAGATCCGACTATAATCAACAGACAGACCGAACCCATGCAGGAAATCCAGAAGCTTCTTGTTTCTGGTGGACTGATGGACTACAATGGCAACGGCAAGCTGCTGTGGCCATTCTAAGCGATGGCGGAATGGTGCATCTGGCTCTTTGGGCTTGTACGTGACTTGGCGTTTTGACTTGTAGCCGTACATGATGTTCTGACTGATGGTTATAACATCTCGATGAATAGTGGCTGAGCGCATAGTCTCTGGCTCAATGCTCGTGGCTGGTCCTTCCAGTAGCCAGCGGAGGAAAGCATAGAGTACTTTGGGTACATGCTTTTCAGCATCATCAGTGTTCATTTCTCCTTCAAATTGCCATGGGTGCTTTTTCTGACAAGCAATGGCACTGCGGAGAACAGAGGCACTCTCAAACAGTTGTTTGATGTTTTTTTCATTTGTCTTCGTCATTGCATCTTCGACAGCTGCATCACGCACGGCAGTGGAGAATACACAGTCTGACTCGTTTCGACGTTTTGGTTTCATGAAGTGAACGTCATCAATGTGAGAGTTGATTTTCTCCTTCATGCCTTGGGTAGTAGGTGATGGGACATTGTGCACACCATTATTGTCAAGAATCCTGGAGTAAACCGACTTCAGGTTAGACATGTTGAGAATTTCACCAGCTTGGAGTAGAGAGCGAACAAGGCTGACAAACTCAATGTCTGCGGCTATTTTGATAACATTAGTTTCTTGCAGTATGTGTTCTTTGTCATCACTTGATGTCCCACTCTTGGGAGCACGTTGGACATTCTGCACCCAGCATGGGAGATGATACTTGACGTCGATCGCATGAGCATCATGTGCACTGATGGCAGCACTCAGCTGAACTTTCCACTTGTGGTTGCTGCCTTCTTCAACAGCTTTCTTCAGCTGTTTACCTGCGTTGAACGTGCATACAACATGTACACTTTCCTTAGTGACCTCTTGACAGAAGAAACAAAGGTCTCTGTTGAATGGAGTTGATGATGAACGTGTGAAGCGAAGAGTCTCGTCTTGCGTAGAACCTGAGGTACTTGCAGCGGCAGGTGCAGAAGAAGGACGTCCACACCTCTTATGAAGATGCTGGGTGTCGCCATGTTCGCAGGCTTTCTGGTGGCGAACTCTAGCACGCTCCAGGTGAGCAGTGTTGCATGTAGATCCATAACATGCCCGGTGCCACTTTGCTTTATTGTTCCTCAAGTCAGTGGCAGTGAAACAGCTTAATCGTTCGCTGATCTGTTTGAAGTCGGCATCACCATATCGTGCCCTCTCCTGGATGAACTGGAGAAACTTTGCATATGAGCCCAGTGCTGGCTCAGTCACTAGTGCACCTTGGGGATCCTGGCACTGAATGCAAAGTGTGAAATCAGTTTCTTTCTTGGTTTTCTTGCTTTTTGGCTCCATCATAGCTCAGGGTCACGAATCTGGAACATACAAATAACAAATAACAATTAAGATAGATGTGCATTAAGTTAGATTTTGGACACTGGTTCGGCTGTGCCATAAAAACCTATTTTTATCCCTTGTAGGTTATTAAAGAAGGTTTCATTCAATTCTCTATCCCCAAAAATGTACAACTGGACACCAGAATCGAAACTCTAGGTCATTTAGAAGCCAAGATAATGGAATTTTACGTTTTCGACATCCGCCATTTTGAAAATCCAAAATGGCCGCCATAAAGAACTTGAAACAATTGGAGACATATTTTTTCTAGAACTTATATCATCCCTAAAGACAGCCCAACCAGTGTCCAAAAATTAACAAGCAATTTCACCGGGCATTTCAATCTGCTACATTGGCCCCCCCACTACCGTGTTCTCTCATTATATTTATATTTCACCCCCTGTTCTCTCATTTTTATATTTCACCCCGTGTTCTCTCATTATATTTATATTTCAGCCCCTGTTCTCTCATTATATTTATATTTCACCCCCTGTTCTCTCATTATATTTATATTTCACCCCATGTTCTCTCATTATATTTGTATTTCACCCCCTGTTCTCTCATTATATTTATATTTCACCCCCTGTTCTCATTATATTTATATTTCACCCCATGTTCTCTCATTATATTTGTATTTCACCCCCTGTTCTCTCATTATATTTATATTTCACCCCCTGTTCTCATTATATTTATATTTCACCCCGTGTTCTCTCATTATATTTATATTTCACCCCCTGTTCTCTCATTTTTATATTTCACCCCGTGTTCTCTCATTATATTTATATTTCACCCCGTGTTCTCTCATTATATTTATATTTCACCCCCTGTTCTCTCATTTTTATATTTCACCCCGTGTTCTCTCATTATATTTATATTTCACCCCCTGTTCTCTCATTAGATTTATATTTCACCGCCTGTTCTCTCATTATATTTATATTTCACCCCCTGTTCTCTCATTATATTTATATTTCACCCCCTGTTCTGTCATTATATTTATATTTCACCCCCTGTTCTGTCATTATATTTATATTTCACCCCCTGTTCTCTCATTATATTATATTTCACCCCCTGTTCTGTCATTATGTTTATATTTCACCCCCTGTACTCTCATTATATTATATTTCACCCCTGTTGCCCCACCTGAGTTAATCCCCCCTCTTCCCTCCCATTTTATTTTACCACCTCTTCCCCCATTATACTCCCGCCCCGTTTCCACACTAAAATGACCATCTATTATGCATTATCCACAATTAATTGTTTTTATTAGCTACTAGTAGTATTTAATTAACACTATTTATTAATTAAATAATAATCTTCTATTACTAATTTTTAATTAATACTAATTAAATAATAATACTATTTAATGAGTATTAACTAGCACCTTAACATGGTGCACCTTTAGAAACGTTGGAATATTTCTGTATATTTGTCGTTCATTAGCTTAACTCAGGAAATCGTGACGATTATATTTGTGTATCGCATTCCACGTCAGAAAGCTCCAAACAACAACGGTGTGCGACACGGGCGAATTGATTAGATTTTGGAGAAGATTCGGATCCTTTTTTTAATATATTTTTTTATTTTTTATTTTTTAAGTGATTCTTCATCATGGAGTGATAGGGCCAAAACGATATGTAGTCGGATATTTCAAAAGGTTGTGGTTGAGTTGGTTTGGTGATGAGAACGAGCAATTAGATTTTGGTTCAGGTCCGAATCCAGATCCGGCCTATCGTTGGGATGCAATACGTAAACTGTTCAGCCATGCGGTGGTATGCGCTCTACCGATTACTGTTCTAGTTAGATGATGTGAATAGCTGATTTTGTAACGTGTTTCAGTAACGAATGTAGTTTGTTGAACAAAACTCACTAATTACAATCACCTCCTCCACTTGAGAAAGGGAACGTTTTGAGTTCAGTCGTGCATAACAAGTTAAAATGGCTCGGGTTCGGTATTTACCTTGCTCTTTAATACAACATTATATTTTTGTCTCACTACCTCACCTGTGTGTACAGCTACAGGTACTGTAAGAACAAGCCTTACCCCAAGTCTCGTTTCTGCAGAGGTGTTCCTGGTGAGTGATTGGTGCAAACGCACTACTCCCACAGGCCTGAGTGCCTGCAGAGCGTGGCAATATGTTTGTGAAGGGTACATGGGCGCATGGCCCGAGTCGAGCAGGAACCCAGTGACGGACTTCAGATGTATTTGGTTTGTCCTTTAGATGCGAAAATCAGGATCTTTGATCTTGGGCGCAAGAGGGCGACCGTCGACGAATTCCCGCTTTGTGCGCACATGGTGTCTGGCGAGTACGAGCAACTCTCCTCCGAAGGTAAGGCCTGTGCTCGGAGAGCACTCTCTCCATGCTCCGCGGATTATGATGCAAAATGTTTTTGTTTCCATGCGAGTCCGAAGAGGTGACAAATGGCTGGCCTTAAACCCATGACCTACTTTTCCTCCGCAGCTCTGGAGGCTGCTCGCATCTGCGCCAACAAGTACATGGTGAAGATGTGTGGGAAGGACGGTTTCCACATCCGCGTCCGGCTGCACCCGTTCCACGTCATCCGCATCAACAAAATGCTCTCGTGTGCCGGTGCTGACCGGTGGGTACCCACTTGGCCGTGTTTGCCAGTCCACCTTGTTGATGATCGTGCTTGGTAGCTCTTTCCACTGGATGCAGCCGACCTCGCGGCAGGGCCCAGGTTTTGAATCTAGCAATGCGTTTCGCCATGTTTGAGCCTATTTTGTATTCGGTGGTTTTCTTTTAATTAGAAACATGCCAAAAACTATGATGGCCAAAAAAAAACTTCACTTCCATCCTGGGCATAGTTCATCCATTTTTAAAAACACAAACGTTTGAAACCTTTGTATCTGTTTAAACATTATAAAAGTGCTGTACTTCCTCACCAGGGTGGGGACAGGACATGAAATGTTCACCTGTGCACATGGAATGGTGGAAGTAGTTTAACCACTGACCTTTGCCTGAGCGAGGGGGTGTTACTAGCAATGGGCACAGAATAGATTTTGCCCACCTCACTCCCTCACCCCCACCGCTGCATGTATCACGTGTTTCTGGTAAATATTTACCAACACCGATCAAAACTTACTATTTTGATTACCAGCAGACATCCGGTGGGATGT
The DNA here is from genome assembly GCF_964187855.1 of Myxine glutinosa. NCBI lineage: Eukaryota > Metazoa > Chordata > Myxini > Myxiniformes > Myxinidae > Myxine > Myxine glutinosa. The sequence continues at coordinate 447,083,659 of NC_136261.1, read as the reverse complement.
TTATGTACACCTGAACACAAGCACCATGTGTACAACGGTAAACTCCTGTCCCTTGCAGGCCCCGACCGCATGTATGCTTGTTTCCTTGTATGCAGGACTCGTACATCTTGTACATCGAGTTATTTGTTTTGGACAAGCAATTTCGACACAGGAGGCCATTTGGCCCATCATGACGTTGTTTTTCATCCACATCCCCGTCGATTTAATCTTTGTCCATTCACATCTGCGATACAAAACCCAATTTCACCAAGTTATCTCCTCGTCCTCCCAAATATCCAAAATGTCCTCGATAAATACACATTAAACCGTGGACACATCATCCATGGATTTTGTGAGATTACAAGTTTGTGATGGATGTGAATTGGTAAGGAGGAGGTAGGAAGTGCATAAAGCGGTGGGTGGGGGATTAGGGCGGGCCATACTTTTTTTTTTTTTGGAAATCAATCGAGAGGGGTGTTCATATTACGTATTTTGGTGTGTAGAACACAAATCTGAGGTTTTAAAAAATTCTGATAACCCTAACCTACATCAATTTGCAGTTGATTATTATAAAATTTTTGATTATTTTGCTATTCTTCTGGAAAAAAAGACGTTTTTTATTTTGAAATTAGGGCTTTTATTTTGGTAACTTCCTGTTGGGACGGCAGTTGTAGCCATCTTGTTGCTGAAAGCTCGATGTTGAGGAGGTTGGCAATCCTTATCCATCCGTCTTCTCTTCTCTTCTTATGGCATTGCCAGTAAGTACGTTTTTGATTAGGAACCTGAGGAACAAATAGATAATAATTTTAGATGTAAATTACCTTGTTTTATATTATATTTGTTAATTGATTTGTGTACTTACCTCTTGCTAGCCTGTTACATGTGAAGGAAAATAGTGACCTGTGAAGTGAATATTTTGATGGTTTTCTGTAATACCTGTGTAATACCTTAATATCTGTTTGTAGTGGATACTTACCTGTGTATTATTGTTTTTATTTCAGTGTGAACTACTAAAAATGCCTCAAGTCAGAACAAGGATGAAATCAAGTTCTCATTTAAGTAATCTTGTTGGCACTGGGCAGGAGCTGTTGGTGTCTGAACTGCCAACTGTGAGGGATGTCCTGAGGTATGGCATCTACTTGAGGGAGCAAAGTGAAGATGACAGGAGGAACTACCCAGTGGACCAGCTCGTGTCTGACATCTACCCTGGTCTGATTTGTCAGTGGAGCAAAGCTGATGCTCTTTTCAAGCCTCATGTTATCAATGAAAAGGTGACCATCATGTCCAAGCTCAAGGAGGTCTGGAATCAGGCAGTGAAGTTTTCTCTTGGGAAGGGCAAACTTGATGCCAAAGAGAGGTTCATTGTCAAGTTAGACAAGTTATTTGATATTTTGGATTTGATATTGATATTGATTGATATGCCGGATCTTTGTTGGCCCTCCACTGATCAAGCTGTCTGACAAGGCCATTGAAGATCTCTCAACTGATCAACACTATGGCTATAAAATTGTCTGTGCAATCAGGGATGGAGTGCTTCCTGCAAGGCTGGCTCTAGTGGAGATTGGACCAGTAAACCACAGCCGCTGGCTCACCACAGCGAACAGACTTCTCAGGCTCTGGGTGTCAAAGCATGGACTGAAAGGAAAGAACCGGAAGAATCTGCAATTCATTGTGGAATTCATCATTGGAGTGTATTATCCATGTTGGTTCAACGTGAAAGTCAAGCACTCCTGGATCGAAGGGCCTAGGCACATCTTGTTTCAGCTGGACTGCCTCAAGTCCCAGAGGAAGGAGGTGCTGGACCTTGTGATGCCGACTGTGAGAAGATCTGCTTGGTATGCCCACAGTGAAGCCATCCTCCAAACACTGCTGTGCTCTGAGGATCAGAAGGAGAGGACTGAGGGGGTGGAGAGAATCCTGGCCATCAGGGGAGAGGGGGACCCAGACACTCAGCTGGGGGACTCCTCTGTCAGGACCAGAAAGACACCTGACATCAACTGTGATGCTTCCAGCATTGGTAACTTGATCAGCTGGTCAGAAGGTGTGTCAGAGCCACCTCTCACCTGCTCCCTAAGCACCTCGGAGGTGAAGAACTTCATCAACACCTCCATGGAGGTGCTCAACTGGCCTTGCCACACAAAGCATTGAGAGGGTTGTTAAAATGGTGACTGAGGCTTCTGCTAAGTACTTCTCACAGGAAAAGAGGGATGGAGGCATCAGGGCTCAGGAGACCAGCAGGAGGCTGATGTCCAAGAATGAGTCAAAGCAGGACTTGTGCAACCTGGTAAAGTTCAAGAAGTAAGGAGATTGATCTTTGTAATTGTAACCAGTGATATACATGCAGTTCACCTGTTAATAAATATGTACATTTGATTTGGCTGTGTCAATATGAATGATTTCCCTTATATCTTTTCATATCTTATAAAGGGGTTCGAAAGGGTAAAATTGGCAACTTAGAAATACAAATTGATGTAGGTTAGAGTTATCCTATCCAAAAAATACTCATATTTGAATTCCCCATAAAAAAACACGTAATATAGACACCCCTCATGTTAGGATTTCCTTCAGATTCATTTTGGCACCTGAGTATGACCCGCCCTAGTGGGGGATGCTCAATCCATTAATTGATTTAATTTCACGAGGGGTGCGTGGGGGTTTGGGGATAACGATAGTCGAGCAGTGTAATGCATGAATCAATTCGGGGATGATCTGTACCTCTGTTACACACATCGATATTGGCTCATGAACTCGTACCATTGTTTTAATCCCCCGCAGCGACCGTTGTTTTTATTTTATTTTCGGTGTAAATTAACATCAACTAGTGCGTGCCTGTACGTGCGGGGAGGTAAGTACGTGGACATACGTACGTTGACGTACGTACCAAAAAGAAGGCCTCACTGTCCGGAAGTTCGCATATCGCAGTTACGATTAATCGCAAATTCGTTTTAATGGCCAATTCTTCAATTAGCGCCAACATATTTTGCCATTTTGCAATTTCATCGCAGGGAAAAGCACAAAGAGAAGAGAACAACAAACACACGCGGTTCCTTCGTTGTAGCTTGACCGTACGTGCAAAAAAAAAATTAAAACTTTCATCGTTGCTTCGGTCTTCGCTCTCGTCCTTCGCCGTTCCTTCACTCTCGTCCTTCGCTGTTCCTTCGTTCACGTACAAAACGTATGTGTTTGCTAAATAAATGGCCATCACTTGGTAACCACTTGTCCGATTAATAGCAAACCTTGAAAAGGCACATCCTCAGGTCCCCAGCAATATACCTGGTAAGTTTCACTTAGATCGGACCAGTGGTTGTCGAGAAACAGCGGTCACAGACATACACACACACAGATTGCTTGCATTATAGAGAGATAACCTAACCAGGGTCCTGTTCACCAGACCCCGCTCGGGGCTCAGCCGGTCCCCACGACCCCCGGCCTATTTTGAGGTCCGAGCGAAAGCTCTGGCAGGGATCGTGAAAGGTATCCGTTTATTGGAAATTGTATAAGTGTCTATTTTGTTGTCGTTCTCTTTCACCCTTTTGCGTGCATGAATACGTGTGAATACCCAGACACCTGTTTTCTCTTTATTTTTGAGCACTCTCCTTTTTTACCAGCATTCACATGCCATTTGAATGCTGGTGTGCGGAGGGTGCGTACAGTAAATCACGGCATGTGTATTGAATCCTGGATTGCAGTGCGGGATTCCTAAAGGGCGCTTTGAAACACCTTTTCACTTCCATGAGGTGTGTGTGTGTGTGTGTGTGTGTGTGTGTGTGTGTGTGTGTGTGTGTGTGTGTGTGTGTGTGTGTGTGTGTGTGTGTGTGTGTGTGTGTGTGTGTGTGTGTGTGTGTGTGTGTGTGTGTGTGTGTGTGTGTGTGTGTGTGTGTGTGTGTGTGTGTGTGTGTCCCCATCCCCCTTGATGGTGTTGCTGTGCGTTTACCCCACGTGTGGAGGCTGCAGACGGGGATGCGCGGTGCGTTTGGGAAGCCGCAAGGTACTGTGGCCCGAGTGCATATCGGACAGCCCATCATGTCCATCCGCACCAAGGCGCCAAACAAGGAGCACGTGATCGAGGCCCTACGCCGTGCAAAGTTCAAGTTTCCTGGGAGGCAAAAGGTATTGTTGTGGTTTAACGTCGTCGTACAGTAGTTTGCCATTCCATCGAGGGTTTGTCCGAAACTACTCCAGGACTATACCGCATGGTGATGACCCTCTTGGTGAAATGCATTTTCAACTTGAACTCGTTTCAATCACATGGAAAATGTAAATTTTTGAAGTTGCTGTTGAAACCTGAACCGTTTTTGTCTGTGTGCTTGTTTTTGTTGGCGCGAGGCCAGATCCATCGGAGGTATTGAATGAATGATCATTTTAAGGCCATTTTCCCCGCTAGAGCGGGGATTAGCCTTGCGGGCCCCATGACAATCATGGTTCCCTGTTTGAGGCAATGTTTTTATGGCCGGATGCCCTTCCTGACGCCAACCCTTGGTCATGCTCTTACGATGCGCAGGGATACGGTGTACCTATTCTAAACCGGGGTACACACCGTGATCATTCATCCCAGCAAGCTGGTACTCGATTTGCCGACCTCGGAAGGATGACAGGCTGAGTCAACCCCCCTGGCGTTAATTCAGCGATCGACCGGGATTCGAACCCAGGATCCGAGGATCCCAAGCCAGCACCCTAACCGCTAAGCCAACACCAGGCATTGAATGAATGAATGATCGTTTTAAAGGCCATTTTTCCCCACGAGAGCAGGGGTTAGCCTTGCGGGCCCCATGACAATCATGGTTCCCTGTTTGAGGCAATGTTTTTATGGCCGGATGCCCTTCCTGACGCCAACCCTTGGTCACGCTCTTACGATGCGCAGGGATACAGTGTACCTATTCTAAACCGGGGTACACACCGGGATCATTCATCCCAGCAAGCTGGTACTCAATTTGCCGACCTCGGAAGGATGACAGGCTGAGTCAACCCCCTTGACGTTAATTTAGCGATCGTCCAGGATTCGAACCCAGGATCCTAGGATCCCAAGCCGGCACCCGAACCGCTAAGCCAACACCAGGCATTACCAAAAAATATTTCCTGACATGCTCACCCATCCATTCCCAAATCGAAATCTCCCATTTTCCTTTTTCTGTTGCTTTAAGTAACCACCCCATCCCTCTCCACATTTGTGTATGTAATACTGTATACAGTGTGATCGTGTTTTCATGCACCTGATACTTTCGTTAGGAATATGAAATGTCTCTTCGTTCAACAGATTCACATCTCCAAGAAGTGGGGGTTCACCAAGTGGGACATCGCCGAGTTTGAGGTGTTGCTCGCCAAGAAGCGTATCGTTCCCGACGGGGTCAATGTCAAGTACATCTCGGACCATGGCCCCCTAACCCGCTGGAAGTTCCTGCAGTGATATGTGCGCACGTGTTGTGTACTCCATAAATGGAAATAAAAGTTCTGATTGAACGACTTGTTCTTTGATTTTTGGGATGAAAGTTGACAGGTAGAAGAAATTTGTGCTTCGTACGTGCACAGGTCGACCGTTGTGTGAGACCTCTGCGCATCGTTTAGTGCTTCCTCAATCCCAGCGAGTGAGTGTGCTCGGCTTTCTGCAGGTATTCTCTGGTGTTGAGCAAGCTGTGGGTGGTTTGTTTGCCCGAAGGCTCTCGATGGACAGGTATTTTTCCCATTGTTCTTAAAGTAAATTGTTTCTGGTTTGGGACAATTGTCGCTGCTATTCCATATTCAGGGCATCGTAATCTAGTCGGGTGTGTGTGCTCTCGAGTAACACAAGTTCATTTTTGTGGGAACTTGGAATTGCAATCTTTGTATGGAGCTATCGTGTGGTTTAGCCCATTTTACTTCTTAGAGGCCTATTCCAATTGCACTTGATCTTCAGAACAGAATGGATATGTCCACAATATCACGGAAGTGTTTTGAGTAGAAACTGGTTTGTTGCAGTACTTTCTGTCAGATACAACACCCAGGTATGATAAAAGATTCTGCTTGAGCACAAAATGTCCCTCAACTTGTATTCCTCATTTTATTCCCTGCAAGATGTTATGCAGATCAGGCATCGGCATCTTGTCATCGCCCATTCCTACCCACAATCCTTTGTTTATTCATCGTACCTACACAGGCATCCCACGCCCATGCCCATTCCTATCCACAATTTTCTCTACTCACCTTGCTCACCTCTAAACCAGTATCTCGCATCATCAAAACCCATCTCTACCTACAAACCTTCCACATTACTGATTCCTCCCTCCCCCCCCCCCCTTTTTTTATATTTTTTTATTAACTCACCTGGAGTATGTCCAGCTGAGTTTTTGTCGACACCGTGTCCGCCGTCCATCTGTCTAAACAATTCGACGTCTACGCTCTAAAAGTCACAGATATTGATAAAATTTGATGAAACTTGTTATGCAGCATCTTTAAGACATCAACTAGTTTGGGATTGCATTTGGGTGTTGCACGCTCAAAAATGGGTGCGGCAGGGTGGCCATATTGAAAAATCTATTTTTGTCAATCTGGTACTTCCTAATGTCGCTAGAAGGCTGAAACCTGGTGTGTAGATAGTATGTAACAAACCTCAACACATATATTATGGGTTTTGACGATGTCCAAAAAATGACCGTCATGAAATGACGACCCATAAACATCAGTTTGGATGACGTCCAAGCTCTAAAAATCACAAATACTGATCAAATTTGATCAAACCTTCAACGTTACTGTACCTCTAGCACATATAAACGATATAGTTTGTGGTTCTATTATGCATGTTTTAACCATATTGATATAGACCAGTTGAGTTAAGGTTCCCTGGAACCTCTAGTTTATTCTTCTTTTAATAATTCCCTTGTTTCTAAGGGTTGCTCTGCTATCCTCCAATCAATTCATTCTATCACCGTGCTCTTCCATGACCCTCGATCTTGTACAGGAAAAAAAATCGCAGCAATATAAAATGTATTTCACGCTCTTGGGATAAACTTCACATTTAACCAAGAGTATTCATACAGAAAGGAAATCGTGCACGATGCCATGGTGTGAAATCTCCGGTTAATCGCAACACGAGGAGGTTTTGCTCTGCTTTTGGGTGTAAAAGCTCCAGTTAATCACAATGCAAGGAGGGTCTTGCTTTGCTTTTGGGTGTAAATCCTCCAGTTAATCACAATACGCAGAGGGTCTTGCTCTGCTTTTGGGTGTAAAAGCTCCAGTTAATCGCAATACAAGGAGGGTCTTGCTCTGCTTTTGGGTGTAAATTCTCCAGTTAATCACAATACAAGGAGGGTCTTGCTCTGCTTTTGGGTGTGAAATCTCCGGTTAATCGCAATACGAGGAGGTCTTGCTCTGCTTTTGGGTGTGAAATCTCCGGTTAATCGCAACACGAGGAGGTCTTGCTCTGCTTTTGGGTGTAAAAGCTCCAGTTAATCACAATGCAAGGAGGGTCTTGCTCTGCTTTTGGGTGTAAAAGCTCCAGTTAATCACAATACAAGGAGGGTCTTGCTCTGCTTTTGGGTGTAAATTCTCCAGTTAATCACAATACGCAGAGGGTCTTGCTCTGCTTTTGGGTGTAAAAGCTCCAGTTAATCACAATACAAGGAAGGTCTTGCTCTGCTTTTGGGTGTAAAAGCTCCAGTTAATCGCAATACAAGGAGGGTCTTGCTCTGCTTTTGGGTGTAAATTCTCCAGTTAATCACAATACGCAGAGGGTCTTGCTCTGCTTTTGGGTGTAAAAGCTCCAGTTAATCGCAATACAAGGAGGGTCTTGCTCTGCTTTTGGGTGTAAATTCTCCAGTTAATCACAATACGCGGAGGGTCTTGCTCTGCTTTTGGGTGTAAAATCTCCAGTTAATTTCAACACGAGGAGGTCTTGCTCTGCTTTTGGGTGTAAAAGCTCCAGTTAATCACAATACAAGGAGGGTCTTGCTCTGCATTTGGGTGTGAAATCTCCGGTTAATCGCAATACGAGGAGGTCTTGCTCTGCTTTTGGGTGTGAAATCTCCGGTTAATCGCAATACGAGGAGGTCTTGCTCTGCTTTTGGGTGTAAAATCTCCAGTTAATCACAATACGCAGAGGGTCTTGCTCTGCTTTTGGGTGTAAAAGCTCCAGTTAATCACAATGCGAGGAGGGTCTTCTTCTGCTTTTGGGTGTAAAATCTCAAGTTAATCACAGTACGAGGAGGGTCTTCCTCTGCTTTTGGGTGTAAAATCTCCAGTTAATCACAGTACGAGGAGGGTCTTCCTCTGCTTTTGGGTGTAAAAGCTCCAGTTAATCGCAATACGAGGAGGTCTTGCTCTGCTTTTGGGTGTAAAAGCTCCAGTTAATCACAATGCGAGGAGGGTCTTCCTCTGCTTTTGGGTGTAAAAGCTCCAGTTAATCACAATACGAGGAGGGTCTTCCTCTGCGTTTGGATGTAAAACTCTGGTTAATCACAACACAAGGAGGGGTTTGCTCTGCTTTTGGTTCTAAAATATTTGCTAATCACAATACGAGGAGGGTCTTGCTCTGCTTTTGGGTGTAAAAGCTCCAGTTAATCACAATACGAGGAGGGTCTTACCCTGTTTTTGGGTGTATAATCTCCAGTTAATCACAGTACGAGGAGGGTCTTGCTCTGCTTTTGGGTGTATAATCTCCAGTTAATCACAATACGAGGAGGGTCTTACCCTGTTTTTGGGTGTATAATCTCCAGTTAATCACAGTACGAGGAGGTCTTGCTCTGCTTTTGGGTGTATAATCTCCAGTTAATCACAGTACGAGGAGGGTCTTGCTCTGCTTTTGGGTGTAAAAGCTCCAGTTAATCACAATACGAGGAGGGTCTTCCTCTGCGTTTGGATGTAAAACTCTGGTTAATCACAACACAAGGAGGGGTTTGCTCTGCTTTTGGTTCTAAAATATTTGCTAATCACAATACGAGGAGGGTCTTGCTCTGCTTTTGGGTGTAAAAGCTCCAGTTAATCACAATACGAGGAGGGTCTTACCCTGTTTTTGGGTGTATAATCTCCAGTTAATCACAGTACGAGGAGGGTCTTGCTCTGCTTTTGGGTGTAAAATCTCTGGTTAACCACAATACAAGGAGGGTCTTGCTCTGCATTTGGGTGTAAAATCTCCGGTTAATCATAATACAAGGAGGGTCTTGCTCTGCTTTTGGGTGTAAAACCAGTTAATCACAGTGCGAGGAGGTCTTGCTCTGCTTTTGGGTGTAAAATCTTTGTTGATCACAATTCGAGGAGGGTCTTGCTCTGCTTTTGGGTGTAACATCTCCGGTTAATCACAACACGAGGAGGTCTTGCTCTGCTTTTGGGTGTAAAAGCTCCAGTTAATCACAATACAAGGAGGGTCTTGCTCTGCTTTTGGGTGTGAAATCTCCGGTTAATCGCAATACGAGGAGGTCTTGCTCTGCTTTTGGGTGTAAAATCTCCAGTTAATCACAATACGCAGAGGGTCTTGCTCTGCTTTTGGGTGTAAAAGCTCCATTTAATCACAATACAAGGAGGGTCTTGCTCTGCTTTTGGGTGTAAAAGCTCCAGTTAATCACAATACAAGGAGGGTCTTGCTCTGCTTTTGGGTGTGAAATCTCCGGTTAATCGCAATACGAGGAGGTCTTGCTCTGCTTTTGGGTGTAAAATCTCCAGTTAATCACAATACGCAGAGGGTCCTCCTCTGCTTTTGGGTGTAAAATCTCCAGTTAATCTCAACACGAGGAGCTCTTGCTCTGCTTTTGGGTGTAAAAGCTCCAGTTAATCACAATACAAGGAGGGTCTTGCTCTGCTTTTGGGTGTGAAATCTCCGGTTAATCGCAATACGAGGAGGTCTTGCTCTGCTTTTGGGTGTAAAAGCTCCAGTTAATCACAATACAAGGAAGGTTTTGCTCTGCTTTTGGGTGTAAAAGCTCCAGTTCATCGCAATACAAGGAGGGTCTTGCTCTGCTTTTGGGTGTAAAAGCTACAGTTAATCGCAATACAAGGAGGGTCTTGCTCTGCTTTTGGGTGTAAATTCTCCAGTTAATCACAATACGCAGAGGGTCTTGCTCTGCTTTTGGGTGTAAAAGCTCCAGTTAATCACAATGCGAGGAGGGTCTTCCTCTGCTTTTGGGTGTAAAATCTCCAGTTAATCACAGTACGAGGAGGGTCTTCCTCTGCTTTTGGGTGTAAAAGCACCAGTTAATCGCAATACGAGGAGGTCTTGCTCTGGTTTTGGGTGTAAAATCTCCAGTTAATCACAGTACGAGGAGGGTCTTCCTCTGCTTTTGGGTGTAAAAGCTCCAGTTAATCACAATACGAGGAGGGTCTTCCTCTGCTTTTGGGTGTAAAAGCTCCAGTTAATCACAATGCGAGGAGGGTCTTCCTCTGCTTTTGGGTGTAAAAGCTCCAGTTAATCACAATACGAGGAGGGTCTTCCTCTGTTTTTGGGTGTATAATCTCCAGTTAATCACAGTACGAGGAGGGTCTTGCTCTGCTTTTGGGTGTAACATCTCCGGTTAATCACAATACTGACAGGGTCTTGCTCTGCCTTTGGGTGTAATCTTTGGGTGCTCCTGAGGTCTCTTGCCACCACACAGGTCTGCACCCTCCTTCCCCTCCAGCAACACAGACCCCAGGAGACCATCATAATCCATATCGACTTGTGTGGCAGCAACAGAGATCCCAGGAGATTGTGTCATGTGCCATATAGACCTGTGTGACAGCAACAGAGAGACCACAAGAGACTGTCATGTGTGATGTAGACCTGTGTGGCAGCAACAGGAAGACCACAGGAGACTGCATCATGCGTGTGCGATGTAGACCTGTGTGGCAGCAACAGGGAGACCACAAGAGACTGCGTCACGTGCCGTATGGACCTGTGTGGCAGCCAGTGGCGGATTAACGCACGGGCACAATGGGCACGTGCCCAGTGGTCCCAAATTCAATGACGTCACCCGAGGTACCAAAGATGAGAGATAACGAGAGACCAATCGTGGTTCATAATCTTTCGAGATGAGACCGAGGTCGAGGTCTCATTTTGCCCACAAAACATATCACCTTGCGAGTGGTGATAAACACAGTGTAAAGGGAATGATCCATGTCGAGTAAAGAAACCACTGTCACGTGATGAGTTGATTAAAAAACGTTTACCTGGACAGGACTATTGCAAAATTATGGGGTGAGGTTAGTATTAGTTGAAAAAGCAGGTTAAGTAAAATAATAACTCATTGAATGTGTTGTAAATACAACAATATAATCAATAAACATTATGTACCTCCTGTTCATACATATCGATATCTATCTATAATTCCAGTAATCTCTGTCTGTACGTTTGTACGTTTGTACGTTTGTCTGTGACCGCTGTTTCTCGACAACCACGGGTCCGATATACTTTTAACTTGCCAGGTATATTGCTGGGGACCCGAGGATGTGCCTTTTCAAGGTTTCATATTAATCGGACAATTACTTACCGAGCTATGTCCAAAAAACGATTCAACCAATCAGAGAGCAGCGAACGATCGCGTGTGCCGGCGTTGCGAATGGACCAAACCATTCCATGTAAATAGAGGGGGGGGTTCTGTGGTCGTTGCGAATGGACGAAACCATTTCATGTAAATAGAGGGGGGGGATTGTCACTGTACTCGCAAGCCGTTCGCCGTTCGCTTTGGCGTTGCGAATGGACCAAACCATTTCATGTAAATAGAGGGGGGGGATATAATTTTAGATAGATATATAGTACGGGCATATATATAGTACGGGCATGCCCTAGTTGTTTAATAAATCCACATTATAATGTTGTAGGATTACAAAACCCCTCATTAGTGAATGGACCAAACCATGCGCACCGAATTTGTCAGATTACAAAACACCCCTCATTAGTGAATGGACCAAACCATGTGCACCTAATTTGTCAGATTACAAAACACCCCTCATTAGTGAATGGACCAAACCATGTGCACCTAATTTGTCAGATTACAAAACACCCCTCATTAGTGAATGGACCAAACCATGCGCACCTAATTTGTCAGATTACAAAACACCCCTCATTAGTGATGGACCAACCCTTGCGCACCGATATTGTAGGTTTACGAAACACCCCTCATTAGTGAATGGACCAACCTTTACGCACCGAATTTGTCAGATTACAAAACACCCTCATTCGTGATGGACCAACCCGTGCACACCTATATTTTTGGATTACAAAACACCCCTCATTAGTGAATGGACCAGGCCGTGCGCACCTCGTTTGTAGAATTACAAAACACCCCTCATTAGTGAATGGACCAACCCGTACACACCGATATTGTAGGATTACAAATCACCCCTCATTAGTGATGGACCAACCCGTGCGCACCGATATTGTAGGATTACAAATCACCCCTCATTAGTGATGGACCAACCCGTGTGCACCGATATTATAGGATTACAAAACACCCCTCGTGAATGGAGCAACCTGTGCGCACCTATATTGTAGGATTACAAATCACCCCTCATTAGTGAATGGACCAGGCTGTGCGCACCTCGTTTGTAAAATTACAAAACACCCCTCATTAGTGAATGGACCAACCCGTACACACCGATATTGTAGGATTACAAATCACCCCTCATTAGTGATGGACCAACCCGTGTGCACCGATATTATAGGATTACAAAACACCCCTCTCGTGAATGGAGCAACCTGTGCGCACCGATATTGTCGGATTACAAAACACCCCTCAATCGTGAATGGACCAACCCGTGTGCACTGATATTGTCGGATTACAAAACACCCCCTTCATTAGTGAATGGACCAACCTTTGCGCACCTAGTTTGTCGGATTACAAATCGCCCCTCATTTGTGATGGACCAACCCTTGCGCACCGATATTGTAGGATTACAAAACACCCCGATTCGTGAATGGACCAACCCGTGTGCACCTATATTGTAGGATTACAAAACACCCATCATTAGTGAATCGACCAACCCGTGTGCACCGATATTGTAGGATTACAAAACACCCATCATTAGTGAATGGACCAACCCTTGCGCACCGATATTGTAGGATTACAAAACACCCATCATTAGTGAATGGACCAACCCGTGTGCACTGATATTGGAGGATTACAAAACACCCCTCATAAGTGAATGGACCAACCCGTGTGCACTGATATTGTCGGATTACAAAACACCCTTCATTAGTGAATTGACCAACCCGTGTGCACTGATATTGTCGGATTACAAAACACCCCTCATTAGTGAATGGACCAACCCTTGCGCACCGATATTGGAGGATTACAAAACACCCCTCAGTGAATGGACCAACCCATGTGCACCCCGTTTGTAGGATTACAAAACACCCCCTTCATTAGTGAATGGACCAACCTTTGCACACCGATATTGTCGGATTACAAAACACCCCTCATTAGTGAATGGACCAACCCTTGCGCACCGATATTGGAGGATTACAAAACACCCCTCAGTGAATGGACCAACCCATGTGCACCTCGTTTGTAGGATTACAAAACACCCCCTTCATTAGTGAATTGACCAACCCGTGTGCACTGATATTGTCGGATTACAAAACACCCCTCATTAGTGAATGGACCAACCCTTGCGCACCGATATTGGAGGATTACAAAACACCCCTCAGTGAATGGACCAACCCATGTGCACCTCGTTTGTAGGATTACAAAACACCCCCTTCATTAGTGAATGGACCAACCTTTGCGCACCTAGTTTGTCGGATTACAAAACGCCCCTCATTTGTGATGGACCAACCCTTGTGCACAGCTGTTGTGGGATTAGAAAACACCCCTCATTAGTGAATGGACCAACCTGTGAGCACCGCTGTTGTCGGATTACAAAACACCCCTCATTAGTGAATGGACCAACCCATGTGCACCGATATTGTAGGATTACAAAACACCCTCATTAGTGAATGGACCAACCCGTGTGCACCTGGTTTGTAGAATTACAAAACACCCCTCATTAGTGATAGACCAACCCTTGCGCACCTTTTTTGTAGGATTACAAAACACCCCCTTCATTCGTGAATGGACCAACCTTTGCGCACCGAGTTTGTCGGATTACAAAACGCCCCTCATTAGTGAATGGACCAACCCGTGTGCACCTAGTTTGTCGGATTACAAAACACCCCTCATTAGTGATGGACCAACCCTTGCGCACCTTTTTTGTAGGATTACAAAACACCCCTCATTAGTGAATGGACCAACCCATGCGCACCTTTTTTGTAGGATTACAAAACACCCCTCATTTGTGATGGACCAACCCTTGCGCACCTTTTTTGTAGGATTACAAAACACCCCTTAATGGTGAATAGACCAACCCGTGTGCACAGGTGCAACGTTACGGTTTTTAAAATCAGAGCACCTGGCCCAAGGATGAAACAAAACTACCCCAGCGATGTTGCAAAGCGAAACATAGCTCAACTCGAACGGCACTCGGTGCAGAGACATACCTGCATCAGGTGAGCAGTTTATGGTTTTGTTACATACCTACACATATATATATATCGTTTTTATGCATCTGTTGGCGAAGTCGCCGGAAGCATTTTATGTTTTCAGTTTGTCCATGGGGCCCAGGTAGAAGCGTTCAGGTCGCGGCGCTGTTTCAACCAAATCTACCCCCACCTCGCACAGCAAGTCGTGTATACAACATTATCGTACCGATGATTTCGGTCAAATACCAACAACATGACTGTGCACGGAAGTAGTCGTCGATGTTAGAAACACGGGGCTTTTTCAAGACCAGCATTGACTGTTATATCGGCTAACGTGGAAGGGTTCTCTCTTGCTAAACAAAACATCCCACATGATGCAACTATAAGGTATTCAGAGAATACTTACCCTGCGCAGTAAACTTGTTGCGAGCCAACTCTTCTGTTTTTGAACATTGTTTTTCTTTGATCCAATATGGCTGCCAGACCACGTGAGCGATGACATCACAAATTTATATAATCTAATATAATTGTTGCATACCAATAATCGTACCCAGTCGTACCCAGCTGCTCCTGGACTCTGTGTCCTTTCCTCCTGACAAGGTGGAAAAGTTTGTCAACCCTCGTCTCTGATTCTGCAACTGGTCCTGACGGCATCAGCCCACGGGTCCTAAAATCGTGTTCTTCCGCTCTTTCACTCCCTCTTTCTGTTCTCTTCACACTCTCTTTTGCTCAAGGTAATCTGCCATCTGCTTGGAAATCAGCCAACATCACCGCTTTGCACAAAAAAGGTGCAAAAACAGATCCTAGCAACTACAGACCAATCAGCCTTCTCCCAATTATCAGCAAAGTCATGGAATCCATCATTGCTTCAGATATGAAATCTTTCCTCTTCTCCAATGGCTTGATCTCTGACCATCAATTTGGTTTCAGACCTGGTCACTCTACTCTGGACATGCTGCTTCTGCTTTCTCAACAATGGATGGAGGTCCTCAATGCCAAACAGGAAATTAGAGCTGTCCCCCTTGACATTTCACGTGCCTTCGATACGGTCTGGCACCCCGCTCTGCTCACCAAACTCTCCTCCTTTGGTATCCATGGAAATCTCCATGCATGGCTGGCGGACGTACTCTCTGGTCATAGTCAACGTGTGGCCCTGAATGGGTTTCTCTCATCTCCTCTTCCTGTTCAGGCTGGAGTTCCCCAAGGCAGTGTTCTGGGCCCTGTGCCTTTTCTGGTCTTCATCAATGATCTCTCCGACTCTTGAAAATCCTCTCTATCTCTTTGCTGACGACTCTACTCTCTGTCTCTCCATTCCTCATCCCTCAGATTGGCAGTCTGCAGCCTCCTCACTATCTGCAGACCTGGACAAAATCACAGACTGGGCAAACAAATGGAACATGTCTTTCAACCCTGACAAATCTCACACTCTTACGATGTCTCTCCGAAAAGACCGACTGGACAACCCTCCCATCCACTTTCTGAATATTCCTCTCCAAGATGTTCTGTCACTCAATCTTTTGGGTCTCACTATCTGCCATGATCTTTCCTGGGAAAACCACATTTCAAATCTGGCCTCCAAAGCCAGTCGCCGACTGGGCATCCTCCGTCGTGCGAAGTCCTTCCTTGGTACACCTGAGCTCCTCACCACTTACAAGGCTTTCATCCGCAGCTCTATGGAATACTGCTCTCCCCTCTGGTCTGGTGCTCCTGCCTCACACCTAGCTCGTCTTCACGCTGTTGAAACCAAAGCGTTCAGAATCATTGGAATCTCCCGCGATGAAGCTAACGCCAAGGGCCTTTCACTCACTCACCGCAGGCAGGTTGGTGGTCTTTCCATCTTCTACCGACTCCTCTCTGGCCTTGCCCCCCCAGCTCTCTCTGGGTTCTGTCCCCCAAATATTCCTACAGGTCGCACAAGATCTGCCTGCAACCCTCTTATGGTTAAACTGCCAAAATCAAGACTTTCTGCTCACCTTCACTCCTTCATTCCTCTTTTCTCCCACCCCTGGAACAAACTCCCTCACTCTCTTCAATCCCACTCCACCCACCAGGTCTTTAAAACAGCTGTTCACCACCATCTCTTATCTTCCCCCATCCAAAACCTTGATCTTTTCTACCCCCGCTAATTTCGGTCCCCTTGTGTTTTATACCTCTCCCCCCCCCCCCCCCCCCTTCCCACGCCTCCTCCCCCCAAGCCCTCTCCCTCCCACACTTCTCCCTGCTCTCAAATGTTGTGTTTGTGTGCTTCCCCTTCTCTCCCCATCTTGTCTTCCGCTCCCTCTTTTTATATATTTTGTTTGTCTGGTTGATTTGTTTGTGAATTAAATGTTAGCTCTTTCACGAGCCTCGATTCAGTATACAAAAAGAAAAGAAAAAAAAAGATCACGCTCAATATATTGCAAATTGATCAGACGTAGCGTTGTTCCTGTCGAATTATGACGTCATAATTATGGCATCAATGACATCGTTAACACCTGTTGTAAATCAGAGATACAACATTGTCCCAAGAGTAGGTTTAATCATAATCGTTCTCAACAGCATCTAGAGAGAAAACCAATAAATCATTGTATTACTATTACTTCAGGTGAATACAGGTGCATACAGGTGCATCTCGATAAGCGACCAGATAGTGTACATTGCAGAATCGTTGTCATTCTACGGAAGCCCAGAGGTGCTATAGAGTTACATAGCGATGATGAATGAAGAACTTTCTGCGCTGAAAGGCAGTCTCTTTTATAGGAGCCGCGGAGGTGTCGCGTAGCGGCAATGAGGAGAATAACATCAGTGTCGTAACTTGGATGACGATTTCATCACGTTCTCCCCACGTTTAAAACTTGACTAGCTGGTAATGAACAGTAGGCACATATTGATCAACAGCAGAGGGATACATTGGAATGCAAAGAATCAAAATACATCGGAAAGGATGTTACTGCCAGTCGAAACGCCCAGGGCGTCATCAATCCCGATTACAGGGTTACTGCAATTCAACCACGCACTCATAGTCTGGTTAGCAATCATTTTCCAGATATATATGTATCGAGAAAGGAAATCCCAAACAAGAAGATATCGAACAAAGCAAGCAGTGTACATCCCGTGGGTCCCAGGGAGAAGACGAAGAGCCCGTGGGTCGCAGTAGTCTTACAGTGGGGTAGTCGGCATGGTAGCTCGGTTGGATAATTTGTACCATGTCGAAGAGCGAATCGTCATTTGTCGCACGGCGCATTTACAGAAAGCCTCCACGTCGGCCTTTACCTGTACTAAGCTCCCTAGGGTTCATGTTAGATCCATGTTGGGTCCATGTTGTCATGGAATAATAGCGAGGACAGGAGTACACATCGAAGGAGAGAGAGAATCGATGAGAGCCAGTCGGAGCCAATAGTTCGGAGCCATTAGCTAATATCTCCCCGGCCGTCTGTCGCGAACTAAAGTCAAAGTATTTATGTTTGCAGCCCCTCACGACCAGGCCTCACCCGGCACAGACGCCGTACGTCTCCACGCACGTTAATGTCAATCATCAACGAAATCTTACTCGCTCTCCGCGATTCATACTCCTCCGGGGCCTCCGTTCATCTCGAAAACGCAGACGGGCATATCTCGTCCCGTCCTGCAGTACAGCGCTCTGTGGATCGGTAATTACCTTGGACGGACACGCACGGCATGCGATGTCATGCGTAACCTCACCTAAATTGTTCTTCCGGTACCTTAATTAGAGTTAAGGCTCGGCGGAACGAAGGAGGTCTGCTATACCGATGAATGGCTCAGATCTAGTTGGATCGCTCCACGCACTGACGCCATGGAGTTCCGCAATGTCCTGGATGGATTTGCCATCCATCCATTCAATGCTGGGCATTGAATGGCTCAGATCAAGCTGGATTGCTCCACGCACTGATGCCATGGAGTGTCGCAATGTCCTGGATGGATTTGCCCCATCGACAAAACCGAGAGAATGTTCTCATCCACCCCCTCATTCGCATCCACCCCCTCATCCATCCCCTCCTCCGAGATTGCGGCTGCGCGCTGTGTACCAAAGTCGAGCGACCTTCACAGTCTGGGTCAGAGGGAAAGGGAAACGGGCAACAGCCAGGCGAGGCGTCTCACAGTCTCGATCCCGGCGCGAATGTCGTGGAAACGAGCCAAGAGCTCTGTCCTGGAAACAACAAGCCAAGAGTCAAGGGTGAACAGGTGGGATGGCGCCTCCGTGTCTAGCTCCGGAGGCAAGGGAGTCGGGCGCCACGCTCAATGTTATCTCATGGGTCACCGTGTACCCCAAATGCCCCATGGTCCTAGCGAATAACGGCATTTGAGTCATCGTTGTTGGCTGGACGCCCCGAAGGCACTATGATCCTAGCGAATAACGGCATGAGTCCTCGTTGAGGGCGAGACGGCGCGGGCACGCAACCTCTAGAAAGCGCCGCAGATAACTTTATGACACGCACGTATGTGCTGGGGCGGTCAGGTTGAGTATTTCCGCTAACCGTGGAGTTACCAAGGTGCATGGAAACTCGGGTAAATGAACCCCGATGACGAGAGCGCTTGAAGCACGCAATCACGTGAAAGCCGCCTTAGGGCAAACGCGTGATTGGACGATTATGTCATCCGTCGCACTCAAGAAGCACGCAATTACGGTAATGACGCCTTAGGGCAAACGCGTGATTTGTTGGTGACGTCATCAATTTGTTTGGGCGCGTGCGGGCGGGTTTGACGGCGAATTGCCCCGTCCGCGGGTTCCCCGAGCTGAATTCCAGCTGAGCGGTATCCCCGCACGGAGCAAAG
Source organism: Myxine glutinosa (assembly GCF_964187855.1). Classification (NCBI taxonomy): domain Eukaryota; kingdom Metazoa; phylum Chordata; class Myxini; order Myxiniformes; family Myxinidae; genus Myxine; species Myxine glutinosa. The sequence continues at coordinate 447,064,512 of NC_136261.1, read as the reverse complement.
TGGCACACCGAAACTATAGACTCGCGTCCATTTGGCACCAGCACTCGAGCGGGCTCGAGATTAGGGTACCGAATACGAACCTGGTCGACGAGTGGATTGTATTTCCTAGGGCGCACTGCGTGTTCGAGGGAAAACCGAAAGTCGAACTCGGCCTGTCGAACCAGCGCGGCACGCCGAGTCGAGTGGGCGAGCACGCTGGGCAGTGATAAATTGCACGTCCTGATGTAGCGTCTCGTTCGATAGCTATCGGGCTGTGTTTGTCAGGAGTGAGATGCGGGGAATAGCATCAACAGTGCGGTAGCCATTCCCGCTATCACCCGAGCAAAGAGGATGGTGGGCAAGACCGTTAGGCGGTCATCCGAATACATCGTCCTGTGGTGTATCATCATCTAGCTTGATACGACATTCCCCTGTAGTGCCCGAGTGCCGTGAAAGTCTATGAAGATCCCGCTCGATGTCTTCAGAAACTGCCGTCAGATGAGGCTCGCTGCCTGTCCGTTAATCGGGACAGAGATGACGGCACCGACAAGCCGGGCATCCATGCAGTGGCGAGTCCTCGAGTGGTGCCAGACGAGCATCAAGCGTTGAGGCGATTCTGGGCAGCGGAGTTCGCCGGCCTCACTGAGTAGTCACGCGTAGGTGGGAATTCCGACAAGCAGCAATCAGGGCCGCCGGCCTCGCAGAGTAGGGCCCGCGATGGGAAATGCATGCGATTCACGTGTAGAAGGGGTTCCATCCAGCGATGGGTGCAGCACGCACGATTCATGTGTAGAAGGGGTTCCATCCAGCGATGGGTGCAGCACGCACAATACGTGCGTAGAAGGGGTTCCATCCAGTGATGGATGCAGCGCACGCGATTCGTGCATAGAAGGGGTTCCATCCAGCGATGGGTGCAGCACGTGCGATTCGCGCATAGAAGGGGTTCCATCCAGCGATGGGTGCAGCATGCGCGATTCGCGCATAGAAAGGGGTTCCATCCAGCGATGGGTGCAGCATGCGCGATTCGCGCATAGAAGGGGTTCCATCCAGCGATGGGTGCAGCGCGCGCGATTCTTGCGTAGAAGGGGTTCCATCCAGCGATGGGTGCAGCGCGCGCGATTCGCGCATAGAAGGGGTTCCATCCAGCGGTGTTCGGATATTTCGGCGGAGTGAGGCACATTAGACAGGCGCGTCGTGAGCACACGCGTAGAAAATCACATCTCGTGCCCGGCACGCAAATCCAAGAGGACTCCGATTCTCGCATAAGCAGCCGCTGGCGTTTCCCGTAACCGAGGTTGTCACAGCCAGACTCGTACCTTCGGCTCCGAGCATGTCAGTCGACCCGACGGGGTTTCAGCTGCAGGATGTTTCCCAGTAGCATCGTTCTCCAGGCGTCTTGCTGGAGTTCGTCACACCTGCTCTGGCTTTCGGACCTCAGGAGAGCAGTTCGTGCTCAGACGGCGTAGTTCCAGAACGAAATGCTTGCGAGGTTCCAATGCATCCGGTCTCTTCGTGGCAGACTGGCAGCGAGACTAGTTGGCGCTCCGTGGCTAGAGCTGGCTCGACAGGTCCTCCGCTGGTCATTCTTCTCCGAGGTGGGCAGTCGCAGGAGCGTGGGCATCATCTCAATTCCGAGCGATGTCAGGAGAGGATTACGAATTAATTGTTGTAAATCAGAGATACAACATTGTCACAAGAGTAGGTTTAATCGTAATCGTTCTCAACAGCATCTAGAGAAAAAACCAAGAATCATTGTATTACTATTACTTCAGGTGCATACAGGTGGTATCTCGATAAGCGAGCAGATAGTGTACATTGCAGAATTGTTACCATTCTACGGAAGCCCAGAGGTGCTATCGAGTTACACAGCGATGATGGATGAAGAACTCCTTTCTGCGCTGAAAGGCAGTCTCTTTTATAGGAACCGCGGTGGTGTCGCGTAGGGGCAATGAGGAGAATAACATCAGTGTCGTAACTTGGATGACGATTTCATCATCTGGATGATTTCATCATCTGGGTGGGAGATGGTCTCCCATCTCCACTGCCTCTGACATCAATTCTTCCTGGAAATTCTTCGAAAGCAAACTGCTCTCTCTCATGCACAGATTTATCCCATCTCGTCTTCAGTTGTCTTACCCATCCTCCCATCCATGGCACACTGACTTATGGTGAGGCAGTTGCCCAGAAACAACTTGCCTTTGCATCTTGGAAGGCAAATCCAACTGAAGGCAATCTCAGTTCCTTCCACCAAGCTCGAAACAAGTGTGTTTCTACCCTCAGGAGTGCCAGGAAGCACTATCTCTCCACACTCAAGATTGAACTCTCAAACCTGTCTACTTCCTCCAAATCCTGGTGGCGTCTGGTCAAATCCGTTTTTTTTTTTTGTTTTTTTTTTTTTTGTATACAAGAACGAGGCTCGTGAAAGAGCGAACATTAATCACACAGAAAGACAAACAGACACATAAAACAAATAACATCGGGAGCGGTAGACAAGATGGGGAGAGAGGGGGAAGGACACAAACACAACATTTGAGAGCAGGGACCGAGAGACATGGAGACATCGAGAGATCTGAGGGAGGGAGAGGGCTTTGGGGGGGGAGGCATGTGAAGGAGGGGAGGCATGTGAAGGGGGGGGGGGGGGGGGTGGGAGAGGTATAAACATATGGACACTGCCAGGATTTCCAGGAAAGAAGTTGGAATTTCAAACAAGGTGGATCTGGGGTGAATTAGTGGGGGTAGAAAAGATCAAGATTATGGATGGGGGAAGATAAGAGATGGTGGTGAACAGCTGTTTTAAAGACCTGGAGGGAGGAGAGGGATTGAAGGGAGTGTGGGAGTTTGTTCCACAGGCGGGAGAAAAGAGGAATGAAAGAGTGAAGGTGAGCAGAGAGCCGAGATTTCGGCAGTTTAACCATCAGAGGGTTGCTGGCAGATCTTGTGCGACCTGTAGGAATATTTGGGGGACAGAGCACAGAGAGAGCTGGGGGAGCAAGGCCGGAGAGGAGTCGGTAGAAGACAGAAAGGCCACCTACCTGCCTGCGGTGAGTGAGTGAAAGGCCCTCAGAGATAGCTTCATCGCAGGAGATTCCAATGATTTTGAAAGCTTTGGATTCAACAGCGTGAAGCCGAGCCAGGTGTGAGGCAGTTTCTGAGGTTTCTGGTGTTTGTTCCCCCTCCATCCCCTCCCTTACCTCAAATGGCTACACAGTTGACACCGCACGTGACAAAGCCGAATGCCTCAACTCTGTGTTTGCCTCAAAATCTTGTGTCCCAAACCCATCTCTCTCTGTTCCCACCTTTCCCAGTCGAACCCAACTGCTCCTGGACTCTGTGTCCTTCTCTCCTGACAAGGTGGAGAAGTTTTTATCAAACCTCGACTCTGATTCTGCAACTGGACCAGATGGCATCAGCCCTCGGGTCCTAAAATCCTGCTCTGCCGCTCTATCTCACCCTCTCTCTGTTCTTTTCACCCTCTCTTTTGCTCAAGGTCATCTGCCAGCATCTTGGAAATCAGCAAACATTACCGATTTACACAAAAAGGTGCAAAAACAGATCCTTGCAACTACAGACCAATCAGCAGTCTCTCATACACAAACTTGGAGGTGATCCCAAGAAAGCTGCCCAACATCCAAACGTGTCTGCTAACCAAGTTGCACACCAGTTGTTCCTAAATGGAAAAATCAACAAGAAACAACTAAGAGCACAACTAGATAGGAATAAGTACAGTGATTACCTTGGCTTTACTGGACCATTCATCATGAAAGAGCTGGAAACTGGTATATCTAGTCTAAAACATGGGAAAGCAATTGGTCTTGACAACATGGCAACGGAGCAGATGAAACATTTTGGACAGCAAGCAAAGAAATGGCTCCTACAATTGTTTAACAACTGGCTGGCAACACACAAGCTATGTAAGATTTGGCAGAAGGCCAAAGGGGTCTCGCGAGATCTCGGAGACAGTGGGAGGGATTTTCGAAGCTCCACACGGTCTCCACGTTTTTCGAAGTTAAGTCTGTTCACAATTGTATTTTGTCGAAACTGTATTTATCTTTCGGTGTGTGAAGTTATTGTGTGCAACTTTGGTTGTTTCTCGGTGTTTATCTTTCATAAATTGATCGTCTGTTTGCCGTGTCGCGAGCAAGGCCTTTGCCGCGTCGCGAACGATTTGAAATCGAAGTTAAGTGATTGTTCCCATTTGTATTTTCGTTAAAACTGTATTTATTTATGGTGTTGTACGTATATTGTGTCCCGACGAAGATTTTTCGGTGCAAATCTTTCATACCTGTATTGAAAATCGTGTTAATTCGTGTCGTGTCTTGAGGCCTTGTACAGTGTACACTGTACAACCTTGAGGCTTTGTTTTTCTCTCAGCGGTCTGTCGTTTGTGATGCAATAACTTTCGTTCTCTGTATTCCCAGTCTTTTCACCCATAGCCTACTTCCTTGTGTAAATCTCAACTCAAAAAAAAACAAAACAAAAACATTTCCTTCTCTGTTCTCATTCGTTTACTCATTCTTATTCGTTCGTTCGTTCTTCGACCACGTGTTTCTCCCCCATTTCCCCAGATAGTTTTCACTGTTATTAACCTTCAATGTTTACACTTTCCCCTCAAGTTATGTATTCCGTCATATTTTATAACACCTTTTTCTTCTTCTTCTTTAAAAGGCTGCTTTCGACTTGCTCACCAAATCAATTCATCCCAAAACAAATATCCATCTCCTATAGTGCCTTTTTTCTACATTCCCTAAACTCTCCTGCACTCCATCCTCCATCCAGCGTCCTTAAACGTATTTTTAACTCGAAGGTCACAAGAAACTCATTTTGCAATAAATGTTCGTTTCCCATAAATCGTACACTTTCTAAAATCCAATCTCACCCCTCCCCTCCAAATCTTCCCCATAACCCCTCCCCTCCAAATCTTCCCCATCACCCCTCCCCTCCAAATCTTCCCCATCACCCATCCCTTTCAAATCTCCCCCCTTGCCCCCTCCCTCCTAAAATACCCCCTCACCCCTCCCCGCCAAGACGCCCCCTCGCCCCTCCCCTCCTAGACTCCTCCCTCACCCCTCCCCTCCAAATCTCCCCCATATCCCATCCCTTTCAAATCCCTCCCCTTGTCCCTTCCCTCCCAAACTCCCCCCTCACCCCTCCCCTTCAAATCTCCCCACCCTCATTGCTTCTCAATTTCCCCCCTCTCACTCCCCCTCCTCAAAGCGTCCTCCCCGCTTCTTCCCCCTTCCAACTCTCACCTCCATCTCCCCCAACCTTCTGCCTCGCTCTTCCCCCTCCTCAAATAACACCTCATTGTGCCTCACCCAATCACCATCAAACCTTTTGTCCGCCCCATCCTTCCCTTTCTCCGAGCTATTCTGAAATCTCTGACACACCTTCAACAGCTCTCCCTACCTCTTCCACATCTTACCCTACCCCTCCTCCCCCCTGTTCTATATCTGATGCTCCCCCTTCCTCTTCATTAACGGTATGGACCTCAAACATCCGGGGCCTTCTTTCAAACTTAACTGATCTCTCCATACAGGTTGCTTCTGTCAAACCAGACGTGATCTGCTTTACAGAAAGTTTCCTCCTTTATGATGTCTCTGATTCCTTAGTATCTCTCCCGGGCTACTCCCTCCTCCGGTATGATAGACCAAAGCCTCGTCCTGGAGGCGGGGTTGCTATCTTTTTCAAAAACTCTCTTCCTCACTCGCCCTGCACTGCACTCTCTCCACCTCACCCCCAGGAATACCTCTGGCTACGGCTTCCCCTTCGCTCCCACCTCTTGTTCATATGTGTGTTGTACCGTCCACCAAACAGTGATGACTCCATCTACATCTCGCTGTCTGATAATATGGACCAACTTCTATCTACTCATCCCAACTCTCTCTTCCTCATATGTGTTGATTTCAACTGTCATCATGTCAGTTGGCTGGGTGTGGGTACCTCTCTCACCAGCCATGGCTCCTCAGCAAAGGACTTCTGCGACTCACTGGGACTGACACAATCTGTCAATTTCCCGACCCGGATCTCAGTCAACGGAACATCTTCTCTTCTGGACTTGGTTATGACTAACTTCCCTGAAAATGTCTGCTGCTCTTCTTCTGCTCCAATCGGATCATCTGATCATGTCCTTGTTAAAGTGGACATCTCTCTGACCATCCTCAGGGAGCCTGCTCAGCGTCGACGAGTCTGGCATTTCACTCAGGCCAACTGGCACGGTCTTCAAGCAGCCATCAATCATCTGGACTGGTCTCCCATCTCTACCCCCTCTGACATCAACTCATCCTGGGAATTCTTCCAAAGTAAATTGCTCTCTCTCATGCACAGATTTATCCCATCTCGTCTTCAGTTGTCATACCCTTCCTCCCGTCCATGGTACACGGAATCTTGTGGTGAGGCTGTTGCCCAGAAACAACTTGCCTTCGTCTCCTGGAAAGCAAATCCAACGGAAGGAAATCTCATTTCCTTTCACAAAGCTCGAAACAAGTGTGTGTCCACCCTCAGGAGAGCCAGGAAACAATATCTCTCCGTTCTCAAGACCAAACTCTCTTATCTGTCTCCCTCTTCCAAATCCTGGTGGCGTCTGGTCAAATCCGTTTCTGATGTTTGTTCCCCCTCCATCCCCTCCCTTACCTCAAACGGCTACACAGCTGACTCCACACGTGAAAAAGCTGAATGCCTCAACTCTGTGTTTGCCTCTAAATCTTGTGTCCCAAACCCATCCCTCTCTGTACCCACCATACCCAGTCGTACCCTGCTGCTCCTGGACTCCGTGTCCTTTCCTCCTGACAAGGCGGAAAAGTTTCTGTCAACCCTCGACTCTGATTCTGCAACTGGACCCGACGGCATCAGCCCACGGGTCCTAAAATCCTGCTCTGCCGCTCTATCTCACCCTCTCTCTGTTCTCTTCACCCTCTCTTTTGCTTTGCTCAAGGTCAACTGCCATCTGCTTGGAAATCAGCCAACATCACCGCTTTGCACAAAAAAGGTGCAAAAACAGATCCTAGCAACTACAGACCAATCAGCCTTCTCCCAATTATCAGCAAAGTCATGGAATCCATCATTGCTTCGGATATGAAATCTTTCCTCTTCTCCAATGGCTTGATCTCTGATCATCAATTTGGTTTCAGACCAGGTCACTCTACTCTGGACATGCTGCTTCTGCTGTCTCAACAATGGATGGAGGTCCTCAATGCCAAACAGGAAATTAGAGCTGTCTCCCTCGACATATCACGTGCCTTCGACACGGTCTGGCACCCCGCTCTGCTCACCAAACTCTCCTCCTTTGGTATCCATGGAAATCTCCACGCATGGCTGGCGGAACTCCTCTCTAGTCGTCGTCAACGTGTGGCCCTGAATGGGTTTCTCTCATCTCCTCTTCCTGTTCAGGCTGGAGTTCCCCAAGGCAGTGTTCTGGGCCCCGTGCTTTTTCTGGTCTTCATCAATGATCTCTCTGACTTTCTTGAAAATCCTCTCTATCTCTTTGCTGATGACTCCACTCTCTGCCGCTCCATTCCTCTTCCCTCAGATCGGCAGTCTGCAGCCTCCTCACTCTCTGAAGACTTGGACAAAATCACAGACTGGTCAACAAGTGGAACATGTCTTTCAATCCTGACAAATCTCACACTCTTACTATGTCTCTCCGAAAAGATCGACTGGACAACCCTCCCATCTACTTTCTCAACAAGCCTCTCCAAGAAGTTCTGTCGCTCAAGCTTTTGGGTCTCACTATCTGCCATGATCTTTCTTGGGAAAACCACATTTCCAAGCTGGCCTCCAAAGCCAGTCGCCGACTGGGTATCCTCCGTCGTGCGACGTCCTTCCTCGGCACACCTGAGCTCCTCACCACATACAAGGCTTTCATCCACAGCTCAATGGAATACTGTTCTCCCCTATGGGCCGGTGCTCCTGCCTCACACCTAGCTCGGCTTCACGCTGTTGAAACCAAAGCTTTCAGAACTATTGGAATCTCCCGCGATGAAGCTATCTCTGAGGGCCTTTCACTCACTCACCGCAGGCAGGTAGGTGGTCTTTCTGTCTTCTACCGACTCCTCTCCGGCCTTGCACCCCCAGCTCTCTCTGTGCTCTGTCCCCCAAATATTCCTACAGGTCGCACAAGATCTGCCAGCAACCCTCTGATGGTTAAACTGCCGAAATCTCGGCTCTCTGCTCACCTTCACTCTTTCATTCCTCTTTTCTCCCGCCTCTGGAACAAACTCCCTCACTCCCTTCAATCCCACCCCTCCCTCCAGGTCTTTAAAACAGCTGTTCACCACCATCTCTTATCTTCCCCCATCCAAAACCTTGATCTTTTCTACCCCCACTAATTCACCCCAGATCCACCTTGTTTGAAATTCCAACCTCTTTCCTGGAAGTCCTGGCAGTGTCCATATGTTTTATACCTCTCCCACCGCCCCCTTCCCATGCCCCCCCCCCCCCCAAAGCCCTCGCCCTCTCTCAGATCTCTCGATGTCTCCATGTCTCTCTGTCCCTGCTCTCAAATGTTGTGTTTGTGTCCTTCCCCCTCTCTCCCCATCTTGTCTACCGCTCCCGATGTTATATGTTTTATGTGTCGGTTTGTCTTTCTGTGTGATTAATGTTCGCTCTTTCACGAGCCTCGATCTTGTATACAAAAAAAGAAAAGAAAAAAAAAGGCACCTGTAATAGCACTATTAAAGCCCGGAAAAGATCCCTTGGATCCTAGGAGTTTTTTTTGGCCAATTCCATTGCTTTGCCACACCTATGAGCTGTTTGAACACCTGATATTCAATAGGATAACACCAACTGTAGATGAGAAGATCATTCCAGAGCAAGCAGGTTTCCGCCCCGGCAAATCGACAACAAGCCAAGTGCTCAACCTCACACAACATATTGTTGCGGTTTTAGAACCCACACTTGTATATAAACTCTTGTAAATATCTCATTATTAAAAGGTTAAAGGTAGCACCCCTAGTTAGGCCACCATAGGAACTCAGTTATTTCATTAGTATGTGTTTTAGATAAGGCCGTGTTTCCAATAGTTGAATCTGCGTTGCGTCGATCAAATAAGAGTAGGCCCATTCCGTCCATTTTGCGACCTCCCTCTCCAAGCGACGCCATTACGCGCCTCTGCCAGCAGCGTTCGCTGCCCTGGAGCTGCCTTATCCCTCGCCCCAGCCACCATAAACCACGAGGTTAGGCCCGAGAAAGGAGGCGGAGCGCCAAGAAGAAGGTGTGGCCACGTCATCCAGTCGTCAAAGGCGTGGCCGGTAAGCCCTCACCAGCCAACCAGGGCTGAGGTGAGATCACCGATGGGCGTGGCTTTGTGGAGTGCGGAGTGATCGCGTGGCGCGTAATATAAGCACGAACGCAAAGCCCTTTCACAGGACTGATACGGGAGCGCACCTTTGTGAAAGGACTCGGATGGGAGAGAGCGCATTTTCAAAGAACTTGGACTTGTCGGAGGCGCGCTTGTTGGAGAGATACGGCAGCGCTTGTTAAGGACTCACTCGCTGGCGCTGATTAAGAGGACTTTGGGGAGGGGGCGTGTAGCACAAACGTGCAAATATTACGTACCAAGGACACCAGTTTCCCTCGTTGTATAAACTGTCCGCTCGCGTCCAACTACGCGCGGAGCTGCCTTCCGGGTTTCGCCCGCTGGACCGGAGTCGACTGGAGCCTGAACCCCATTGCCGGACCTTCCATCTACCAACTACAATCCCCATGTGAGTGTGTATGTTTGTCCTAGGGTATTAGAGTAAGACTGTTTTTAAGACTGCCCTGTGTTATGCTTCTTCCTCTTCCTCTCTTGTGCATTTTCATTTCCTCTTCTTCTGTACATTTGTTAATAAACCATCTTTGTTCTTCCTACCTTCTGGTTTTCTCTCCATCCGATCGCATCCGTCCTTTCTCTCATTGGGTAAACGTGGCACGATTAAGAACTGCTAGAATCGGGGTTAGAGTCATTGTTAACGGCCCGAGTCGCGGCTCGCTTCGCTCGGCGTATTCACTAACGCTGCAGCTCGGGTGGGAGGTTATCTCCTTGCTTCACAGTCGGTGTTGGTAATTAGCTAACAGGACCAAATTGACCAGCAACCCTAACTAATACTGACCGGAAGGAACGGGGTAACTTCAGGATCACTTCGGTTAGTCACAGACAAGGGGATTAAACCCCTCTTGGTAAGGGGAGAAGGCCGACGTTTGAGATCCGTAACAATATCGAAGATGGTTTTGAGTGAGGGATGGTAACAGGTGCTGTTTATGTAGACCTGTCAGCAGCATAAGATACAGTGAACCATCGGCGTCTCCTCTGCAAGATCCTAGAGATGATAAAAAATATTCACGTAACAGAGCTGTTAGAAAGCATGCTACAGAATCGCCAGTTCTATGTTGAACTAGGTGGGAAACGCAACAGGTGGCGTATCCTGAAGAATGGTCTTCCTCAGGGAAGCGTGCTTGCACCGTTGCTGGACAACATCGACACCAATGACCAACCTATAGAAGGTGTTACACGCCGTTTTATACATGCCGATGACGTGTCATTGCCCGAAGCACTGATTTTAATACCATGGAGAAAACGCTGTCTGAGGCCTTGGGGGTGGGGACTAATATCCTATTATTAAGAAAACCACCTTCGCGCAAACCCAACGAAGACGCAAGTTTGTGCATTCCACCTCAGAAAAGGTGAAGCCAAACGCCACCTTAAAGTAACCTGGTGTGGAGCAACACTGAGGCATTGCGAGCACCCTACCTATTAAGGAGCCACTCTTGACCGATGCCTTACCTTCAAGAACCACATCGAGAAGACAAAGGCAAAAATGAGTACACGAAACAACATCCTGAATATGCTCACTAACACAAGATGGGGAGCAAGCTCGAAAACATTGAGAACCCGTGCACTTGCTCTTTGCTGAACCACTGCTGAATACACCTGCCCTGTATGGGAAAGATCTACTCATGCTAAGAAGATGGATGCCGTTTGGAATACAAGCTGCCGATCTACCACAGGTAGTTTAAAACCAACAAACACCAACAGCCTATATATATATCTTGGTGGGTATAGCTCCCCCTGATATAAGAACAGTAACCAGCAAGAAAGAGCGACTCCGTCAAACATCAGATGAGAGGCACTCTCTCGGCATGGTCATACACCTACACTCAGCCACCTGAAGTCAAGGAAAAGCTTAATTAACAGTTGTGGAGCTGTGCTCCCACGTCAAACTCCAACAATATGGACGCGACACCGAGCTGAGTTTCACAGAGCTGTTTATTCCGAGCTCGGCACGAATGCACTGAAAATGGATACCCTGAGCGGCAATATATATTTCAAATTCAAACAGTCAGCCACGCCTCTCAACGGGGCGTGGTATGCAATCCGAGTGACCGCCCGCTGATTACGTCACCGGCCAGTACAAGAGAATTGTGTCCGGTAACCGCTACATGCACCCCCCCAGAATTCACTTGTACAGGGAGAGTCAGTTTGTGGGGGGCCTTAATGACCCGGCCGAAACGACCCCTGGCGATTCGTGTGGGGGTGGGAGGCGGCTTGGCGGCGGATGGTCGGGCGGGGGGCTTGGTCGACGGGGGACGGCCCCGCCGTGGAGGAGGGCCAACCGTGGAGGTTGGTCGAGGTCCAAATGGGCCGGCTTGAGGCGGTCCACGGAGATATGGACCGGTTTGCCACCAATGTCGACGACGAACGACTTGTCGCCCTTCCTCAAGACCCGAAAATGACCATCGTATGGCGGCCGGAGTGGTCCCCGGTGCGCGTTGTTGCGCACAAAAACGTACTCTGCTGTGTGAGGCGCTGGGGGGACATGGGGTTGAGGACAGCCATGATGAGACGTGGGCACCGGGGCAAATCTCTTGGCGGCCTCCTGGAGGACCGAGCGTTGGCGAGCCGCAGACCAGGGGCCGGTGGCGTCGGGGATGAACTCCCCCGGCACGCGCAGTGGTTGGCCGTAGACCAGCTCGGCGGTAGAAGCCTGGAGGTCTTCTTTAGGGGCCGTCCGGAGGCCTCGAATAGTTTGTATCCAATTTAGTGACTCGATGTGCATATGCTGTTCAATTTCCAAGACAATTGTATGAAAATTGATGGTTTTTCAGATGAAAATCGATTTTGAAAGTTTGACCTTGAGTTGACCTTTGACCTTTTGACCTCAAAAATAGTTGACTTCCCAATTCATTGACTCAATATGCAAATGCTGTTCAACGTTCATGGCAATGGGGTGAAAAAAATGACGATTTTAGAAACTTGGCCTCAAGATGACATTTGACCTCAAAATCAACAGGCTTCTTCCTTTTGACCAACTCAACCATTTTGTGAAGTTTCGTAAAGATCGGTTTATAATTGTGACCTCAGCAATTGACATACAAACTGACAGACAAAATATCGCACAAGATCAATCGATGTACTTTTAAAATGTTCGATTTTGCAAGTGATAAAAACTTGGTGATGAACACACCTGGGGTGCTGGGGTGTGTTCATTACCAATCAGATAGTCCTATTCCTAGTAGATGTACCTTGTCGTCGTGTATGCTTTATTAACTCGGTGTAACTGAATGGATTCGATGTATTCATGAATTTTCATGTATTTGTGTACTTGGGGGCTGTTTTGGGTCAAAATATTTTTTGTGCCCAGGGCCCCAAAACATGTTAATCCGCGTCTGGGACTCGCAGCAACAGATATATTGTTATATGATCAGGAACATGCTGTATGATGGTGATTGTTATATGATCAGGAACATGCTGTATGATGGTGATTGTTATATGATCAGGAACATGCTGTATGATGGTGATTGTCATGTGATAAAGAACGTGGTGTATGATGGTGATTGTCATGTGATCAAGGACATGCTGTATAATGGTGATTGTCATGTGATCAAGAACGTGCTGTATGATTGTGATTGTCATGTGATCAAGGACATGCTGTATAATGGTGATTGTCATGTGATCAAGAACATGCTGTATGATGGTGATTGTCATGTGATCAAGAACGTGTTATATGATGGTGATTGTCATGTGATCAAGAACATGCTGTATGATGGTGATTGTCATGTGATCAAGAACGTGTTATATGATGGTGATTGTCATGTGATCAAGAACGTGTTATATGATGGTAATTGTCATGTGATCAAGAACGTGCTGTATGATGGTGATTGTCATGTGATCAAGAACGTGTTATATGATGGTGATTGTCATGTGATCAAGAACGTGTTATATGATGGTAATTGTCATGTGATCAAGAACGTGCTGTATGATGGTGATTGTCATGTGATCAAGAACGTGGTGCATGATGGTGATTGTCATGTGATCAAGAACGTGGTGTATGATGGTGATTGTCATGTGATCAAAAACGTAGTGTGTGATGGTGATTGTCATGTGATCAAGGACGTGCTGTATGATGGTGATTGTCATGTGATCAAGAACGTGCTGTATGATGGTGATTGTCATGTGATAATGAACGTGGTGTATGATGGTGATTGTCATGTGATAAAGAACGTGGTGTATGATGGTGATTGTCATGTGATCAAGAACGTGGTGTATGATGGTGATTGTCATGTGATCAAGAACGTGGTTTATGATGGTAATTGTCATGTGATAAAGAACGTGGTGTATGATGGTGATTGTCATGTGATCAAGAACGTGGTGTATGATGGTGATTGTCATGTGATCAAGGACGTGGTGTATGATGGTGATTGTCATGTGATCAAGGACGTGGTGTATGATGGTGATTGTCATGTGATCAAGAACGTGCTGTATGATGGTGATTGTCATGTGATCAAGAACGTGCTGTATGATGGTGATTGTCATGTGATAAAGAACGTACTGTGTGATGGTGATTGTCATGTGATCAAGAACGTGCTGTGTGATGGTGATTGTCATGTAATCAAGAACGTGCTGTATGATGGTGATTGTCATGTGATCAAGAACGTGTTATATGATGGTGATTGTCATGTGATCAAGGACGTGGTGTATGATGGTGATTGTCATGTGATAAAGAACGTGGTGTATGATGGTGATTGTCATGTGATCAAGAACGTGCTGTACGACGGTGATTGCCATGTGATAAAGAACGTGGTGTATGATGGTGATTGTCATGTGATCAAGAACGTGCTGTATGATGGTGATTGTCATTTGATCAAGAACGTGCTGTATGATGGTGATTGTCATGTGATCAAGAACGTGGTGTATGATGGTGATTGTCATGTGATCAAGAACGTGCTGTATGATGGTGATTGTCATTTGATCAAGAACGTGCTGTATGATGGTGATTGTCATGTGATAAAGAACGTGGTGTATGATGGTGATTGTCATGTGATCAAGAACGTGTTATATGATGGTAATTGTCATGTGATCAAGAACGTGGTGTATGATGGTGATTGTCATGTGATCAAGAACGTGGTGTATGATGGTGATTGTCATGTGATCAAGAACGTGGTGTATGATGGTGATTGTCATGTGATAAAGAACGTGGTGTATGATGGTGATTGTCATGTGATCAAGAACGTGGTGTATGATGGTGATTGTCATGTGATCAAGGACGTGGTGCATGATGGTGATTGTCATGTGATCAAGGACGTGGTGTATGATGGTGATTGTCATGTGATCAAGAGCGTGCTGTATGATGGTGATTGTCATGTGATCAAGAACGTGCTGTATGATGGTGATTGTCATGTGATAAAGAACGTACTGTATGATGGTGATTGTCATGTGATAAAGAACGTGTTATATGATGGTAATTGTCATGTGATCAAGAACGTGGTGTATGATGGTGATTGTCATGTGATCAAGAACGTGGTGTATGATGGTGATTGTCATGTGATCAAGAACGTGGTGTATGATGGTGATTGTCATGTGATAAAGAACGTGGTGTATGATGGTGATTGTCATGTGATCAAGAACGTGGTGTATGATGGTGATTGTCATGTGATCAAGGACGTGGTGCATGATGGTGATTGTCATGTGATCAAGAACGTGGTGTATGATGGTGATTGTCATGTGATCAAGGACGTGGTGTATGATGGTGATTGTCATGTGATCAAGAACGTGCTGTATGATGGTGATTGTCATGTGATCAAGAACGTGCTGTATGATGGTGATTGTCATGTGATAAAGAACGTACTGTATGATGGTGATTGTCATGTGATAAAGAACGTACTGTGTGATGGTGATTGTCATGTGATCAAGAACGTGCTGTGTGATGGTGATTGTCATGTGATCAAGAACGTGTTATATGATGGTGATTGTCATGTGATCAAGAACGTGCTGTATGATGGTGATTGTCATGTGATCAAGAACGTGTTATATGATGGTGATTGTCATGTAATCAAGAACGTGCTGTATGATGGTGATTGTCATGTGATCAAGAACGTGTTATATGATGGTGATTGTCATGTGATCAAGGACGTGGTGTATGATGGTGATTGTCATGTGATCAAGGACATGGTGTATGATGGTGATTGTCATGTGATCAAGAACGTGCTGTATGACGGTGATTGCCATGTGATAAAGAACGTGGTGTATGATGGTGATTGTCATGTGATCAAGAACGTGCTGTATGATGGTGATTGTCATGTGATCAATCACGTGTTATATGATGGTGATTGTCATGTGATTAAGTACATGGTGTGTGATGATGATTGTCATGTGATCAAGACCGTGCTGTGTGATGGTGATTGTCATGTGATCAAAGACGTGGTGTATGATGGTGATTGTCATGTGATCGAGGACGTTCTGTATGATGGTGATTGTCATGTGATCAAGTACGTGGTGTATGATGGTAATTGTCATGTGATCAAGGACGTGCTGTATGATGGTGATTGTCATGTGATCAATCACGTGTTATATGATGGTGATTGTCATGTGATGAAGAACGTGGTTTATGATGGTGATTGTCATGTGATAAAGAACGTGGTGTATGATGGTGATTGTCATGTGATCAAGAACGTGGTGTATGATGGTGCTTGTCATGTGATCAAGGACGAGGTGTATGATGGTGATTGTCATGTGATCAAGGACGTGGTGTATGATGGTGATTGTCATGTGATCAAGAACGTGCTGTATGATGGTGATTGTCATGTGATCAAGAACGTGCTGTATGATGGTGATTGTCATGTGATAAAGAACGTACTGTGTGATGGTGATTGTCATGTGATCAAGAACGTGCTGTGTGATGGTGATTGTCATGTAATCAAGAACGTGCTGTATGATGGTGATTGTCATGTGATCAAGAACGTGTTATATGATGGTGATTGTCATGTGATCAAGGACGTGGTGTATGATGGTGATTGTCATGTGATCAAGAACGTGGTGTATGATGGTGATTGTCATGTGATCAAGAACGTGCTGTACGACGGTGATTGCCATGTGATAAAGAACGTGGTGTATGATGGTGATTGTCATGTGATCAAGAACGTGCTGTATGATGGTGATTGTCATGTGATCAAGAACGTGCTGTATGATGGTGATTGTCATGTGATCAAGAACGTGGTGTATGATGGTAATTGTCATGTGATCAAGGATGTGCTGTATGATGGTAATTGTCATGTGATCAAGGACGTGCTGTATGATGGTAATTGTCATGTGATCAATCACGTGTTATATGATGGTGATTGTCATGTGATCAATCACATGTTATATGATGGTGATTGTCATGTGATTAAGTACGTGGTGTGTGATGATGATTGTCATGTGATCAAGACCGTGCTGTGTGATGGTGATTGTCATGTGATCAAGAACGTGGTGTATGATGGTGATTGTCATGTGATCAAGAACGTGGTGTATGATGGTGCTTGTCATGTGATCAAGGACGAGGTGTATGATGGTGATTGTCATGTGATCAAGGACGTGGTGTATGATGGTGATTGTCATGTGATCAAGGACGTGGTGTATGATGGTGATTGTCATGTGATCAAGAACGTGCTGTATGATGGTGATTGTCATGTGATCAAGAACGTGCTGTATGATGGTGATTGTCATGTGATAAAGAACGTACTGTGTGATGGTGATTGTCATGTGATCAAGAACGTGCTGTGTGATGGTGATTGTCATGTAATCAAGAACGTGCTGTATGATGGTGATTGTCATGTGATCAAGAACGTGTTATATGATGGTGATTGTCATGTGATCAAGGACGTGGTGTATGATGGTGATTGTCATGTGATAAAGAACGTGGTGTATGATGGTGATTGTCATGTGATCAAGAACGTGCTGTACGACGGTGATTGCCATGTGATAAAGAACGTGGTGTATGATGGTGATTGTCATGTGATAAAGAACGTGCTGTATGATGGTGATTGTCATTTGATCAAGAACGTGCTGTATGATGGTGATTGTCATGTGATAAAGAACGTGGTGTATGATGGTGATTGCCATGTGATCAAGAACGTGGTGTATGATGGTGATTGTCATGTGATCAAGAACGTGCTGTATGATGGTGATTGTCATGTGATCAAGAACGTGCTGTATGATGGTGATTGTCATGTGATAAAGAACGTACTGTATGATGGTGATTGTCATGTGATAAAGAACGTACTGTGTGATGGTGATTGTCATGTGATCAAGAACGTGCTGTGTGATGGTGATTGTCATGTAATCAAGAACGTGCTGTATGATGGTGATTGTCATGTGATCAAGAACGTGTTATATGATGGTGATTGTCATGTGATCAAGAACGTGGTGTATGATGGTGATTGTCATGTGATCAAGGACATTGTGTATGATGGTGATTGTCATGTGATCAAGAACGTGCTGTATGACGGTGATTGCCATGTGATAAAGAACGTGGTGTATGATGGTGATTGCCATGTGATAAAGAACGTGGTGTATGATGCTGATTGTCATGTGATCAAGAACGTGCTGTATGATGGTGATTGTCATGTGATCAATCACGTGTTATATGATGGTGATTGTCATGTGATTAAGTACATGGTGTGTGATGATGATTGTCATGTGATCAAGACTGTGCTGTGTGATGGTGATTGTCATGTGATCAAGGACGTGGTGTATGATGGTGATTGTCATGTGATCGAGGACGTTCTGTATGATGGTGATTGTCATGTGATCAAGTACGTGGTGTATGATGGTAATTGTCATGTGATCAAGGACGTGCTGTATGATGGTGATTGTCATGTGATCAATCACGTGTTATATGATGGTGATTGTCATGTGATCAAGAACGTGGTTTATGATGGTGATTGTCATGTGATAAAGAACGTGGTGTATGATGGTGATTGTCATGTGATCAAGAACGTGGTGTATGATGGTGATTGTCATGTGATCAAGGACGAGGTGTATGATGGTGATTGTCATGTGATTAAGGACGTGGTGTATGATGGTGATTGTCATGTGATCAAGAACGTGCTGTATGATGGTGATTGTCACGTGATCAAGAACGTGCTGTATGATGGTGATTGTCATGTGATAAAGAACGTACTGTGTGATGGTGATTGTCATGTGATCAAGAACGTGCTGTGTGATGGTGATTGTCATGTAATCAAGAACGTGCTGTATGATGGTGATTGTCATGTGATCAAGAACGTGTTATATGATGGTGATTGTCATGTGATCAAGGACGTGGTGTATGATGGTGATTGTCATGTGATCAAGAACGTGGTGTATGATGGTGATTGTCATGTGATCAAGAACGTGCTGTACGACGGTGATTGCCATGTGATAAAGAACGTGGTGTATGATGGTGATTGTCATGTGATCAAGAACGTGCTGTATGATGGTGATTGTCATGTGATCAAGAACGTGCTGTACGACGGAGATTGCCATGTGATAAAGAACGTGGTGTATGATGGTGATTGTCATGTGATCAAGAACGTGCTGTATGATGGTGATTGTCATGTGATCAAGAACGTGCTGTATGATGGTGATTGTCATGTGATCAAGAACGTGCTGTACGACGGTGATTGCCATGTGATCAAGGATGTGCTGTATGATGGTAATTGTCATGTGATCAAGGACGTGCTTTATGATGGTAATTGTCATGTGATCAATCACGTGTTATATGATGGTGATTGTCATGTGATCAATCACGTGTTATATGATGGTGATTGTCATGTGATTAAGTACGTGGTGTGTGATGATGATTGTCATGTGATCAAGACCGTGCTGTGTGATGGTGATTGTCATGTGATCAAGAACGTGGTGTATGATGGTGATTGTCATGTGATCAAGGACGTGCTGTATGATGGTGATTGTCATGTGATCAATAACGTGGTGTATGATGGTGATTGTCATGTGATAAAGAACGTGGTGTATGATGATGATTGTAATGTGATCAAGAACGTGGTGTATGATGGTAATTGTCATGTGATCAAGAACGTGGTGTATGATGGTGATTGCCATGTGATCAAGAACGTGGTGTATGATGGTGATTGCCATGTGATCAAGAACGTGTTATATGATGGTGATTGTCATGTGATCAAGAACGTGGTGTATGATGGTGATTGCCATGTGATCAAGAACGTGGTGTATGATGGTGATTGCCATGTGATCAAGAACGTGGTGTATGATGGTGATTGCCATGTGATAAAGAACGTGGTGTATGATGGTGATTGTCATGTGATCAAGAACGTGGTGTATGATGGTGATTGTCATGTGATAAAGAACGTGGTGTGTGATGGTGATTGTCATGTGATCAAGGACGTGGTGTATGATGGTGATTGTCATGTGATCGAGGACGTTCTGTATGATGGTGATTGTCATGTGATCAAGTACGTGGTGTATGATGGTAATTGTCATGTGATCAAGGACGTGCTGTATGATGGTGATTGTCATGTGATCAATCACGTGTTATATGATGGTGATTGTCATGTGATCAAGAACGTGGTTTATAATGGTGATTGTCATGTGATAAAGAACGTGGTGTATGATGGTGATTGTCATGTGATCAAGAACGTGGTGTATGATGGTGCTTGTCATGTGATCAAGGACGAGGTGTATGATGGTGATTGTCATGTGATCAAGGACGTGGTGTATGATGGTGATTGTCATGTGATCAAGAACGTGCTGTATGATGGTGATTGTCATGTGATCAAGAACGTGCTGTATGATGGTGATTGTCATGTGATAAAGAACTTACTGTGTGATGGTGATTGTCATGTGATCAAGAACGTGCTGTGTGATGGTGATTGCCATGTAATCAAGAACGTGCTGTATGATGGTGATTGTCATGTGATCAAGAACGTGTTATATGATGGTGATTGTCATGTGATCAAGGACGTGGTGTATGATGGTGATTGTCATGTGATCAAGAACGTGGTGTATGATGGTGATTGTCATGTGATCAAGAATGTGCTGTACGACGGTGATTGCCATGTGATAAAGAACGTGGTGTATGATGGTGATTGTCATGAGATCAAGAACGTGCTGTATGATGGTGATTGTCATGTGATCAAGAACGTGCTGTATGATGGTGATTGTCATGTGATCAAGAACGTGGTGTATGATGGTAATTGTCATGTGATCAAGGATGTGCTGTATGATGGTAATTGTCATGTGATCAAGGACGTGCTGTATGAAGGTAATTGTCATGTGATCAATCACGTGTTATATGATGGTGATTGTCATGTGATCAATCACATGTTATATGATGGTGATTGTCATGTGATTAAGTACGTGGTGTGTGATGATGATTGTCATGTGATCAAGACCGTGCTGTGTGATGGTGATTGTCATGTGATCAAGAACGTGGTGTATGATGGTGATTGTCATGTGATCAAGGACGTGCTGTATGATGGTGATTGTCATGTGATCAAGAACGTGGTGTATGATGGTGATTGTCATGTGATCAAGAACGTGGTGTATGATGGTGATTGTCATGTGATCAAGGACGTGGTGTATGATGGTGATTGTCATGTGATCAAGAACGTGCTGTATGATGGTGATTGTCATGTGATCAAGAACGTGCTGTATGATGGTGATTGTCATGTGATAAAGAACGTACTGTGTGATGGTGATTGTCATGTGATCAAGAACGTGCTGTGTGATGGTGATTGTCATGTAATCAAGAACGTGCTGTATGATGGTGATTGTCATGTGATCAAGAACGTGTTATATGATGGTGATTGTCATGTGATCAAGGACGTGGTGTATGATGGTGATTGTCATGTGATCAAGAACGTGGTGTATGATGGTGATTGTCATGTGATCAAGAACGTGCTGTACGACGGTGATTGCCATGTGATAAAGAACGTGGTGTATGATGGTGATTGTCATGTGATCAAGAACGTGCTGTATGATGGTGATTGTCATGTGATCAAGAACGTGCTGTATGATGGTGATTGTCATGTGATCAAGAACGTGGTGTATGATGGTAATTGTCATGTGATCAAGGATGTGCTGTATGATGGTAATTGTCATGTGATCAAGGACGTGCTGTATGATGGTAATTGTCATGTGATCAATCACGTGTTATATGATGGTGATTGTCATGTGATCAATCACATGTTATATGATGGTGATTGTCATGTGATTAAGTACGTGGTGTGTGATGATGATTGTCATGTGATCAAGACCGTGCTGTGTGATGGTGATTGTCATGTGATCAAGAACGTGGTGTATGATGGTGATTGTCATGTGATCAAGGACGTGCTGTATGATGGTGATTGTCATGTGATCAAGAACGTGGTGTATGATGGTGATTGTCATGTGATCAAGAACGTGGTGTATGATGGTGATTGTCATGTGATCAAGAACGTGGTGTATGATGGTGATTGTCATGTGATAAAGAACGTGGTGTATGATGGTGATTGTCATGTGATCAAGAACGTGGTGTATGATGGTGATTGTCATGTGATCAAGGACGTGGTGCATGATGGTGATTGTCATGTGATCAAGAACGTGGTGTATGATGGTGATTGTCATGTGATCAAGGACGTGGTGTATGATGGTGATTGTCATGTGATCAAGAACGTGCTGTATGATGGTGATTGTCATGTGATCAAGAACGTGCTGTATGATGGTGATTGTCATGTGATAAAGAACGTACTGTATGATGGTGATTGTCATGTGATAAAGAACGTACTGTGTGATGGTGATTGTCATGTGATCAAGAACGTGCTGTGTGATGGTGATTGTCATGTAATCAAGAACGTGCTGTATGATGGTGATTGTCATGTGATCAAGAACGTGTTATATGATGGTGATTGTCATGTGATCAAGAACGTGGTGTATGATGGTGATTGTCATGTGATCAAGGACATGGTGTATGATGGTGATTGTCATGTGATCAAGAACGTGCTGTATGACGGTGATTGCCATGTGATAAAGAACGTGGTGTATGATGGTGATTGCCATGTGATAAAGAACGTGGTGTATGATGGTGATTGTCATGTGATCAAGAACGTGCTGTATGATGGTGATTGTCATGTGATCAATCACGTGTTATATGATGGTGATTGTCATGTGATTAAGTACATGGTGTGTGATGATGATTGTCATGTGATCAAGACTGTGCTGTGTGATGGTGATTGTCATGTGATCAAGGACGTGGTGAATGATGGTGATTGTCATGTGATCGAGGACGTTCTGTATGATGGTGATTGTCATGTGATCAAGTACGTGGTGTATGATGGTAATTGTCATGTGATCAAGGACGTGCTGTATGATGGTGATTGTCATGTGATCAATCACGTGTTATATGATGGTGATTGTCATGTGATCAAGAACGTGGTTTATGATGGTGATTGTCATGTGATAAAGAACGTGGTGTATGATGGTGATTGTCATGTGATCAAGAACGTGGTGTATGATGGTGATTGTCATGTGATCAAGGACGAGGTGTATGATGGTGATTGTCATGTGATTAAGGACGTGGTGTATGATGGTGATTGTCATGTGATCAAGAACGTGCTGTATGATGGTGATTGTCACGTGATCAAGAACGTGCTGTATGATGGTGATTGTCATGTGATCAAGAACGTGTTATATGATGGTGATTGTCATGTGATCAAGGACGTGGTGTATGATGGTGATTGTCATGTGATCAAGAACGTGGTGTATGATGGTGATTGTCATGTGATCAAGAACGTGCTGTACGACGGTGATTGCCATGTGATAAAGAACGTGGTGTATGATGGTGATTGTCATGTGATCAAGAACGTGCTGTATGATGGTGATTGTCATGTGATCAAGAACGTGCTGTACGACGGAGATTGCCATGTGATAAAGAACGTGGTGTATGATGGTGATTGTCATGTGATCAAGAACGTGCTGTATGATGGTGATTGTCATGTGATCAAGAACGTGCTGTATGATGGTGATTGTCATGTGATCAAGAACGTGCTGTACGACGGTGATTGCCATGTGATCAAGGATGTGCTGTATGATGGTAATTGTCATGTGATCAAGGACGTGCTTTATGATGGTAATTGTCATGTGATCAATCACGTGTTATATGATGGTGATTGTCATGTGATCAATCACGTGTTATATGATGGTGATTGTCATGTGATTAAGTACGTGGTGTGTGATGATGATTGTCATGTGATCAAGACCGTGCTGTGTGATGGTGATTGTCATGTGATCAAGAACGTGGTGTATGATGGTGATTGTCATGTGATCAAGGACGTGCTGTATGATGGTGATTGTCATGTGATCAATAACGTGGTGTATGATGGTGATTGTCATGTGATAAAGAACGTGGTGTATGATGATGATTGTAATGTGATCAAGAACGTGGTGTATGATGGTAATTGTCATGTGATCAAGAACGTGGTGTATGATGGTGATTGCCATGTGATCAAGAACGTGGTGTATGATGGTGATTGCCATGTGATCAAGAACGTGTTATATGATGGTGATTGTCATGTGATCAAGAACGTGGTGTATGATGGTGATTGCCATGTGATCAAGAACGTGGTGTATGATGGTGATTGCCATGTGATCAAGAACGTGGTGTATGATGGTGATTGCCATGTGAAAAAGAACGTGGTGTATGATGGTGATTGTCATGTGATCAAGAACGTGGTGTATGATGGTGATTGTCATGTGATAAAGAACGTGGTGTGTGATGGTGATTGTCATGTGATCAAGGACGTGGTGTATGATGGTGATTGTCATGTGATCGAGGACGTTCTGTATGATGGTGATTGTCATGTGATCAAGTACGTGGTGTATGATGGTAATTGTCATGTGATCAAGGACGTGCTGTATGATGGTGATTGTCATGTGATCAATCACGTGTTATATGATGGTGATTGTCATGTGATCAAGAACGTGGTTTATAATGGTGATTGTCATGTGATAAAGAACGTGGTGTATGATGGTGATTGTCATGTGATCAAGAATGTGGTGTATGATGGTGCTTGTCATGTGATCAAGGACGAGGTGTATGATGGTGATTGTCATGTGATCAAGGACGTGGTGTATGATGGTGATTGTCATGTGATCAAGAACGTGCTGTATGATGGTGATTTTCATGTGATCAAGAACGTGCTGTATGATGGTGATTGTCATGTGATAAAGAACTTACTGTGTGATGGTGATTGTCATGTGATCAAGAACGTGCTGTGTGATGGTGATTGTCATGTAATCAAGAACGTGCTGTATGATGGTGATTGTCATGTGATCAAGAACGTGTTATATGATGGTGATTGTCATGTGATCAAGGACGTGGTGTATGATGGTGATTGTCATGTGATCAAGAACGTGGTGTATGATGGTGATTGTCATGTGATCAAGAATGTGCTGTACGACGGTGATTGCCATGTGATCAAGAACGTGTTATATGATGGTGATTGTCATGTGATCAAGGACGTGGTGTATGATGGTGATTGTCATGTGATCAAGAACGTGGTGTATGATGGTGATTGTCATGAGATCAAGAACGTGCTGTATGATGGTGATTGTCATGTGATCAAGAACGTGCTGTATGATGGTGATTGTCATGTGATCAAGAACGTGGTGTATGATGGTAATTGTCATGTGATCAAGGATGTGCTGTATGATGGTAATTGTCATGTGATCAAGGACGTGCTGTATGATGGTAATTGTCATGTGATCAATCACGTGTTATATGATGGTGATTGTCATGTGATCAATCACATGTTATATGATGGTGATTGTCATGTGATTAAGTACGTGGTGTGTGATGATGATTGTCATGTGATCAAGACCGTGCTGTGTGATGGTGATTGTCATGTGATCAAGAACGTGGTGTATGATGGTGATTGTCATGTGATCAAGGACGTGCTGTATGATGGTGATTGTCATGTGATCAAGAACGTGGTGTATGATGGTGATTGTCATGTGATCAAGAACGTGGTGTATGATGGTGATTGTCATGTGATCAAGGACGTGGTGTATGATGGTGATTGTCATGTGATCAAGAACGTGCTGTATGATGGTGATTGTCATGTGATCAAGAACGTGCTGTATGATGGTGATTGTCATGTGATAAAGAACGTACTGTGTGATGGTGATTGTCATGTGATCAAGAACGTGCTGTGTGATGGTGATTGTCATGTAATCAAGAACGTGCTGTATGATGGTGATTGTCATGTGATCAAGAACGTGTTATATGATGGTGATTGTCATGTGATCAAGGACGTGGTGTATGATGGTGATTGTCATGTGATCAAGAACGTGGTGTATGATGGTGATTGTCATGTGATCAAGAACGTGCTGTACGACGGTGATTGCCATGTGATAAAGAACGTGGTGTATGATGGTGATTGTCATGTGATCAAGAATGTGCTGTATGATGGTGATTGTCATGTGATCAAGAACGTGCTGTATGATGGTGATTGTCATGTGATCAAGAACGTGGTGTATGATGGTAATTGTCATGTGATCAAGGATGTGCTGTATGATGGTAATTGTCATGTGATCAAGGACGTGCTGTATGATGGTAATTGTCATGTGATCAATCACGTGTTATATGATGGTGATTGTCATGTGATCAATCACATGTTATATGATGGTGATTGTCATGTGATTAAGTACGTGATGTGTGATGATGATTGTCATGTGATCAAGACCGTGCTGTGTGATGGTGATTGTCATGTGATCAAGAACGTGGTGTATGATGGTGATTGTCATGTGATCAAGGACGTGCTGTATGATGGTGATTGTCATGTGATCAAGAACCTGGTGTATGATGGTGATTGTCATGTGATCAAGAACGTGGTGTATGATGGTGATTGTCATGTGATCAAGAACGTGGTGTATGATGGTGATTGTCATGTGATAAAGAACGTGGTGTATGATGGTGATTGTCATGTGATCAAGAACGTGGTGTATGATGGTGATTGTCATGTGATCAAGGACGTGGTGCATGATGGTGATTGTCATGTGATCAAGAACGTGGTGTATGATGGTGATTGTCATGTGATCAAGGACGTGGTGTATGATGGTGATTGTCATGTGATCAAGAACGTGCTGTATGATGGTGATTGTCATGTGATCAAGAACGTGCTGTATGATGGTGATTGTCATGTGATAAAGAACGTACTGTATGATGGTGATTGTCATGTGATTAAGTACATGGTGTGTGATGATGATTGTCATGTGATCAAGACTGTGCTGTGTGATGGTGATTGTCATGTGATCAAGGACGTGGTGTATGATGGTGATTGTCATGTGATCGAGGACGTTCTGTATGATGGTGATTGTCATGTGATCAAGTACGTGGTGTATGATGGTAATTGTCATGTGATCAAGGACGTGCTGTATGATGGTGATTGTCATGTGATCAATCACGTGTTATATGATGGTGATTGTCATGTGATCAAGAACGTGGTTTATGATGGTGATTGTCATGTGATAAAGAACGTGGTGTATGATGGTGATTGTCATGTGATCAAGAACGTGGTGTATGATGGTGATTGTCATGTGATCAAGGACGAGGTGTATGATGGTGATTGTCATGTGATTAAGGACGTGGTGTATGATGGTGATTGTCATGTGATCAAGAACGTGCTGTATGATGGTGATTGTCACGTGATCAAGAACGTGCTGTATGATGGTGATTGTCATGTGATAAAGAACGTACTGTGTGATGGTGATTGTCATGTGATCAAGAACGTGCTGTGTGATGGTGATTGTCATGTAATCAAGAACGTGCTGTATGATGGTGATTGTCATGTGATCAAGAACGTGTTATATGATGGTGATTGTCATGTGATCAAGGACGTGGTGTATGATGGTGATTGTCATGTGATCAAGAACGTGGTGTATGATGGTGATTGTCATGTGATCAAGAACGCGCTGTATGACGGTGATTGCCATGTGATAAAGAACGTGGTGTATGATGGTGATTGTCATGTGATCAAGAACGTGCTGTATGATGGTGATTGTCATGTGATCAAGAACGTGCTGTATGATGGTGATTGTCATGTGATCAAGAACGTGGTGTATGATGGTAATTGTCATGTGATCAAGGATGTGCTGTATGATGGTAATTGTCATGTGAACAAGGACGTGCTTTATGATGGTAATTGTCATGTGATCAATCACGTGTTATATGATGGTGATTGTCATGTGATCAATCACGTGTTATATGATGGTGATTGTCATGTGATCAAGAACGTGGTGTATGATGGTGATTGTCATTTGATCAAGAATGTGGTGTGTGATGGTGATTGTCATGTGATCAAGAACGTGCTGTATGATGGTGATTGTCATGTGATCAAGAACGTGCTGTGTGATGGTGATTCTCATGTGATCAAGGACGTGCTTTATGAAGGTGATTGTCATGTGATCAATCACGTGTTGTATGATGGTGATTGTCATGTGATCAATGACGTGCTGTATGATGGTGATTGTCATGTGATCAAGAACGTGCTGTATGATGGTGATTGTCACGTGATCAATCACGTGTTATATGATGGTGATTGTCATGTGATTAAGTACGTGGTGTGTGATGATGTTTGTCATGTGATCAAGACCGTGCTGTGTGATGGTGATTGTCATGTGATCAAGAACGTGGTGTATGATGGTGATTGTCATGTGATCGAGGACGTTCTGTATGATGGTGATTGTCATGTGATCAAGAACGTGGTGTATGATGGTAATTGTCATGTGATCAAGGACGTGCTGTGTGATGGTAATTGTCATGTGATCAAGGACGTGCTGTATGATGGTGATTGTCATGTGATCAATCACG
The DNA here is from genome assembly GCF_964187855.1 of Myxine glutinosa. NCBI lineage: Eukaryota > Metazoa > Chordata > Myxini > Myxiniformes > Myxinidae > Myxine > Myxine glutinosa. The sequence goes on along the minus strand of NC_136261.1, from coordinate 447,036,439 downwards.
TGTTATATGATGGTGATTGTCATGTGATCAATCACGTGTTATATGATGGTGATTGTCATGTGATCAAGGACGTGCTGTATGATGGTAATTGTCATGTGATCAAGGACGTGCTGTATGATGGTGATTGTCATGTGATCAATCACGTGTTATATGATGGTGATTGTCATGTGATTAAGTACGTGGTGTATGATGATGATTGTCATGTGATCAAGAACGTGGTGTATGATGGTGATTGTCATGTGATCAAGAACGTGGTGTATGATGGTGATTGACATGTGATCAAGTACATGCTGTGTGATGGTGATTGTCATGTGATCAAGTACATGCTGTGTGATGGTGATTGTCATGTGATCAATTACGTGCTGCATGATCATTGTCAGGTGATACATGATGTGCTCTATGATCCTCATCCAATGGATGTGTCGTCCACACTTCCAGTTACGGTACGACAGACCTGTTGCACGTCTGCTGCTTGGTGAGCGCTCCACACTCCCTGACTCTGTCCACGCCCCTCGTCCATCCTTATTCCCCGCCCCTTTGAGGAATTGCGAAGACGAGACGAGGTTGAGCCGTGCGTGCGTGTGCTCGGTGTGAGCGAGATGTGGCTTGTGCGGTGTCGAGGATGCTTTCATTTCAGTGACAGAGCCGTGCACATGTTTTATCCCGCGTGCTCTCCTGAAGCGGGACCCAGGATGCTGGCACTGTGCGTCATCCAGGGTGCTGATTCATTGGATCCCGTGGGACCATCAGATGGAATTCACGGGAAAAGCAATTCATACTGGATGGGTGAGCGGATCACATCGATATAATCGTGGGCAGCACGAATAGATTACAGCACGTCATTGTCATTACACCCACATGCACCGCACCTCCATCTCCATCACCTCCATCACCTCCATCTCCATCACCTCGTTTCCATCACCTCGTCTCCATCACCTCATTAACTTCACATTGTCTACCACACCTTGTCTAAATCACCTCGTCTTCTTCACATCATCTACTGCACCTCATCCTGTATCTCCTCCATCTACAGCACCTCCTCCATCTACAGCACCTCCACCAGCTACAGTGCTCCTCCCCATCAACAACCCCCCTCCCCATCTACAACGTCCCTCCCCACACGCACCACACACAACGGTTCTTTTCATTTAAATACTCCCCTGTGCATCGGAGTGCTCCATTTTAGGAACATTATTTATTTACCGTCGCGTTCTTGATCTCCGGTTCCGTAAAATAGACGTGCTTATTTTTGTACATAAAAGCCGTTGTTGTTTTTAGTTACTTTGCAGGTTTGAAGACTGCTCGACCATCTGCGTCAGTTAAAACCTCCTGCTTCTTCTACTCCTCTTTTCCTCCCGTGCTTGTATAGTGAGTCCGTCTTTGATCGTCGCCTCAAATTAACGCTCGAATTGCCATCCGTGATTTCCCGGTCTTCACCGAGGGGAATCACGCGATAGTACATACAATCTAATAACTAAACTGTGTACATCACGGATTAATAACATACATACAATCAAATAACTAAGTGTACATCATGGATTATTAACATACATACAATCTAATAACTAAGTGTACATCACGGATTATTAACATACATGCAATCTAATAACTAAGTGTACATCACGGATTATTAACATACATACAATCTAATAACTAAGTGTACATCACGGATTATTAACATACATGCAATCTAATAACTAAATGTACATCACGGATTATTACCATACATGCAATCTAATAACTAAGTGTACATCACGGATTATTAACATACATGCAATCTAATAACTAAGTGTACATCACGGATTATTAACATACATACAATCTAATAACTAAGTGTACATCACGGATTATTAACATACATACAATCTAATAACTAAGTGTACATCACGGATTATTAACATACATGCAATCTAATAACTAAGTGTACATCACGGATTATTAACATACATACAATCTAATAACTAAGTGTACATCACGGATTATTAACATACATACAATCTAATAACTAAGTGTACATCACGGATTATTAACATACATGCAATCTAATAACTAAGTGTACATCACGGATTATTAACATACATACAATCTAATAACTAAGTGTACATCACGGATTATTAACATACATACAATCTAATAACTAAGTGTACATCATGGATTATTACCATACATGCAATCTAATAACTAAGTGTACATCACGGATTATTAACATACATGCAATCTAATAACTAAGTGTACATCACGGATTATTAACATACATACAATCTAATAACTAAGTGTACATCACGGATTATTAACATACATGCAATCTATTAACTAAGTGTACATCACGGATTATTAACATACATGCAATCTAATAACTAAGTGTACATCACGGATTATTAACATACATGCAATCTAATAACTAAGTGTACATCACGGATTATTAACATACATGCAATCTAATAACTAAGTGTACATCACGGATTATTAACATACATACAATCTAATAACTAAGTGTACATCACGGATTATTAACATACATGCAATCTAATAACTAAGTATACATCACGGATTATTAACATACATGCAATCTAATAACTAAGTGTACATCACGGATTATTAACATACATACAATCTAATAACTAAGTGTACATCACGGATTATTAACATACATGCAATCTAATAACTAAGTGTACATCACGGATTATTAACATACATACAATCTAATAACTTAGTGTACATCACGGATTATTAACATACATACAATCTAATAACTAAGTGTACATCACGGATTATTAACATACATACAATCTAATAACTTAGTGTACATCACGGATTATTAACATACATACAATCTAATAACTAAGTGTACATCACGGATTCCCCTCCCCCACCTCTCCTCTTCCCCGACCCCTCCCCATTCCTGTCCCTCACCTTACTCTCTTCTCCTGCCCACCCCTCCCTTTCCTTCTCCTCCTCTGGGGATCCTTCCTCCTCCTCTCCCACTCCCCTTTCCCTCCCCTTCCCTCCCTCTTGCCATCTCCTCTCTGGCAATCCCGAGATAGTGGTTCAAATCTTGCCGAATGTAACAGTCGTTTTTGATGGAAATCACTGGAATTTCATTTCACTTTCACTTGAATCACTTGAACTGGAATTTCCTCATCAATTATTTTCAGTAAAAACCCAGTTGGCTCATTAATGACCTTCTGGGAGGTGGTAATTTCCCTTCGCCATCTTGTCTGGTCTACATGGGATGCTCGTCCACGCTGATTGGCCGATAATGATCAAATGATGCAGCTTGGATTGGCAGTAAATGTTGTCAAATGGCAGAATGTTAGGAATCCTCTCCTGCCATGAAGGACATCCTGGATCCGTGAGCTCTTCGATCCGTGAGTATGAATGAGCTCATAGTCCATCAGCAGCATCACATCTCTCTCATTGATCATTGGTCCTCTCTATTGTGCATCCAATGTTGTACTTAGCTCCGTGGAGGTCAGCCAATTGATCGGTTGTTTTCCTGTTTTTTTTTTTTTTTTGTTTTTTTACACCAATCGTTCAGCTTTAAACTCAACATTAGCTCTTACACGAGCCTCGATCTTGTAAACAAAACAAACAAAAAAAAATAAAAATAAAATATATTTAAAAATAAAAACATTTGGTGGAACAACTGTCCACCCTGTTTAAAGCAACGATTTGTGATGCATTTGTGTGCAGGTTGAGCCAAACGCATGAAGTGGCCAAAATGGTGGGTCGAGCACTGGTGTGCATATTGGCTGCTTTTGCTGTTGCCATTGCCTTGCCAGGGCCTGGGCGTATCCGAACTCAAACCCAGCATCCTCGCATCTACTTCGGGCCAGCCGACCTGGCGGAATTGCGAAGAAGAGCCGTCGGATCCCACGGCCACCTGAGTCGGGCACTGCGGAGAGCGGCGCATTCCATGCTGGCCCGACCGGACATTTACCTTCCCTCTTCACCTGCCAGAGGGACAGCACCCACCAGGAGTGCCTCTTGGTACGGATTTACCCATCGAGTGTGCCACTGTGACCGATAATAATCAGTTAATCATACAGACTTGGCATTTAATATGGAAATTTTTTTTGTGGGGTGAACTTACTTTTCAAGATGTCTTAGAACCAAAAGTTCATTGGAATTATGTTGAAATTATTCTAGATTTTGTTAATGTGACCTTTAAAAGAAACAAAAACCACATTTGACATTTCGAAACAAATAAATTGATCCTTGAAAGTGATGTAAACTGATATCGAACTCAAATCACGGACAGTACTGTGTTAAACTTCTGTAAGTTTTCCAGAAGTATCTCTATTTTGCACATTAGCCAAATTTTTTTTAAACAAAAACAAAAGTTAAATTACGACTGGGATTACGGACAGTAAAATTACAGTTCAGTACTTCGTGTAACCCCCCGAGCATTCAGGAGAGCACATACACGTTGAGGCATGCTGTTCACGAGATTTGCCAAGGTTTGGACAGGAATCGCTTGCCATGCAGTGACAATAGCCTGCTGCAATTCACGCACAGAGGTCGGCTGCTGGTCCAAGTGGTTGATTTGACGCGTTAATTCTGCCCACAAGTTCTCCATCGGATTCATATCCAGGGACATGGCAGGCCACTCCATATGCTCCACACCACGGTCAGCAAGAAAGTGTTGGATCATGCGAGCACGATGAGGCCGTGCATTGTCATCTTGGAAGACAAAGTTTCCTCGAAAGGCTGCACGAGCAAATGGAAGCAATGTTTCTTCCAGAATGGCCCTGTACTTGAACTGGTTCAGGTTTCCATTCAGAACAACCAGGTCAGTTTTGACCCCTGCATGAAAAGCAGCCCAAACGGTCACCCCACCACCTCTGGCTTGGACTCTTGGCACTGTACTATCTTTGTTGTAGGCTTCATGCACTTGTCTGCGCACTTGGATGCGGCCATCTTGACGATAGACCAGAAATATAGACTCGTCACTGAAGATCACGTGATTCCAGTGTCCTGGCTGCCATTGACGGTGTTCTCTGGCCCACTGCAATCGGCGCTGGCGGTGTTGTCTGGTCAGGCGTGGCTTTCTCAGGGGACGCCTGGCACGATAGCCTGCTTGAACCAGTTGACTAGCCTTCTGGATACAGGCACATTTGTCATTTGCTGCCACTCAGCCCTAAGCCGATTGGCTGACCTGGCACGGCCATTGCGGACTAACCGGTGCAGCTGGCGATCATCCCTCCTTGTGGTTCTGCGGGGACGTCCTGGCCTCGGTATTGGAGTCGGGACACCCCTCTGAGCATTTCGTTTCAGGATCTTTGACACCTGAACTTGAGTGATGCCATACTGCCGAGCAATAGAATGCTGTTTCATGCCGGAATTTCGTAAAGCCACCACTCCATGCCAAACAGCATTGTCGAGTTGACGGACCATCTCCAGAGGAAGCGGCAATAACTTTTGGAGACGTGCAGCAGTTGTTTTCCACTAATACAGAATGCAACAACCCTTGTATACCCGACTGTGAAGCCAATCATCAAATGCACCTGTCCGTACATTTTGCCACGCCACCTGTGATATATTCCTGTTGTTGACTTCTTGCTGCGACAGACAATCAGTGACATGGTTCTTTTAACAAATAAATCACCAAAGTGTAAAAGAAACTCACCAGATTGATATACTGAGTTAAGAAAGTAAACCCAAGTCAAGAAAAAAAAAATATTCCATATTAAATGCCAAGTCTGTATATGTTATTCACTTAATGAGGCAAGTTATGAGTAATGTGTTATTGATTGTGGTTCCTTTTTCAAAGGAATCTGTCACAGATTACCAATTACAAGTAAGTTTATCGATTGAATCTTACTGATTACTCGTTCCAAAATACTGATTACAAGTTAGAGATTACCAAGTACAAGTAGGTTTATCGATTACATGTTACTGATAAGTTAGATTACGATTACAAGTTACAGATTAGCAATTACAAGTTACAGATTACTGATTACAAGTTACAGATTACCATTTCAAGTTACAGATTACGATTACAAGTTACAGATTAGTGATTACAAGTTACAGATTAGTGATTACAAGTTACAGATTGGTGATTACAAGTTACAGATTGGTGATTACAAGTTACAGATTAGTGATTACAAGTTGCAGATTAGTGATTACAAGTTACAGATTACTGATTACAAGTTACAGATTACGATTACAAGTTACAGATTAGCAATTACACGTTTCAGATTAGTGATTACAAGTTACAGATTACAAGTTACAGATTAGTGATTACAAGTTACAGATTACAAGTTGCAGATTACTGATTACAAGTTACAGATTACGATTACAAGTTAGATTAGCAATTACAAGTTACAGATTAGCAATTACAAGTTACAGATTAGTGATTACAAGTTACAGATTAGTGATTACAAGTTAAAAATTAGTGATTACAAGTTACAGATTACAAGTTACAGATTAGTGATTACAAGTTACAGATGACTGATTGCAAGTCACAGATTAGTGATTATAAGTTACAGATTAGTGATTATAAGTTACAGATTAGTGATTACAAGTTACAGATTACTGATTGCAAGTTACAGATTACTGATTGCAAGTCACAGATTACTGATTGCAAGTTACAGATTAGTGATTATAAGTTACAGATTAGTGATTACAAGTTACAGATTACTGATTGCAAGTCACAGATTAGTGATTATAAGTTACAGATTAGTGATTATAAGTTACAGATTAGTGATTACAAGTTACTGATTGCTGATTGCAAGTTACAGATTACTGATTGCAAGTTACAGATTAGTGATTATAAGTGACAGATTAGTGATTATAACTTACAGATTACTGATTACAAGTTACTGATTACAAGTTACAGATTACTGATTGCAAGTTACAGATTAGTGATTAAAAGTTACAGATTACTTATTACAAGTTACAAATTACTGTTTACAATTGACAGATTACTGTTTACTAGTTAAAGATTAGCAATTACAAGTTACTGATTACAAGTTGCAGATTACTGTTTACAAGTTGCAGATTACTGATTACAAGTTACAGATTACTGATTACAAGTTACAGATTACTGATTACAAGTTACAGATTACTGATTACAACTTACTGATCAACAATTACAAGTTACAGATTACTGTTTCCAACAACTAATCAATATTAGAAACACCTGCTCCTTATGGGAATGGTAAAGGGGAGAGAGGGGATTTAAGTTGGAGGTGGCCATCCCAACTTAGTAGAATATTCCCATTCACATCCCGAGTACAACCACCAAGTTAGCGTATTTCTTCTCACAAACAAACAAACGTACATAAACTCAAACAAACCAACCACATGTTTCAACGCTCCCTCCCCCCCCCCCCCCCCACATCTTTGATTAGTATTGTTTCATTACTAGGACGTGCCCGTACGTGGGTGCCCGTTCCTTGCCAAAAAACAAAACAAAAAAAAAAATGTCTTCGCCCATGCATGCATGGGCGTGCCCATGGGCCCATGGGCGTGCCCGTAAGTGCGTGATGTGACCGTACAATGAATGTATCGTCCCGACGCCGCAGCTCGGATGGCGCTGCAGTTAATCGGGCCTGTATCGGCAGAGTTATTATAAACGTGTACTACAATCGATCGTACCTTACAACAATCAACACAGATTGCAACGTCAAATAAATGAATACGCTCTCAAATGTGCCGTCCGAGGCAGCGTCTGCTCGCCACGTTCAGCATCAGTACGTCGTCACTATGACTATCCGTAAGTCCGGAAGTGACGTCCTCATTTGACTGTCCGGAAGGTCGCATATCGCAGTTACGATGAATCGCAAATTAGTTTTAATTAGTTTTAAAACATAGTTTAACGCCAACATAGCGCCAACATAGTTTGCCAACGTGAAATAAATGAATACGCTCTCAAATGTGCCGTCCGAGGCAGAGTTTGTTCGCCACGTTCGGCACACGTGATAGCTCGCTGCTCTCTGATTGGTTGAATCGTTTTTTGGACATAGCTCGGTAACTACTTCTCCGATTAATATGAAACCTTGAAAAGGCACATCCTCAGGTCCCCAGCAATATACCTGGCAAGTTTCAAGTATATCGGACCCGTGGTTGTCGAGAAACAGCGGTCACAGACACACAGACACACACACACATACACACACACATACACACACACATACACACAGAGATTACTGGAATTATAGATAGACTAGGGCATGCCCGTACTATATATATATCTAAAATTATATCCCCCCCCTCTATTTACATGAAATGGTTTGGTCCATTCGCAAAGCCAAAGCGAACGGCTTGCGAGTACGGTGACAATCTCCCCCCTCTATTTACATGAAATGATTTGGTCCAAGGCGAACGGCTTGCGGAGTTTGGTAAATAAATCGCCATAGCTCGGTAACTACTTCTCCGATTAATATGAAACCTTGAAAAGGCACATCCTCGGGTCCCCAGCAATATACCTGGCAAGTTTCAAGTATATCGGACCCGTGGTTGTCGAGAAACAGCGGTCACAGACAAACGACACACACACATACACACACACATACACACACACATACACACAGAGATTACTGGAATTATAGATAGATAATGTAAACCCATGCTATTCACGGGTTCACCACCCGTGGATGTGACTATTCGTGGGGAATTTTATGTAATATATTATTATTAAGTCATCATTATTATTTCAGTCATCAGTATTAAGTAATGATGAGGATATTTCAATATTAATACTATTATTTCAGTAATCTCATCTATTATTGTACACCACTTCTTTCCTATGCCATCTCCAGGTGCTGCATAACGTCATTGCCGGGCACCGAAGGGGGCTCGGCAATGACGCACGCTGAAAGGGAGTACTCAGTTTTCACTCTGGTTGTTTTCTTGCTTTCTTGTTTTCCTGCTTTCTTGTGTTTGTCTGGGCGATATCTCAGCCATCGTTTGAACGAGGAAGCTGAAATTGTGGCACAATAGTGAGGAAGTACTTTATCAAAATGGTATTTTTTGTTTTTTTATCAATCAATTAATTGATGAGTTACTTAATTATTATCGACTAGTGAGCTACCAGTGCTACACACGGGTGGGAGACCAGAAGCAAACAGACAATGCAGAAATGGCGAATGCTAAAGCATGAAACCAATAAATTCCACATTACTGTAGTACCTTTTGTCATACGTCAGACATGGACAGCAAGTTTGTGAAGGACTTCCATGAAAAATGTACCCGTTCGCAAACAAACAGGTACGTTTGTTCCATACCCAGTCAATGGCGAATCTGCATATGGTGATCCGTGAATTCACGTTTAGAAAGTAGAAACCATCATGGCATTTTGTCATTCACTTGAACTCGATATGTCTTTTTTTATTCCAAACAGCATAACTCAAATCACAAATTAAATAACATTAATATAAAAAATAAACTTTTAACAACATTCGTGACATAAACAAATATTTAAATCCTGATGTGAAGTTCCGTACGGTTGGGTGAATACAATTGCGAATTCAAAATCGTAATTGTATTCACTCAATTCCAATCATCCATTGATACTTCAACAAAACGATTAACACGATTAACGTTTAACGATTTAACATTACGAATGAATGACGGTTGTATTTGGATATTATCAAACCGGCGCATTGTTGTCATCTGTCCACTTCCGCATTTGTGTCAGGTTCGTAATTCTCATCAAAATCTAAACAGTATTTGTAGAATTTCAATAAAAGCCACATCACTGTTCATATCGGTAAATATTCTTCCATCGTGTTTGGAAAAATTGGAAAATTGGAAAACTTGGAAAAACAATATCGCCTATTTTACTCCTATGGTCCCAGGAATACCCACCCAAAATATTGTTGCAATCTGTTGAGCCGTTTTTGCGATACCTTCGAACGGACAGACGGACATTTGGTGAATTATAGTAAGATTAATTAAGTACTTATATATTTCCTTTCCCTTCTAGGAATTTTTTTTTAAGTTACAGATTCGGATGAAATGGTGGTGGTTTGTGTTCTATTAGCCAATTGATTCATTATTTAATTTTTTTATGATTACTATTTGTTTATTTTTATTATTGATCATTTATTTATTTTCTTTCTCATCTGGGCAATATCTCATAAGACGCCCCGGCAATGCCGCACTGGAGGATATTTAATTATTTGGCATGGGGGAGGTGTACTTTGAATGTGTCTGTGCTTGTTTTAATTTTTTTTACACTTACTAGTATTGAACCCATCGGTTTACTGACTAGTTGAACAAAGTAACTTATATACTGTATGCAACAGGACAGTAATACACTTTGACAGTCGATATTTGCAAAAACAATTTCGATTCCATTAACATTTTTAGCAGCGTCGCAAGACGCTGGTCAGAGAGTGCCCTCTGCTGTTGTTCTTGTTCTTCTTGCAGAGAAGACAAAACCTCAAAGCTCCACCCATTCTGGGAACCATAGCTCCACCCATTGTGGGAGAGGCTTCATATAAACAAATATCCACCATTTTATTAACTCGCATAGCTTTGAGGCCTGTTTTGTAGGCCCGTGGTGTCTTCCTCTCTCACACAGTTTTATTTCAAATCAAATTCGATATATCATTTCATTTTTCATAGTCGCTAACATAGTTTTAGACTCGGTTGAAAAAAAACGGGAAGAAATTCCAATGAAAGTTGCCCTTTATAGAACGAAATGAATTCTCAAAGGCCTGTAACTTCAAGTCCATTGAGATTTTTTTTTTTTTTATCGCGGCATGGTCAGTCATACACCACCCGAAATAACAGACGGGAAAATGCCGAGATATCTATCTATAATTCCAGTAATCTCTGTGTGTGTGTGTGTCTGTGTGTGTGTGTGTGTGTGTGTGTGTGTGTGTGTGTTTGTCTGTGACCGCTGTTTCTCGACAACTACCGGTCCGATATACTTGAAACTTGCCAGGTATATTGCTAGGGACCCGAGGATGTGCCTTTTCAAGGTTTGAAATTAATCGGAGAAGTAGTTACCGAGCTATGGCGATTTAGCCGTTCGCCGTTCGCTTTGGCTTTGCGAATGGACCAAACCATTTCATGTAAATAGAGGGGGGGGGGGGGGGGGTTCTGTGGTCGTTGCGAATGGACCAAACCATTTCATGTAAATAGAGGGGGGGGGGTTCTGTGGTCGTTACTGCCACGTGGTTTCAAAGTTTTTTTTTTTGTTGTTGTTGTTTGCACGCATGCTTTTTTGCACGCACGTACGGGCACCCACGTACGGGCACGTCCTAGTCTATCTATAATTCCAGTAATCTCTGTGTGTCTGTGTGTGTGTGTGTGTGTGTGTGTGTGTGTGTGTGTGTGTGTGTGTGTGTGTGTTTGTCTGTGACCGCTGTTTCTCGACAACTACCGGTCCGATATACTTGAAACTTGCCAGGTATATTGCTGGGGACCCGAGGATGTGCCTTTTCAAGGTTTGAAATTAATCGGAGAAGTAGTTACCGAGCTATGGCGATTTAGCCGTTCGCCGTTCGCTTTGGCTTTGCGAATGGACCAAACCATTTCATGTAAATAGAGGGGGGGGGTTCTACCGTACTCGCAAGCCGTTCGCTTTGGCTTTGCGAATGGACCAAACCATTTCATGTAAATAGAGGGGGGGGGGGGTTCTGTGGTCGTTACTGCCACGTGGTTTCAAAGTTTTTTTTTGTTGTTGTTGTTTGCACGCATGTTTTTTTGCACCCACGTACGGGCACGCCCTAGTTTTTTTAATCGCGGCATGGTCAGTCATACACCGCCTGAAATAACAGAGGGGAAAATGCCGAGATATATTAAAAATTCGTCGCCACACACGGGAAATTGCCGAGATATATTTTCACTTTGCACAAAAATAACATCAAGTAATCGAATCAATAGGAATGTCCTGTGCCTATAACATCGACGTTATAGGCACAGCTGCATCTAGGCATTGTGTAACATCGACGCGGCTTTTGTTTTAATGAAATTTTTTTGTACTTGTTACTTCTTCCAACCGAGCATTCTTTTGGGTAATACGCACCTTCATTCACAAAAAACAGTGTTATGAACTCGTTTTATGGTCCCAGGTATCAGACGTGACAGTCGTTCTTTTCTTACACTATTTAAGCACCGAGGTTGGGCAATATCCTTGTCAAGTATGACGCTAATCAAATGTAATACTCATGAGGGGGTGGGGAGGTGAATTAGACACTTACAAACCATCTGGTGCATTTTAACAATGACATATATTGTTGTTTTTTTGTGTGTGTGTGTACAAGTTTGAGGCTCGTGTAAGAGCTAACATAAATCACAAAAAGACAAACTGACACATAAAACATATGATAAAGGGAGCGGGAGACAAGATGGGGAGAGAGGGGGAAGCACACAAGTAGAACAGCAGAAAACAGGGACAACGGAAGATCTGTGGGAGGGAGAGGGCTTGGGGGGAGGTGGGAGAGGTATAAAACATATGGACACTGCAAGGACTTCCAGGAAAGAAGTCGGAATTTCAAAACTGCATCTGGGGTGAATTAACGAGGGTAGAAAAGATTAAGGTTTTGGGGGGGGGGAAGATAAGAGATGGTGGTGAACAGCTGTTTTAAAGACCTGGAGGGAGGAGTGGGATTGAAGAGAGTGAGGGAGTTTGTTCCAGAGGCGGGAGAAAAGAGGAATGAAAGAGTGAAGGTGAGCAGAGAGTCTTGAATTTGGCAGTTTAACTATGAGGGTTGCTGGCAGATCTTGTGCGACCTGTAGGAATATTTGGGGGACAGAGCACAGAGAGAGCTGGGGGAGCAAGGCCAGAGAGGAGTTGGGAGAAGACTTAAAAACCACCAACCTGCCTGCGGTGAGTGAGTGAAAGGCCCTCGGAGTTAGCTTCATAGCGGGAGATTCCAATGATTCTGAACGCTTTGGTTTCAACAGCGTGAAGACGAGCTAGGTGTGAGGCAGGAGCACCAGCCCAGAGGCGAGAACAGTATTCCATTGAGCTGTGGATGAAAGCCTTGTATGTGGTGAGGAGCTCAGGTGTGCCAAGGAAGAACTTCGCATGACGGATGATGCCGAGTCTGTGACTGGCTTTGGAGGCCAGCTTGTAAATGTGGTTTTCCCACGAAAGATCATGGCAGATTGTGAGACCCAAGAGCTTGAGTGACAGAACTTCTTGGAGAGGATTGTTCAGAAAGTAGATGGGAGGGTTGTCCAGACAATCTTTTGAGAGAGACATAGTAAGAGTGTGAGATCTGTCAGGATTGAAAGACATGTTCCACTTGTTTGACGAGTCTGTGATTTTGTCCAGGTCTGCAGAGAGTGAGAAGGCTGCAGACTGCCGATCTTAGGGATGAGGAATGGAGCGGCAGAGAGTGGAGTTATCAGCAAAGAGATAGAGAGGATTTTCCAGAGAGTTGGAGAGATCATTGATGTAGACCAGAAAAAGCACAGGGCTTAGAACACTGCCTTGGGGAACTCCAGCTTGAACAGGAAGGGGAGATGAGAGAAATCCATTCAGGGCCACACGTTGACTACGACCAGAGAGGAAGTCCACAAGCCAAGCGTGGAGATTTCCATGGATACCATAGGAGGAGAGTTTGGAGAGCAGAGCGGGGTGCCAGACCATATCGAAGGCACGTGATATGTCAAGGGAGACAGCTCGGATTTCCTGTTTGGCATTAACGACCTCCATCCATTGTTGAGACAGCAGAAGCAGCATGTCCAGAGTAGAGTGACATGGTCTGAAACCAAATTGATGATCAGAGATCAAGCCATTGGAGAAGAGGAATGATTTAATATCAGATGCAATGATGGATTCCTTGACCTTGCTGATAATTTGGTGTAGGCTGATTGGTCTGTAGTTGCAAGGATCTGTTTTTGCACCTTTTTTGTGTAAAGCGGTGATGTTGGCTGATTTCCAAGCTGATGGCAGATGACCTTGAGGAAAAGAGAGGGTGAAAAGAACAGAGAGAGGGTGAGATGGAGTGGCAGAGCAGGATTTTAGGACCCGTGAGCTGATGCCGTCTGGTCCAGTTGCAGAATCAGAGTTGAGGTTTGACAAAAACTTATCCACCTTGTCAGGAGAGAAGGACACAGAGTCCAGGAGCAGCTGGGTACGACTGGGTAAGGTGGGTACAGAGAGATGGCTTTGGGACACAAGATTTTGAGATAAAGAGTTTAAAAAAAAATCTTTTTCATGTGCGGAGTCAGCTCTGTAGACTTTTGAGGTAAGGGAGGGGATGGAGGGGGAACAATCACCAGAAACAGATTTGACCAGACGCTACCAGGATTTGGAGGAGGGAGACAAGTTTGAGAGTTCAGTCTTGAGAGTGGAGAGATATTGTTTCCTGGCTCTCCTGAGGGTGGACACACACTTGTTCCGAACTTTGTGAAAGGAACTGAGATTACCTTCAGTTGGATTAGCCTTCCATGAGGTGAAGGTAAGTTGGTTCATGGCAACTGCCTCACCACAAGATTCAGTGTGCCATGGATGGGAGGAAGGGTCGGCAGTAGAGATGCGTTGATGTCAGTCGATGTCAGAGGCAGCAGAGATGGGAGGCCTGTCCAGGTGATTGATGGCTGCTTGAAGACCGTGCCAGTCGGCCTGAGTGAAATGCCAGACTCATCAGCGCTGAGGAGGCTCTCTGAGAATGGCCAGAGAGATGTCCACTTTACCAAGCACATGATCAGAAGAACCGATTGGAGCAGAAGAAGAGCAGCAGGCATTTGCAGGGAAGTTTGTCATAACCAAGTCTAAAAGAGAAGATACTCCATTGACTGAGATCCGGGTCGGGAAATTGACAGATTGTGTCAGTCCCAATGAGTCGCAGAAGTCCTTTGCTGTGGTGCCATGGCTGGTGCGAAAGGTGCCCACACCCAGCCAGCTGGCATGATGACAGTTGAAATCGCCACATATGAGGAAGAGAGAGAGAGAGAGTTGGGATGAGTGGATAGAAGTTGGTCCATGTTGTCAGACATCGAAATGTAATTGGATTCATCACTGTTTGGAGGATGGTACAGAACACATATGAACAAAAGGTGGGAGCGGAGAGGAAGCCCTAGCCAGAGGTACTCCTGGGGGTGAGGTGGAGAGAGGGCAGTGCAAGGAGAGTGAGGAAGAGAGTTTTTGATAAAGATAGCAACCCCACCACCAGGACGAGGCTCAGGTTTATCGTACCGGAGGAGGGAGCAACCAGGAAGAGATATTAAGGAATCAGAGACATCTTGAAGGAGGAAAGTTTCTGTTAAGCAGATCAAGTCTGGATTGTCAGAAGCAACCTGAATGGGGAGATCAATCAGGTTTGAGCGAAGGCCTCGGATGTTTGTGGTCCATACCGTTAATGAAGAGGGAGGGGAGCATCAGGAGTAGTACATGGGATGGGAAGGGTAGGGTAGTGAGAGCTGTTGATCGTGTGTCAGAGATTGCAGAAGAGTTAGGAGAAAGGGAAGGACGAGGAGGACAAATGGTAATATGTCATATTGTACATATTACGTGCTATCAAATTGTGCAAAAACATATATGCACCAGTCATAAATATTGGAGGATCATATCCCCACCTCCCGGATCGCCCCCCAAGTGCAGAGTGCACCCCCACACTTGTTTCCTCGTGGTCCTGGCAAACACTCGCCTTGTTGTGTTCTCAGCGAGCGCTTGGTGAGTAATAAGCCATCTTCGATAATGGCGATGGCACGGAAATTCCGAGTGTGTAAATGGAGTTGTTATTGGTTCGGTTGTTGCTTCAAATTCCATCAGTTGGAGCGATCGTGTGCGGAATACCCACCCCGCCAGGCACGGCTCAAACATTCCGATGTGCTGCAGATACCTGTGGAGGCACCCAGGTAACCTAGCCAATGGGCAGTGTAATTGTTTAGTTTTTAACTATTTCGTTTTGTTGGTTTGGTCTTCCTGCTCAGCAGTTTCCATTTTGTTTGAATGATCCTTGTGTGTTTACTCATAGCAATTAATTTGTTAATAAATTGGTTATTTTTATTTAAATTATACAATACACGAAACACTTCTCTCAAACTTTAACTCAAAACAACACACAAATGAGTGTTATGGCATGGCTGGTTCATTTAGTGTAGGTAAGTCTGCCATTGCATACCCTGGAGCCCTCACATCCTTCCCTTACACCAAGCTAGCTTGATGTGTCCCCTCGGTGTTCAATTTGGTGAAAACTGCACAAACAGCACATCCTGAATGAAATGAAATGATCTGACTTGTTATCTGAGTCCTCATCTGTTAGGTTTCGGGTTAGTTGTGTGAGGAGTGATGTCTAGATCATGGTATATAGATAAGGTGTGGTATGGGGGCAGCGTTATCAGAGAATGTGCTAGGACTCTCTATGTTATGGTGGCATGGAAAAAAGGAAGAACAAGAAAGAGCAATCAGAGATTGCAGACCCTCGCCAGGATGTATTTTTAGTGGTTTTGAAAGCTTTTGTGTTAAAACAAATATGGCGGCCAAACCACGTGACTGATGACATCATCACTATTTCCCCCCCCCCCCAACCCCCCCCCCCTCCACCAATTTATCCATAGATGATGCTCAATAAATTTCATCTTGATCGGATGAAGTTTCGTACTTGTCGAATTATGACGTCATAATGGAGGCACCTATGACATCATCATTGACATATGGTATTCCACATGGAGAGTTCTTTACAATGAGCCACATCTCAATTTTTCTATGCAGCGCTTTTGGAGATAGAGTTGCAAAGTTTTTCGGTTTTTCCAAGGTGGCGCCATTCCATGTGACCTATGACGTCATAATTATCATTAAAATATTCTACAGGTGGAGTTGCAGCTATGGAGAAAATTTCCTGTTGATCGGACCGACGGTTGCAGAGAAAATCATAAAAATATGTAATCATATTAATAATAATCATATTTAACCCTTTGAGTACGGGATTTTTTTTTGGTAAAAATACCCCCGTACGGGAATGCAACCACGTACTGACGATCTATTTATAGGTACAGTCGATGACGTGTAGTAACGTCATCCGCACACAAAACTTTTTCGCGGGTTGCGGCACTGGACGTCATCCGTACTCAAAGGGTTAAACAAACAAAAGAAAAACCTATTTTGGGGGCAAACCCCTTGCCCCCCTTGCCCCCCTCCCCCACGTAGACTACCTGAGACCCTGATTATTTTTTTTTCATGCTGCGAACAAACGAGTTGCAACATACAAGATATAATTTGTGCCAAGTTTGGTAACAATCGCATCATCAGTTTCGGAGAAGAAGTTGCAAGTGTTTACGGACGGACGGACGACACACCCATTGCATGAGTTCCTCAGAATTACGTTCCAGGTGAGCTAACAAGTAAACAAAGAGTTATTTACAGTCAAGTTTGACAATTGTAAACACGACAGTTGTTACATCAGGTGGACACAATAATCGGACAGGTAAAACTTAGCTTTGGAGAAGCAAAGCAAGTCCGCACCCTAAGGTTGTGAAACCGAAAACGGAAGCTCAATCCCACATGTGAACATATTTATTTATTTCATGTGAAAATATCAAATGTGAACATTTCCTCCGATATTTGTTTGGCATGAGGCACGTTTGTTATTGCTTTTGTTATTCTCTCCGCCAATGAAGGGAGATGAAAGTTGTGTTTTCACGTCTGTCTGTCTAACTGCTCAATAAGTTATGGACGGATTCAAGTCCGCACAGGAGTTAATCAAAATGTAAAGTGGGATACCAAATGTAAAGTTTTCAGCGTGGCAGCGGTACGCGCTCTACCGAGTGTCCTTCTACAGACTTGGCATTTAATATGGAATATTTTTTTTTCCTTGATTTGGGTTTACTTTCTTAACTCAGTATATCAATCTGGTGAGTTTCTTTTACACTTTGGTGATTTATTTGTTAAAAGAACCATGTCACTGATTGTCTGTCGCAGCAAGAAGTCAACAACAGGATTATATCACAGGTGGCGTGGCAAAATGTACGGACAGGTGCAATTGATGATTGGCTTCACAGTCGGGTATACAAGGGTTGTTGCGTTCTGTATTAGTGGAAAACAACTGCTGCACGTCTCCAAAAGTTATTGCCGCTTCCTCTGGAGATGGTCCGTCAACTCGACAATGCTGTTTGGCATGGAGTGGTGGCTTTACGAAATTACGGCATGAAACGGCATGCTATTGCTCGGCAGTATGGCATCACTCAAGGTCAGGTGTCAAAGATCCTGAAACGAAATGCTCAGAGGGGTGTCCCTACTCCAATACCGAGGCCAGGACGTCCCCGCAGAACCACAAGGAGGGATGATCGCCAGCTGCACCGGTTAGTCCGCAATGGCCGTACCAAGTCAGCCAATCGGCTTAGGGCTGAGTGGCAGCAAATGACAAATGTGCCTGTATCCAGCAGGCTAGTCAACTGGTTCAAGCAGGCTATCGTGCCAGGCGTCCCCTGAGAAAGCCACGCCTGACCAGACAACACCGCCAGCGCCGATTGCAGTGGGCCAGAGAACACCGTCAATGGCAGCCAGGACACTGGAATCATGTGATCTTGAGT
The DNA here is from genome assembly GCF_964187855.1 of Myxine glutinosa. Taxonomy (NCBI): domain Eukaryota; kingdom Metazoa; phylum Chordata; class Myxini; order Myxiniformes; family Myxinidae; genus Myxine; species Myxine glutinosa. The sequence goes on along the minus strand of NC_136261.1, from coordinate 447,017,998 downwards.
GACAAGTCTAGATTTCTGGTCTATCGTCAAGATGGCCGCGTCCGAGTGCGCAGACAAGTGCATGAAGCCTACAGCAAAGATTGTATAGTGCCAAGAGTCCAAGCTGGAGGTGGTGGGGTGACCGTTTGGGCTGCTTTTCATGCAGGGGGCAAAACTGACCTGGTTGTTCTGAATGGAAACCTGAACCAGTTCAAGTACAGGGTCATTCTGGAAGAAACATTGCTTCCATTTGCTCGTGCAGCCTTTCGAGGAAACTTTGTCTTCCAAGATGACAATGCATGGCCTCATCGTGCTTGCATGATCCAACACTTTCTTGCTGACCGTGGTGTAGAGCATATGGAGTGGCCTGCCATGTCCCCGGATATGAATCTGATAGAGAACTTGTGGGCAGAATTAACGCGTCAAATCGACCAGTTGGTCCAGCAGCTGACCTCTGTGCGTGAATTGCAGCAGGCTATTGTCACTGCATGGCAAGCGATTCCTGTCCAAACCTTGGCAAATCTCGTGAACAGCATGCGTCAACGTGTACGTTGTCTCCTGAATGCTCGTGAGGGTTACACGAAGTACTGAACTGTAATTTTACTGTCCGTAATCCCAGTCGTAATTTCACTTTTGTTTTTGTTAAAAAATTTTTGGCTAATGTGCAAAATAAAGAGATACTTCTGGAAAACGTACAGAAGTTTAACACAATACTGTCCATGAATTGAGTTCGATATCAGTTTACATCACTTTCAAGGATCAATTTATTTGTTTCGAAATGTCAAATGTGGTTTTTGTTTCTTTTAAAGGTCACATTAACAAAATCTAGAATAATTTCAACATAATTCCAATGAACTTTTGGTTCTAAGACATCTTGAAAAGTAAGTTCACCCCCACAAAAAAAATATTCCATATTAAATGCCAAGTCTGTAGTTATGTAATGTTTCCAATTTTTATCAACAATTTAATTTTTATATTCTCAGTTATTGAATTGCTTTAAATTAATGTTCACCAGTGTATGAACGCACATTTATATTAACTAGTACGTACACTCCCCACTGTAGCCTCAGGAACGGTCATGGACTAACCTCTGTGTGGTGTCTAGATTACAGTCGATCTTTGATGAGGTTTGTTCGTCGATGTGATAAGCATAGATTGCCTCACGGATGTCGGGATTCCTCCAAATGTATTTCAGTTTAGTGTTAAACAGCAGTAGCGACCGTTTAAAAGGTAATCGTACGTGTTTGTGGTTTATAATCATTTTTACTTCTGGTAGGGTTGCCCCACGATATGCCATCATAAGCTATTTATACATGTTTGTCCATGGAGAAAGAAAAACCCTTGGGGAGGTACGATATTTTTAGCCCCCGTTGGACTTAGTCTGAAACAGGGGCTTATGAATTGGGTCTCCACCATCCGTGTGTGCGTCCACTGCCATATCTCGGAGATGTATAGATCTAGTTTGTTCATTCTTTGCAGAAAGACAACACATGATGGTACACATATGCACATCATTTTCTTTCGTGATACGATCAAAGATGGCCGACTGGCAGCCATTTTGTTACTTAAACATGTCCCCAACCATTTCACGACATGCATGGACCGATTTTGTTCAAACTTAGCACAAAGACAACACACGAGAGTATACATATGCAGAAGATTCTGTTTTGTCATCCGGCCAAAGATGGCTGACTGACGGCCTTTAGCTCTGTACAGCAAATTTTCTAAACGTACGGGGGCATTTTTGCATTTTATGTCTTTCTTCTTGTTAGTACATTAATATTGATTTGTAATAACATTATATGATGTTATTGTCATTCACGTTATTACTTTTGTTTTTAAAAGTCTCCTTGGAAAAACGCCACGATAAGCTATCTTAATACAGATATACACCTCAACATGCAACCCCCTTAGCAGGGAAAACCTCCTTGGGGAGGGGGTCAAATGAAGTCACCACAACCTCCATTGTGTAACCCTTAGTCCTACTGTCAAGTTTGGTTGAGACTGGATAAGTAATGACCGAATGCATCACGGTCAAAAATCGTCACAGACAGACTGCATATTTTAGTATGATGGATTCAGAAGATTGGTGGGATATGCCAAGTGCACGGTACGATGTCAGGTCGGCTGTGTCCAGGTCGAGCCGGCTGAGTCCGCGTTGGGAAGAGATTTATGGAAACAACCTCGGAGCATTGGCCATGCATTGTCTGCTGCGACCGGCCGACTGGGCATCCTTCACCTTCACCCTCACCTACATGGACCGGCTGGCTGTGCAGCCGTCGTGGGTTTCTGGTGGGGTTAACGGTCGACCTCGCGCCATCACGGCAATCGCGAGCACCCTCGCCGGCTTTTCTACGGCACTGGATCTACTGTATGGGAGATTGAGCAGTGGAAGGAGACGAGTTTATCTTGCAAAGGTATGATAACCATAATCATAGATTGGGAAATGTCAGGGAAAAGGGGAAACGATTGTTTGTTAGGGGTTGAGTATGCTTGCTTGTGTGTGTGTGTGTGTGTGTGTGTGTGTGTGTGTGTGTGTGTGTGTGTGTGTGTGTGTGTGTGTGTGTGTGTGTATGTATGTATATATATATGTGTGTATGTATGTATGTATGTATGTATGTATGTATATATATATATGTATGTATGTATGTATATATATATATATATATATATGTATGTATGTATGTATGTATGTATATATATATATATTAGGGTGGGCTTCAAAAAATCAAAATGCAGAGTTTCTCCGGGACATGGTCTATTTTGTTCCTTTTAGTGTCAAAGGAAACCACACCAAATTTGAATGGAATCCAATAATATTTAGGGGTGCCACATCAGTGATGAATTTTCCCCCATGCAAAAATAGGAATTCCCATTTTTTGGGCTGTATATACACAAAATAAATACATAATTATATATATACATTAAATATAATATTAAAAATAAATATTTAGTAAATATACATTAAATAATAATAATATATATTATATTATACATTATATATACAATTATACGATAGACAATTATACAAATATAGACAAATATAATACATTAAATAATATATTAAAAATAAATATGATATATTAAAATTTAAATATAATAAATAAATATATAGTTATACAATATATATATATACATTATAATTAAATATACATTAAATTTATACATAAAATATACATTAAATAATAAATATACATAAATACACATTATACATTATATATATAGTTATATACAATATATTATACATACAGTTTTGAGACTTCCTATGATCACTATCTGGGCAATTTTCATGCATGTTTTGTACAGGTTACCGGGGTCAGGGGTACGCTTTTTTAGTGTGTAATATGTAGGCCTAACTTATTGACTGTGGCTCTTTTGTAGAGAGTGACCCTGTGGAGTAAGAATTAACAGGATTTTACCCACATTCTTGCGTATTTTGCAGATATGGCATGTGCTAGTACCAGTGTTTCATTGAAAACTCGGGCTCAGGATAATGTGTATCTCATTGGGTCCACTTCTGGAGATGCCATCAAAGGTGCCAAGCTCCCGACTGTGCATCAATCTCTTGTCCTGTTTTTCCATCACCTGAAGAAGGAGAATCGCACTGCCCGGGAGAGTGCAACCCTCACCATTGAAGAGGTTGTGAAGTTCTGGGAAAAAGCTCACCTACCTACAACGACGAAGCAGCACTGCATCCATCGTTTGGAGAGGCTATATGAAGAATGGAGGAGCCTCCAAAAAGGTGCAAAGCGGGGTGGTGCGACCCAAGAGAAAAAGGAAGCATCCTTCAAGGCCTCCTTGGAGAAGACGTTTGAACTTAGGCATGCAGATTCGGAGGCCATAATCACCAACCCCGAGGACAGGAAGTTTCTTCATGATCAATTCTCAGAGAGGAAGGCTTCAATGGGATCTGTAGACACTGTGTTGGAAGCAAAAACTAAGCGAAAGAAAGAAAGGGAAGAAAAGGAGAAGACTAAGGCAGAGAAGGAAAATAAGAGACAGGAAATGGTCATGAAGGGTGCTACTGCTATGGAAGTCACAGACTCAGACTCTGACTCTGTGACCACGGCACAGGCTGGTTCTTCATCATCTGATGGTGGGATATCTCGTCCCAAGAAAAGAAGGCCTATCAACATTGTCACTCCTGAAGTCGCAGCTTCTTTGGATCGTACGAAAACAAGTGACCGAATGGCTGTCCACAACTTGGCATCCATTTGTAGAGCAGTAGGATGGGATCCTGCAGAGCTGGCACTGAACCAATGGACAGTGCGGCGGAATCGCATGATGCATCGATGCAAAACCATGGACGAAATAAAAGAAGCATTTCATCATAATGTGCAGGGTCCTTTAGTGGTCCATTGGGATGGAAAGCTTCTTCCCGATGTCACTGGAGATTTTGTGCATGTGAAGGTGGATCGTCTTCCAATCCTTGTGTCCAACCAGTACCATGGAATGGAGCAGCTGTTGAATGTTCCCAAGTTACCTGACGGGGGAGGAGAAGCTATGGCAACCGCTGTAGTGGACACACTGAAGAGCTGGAACCTTGTGGGCAAGGTGAAGGCTTTGTCTTTTGACACAACGGCCAGCAATTCAGGTGTTCGTGGAGGGGCTGCTGTCCTCATTGAAAATAAGCTACAGACTGAACTAATTCATTTGGCTTGCCGCCATCATGCGCACGAAATCATTCTGGGAGATGTTTTCACCACTCTTTTCGGTCCTTCATCAGGCCCTGACATCCAGCTTTTTAAGCGGTTTCAGGCGGAGTGGCCGTCCATTGCCCATCACCAACCAGAAAATGGATTCACAGATCCTGATACGGCAGCTGAGTTTGCACAGAACAATGACATGATGGATGAAGCTCTGGAATTTGCTCTTGTGTGTTTGAAAGATCAGCAGCCACGAGATGATTATCGTGAACTCCTAGAACTGACTGTCATCTACATGGGAGGAATCCCACCTCGTGGAATCCGGATCATGGCTCCAGGAGCAATGCACAGAGCCAGATGGATGGCAAAAGCACTATATTCACTACAGGTGTTCATGTTTCGGTCAGAGTTCCACTTGACACTTCGAGAGGCGAGAGAACTCCGAGCCTTCAACATTTTTGTCTGCCTTGTGTATGTACAGGCTTGGTTTCGGGCTCCACAAGCTATTGAGGCTCCCCTGAATGACATTAACCTCTTCAAGAAGTTGGAAAAGTTTGAACAAATCAATCAGAAGATGGCTCAGGCAGCCTTGAAGGCACTTGGCTGCCACACGTGGTACATGAGCCCAGTACTAGTGGCATTTGCATTCTTTGACACCAGAATTGACAAAGAAAGCAAGATCAATATGATTGAAGCATTGAAAAATGACGGTGAAAACCCCTCTCCAAAGAGACCAGCTATCAAACGAGGAACCGCCCTGTCAATCGCTGGCCTCATAACAAAACACACCAAGCATTTCTTCAGCATTCTAAGGACCCCAACTGATTGGATGGATAAGGATCCTGGTTCATGGGAGCAAGAAACCAGCTTTCAGGAAGCAAAGAAAGCCGCCAGTGGCTTAGTCGTGGTGAACGACAGGGCAGAAAGGGGTGTCGCATTGATACAAGACTACAATAAGCTCCTTACAAAGGATGAAGAGCAAAAGCAAGCTCTGCTATAAGTTGTTGCTGCTCACAGGAAGATGTACCCCGATGCCAAGAAGGCAACAGTGGTGAAACAGGCCCAGAAATAGGAGTTACATTTCTCATTATATTTGGGTTTTTAAATATTATGTGATATGGTATCTCTTCATTTTATGAACTGAACATTTGGATTGTTATCATTGAATTTGAGTTTTCATAGCAATATAGTGCTATTTGTGCAGCTATTGTAACTTGTGTTTGCTAGAATACAAAGAAAGTGAGTGGAGGGTGGATTTTCATAAAACAAACTTCTGGTTTTGCTTTCGATCCATATATAGAAAAGTTTTGTAGACACCTTTAGTTTGAAGGCTGATGTGAGTAGTGTAATAATGTTGCTTCTGGGACACCTCCGTTTAACATGGGAAATCCCTATCTAATGTCATTTACCCCCTTGTCTTTTTCAAAAATCATAAACACCTATTTCTCCCACCCTCATCTTTATGAACCTTTTGTCTGTAGTACCTATCCTTAATGTTGTTCATTAGACCACTCAAACACTACAAATATTTGTTTTCTCTTATAGACCTATCATCCTTCTTCTACATATCATCTGGCAGATTAATCTTTGACCCATTCACTTCCATATTGACCCTAAAGACCTCTATTTCTCTCACCCTGTTCTTTACGAACCTTCTAACCTTTTGACATGTTATCCTTATTCATTAGACCACTTAAACACCTGTGATCCTTCTGACCTTATGAACCTTTTAACCTTTTACTCTTAATATCATCTGGTGAATATAACCCACTCAAACAACGACCCTACAAATATTTGTTTATGTGTGGGAAATAATTTAATTCTCCTACAACTCTCCTCACCGTCTAATACATTAACAAAAAATATGTTTGAGTTTGGTTCTTTATTAAGATATTTTAACTGAGCTAAGATAAAATGGTAAACCTCCCTCAATGTTCTTATTTGAGCGCCTCCAGTGCCACATACCATTTTTAAATTAAAGTATATATTTTCCTGACAACCATCAAAGTTTTCCGTCCACTCAAAAATATTTCCATCTTTTTTACCCAATTCACCGGTATTTAAATTAATTCTCTTATTTGTTTTGTGAACTTTTTTACCAGTTGCCTTTTCAATTATACCTATTTGATATTTTTCACATTCATTATGTTTTCCATTTATATACCAAGGTTGATTACACCTCCACTCTTTAGTCTGGTTGATACTTGGTTCTATCATTTATATAATAGTAAAAAAGGCGGCGGTAGCCCGTTAAAATCCCCAACCCCCCCCCACCTTTTTAACTTATCACTTATATATATCTTATCACTTATATATATCTTATCACTTATGTATATCTTATCACTTATATATATCTTATCACTTATATATATCTTATCACTTATATACTTATATAACCATAAGGGAGACTATCAATTCCATTTTCTAAAATAAACCTCTTATCATCAAAAGCCCCCAATGCTTTCTTATTTATCTCTTCTGAATATAATTGATGTTTATAACTTCTTATTCCATTAATCTTTCTAAACTCTTCTTTCTTTGTTGTTAAACAGTTATAATAATCCTTAAAGTTTATTGTTTCTTTAATAACATTTTTCTTTACACCTTTTAACTTCTTGTCAGTCTTTTCAACGTTATTCACAATGTATTTATAAGCATAAGCCTTTGACCTCAATCCCACAAATTCACTCATAACATTTCCTCCTAATTCATCCTTGAACTTTCCAATCACCTTTTTATTTTTAGAAGAGAACAACTCACTCTCTGGACTGTAATTACTCGTGTCATAGATATTAATGTCTCTTTTCATGTCTGAATAAACATCGTTGGTATTAATTTTCAAAATAAAACTATCTGTATCCATATAAAGTAGATTAACATCATTTTGATATTTCTTCCTCAAGTTATTATAAAAGTAATCATACATTAATGACTTTGATAAATCAAGAATTGTTGTTCCAATATAAATAGGTTTGTTCATTTCAATACTCTCTTTAATCAAATGGATCGCACAAAAGTTCTCAGTAAAGACCTCAGCTCGAGTAAAACTCGGTCTATTAATTAATTTTGATGCTTGTTCCCAAGATGTTGATAGTCTGATATTTTGTCTTTTCCTCACATTCTCCATAGTCTTACCAAAGACCGCATTATTCATTAATTTATAAAAGTCTTTCTCAAAATCTGTTTTTGACTCTGTTCTTCTTTGTGTATTAAAATCAATGTACCCCTTTAACCAATGACTTTGATTGAACTTTAGAACCCTATGGATCTTCTCTACTCTTAGACCTTTTGATAAATATTGTCGCAAATTTCTTTGGTGTAGAACATAATTTTTCTTGTTATATAATGTACTAAGTAATTTTTCTGTTGATTCACCTATATCAAACGATCGTTGATAATCACTCAACCATTCTTTCTTTGGACTTTCTTTCTCACAAGCAAATGGGAGATCTTTGTGTAGGTTATGGAGTTCCTCTGGATATTTTAAATCAATTTCAAAATAATAACCAACTTTTTCTTCATCCAATTCTTTTTGTGTAGAGATACATACATCTTGTAAAACGTTTTTGTAGTCTTTTTCCTTTACCCATCTAAGTTTTCCATAAGGAAGAGCCTGAGACATTGCCCAGCCATACAGGTTGTTCGCGTCATAGTACATCAAGTAAGAACTCTCTTTCGTTGGATCATAATTTGGAAGATATTTGTTATTTGCTTTTGCGTATCTACTCGAGCAGACTTGTGAAATTCCACCTCTTTTTGCCTTTTCAATCATCAAAAGCATATCAACATCGATTATCAAATCCAAATCTTGTTTTGTCATTTTCAACATCGCACTCCAGGCCAATCCAGGTGCTGTGTAGTAGTGAGCAGGATCCAATCCATATCCAGTGCGACAAACAGATCTAAAGGCTTCAAATACATCGGCCAATAAAAGCACATCAGTTTTGAGATACAAATCGTGATACTCGCCAAGATTCTTGATGTTATATTTTTCCCAAACATTTTGTGCGTGTACATAATCTTTATCAGATATATGACTATTATTTAATTTGTTATAGAAATTTTCTTTTGAAGGAAGTTGTGTTTCATTGAATCTCTCAAATGAGTCCATATAGTCATAGGGGTAAATTCCCTTTTGTGTTAGAAAATCTTTATCTAAAAAATACTCTGAAAGACATGGAAACTCTTTTAGATTTTGAACCAAGTTAACCAATGGACTTGCCATGAATTTAAATGTATCAAGAAATCTGATATGAGTAATAGGAGATGTGTGAATTGTTTTTGTGAATGAAATGTATTTCTGATCCGTGTTTGGAATTGCTGAGATACTTCCAGAAGTCTTTGAGAGTTCCTTGATAAATAGATGTGTATCATAATGAGCGTTGTTATGAAGAAAGACAGGAATGAAAGAGGGGAGTTGATAATTAATATTACAACTTTGATGAGCCGGACCTCTATATTTACCAGTGAGATGACAATGGTCTCTAACCTTTAGACCTTTACCAATTTTCTCCTCACAAATATGACAGACATTGTTTTTTATAAATTCCCTTTTTTCTTTACTTGTTAAGGACATTGGTTTATTGGTTTCTCTCATTATCTTGGTTAATCGAACACAGTCTTTTTCTAGTCGTTTCACAAACTCCTCTGGGGTATTTGAGCCTCTATACATCTCTAACTTGTTATATTTATCACCAACGGATGATTTGATATAATAACAAAAACCACAAGGAGTATGTTTTTGATATTTATTTGTGTATGATTCTTTTGGATCTTGAGAAGCAGTATCAATTTTTTCTAAAATACTTTCAAAATCAGCATATATAACAAATGGATGTTTGATCTTTTTATTTTCATCTTTGAATGTGATCTTTGAGCCTTCTTTAGGCATATTGATTACCGTTGATTTATGTTCGCCACAATAATTTGAATGTTTATCTAATCTTTCTTGTGAATTGAAGAAGTTAAGACAACGCAAACAAATATATATTTTATTTGTTCTCTTACAGACTTGTGGTTTTATTAATTTAGCAATATCTTTGATGTATGTATAATGTGAATTTTCGTCTGAATTAAAATATAGAAGATTAATATGAGTTTGTTTACAATTGTCAGAAAGCTTTAAAACCTGAATGTTGTTTGTTTCTGTTAGACCATAAACATTAACTGATAAATTATTCATCTTTTCAAATTTAGGAATATCATTTAAAGTCATCGGAAACTTTACATCTTTTGTATTTAATGTATTCTCATATTTTTTATAATGAGATACTCTTTCATCATGAAAATGTGGAGGATGTAAGTGTGCTAAAATAGACCAGAGAAAACATTTATTGTCTTTATTTTTGATATTGATAACTGCTTTTCTATTTTTGATAACACTGGGTAAATCAATGTAAGAAGAAGCTTTTAGAGGATCTGATTTAAGAATATGAATGTCTATGTAAATAATTTTTCCTATATTGAATCCACTTCCTATGATTGAATTATCCACATCTTGCTCTTGTTTAATAAGTTCATCATAGACTCCTGATGTTTTAAAATCTTGATATGAAGATATAAAGTGTGGCTCAGTTCTCATGTATGGTGCATCTATAACTCCTTCATCCTTTGTCATTTCTAATTTTACTCCCATATAAAATTTAAGTGGTTTCATTTCCTTTAGTGTTTTTTCAATCAACGTTTGAACAGCAGGTTTAACTATTTCTACAGCATCAACTATAGACTCTGGTTCAGGAGGTTTGAAGTTAAAGACTCTTATTTTAATATGTCCTTTGAATGCTCCATCAGAGTTTTTAGTTGTGATAAAATTTGATAAATGTAGATTTGTTTTAAGATGTATTTTGAAGCCTTTCTTGAGGATATTTTTATTACATGTAGAACAGTGTTTTGTTTCAGGTGGAAGAGGGGAAAGTTTGTTAAAAATGTTGTATGTATGTTTTGCGGTGAGAATATGTTGTTTATAATATTTTACTTCCTTCTCGCAAGTATCACAATAAACCATATTTATAGCGTGAGAAAACGTGGTGTTTTATATATATCACTATGCTTAAAATAAAACACTTTTGAGCTTTACAGCTCCGTTTTATATATATCGCTGTGCTTAAACTAAAACACTTTTTCACTCAGAATCATCTAAGTCATAACTATCACATGAATACTCAGAATCATACTCAGAGTCATCAATAAAGCTACTCTCATAACTATCATTTGAGCACAAACTATTAGTATCATAACTATCATCTGTGTTCAATGAAATACTATCATCACCATCGTCCAAGTTCAATGAAATACTATCATCACTATCGTCCGAGTTCAATGAAATAGTAAAATCTTCACTGCTGTATTGACTCATATTTAATTAGCAAGAAAAATATTCCCATCAATATCTATATACTTTCTTTCATTAACAGATTCAATCTCTACAATTTTTATATCAAAAGTTATCTTTAAATAATCTCTAACTATCATAGAACGAAATGACATTTCACCAGAAATATTAACATCATTCATTTTACTTAGATCTACACCCTTTGGATTATTAAAGAAAATACAAATGTCTCCTCGAGAATTATTAATGATCTTATCATTCTTTTTCAAAGTATCGTGGTCAATCACTTTTTCAAGCTTTGAATAAATTGCCAGGAGTAGAGGAGAAACTTTTGTTAGATTTACTTTAATGGATGTCTTTCCAGGTATAGTTAGAGCTCTTCCTTTAAATGAAATAGAGGGGCTCATGTTATTTTCCATAACTGGTTTTACCCAAAAATTTCCATATTTATCTTTGTTCAATTTAACATCTTTGACATATTTTTCTATATCTTCCACCGAAGTAGAGATTGATTGAAATTTGTCTTTTGTGCTTTGAAACATTGTATTTATTAATGAATAAACTTGCGTTTAGTTTAAGTAAAAATTTACCACATAAATATGATAAGTTCTGAAGGATATTTAGAATTTCCAGACTCTCCATATGATAAATTAGAGAATTGTCCGGCTTGTGATAGAGTGGGGCTTAATGATGAGGATTCATATAAACAATGTTTATTCTGTGATTATATTCTAATTAATGATAATAAGAAATATAAAAAAACATATAACTCTTTTAAATTAGAACCAAAAATGAATTACTTTACAAGATTAATAAGAGAGATGAATGTTAAGCATTATGGTGATAATACACCATTTCTTACAAGGAAAGAGACTCTTTGTATTGAGGAAATGTATAAGGGTTTAATGATATTTATTATTCAAAATAATTTTAATGGAAATGTTAATACAAGATACTACATAAATAAAATAATGAATTATTTTGAAATTAAACCCGAACTCAGGATAAAATATAGAGTTTCTAAAATAGCTCAAAAAAAATTGGATGACTTGTTTTCCAAATATATAAATGAATGATTTTTTACCCGTTTGGGAAAATAAGATAAAATTTAATAACCATAAAAACATTTCAAATTCATTGAGATGTCTAATAGTTGGTTCAAGCGGATGTGGGAAAACCTGTTTACTTTTAAAGATGCTCCTTGGTCCTAATTTTTTAGATTATGATAATTTAATAATTTTTACAAAGTCAAGTTTTCAACCCGAGTATCAACTACTCTCACAGGGTTTTAATGCAGGTCTTAAAAAGGAAGACATTATCGGTTTATTTAAACTTCAAAACAAACTGAATGATTATAATATTGAAGATATAATACAATTATTTTGTGATACACAGAAATCAAAATCGAAACCCATAACTTGTATTCTCAGTGATAATACGGATGATATACCTTCACCTCAAGATTTAGATAAATCAAAAAAGAACCTCGTCATCTTTGATGATTGTGTTAATGAGAGAAACCAAACAGTAATGGATAGCTACTATACAAGAGGGAGACATTCTTCTTGTAATTGTATATATCTTAGTCAATCATATTTTCAACTCCCTCGACGCTCAATAAGAAACAATGCCAATACTTTTATTTTATTTAAGTTAAATTCAATAGATGTAAATAATTTTTGGAGAGATAATTGCTCTACGTTATGTAGTAAAAAAGAATTTGAAAATTATATGAAACACACGATTGGAAAATATAAATATATTGTTGTGAAACAAGATGAGATACTAAATGATATTTTTCAATAAATAAATACAGAAAATGAATACCGAAGAAAGAGAAAGAAAGTTTAAGGAACATCAACAATTAGTTTCAAAAGTTGTTAAACAACAGGAAGAGATAAAGAAGAAACGGAGACAGAAACTAACTGGTGAAGAAGCCTTTGAAAGAAAACAAGAGAAATTCTTTAAACCACTTTTGAAAACTCAACACTCACCTACAGTTCCCACGGTAGAATTTACTCCGAAAAAACTTCAAATGCTCAAAGATTTTAGTCAGATAACAAAACAAGAACTTGGTGAATTAGAATATGATGACGAGGGATTATTTCGGAAACTTGAGGAGGTAAATCAACCCCCTAATTATGTTGTGGAAGCTCTTCAAAACAATGAATATTCGGCGGGTTCAAAAACCAGAGCAGGTCTCATTCCAACAGAAGAACCAGCAGTGTTTCATCTTGTGGAAGAAAAGGTATTGATATTTAATGATGAATTGATGTTCTTGAGTTCTACTCAACCAAATGTTAAATTAACTCCAAGATTAATGTTTCTTCTAACAAACCCCGGATTCAGCGGTTCAAAATATTTTGAGGAACCACTTGATATGGAAAGAGAGGAAGATAGGGTATATATTGAGTTGTTAAATGCACTTGATTATGGAGTTTCTGTTGCTGGTAAAAGTAAGAAGAATGAGAAGGAGAAACATATTATTGATGCTTTAAGTAAACTTGGTTCAGGTGTTAGTTTTCTTCCAAATGACCCATCACAATTAGTTAATAGGCTATTATTGTTGTTAGGTAGTAAGAAGGCTGGAAACAACAATTGTTTTAATGAATCCTCAGCCATTTTAGATCAGTTGATGAATATGAAAATAATTAATAAATGTCAATACAAAGATATTTTATTAGATATTAAATAAGATGAGAAGCACAATTCTTAGTTTTAATTTCACAACGAGCGATTACACAGCTTCATTCCCTTACCCACTACAACTTGACCCCCTTACCTCATATGAGGCATCTTTATTGTCAATGGAAACTTATAATACCTTGTTTAATATCACAGAGAAAAACAACAAGTTTAGTTATAATCCAGGAAGTGGATATAAAACTATAACCGTTTCACCTGGAGCTTACGAGATTTCTCAAATATCTTCAGAAGTCTCTCGCCTTATGAAAGAAAAAGGTGATGAACCAAAAAATATTATAATAGATATTCAAAAACACACTTCAAAATCAACTATTAAACTTAAAAATAATTATAAAGTTGATTTCACGATTGAAAATTCGTTTAGAGAGCTATTGGGTTTCTCTTCAAAAAAGATTGAAAATAACGGGACGTTTTACAGTGATAATGTTATCCAAATATCCTCCGGTATAAATTCAGTATTAATTCATTGTGATTTGATTGATGGTGCTTATAACGATGGAATAAGAACAAATACAATATTTTCATTCAGTGCATACTCAACCCCGATTGGTTATAAATTTAATATGGAACCAAAAAATCTTGTCTATTTACCTGTGTCAGGAAAAACCATATACAGAGTAAATTTTAGGATAACCGACCAAGATAATCGTATGATATCCTTTAATGATGAAATTATATCCATCAGAATTCACCTACGTGAAGTTTTTCAATAAATAAATAATGGTTATTGTGAGAAAACACGAGTTGGGAAAATATAAAATAATTACAGGGGAGGGCATGTTCCTTTCACCAGACTATACAAGGTATGTGGGTAGAGGATACTATAAACCTAAGAGACAACGAGGTGTAGGTCATCAATTTCGAAATAAAGGAGATGGGATAATTGATACTCTAATGGGTATTGGTTCAACCATCCTTAAACATAAAGACCTAATTGGTTCAACTGCTTCTGCCGTGGGCTCCGTTGCGGGTGCTATAAAGAGTATAAAAGATGCTCAAAAGGAGTCTCATAAATTACAAGCAATCAAAGAAATAAAAAAAGGTAAAACTCAACTATCTTCACAAGAACGACAAAAAATCATTAAAATACTTGGGTCAGGGTTTCAACAATTTTAATGCTATATAAATACAAGTATGGAAGCGATTGATAGTATCTATGATTTGGATGATACGATTATCATTTCAAACTCCACTAAAAAGGAAGACTATTTTAAGGTAAATGCTATAACAGGAACAGACTGGAATTCAAACGGAACAAAAAGTTTTGAAATAAATAATCAACAAACTTACTTGAATATAGCTGATAGTTTCTTGCTGTGTAAATTTAAATTCACTAAGGCTGCGAATAATACTAATGCTACACTCGTAAATGATTTCTTCTGGAAAATGTTTGACAGTGTCCGCCTGTATATTGGAACACAAGAGGTTGAAGCGGTTGATTATGTCTCTGCTACATCTGAAATGATGAAATTTACACTATATTCGTTTAGTGATAGAATGGGTAAGGGAGCTGTTGAAGGTTTTATTCCTGATATGTCAACGGGTACAAACGCAGACCCTGGTTATAGTCAAAGGAAGTCAATGTATAATGATGACGCAAAAGCTGAGAATAGTTTTACCGTAGCAGTACCTCTGAAAGGTATATTTGGATTTTGTGATTATGATAAAGTTTTGTATGGGCTTAAAATTAGATTTCAACTACAAAGGAATGATAATGTAAATAGATTGCTTTTTGGGGATGAAAATGCTTTTGGAGAAAATAATAAATTTGTTATTAATGATTTGTGTTGGTATATCAGTGAATATACTCCTAATCTTAAAACGGAAGAGATGTTAAATAGAAGACTTAACTCAAAGAAACCGCTAAATGTATCATACCTTAAAAGAAGATGTCAACACGTTAAACTGGAACACACTACCTACACTTGGAATTTAGGTGTTCTTCAAGGAAAGCCACGATACCTCTGGCTCATTTTTAAAAAACCAGATGGAGAGGACGGTACTAATAAGAATAATGCCCTGAGTGATAATGCAAAGGTGAAACAACTTCGGGTTTCTCTTGATGGCACATTTTATCCGCGAGATAGATTGGAAATTGATTGGGAAAAAAATGATTATGCGGAAGCCTACAAGTCCTACCAAAAGGTGTGTGAAAGTAATGGTAATAATGATCCTATTTTGGATATGGTTGCGTTTCAAAAACTTTATACAATCTACGCAATTGACCTGAGTTCTCAAAAGGAAACTATAAAGTCTAATCGAGTGGATACTTCTCTATACATTGAAAGAGGGGAGAGTGAAGAGGTTAATGCATATTGTTTGCTTTTGGAGGAAACAGAATTACAGATTAATACAGATAATGGTGTTATGATTAATATCACATAGGTTTTTTCTCATAAATAAATGGTTGGGGTATATGTTAATCAAATCAATCTTAATAAATTAACATCTTGTATTCAAAATCAAAAGCCTTGTATTATTAATGTTAATACAATTCAAAGAAAAGGAGCTGTAAGAATTGATGTTTTACTCACACACACACAAGTAAAAACACTAAATGATGTTGGATCACTTAAAATTAAAATGACGAAACCTATGTTAAAGAAATATTCAATAGACGAGTCAAGAGGAGGATTTCTCCCGTTTCTAATTCCTTTATTTGCTGGTTTAAGTGCGGCGGGAGCATTGACTGGTGGTATTTCAGCAGCGGTAAAAACTGCTAACGAAAGGAAGGCACAACTAAAAGCTCAAAAAGAATTGGAAAGACATAACAAGGAGTTGGAGAAACAAATTAGTGGAAGTGGTGTAATTGTAGATTTTGCTCAAAAACTTGAAAGTCTACCTGATAAAGCTAGATTGTTGGTTGGAGATATGCTTTCCTCTATCGCTCAAGCGGGTGTTAAACTAACTAAACGGGGTAATGGATTGTATCTTTCTCATAAATAAATGGATAAATGGTTTAAACAATTTGGAAAGAATACAACGTCAAATATAGAACTAGCTAAGTATTGTAAAACACTAAAAATTGATAATGTGGTTATTTGTATGAGAGATGAATTAACACATATAAATAAGAATACAAAGAATATTATTATGAATTTAGACACACAGAATGGTTCTCATTGGGTTTGTATTCATAATAGTCAGGATAAATATTATTTTGATAGTTATGGTATGCCACCACCTGTTGAAGTAATACAATTCTTACAGAATGGTGTTTATCAAACATTCCAAGTTCAAGAAATTAATTCTAAATGTTGTGGCCAATTATGTTTATATGTATTATTTCAACTCAACAATAATGAAAATTTTTATGATATCATTTTTTATCTAATATAAATGACCTATGTTGGAAAAGATGGTTCTATCTTTGGAAAATCCTCTCAGGATATTGATTTATCAAATTATTATACAAAGGCACAGGCTGAAACGACAAAAATATAGTGTAAGTAAAAATATTAATATGAAGAATACTTATAAATTAATCAATTATCCAAACCCTACAGATGCGAATGACTTGATTAGATTCAGTGATTTATCACAATATATATCTTTAAAGAAAACAGCACGTTTTGTGAAACAAGTAAAATTTACAACCACAACACCTGGTTATACTGACCATACACCTTTCCTCATTGAATTTAACTACCTGCTTTCAATTAAATTTTATAAAGAAGGACATTTAGTTAATATGCGAATTAATAAATGGGGGTATGATATGCCTGATTTAGGGTATAATTGGTCTTTTTCAATAAACATAGAAGACCTACATGATTTAAATCAGTCTCGTAAAGAAGAATATTATCCACTTGGTGAAGATAAGGATTTATGTGGAAGTACAATTAGTAAACAACAAATACGTGATTTTAAGAAAATAAAAATATATGATAGTATAGCGATGGTTCGCATGACAAAGAAGGAAGGTAATGAGATAAGGATAGAAAGCCGAGGAATACAAACCGATTTGGTAGTGGGAAGATGGGGTGGTATTACCTGTCATAATATTAATCTCACATATATTTCTGATACATAAATGGCAGGAAGAAGACTACAAGAGAATTATAATTTTTGTATTCAAGGATACCTACAAGAAAAGGGTGCTCGGTATTACATACCTTATGATTTGGAGCATATACATGGGAATTTTGTCATAAAAAACTGGCCTTATACTGATATTGTTAAACCCACAAATAGAGACTTGTTTAAAATATTAAATAAAAATGAACTTCTCAAAGTTATGAAATATAAAACTCTTTTAGAAATCGTCAACAAATCTTATTGGTATCCTATTATGAGAAAAATAATTATAGATACAAGAATATCTCAAAATCCAGATGAGTATATGTATAATATTCTTTGGGGTTCAAACTCAAGGGTAGCAAGGGATGAGGAAGGAGTTGAAGAAGAGAAGGAGGAAAGAGAGAAAAAGGAGAAGGAGGAAAGGGAGAGGGAGGAGAAGGAGGAGAGGGAGAAAAAGGAGGAGGAGAGGGAGAAAAAGGAGGAGGAGAGGGAGAAAAAGGAGGAGGAGAGGGAGAAAAAGGAGAAGGAGGAGAGGGAGGAAAGGGAGCAAAGAGAGAGGGAGGAAAAATATAAAAAGATGGAAATCAGTGAGATTCGTAAAAGATTGAGTGTATTACAGCAAATAAATCAATCTCAACGCACAGAAGAGGAAATTAAAGAATTAACAACTCTTATGAAGATAATGGTTTCAAAAATAACAACGTTAATGTCTTCAATTTCAGGGAGGAGATTTAAACGAGAAAGTGGTGAAGAAGAAGAAGAAGAAGAAGAAGGAAAAGATTATGTGATTGATGATGTTGGTGTCATTGACTTTAGTTAGTTTTTATTTGTAAATAAATGGAGGAGAGAGTGAAGGCATTCCTTAGGATTCTTTATGTTTTAAAAATAAAGATTGAAATGTATATGTTGAAAACCAAAAAGGTTTTGATACTCTGTCGGAATTTTTCTGATAAATAAATATGAGTTATTGTCTCAAATGTAAAAAGAAAACTAAATCTAAAAATATCTCTTATGTTAAAGCTAAAAATAATAGAGTTTATCAAAAAGGAATATGTCAAGTGTGTGGCTCTAAAAAGTGCCAATTCATATCTCCTAAAAGTGGAGGAGACATACAAAAGTTTCTGTCAGGAAGTAAATTTACAACAACTGGAATTCCAGGGGAATTACACCTTCCAGGGTATTCTTTCTGTGGTCCAGGAACAAACTTGGATAAAAGATTAGATAAGGCTGACAATCCTAAACCTTGGTCTAAACCTACAAATAGGGTTGACGAAGTGTGTATGAAGCATGATATTGCTTATGGAAATACCACTACGTTGACTGAAAAACATAAAGCCGACAGCGAAATGTTGTATAATTTGTCTTTGATACAAAATCCAACGTTGAGAGAGAAAGTTGATAGGTTTATTGTGAGAAATTTGATAAATGCTAAATTGAAACTTGGTCTTGGTTATTCCTCAAAAAACTATTAGGCTCTAATGATGTCATCAAGACTGAGGAGCTTTTGGCTGAAGAATTACACAAACCTATAATCACAAAGTTTAAAAGAAGGAAGGTTTATTCTAAATACACCGACCACATATGGTCCGCTGATTTAATTGAATTGAATAATGACAGGGGATACAGGTATGCTTTAACCGTTATTGATTTGAGGAGTAGATTTGCCTGGGTTGTCCCTTTAAAAAATAAAAGGGGTGATACTTTAATGTTAGCCTTTAAGCTAATATTTGATCGGGATAAAAGGAAACCAAAGAAGTTATGGACTGATGAGGGAACAGAGTCCTATAACAAAATATTCATGAAATTTCTTAAGGGGAAGGGTATTAAATTATACAGCACCTTTAATGAAGGAAAAGCAGTTGTTATTGAGCGTTTTAATCGTACTTTGAAAGAGAGACTATATAAAAAATTCACACAACTCGGTTCTCAAAAATGGGTGTATTTAATTCAGGATATTGTAGATAATTACAATAATACAGTTCATTCATCAACAAAATCAAAACCATCGGAAACATTTACAAAATTAGAATATGAAAAGGAGATTAATTTGAGAAAGCCCAAGTTTAAAGTTGGTGATATTGTAAGAATATACAAATGGAAAAGTCATTTTGAGAAAGGTTATACACAAAAATGGACTCGTGAATTATTTAAAATCATTGATGTAATGGATACAGTCCCTTGGACCTACAAATTATATGATTTAAATGGAGAAGAAATCTTGGGTTCATTTTACTCACAAGAATTACAAAAAACACAAGTAAGCAGCTAATACCCTTGAAAATAATAAATAAATAAATAAAATGTAATGGGGATACGTTTTTAAATCTGTGAACCCCAAACACAGAATCCCACAACTTTTTAGTTGGGGCTTAACTTTTGTGTGTGTATAATGGGGATACGTTTTTAAATCTGTGAACCCCAAACACAGAATCCCACAACTTTTCAGTTGGGGCTTAACTTTTGTGTGTGCATAATGGGGATACGTTTTTAAATCTGTGAACCCCAAACACAGAATCCCACAACTTTTTAGTTGGGGCTTAACTTTTGTGTGTGTATAATGGGGATACGTTTTTAAATCTGTGAACCCCAAACACAGAATCCCACAACTTTTTAGTTGGGGCTTAACTTTTGTGTGTGTATAATGGGGATACGTTTTTAAATCTGTGAACCCCAAACACAGAATCCCACAACTTTTCAGTTGGGGCTTAACTTTTGTGTGTGTATAATGGGGATACGTTTTTAAATCTGTGAACCCCAAACACAGAATCCCTCAACTTTCCAGTTGGGGCTTAACTTTTGTGTATGTGTGAGTGAGTCATAATAATATACAAACCCTAACCCAACCCCATCCCTAACCCAAACCCATCCCTAACCCAAACCCATCCCTAACCCAAACCCATCCCTAACCCAACCCCATCCCTAACCCAACCCATTCCTAACCCAACCCCATCCCTAACCCAACCCAATCCCTAACCCAACCCCATCCCTAACCCAACCCCATCCCTAACCCAACCCCATCCCTAACCCAACCCCATCCCTAACCCTCACATTCAAAATCCCAACCCTAACCCAACCCCATCCCTAACCCAACCCCAACCCATCCCTAACCCTCACATTCAAAATCCCAACCCTAACCCAATCCCATCCCTAACCCAACCCCAACCCTCACATTCAAAATCCCAACCCGAACCCAACCCCATCCCTAACCCAACCCCAACCCTAACCCTCACATTCAAAATCCCAACCCTAACCCAACCCCATCCCTAACCCAACCCCATCCCTAACCCTCACATTCAAAATCCCACCCAAACCCTAACATAATCTTTTTTTTCTTCTTTTTAAAAAATATGTATTTCATTTTTATTTTTTTTCCTCTTCTTCCAATTCTGTCTTTCAAGGCTTTCAAGTTTGAAGAAGTAGAAATGGGAAGAAAGAATTTTCCAGCATTTTCTTCCTCGAACTTTCTTGATATTGCTTAAATCAAGCGTCATTAAACAAAGAACATTGTTCATTGCTTTAGAATCCAAAGAGTCTCCAAGATGGACCCCACAGGTAGAGTCTCCAAAACAAAACCAACTTTCCAAGTTCCCAAGGTATAACCACATTCCTGTTGAGCCTCCAAGATAGGTATCACATTCCGAGTCATCAAAACAAAACCCCCATTCCGAGTCTCCAAAAATATAACCATCTTTCCAAGTCCCCAAGGTAGAACCACAATTTTCAGAAATATTTGGGGTTTCCGTGATAAGTCTCACATAGTATAACTGCGGACCATCAGGGAAAACTTCCCTTTCCCAATTTTTTAGGGTTTCTTTGATGTGTCTCACATAGTATAACTGCGGACCATCAGGGAGAACTCTCCTTGCCCAATTTTTTAGGGTTTCTATGATGTGTCTCACATAGTATAACTGCGGACCATCAGGGAGAATTCCCGTTTCCCAATTTTTTAGGGTTTCTATGATGTGTCTCACATAGTATAACTGCGGACCATCAGGGAGAACTCTCCTTGCCCAATTTTTTAGGGTTTCTATGATGTGTCTCACATAGTATAACTGCGGACCATCAGGGAGAATTCCCGTTTCCCAATTTTTTAGGGTTTCTATAATGTGTCTCACATAGTATAACTGCGGACCATCAGGGAGAACTCTCCTTGCCCAATTTTTTAGGGTTTCTATGATGTGTCTCACATAGTATAACTGCGGACCATCAGGGAGAATTCCCATTTCACAATTTTTTAGGGTTTCTATGATGTGTCTCACATAGTATAACTGCGGACCATCAGGGAGAACTCCCCTTTCCCAATTTTCAGAAATTTGTGGGTCTCCAATGTATGACTTGTATTCTGGCTCATCAAGGTAGAACTTGTTCAGTGGGTTTTGTTTTGATAACTCACAACAAGTATCATCATGGTAAAACTCTTTTTCAGGATTTTGTGGATCTCCAAGGTTTAACTCTTTGGCTGGGTCATCAAGGTAGAACTCGTTCTGGGGGTCTTGGTTGTTCAAAATGTCTTCAAACAAAAAAATAACTTCATCCCAAGTTGTGTTAAAAGCAGAATTTTCATTTCGTATCTCAGATACAATTTCCTGTGAAAGAAAATAACAATGTATTAATTTAATACAATATTTTTATTTGTATAAATCAAGCTCTATGAATATTAAAATAAACTTTGTTAACTCTTACATGAGTCTCATCTAAAAAAAAAAAAAAAAAAAAAAATTAAATAAATAAATAAATAAATAAACAAACTTACCTCCATTGATAAGAGGTTCGAGTCCAGTTCATCAATCTGAAGGTTGAGTTCTACACAGGTAGTAGGACTCCAAGGAATAGCAAAGTTATCCCATTCCATTTCGGCATAGGAGTCCATTCTCAAGTGAAGCAGAAAGCGTGTTTGAAAAAGCCTGTGTGGTCGGTGCCTTTTATAAGGACTGGGTGTGTCATTTCCTGTGGAAATTCCCTGGGCGTGTCTTAACTGGAAATGATGTGATGGAAATTCCCTGAAAATGATGTAATGTATTACCTGGAAATGATACAATGCTGAAGAGTTTATAAAGTGGGTGGGGCGTAGCAAAAGTGGGCGGGGCCTAGTAAAAAGTGGGCGTGGCATAACAAAAAGTGGGCGGGGCTTAGTTGAAAGGTGGGCGTGGCTTAACAAAAAGTGGGCGTGGTTTAACAAAAAGTGGACGGAGCTTAACAAAAAGTGGGCAGAGCCTACCAAAAAGTGTGTGGCACTGGAGGCGCTCAAATAAGAACATTGAGGGAGGTTTACCATTTTATCTTAGCTCAGTTAAAATATCTTAATAAAGAACCAAACTCAAACATATTTTTTGTTAATGTATTAGACGGTGAGGAGAGTTGTAGGAGAATTAAATTATTTCCCACACATAAACAAATATTTGTAGGGTCGTTGTTTGAGTGGGTTATATTCACCAGATGATATTAAGAGTAAAAGGTTAAAAGGTTCATAAGGTCAGAAGGATCACAGGTGTTTAAGTGGTCTAATGAATAAGGATAACATGTCAAAAGGTTAGAAGGTTCGTAAAGAACAGGGTGAGAGAAATAGAGGTCTTTAGGGTCAATATGGAAGTGAATGGGTCAAAGATTAATCTGCCAGATGATATGTAGAAGAAGGATGATAGGTCTATAAGAGAAAACAAATATTTGTAGTGTTTGAGTGGTCTAATGAACAACATTAAGGATAGGTACTACAGACAAAAGGTTCATAAAGATGAGGGTGGGAGAAATAGAGGTGTTTATGATTTTTGAAAAAGACAAGGGGGTAAATGACATTAGATAGGGATTTCCCATGTTAAACGGAGGTGTCCCAGAAGCAACATTATTACACTACTGATGTGGCACCCCTAAATAAAATAAGATTGCTTTCATATTTGGTGTCTTTTCATTTTGGAACAAAAGGAACAACATAAAGCCATGTCCCAGTAAATATTTTAAAAACATTATTTTGAGCACCACCCTAATATATATATATATATATATATATATATATATATATATATATATATATATATATATATATATATATATATATATATATATATATATATATATATATTGTTGTGGATCTGTCGCCGGCCTTCTCCCCTTATCAAGGGGGGAGTAATCCCCTTGTCTTTACTGACCTGGTGTGACCCGAGACTTATTACGTCCCTTCCGGACAGCGCTAAATAGGGTTTCGGGACCAAATTCGCTGTTACCTAAGTACTAGCGCTGCCCTGGAAGCGAGGGAATAAGCCTCGCACGAACCACGTGTGATGGTGATATGCCGAGCGGTTTGCATACACATGATCCGCGCTATTTATAATTACTAGACCTGATTGGAGCGATCTTATTCGTACCACGCTGAGTCAATGGAGAAATCACAAAGGCGATCAAATTGGAAAGAAAAGGAAGAACAAATTGGTTTAATTGTTACGCACATATTTACAGCACAGGATGAAGAGACACAGAGCAATCCTTATACAGTCTTATACTTAATACCCCAGGACAAATGGGCCCATCTGACACACACGCACATGGGTATTGTAGATGGGCAGGATGCTGTTCACCAGTGCCACAGTGGTCATCCAGGATCGGCTCCGTCTCACTCTCCACGGTCCCCGGCACGTTCCGCGAAGATGAAGGTAGGCGAAGGCAGGGACTCATATCGTCTCGCTCGAACAAAGCGGGTAATCTCGGGGCGAATGGTAGAGGGCGGACTTTGCGTGGCTGGCGGTTACTCAGCTGTGTTCACTCGCTTTGGCCGTACCGCGTGAGTTATCAACGCCCTGTCTGTGCCCACGTATTTCACGTAACAAAGTTCATACAGTGCGAAGGATCCTTTTTTTTTTTTTTTTTTTTTTTTTTTTTTTGTATACAAGATCGAGGCTCGTGAAAGAGCGAACATTAATCACACAGAAAGACAAACAGACACATAAAACAAATAACATCGGGAGCGGTAGACAAGATGGGGAGAGAGGGGGAAGGACACAAACACAACATTTGAGAGCAGGGACCGAGAGACATGGAGACATCGAGAGATCTGTGGGAGGGAGAGGGCTTTGGGGGGGAGGCATGTGAAGGGGGGGAGGCATGTGAAGGGGGGGAGGCATGTGAAGGGGGGGAGGCATGTGAAGGGGGGGGGGGGTGGGAGAGGTATAAACATATGGACACTGCCAGGATTTCCAGGAAATAAGTTGGAATTTCAAACAAGGTGGATCTGGGGTGAATTAGTGGGGGTAGAAAAGATCAAGGTTATGGATGGGGGAAGATAAGAGATGGTGGTGAACAGCTGTTTTAAAGACCTGGAGGGAGGAGAGGGATTGAAGGGAGTGTGGGAGTTTGTTCCACAGGCGGGAGAAAAGAGGAATGAAAGAGTGAAGGTGAGCAGAGAGCCGAGATTTCGGCAGTTTAACCATCAGAGGGTTGCTGGCAGATCTTGTGCGACCTGTAGGAATATTTGGGGGACAGAGCACAGAGAGAGCTGGGGGAGCAAGGCCGGAGAGGAGTCGGTAGAGGACAGAAAGACCACCTACCTGCCTGCGGTGAGTGAGTGAAAGGCCCTCAGAGATAGCTTCATCGCGGGAGATTCCAATGATTTTGAAAGCTTTGGATTCAACAGCGTGAAGCCGAGCCAGGTGTGAGGCAGGAGCACCAGCCCATAGGGGAGAACAGTATTCCATTGAGCTGCGGATGAAAGCCTTGTAAGTGGTGAGGAGCTCAGGTGTGCCGAGGAAGGACTTCGCACGACGGAGGATGCCCAGTCGGCGACTGGCTTTGGAGGCCAGCTTGGAAATGTGGTTTTCCCAAGAAAGATCATGGCAGATAGTGAGACCCAAAAGCTTGAGTGACAGAACTTCTTGGAGAGGATTGTTGAGAAAGTAGATGGGAGGGTTGTCCAGTCGATCTTTTCCCTCCGCTTTCCAGCTTTCCAAGCGCATCTCCTTCGAATCCTCTCATAAACTCCGCACAAGCTCAGCGCACCTCCCTCGATAACTCTCAAGTCCTTCCCTCCGCGAGTCCCCCCCCCCCCCCTCCGCGAGTCCCGTTATCAAGCTCCCTCTCTGCAAGTCCTTCCCTCCGCGAGTCCTTTACAACGTGCTTATCCTCTGCAAGTCCTTCCCTCTGCGAGTCCTGTTCTCAAGCTCCCTCTCTGCAAGGCCTTCCGAGGGCTTTTCGCATCGGGTTATATATGCCACGCCCTTCAAACCCTCTGGAACTCACCAGACGCTCTTCACCATGCCCTCTCACGCCATTCCGCTCGAGCTCTGATTGGCTGGTTCATTCTTACCGTCCCCACTGCTACCACGCCGAGCTCAACCCTCCTTCACCGTTCGAGGCCCTGCCTTGTGTTAACTTGACTAGTGGACAGCCAATGGGACGCGGGATGGATTGCGCCCATAGAGGTAGAATGGAGGTGTATGCAAAATGAATGGAGGGCCTATTCTCCTGTCTTTACACAACGCAGGTACTAAGAGGTGAAATGGCCTATTCTTACACATACTAAGACATAACTATACTACAAATGGGCCTATATGTTGCTCGTGTGACTAACTATGGGGGGAAAAACCTTTAACATTTATTGACTTAAATGTGCCAATCTCAAAACTGCAGCTATATATATATATATATATATATATATATATATATATATATATATATATATATATATATGTATATATATATATATTGTTGTGGTTCTATGCCGCCCTCCTTTACCCCCTAACAATCCCGAAGGGGGGATTAGGCCCCTTGGTCTTGCTGGGCTTGGCGGAACCGAGACTTGAAACGCCCTTCCCGGGCGAGTGCGAAGTAGGGTTTCGGGACCAATTCTCGCTCGTACCTCAGTACCCGCGCCACCACAGAAACGAGGTAGCAAGCCTCGCACGAACCACGTGTGATGTGAGTACGCCGAACGGATTGCGTACACATGGTCCACGCAGTTACCTAGATGTTGGAACCCGATTAGAGCGGTTGTACTCGTGCCACGCTTAGCCAATGAATAAACACAGGAATGATCGAATGTAAGAAAGGAAGAACACAGGGTTTAATTATTCCCACACGTATGTACAATGATCAGGGACGCAGAGACACAGAGCAACCTTAGACAATCTTAACTTATCCCTTGGACAATGGGCCCGTCTCACACTCACACAGGGAATTGCAGATGGGTAGATGTTCCCCAATGCGTCGACGTGGTCGCCCAGAGACGGTCCCCATACGGCTCTCCACAGCCCTGGCACGTCCCACGAAGAATGTAGCAGGCGATGGCAGGAACTCGTAGCGCGTCTCCCGAACAAGGCAGATGATGGGGCGGAACGGCAAAGGGCGGGACTTTTAGCGCGGCTGGCGATTACTCAGCTGTTCTCACTCACGTGACTTGAATGCGATGTATATCGGTTCATGCGCGTCTGGCTGCGCCCACGTGTCTGTACAGCTCGCTGACATTGCCAACTCCTCTTCTTCGATCCTCTGAGCTGGTTCGTGCGCGCGAGCTCCTTTGCTCATCTGCGAGAGTCCTAAAGGTCATCAACTGCCGCGAGTCCTTTTGTTCTCATCAATCCCTTTCGCGCGAGTCCTTTTGCTGTAAGTCCGTCTGCGGGGCAGCGGGATTTATAGCTACGCCCCCCGAAACTTCTGGATCCGTCTCGAACCCTCTCACCACGCCCTGTGACGCCACGCCGCCGCCACCACCTCTGAGCTCTGAATGGCGGCTCGTGCTTACCGTCAGCACTTCTGCCGCTCTGCCTCAGTCCTCCTGACCTTCCTAGCCTGCCTCGTGTTAACTCGCCCAAAATGAACCCAACGTTGGCGCAAAAGGGCATGAGGCTACAGACGCTGGATTGTCGATGACAGTAGGGCCTATTCTCTTGGCCCTACTCAACGCAGAACTAACAAATGGAAAGGAACTAAGCTCACAAATACTAAGACATAACTATACTATCGGGAGGCTACATGTTGCTTGTGTGACTAACTATGGGGGGGGGGGGGGGGGCAAATTTTAACCTTTATTCGACTCACTGTACAAACTCAAAACCACAACAATATATATATATATATACACACATGTACATATATATATGCACATGTACATACATATATATATATATATATATGTATATACACACACATGGAGGAATGTAATGTCGAGTCCTCAGCATACCAGTGCATTTGGTTATTTTTAGAAGAAAGAAGGTCATTGATAAAAACGAGGAAGAGTGTTGGAGACCGGACCGAACCCTGAGGGACACCACTGTTGATAGGGAAGGAGGGAGATGTTGAACCATCAACAATTACAGAGATAGAGCGTTCGGAGAGAATGCTCGATTACGAGAGAGCAGAGTGAAGGAGGAAAGTAGAAAGAGGGAAGCTTGCATATCAGACCCGATACCAAACTCCGTCAAAGGCTTTTGAGAAATCGAGGCATACAACAAAGGATTCCCCAAAGTTTCTCAGAGAAGAGGACCAGACATTTGTCATGTAAGAATGTCACCGGTACATCTTGCTTTGCCAAAGCCATATTGATGGTCAGATAGAAGATTGTGAGATTCAAGATGCTTGATGAAATGAGAATTGAGAAGAATGTTCAAATACTTTGGAAAATAGTAGAGGTCAGAGCAATAGGATGGTAGTTGGAAAGGTTTAAACAATCATCCTTCTTTAAAATAGGTTGTACTTAGGTATGTTTCCAGAAAAGTGGGAAAGTTTTGGTTTTTAAACAAACGAGGAAGCACGGGAGCAAGTTCTGAGGCAAACTTCTTCAAGACACACACACACATACAGTCACGTGAAAAAGTAAGTACACACCCCATGGAAAGTTTTGACTTGTTCAACATATTACAACATACAGCTATTTGATCTTCATTTCAACAATATTGATAGATAAAGGTGATATAATACAACAAATATCATGAAACATTTACATTTTGTAGTCCATTGTATAATTTAAATAAACATAAATGCAAATTTCGCATGTGGAAAAAGTAAGTACACCCCTACATTTATCACTACTTCAAAAACCTAAAATTAGAATCAGGTGCACCAGCTCAGGTGCAAATGATTAGAACATCGTTAGAGAGGATCTTGGAGGAACCTGTCTTATTTAAACCTCAGATATTTAGTTTGGTTTGCTCTTTGTTGTTGAAGTGTGCGGCGTCACCATGCCTCGATCAAAAGAGCTCTCTGAGGCCTTCAGAAAGAAGGTTATAGATGCCTACGCGTCTGGGTAGGGATTTTAAAAGATCTCCAAACAATTTGAAATCAATCATTCGACTGTCCGGAAGATCATCTACAAGTGGAGAATATTCCAAACAACTGCCACCTTGTTCAGGCCAGGCCGTCCCAGCAATGTCAGCCCGTGAGAAGACCGCAAGATGCTGAAAGAAGTCTCGAAGAACCCCAGAATGTCATCACGGGACCTACAGGTAGCTCTTGCCACTGTTGATGTCAAAGTGCACGAGTCTACCATTAGAAAGAGGCTGCACAAATTTGATCTACATGGGAGGTGTGCCAGGAGGAAACCTTTGCTGTCCAGAAAAAACATCAGGGCAAGACTAAAGTTTGCCAATGAACACCTCGGCAAAGACCAGCACTTCTGGGACAATGTGCTCTGGACAGATGAGTCAAAGGTCGAGCTATTTCGCCACAGTACCAGAAGACATGTTTGGCAAAAACCAAAGACAGCATTTGACCACAATAACCTGATACCAACTGTAAAGCATGGTGGTGGAAATATTATGGTTTGGGGCAGCTTTGCTGCATCACGACCTGGGCAGCTCACCATCATAGAATCCACTATGAATTCTTCATTGTACCAGAGGGTGCTTGAGGATAATGTGAGGCCATCTGTCGGAAAGTTGAAGCTCAACCGAAGGTGGACCTTGCAACATGACAATGAACCTAAACATACCAGTAAATCTACCAAGGAATGGCTGAAAAGAAAGAAATGGAGGGTTCTGGAATGGCCAAGTCAAAGCCCGGATCTAAATCACATCGAGATGTTGTGGGGGGATTTTAAACGAGCTGAGCATGCAGGAAACCCCTCAAACATCGCACTGCTGAAAGAATTCTGCATGGAGGAGTGTGCAAAAATTTCTCCCAGTCGATGTCAGAGACTGGTAGACAGTTATAAGAAACGCCTACTTGAGGTTGTTTCTGCCAAAGGGGGCAATACCACCTATTAGACCCAAGGGTGTACTTACTTTTTCCACATGTGAAATGTGCATTTATGTTTATTTAAATTATACAATGGACTACAAAATGTAAATGTTTCATGATATTTGTTATATTATATCACCTTTATCTCTCAATATTGTTGAAATGAAAATCAAATAGCTGTATGTTGAAATATGTTGAAAAAGTCAAAACTTTACATGGGGTGTACTTACTTTTTCACGTGACTATATATATATATATATATACACAAAGAATTAAGTTAAGCACCCCTACACAACGAATTAAGGTAAGCACCCCCTAATATATATTCTTTGTGTATATGTATACATTGGCATATATTCTAAGGTATGTGAGATCAAATAATGATTGGTATGACATTAGCAATTATCCATTGATGAAATTGAGTGATCAAAGTGAAAAAAAGTGATTGGTTGAGTCAGTGATCCGATCACGTGGGTCCTACACACGTTATTGACGCAAAGATCGCTAGAGGTCTTCTCAGAACAATGACTGTACGTTAGAAAACATAAACGTCATCCACACTGTCCGTGATGGACCTATAGCTCCATACTTAAATTGAGGTGAAAATATGCCTAAAATTCCCAAAAAATTTCACCTTAAATTATTCAGAATAAAATATTGAAAACGGCATGATTGTTATGTTTTTATGTGACCATAATATCACTTCTCCAGAAATATATAGCAATATCATGGGTATATTACACTGTTTTGACGACAACAAACTTGTAATGTGCGAGGTTGTAAAAAAACGGGGGGGGGGTGCTTAACTTAATTCTTTGTGTATATATATCTATAGATAGTTGCGGATCCCGGGTTCGTCGACATACTACGGGGGGGGGGGGGGCTTATGCCCCGTTCCTCCTCGAACTCCGGTTCCACTGAGGCCGCCGACCGCGAGCGACTCAGCTTGTGATTGACGGATTGCTAAGCAATTCCGATCGCCAACCTCCCAGCCACGCGCCGAAGAGTTTGCTGGTCAGATATTCCCAAATACCTTCAAGACACGCAACCGAAGAAACCGGGGATCGAACCCTTGCTTTCACACACCTTATGGGGTGCCTAGCGGATTTGCACGGTGTGGAAAGTGGCGTTACCTTACGTGATTTATGGACCTGATTCAAGCCAAATTCGGTCTCGGATGATGCTCGGCTAATGGAGAAAAGACGTACCCGAACAGGTTGAAAGTAATCACCAATTGTACAGCTTTTTATTTTGAAGGCACAGAGAAACAGAGACGAAGATGCACCTTATCAATTCCTTACCTAATTATAAACCCCACTGGCACCTTCACACTCTCACACTCACACAGGGAATAACACGCTGGTTATTGGTACCGATGGTGCTTTGCAGGGACTGACTCGAAAGTGGCCACGTGGTGTGCGCAGTCCGATCCTCGATCCGGATGTGCAGCCTGGGCGAGGTCAGGTCCTAAGGACGAACGAACCGCCGCCTCGAAGTCGGCATGGAAGAACTTCAGCACAGGTTGGACAAGCAAGAGGCGTTGGCGAAGCACAAATGCAAGCGTCCAGAGCAAGAGTCGTCGTCGAAGGACAAAGGCAAGAGGGTCCGCAAGAGCACAAAGGCAAGAGCAGTGTCTGGGAAAGAGGAAGAAGAAAAGTCCAGAGATCGGCGAAGAGCGATGGGTGTCGGGCGTCGACGCAAAAAGCAAGAGATCTCGTGGCGCAGCAAAATCCCAAAAGCAAGAGAATGAAATGCGATGGGTGGGGGTTTTATCACACCTGCCCACGCCTCCAAAATGTTCCACAGCCTCCAATTGGCTGAGGTTTGTCGCATGCTGGCCTTCAATCCCTCCTCCCCCAATGAAGGTTTCAGTCCTTCCCCCTTTCATTCGGAGAGGTTTCACACCCCATCGGTCGCTTGCTGGTGGTGTTCCCGACCCGTCCTTGGTCACGTGGGCCTGTTCTTTTGGCCACGGCTTCCTGCTCATTAGTAATGGCTTCCCTTAACCACATGAAGGTTTGAAATCCTGCCTACTCAACGCATATTTGGTCTTGACTATTACACAAAGGAGAAGGGGCTAATCTTTACATTCAATAAGAAATAAATAACTACTGCAGGCTACATGTTGTCATGCAATTAACTATAGAGGGTTTGCCTTTATGGCAAAACCTCAATATATATATATATATATATATATATATATATATATATATATATACATACATACATACATACATACACACACACACACACACACACAGACACAGACACAGACACAGACACAGACACAGACACACACACACACACACACACACACACACACACATATACTGTATCAGAAAAAGTACCCGTCCCAAGTGTTGGAAAGAGCTATCAAAAGTATCCTCCTCCTCTCTCTCTCCCTCCCCTTCTCGTTGTCCCCACTCTGTCCCCCCCCCCCCCCCATCCACATTTCCCTCTAACCGACTCCCCTCGCCCTCCCCCCACATCCCGTTGCCTCCCCCATTTCCCTCTCACTCCCTTCACATCCCGTTGCCTCCCCCATTTCCCTCTCACTCCCTTCACATCCCACTCCCTCCCAAACTTGTGTGTGTCCCATGTGTCTCTTGTGTACCTTGTGTTCCATTTGTCTTGTGTGTCCCCTACTGTATGTCCTGTATGTCCCCTACTGTGTGCTCCGTGTGTCCCCTCTGTTCCTTTTGTCCCATGTGTCCCCTACTGTGCGTCGCATGTGCCCTCACACAAGATCGATGCCCCCAATCCCCAGACCTCCTCTCCTATCTCCATCCCGTGTGCGGACCAAATGGTGAACCCACTGCAGTGTTTGTGAGTGAAAGTGAATGTGGTAAAGCCTTGAAATAAATAAATCTCCTAATTTACTGCCATTTACAATTTGAGGTTTCTGCTGCGAATTTCCTTTTCAATCACCAAGGCTTGCTGCTTTCATTTCCTCACATTGTTACCATGGAAACCGCAGCATGCATGCAGAATTGAAGATAAGATCATTATTTATTTAATTCACATCCTGGTACCTGCTCTGTTTAATGGTCCCAATAACATGGCTCGGATCAGGGAAGGTCATCGTTTGGGATTACGATGTGAATGTTAATCTCCTTGTGAATTACATCAATCAGAGAGACTTGACTTTTGAGGTCATTTTATTGGAAAATGTATAAAAAGTGTATGTATGTACAATTTACAAATCAAAAATGCCAAGCGAACATGAGAAAAGATGAAAGTGAGGAAAACAAGAGTAGAAAATGAAGGAGTTCATTTTAACAACAAAAATAAAACCTTATAACAAAATATAGAAAGACTTGATCAGTTTTTTTTTTTTTTTTTTTTTTTTTGTATACAAGATCGAGGCTCGTGAAAGAGCGAACATTAATCACACAGAAAGACAAACCGACACATAAAACATATAACATCGGGAGCGGTAGACAAGATGGGGAGAGAGGGGGAAGGACACAAACACAACATTTGAGAGCAGGGACCGAGAGACATGGAGACATCGAGAGATCTGAGAGAGGGCGAGGGCTTTGGGGGGGGGGGGGGCAACATACATACACACACACACATATATATATATATATATATATATATATATATATAGTTAATATATATATATATATATATTGTTACAGATCGCGGTTAAGATGTTATAGACCGAGCGGTGGTGTAAAACCGCGACCTAACAAAACTCACCCGATTCACCCAGACTTTGGCCGTATCGCACCCTAGCTGCTCAATGAGGGAAAAGACAGAAACGACGCAATGCAAGAGGAAAAAGGAAGACAAAGAAAGGTTTGGAAATACGACTACATTTATTCCTACTATTTACACACAAGCAAAAAGAAACAATTACGTTTATTTACAAGCACAAGACGCAGGTGACACAGTGCAAATTTAGCTTACCTACAGACTTAATTAAATACCCAGGGACAGAACAAACAAAACGCTGACTCACGCGGGGAATTGCTGAAATGGCAGGATGTGGATGGCTGGAGGGGGAGGGAGGTCCAAGGGGGGTCATGCAGCACAACCGGCGCGTTCAGCAGCCGCCGTTCCTCTTCGGCCCTGCTCCAAACCGCCGTTCAGGCCCCCTTTGGCGGTTGGGTGGTCTGGCTGCTGCGGCCGCCGTCCGCTGCGTTCCCCGGACTTGTCTGGTCCAAACCCACAACTCTGTCGTGTTTCTCTCACTCCTCACCACCGACTCCTCACCGCAACCAACTGATCACCGACTCCTTTTGCAACCAACTTCCGCAACCAACAACCTTGCAACCAACTCCTGCAACCAACTCTTCTCTTCCAACAACCCTTCTCTCTCTCTCTCTGACCACTTCCGTTTTTGCGCCTTTTATAGCGCCTCCAGCGATTACGCCCCCGGCGCTTTGGACACGCCCATCGGGGGTGCTCACCTCGGCCCTGGTTGGTCGCGCGACCCTCGGGCTCCGCCCTGGATGACGACGGGCGGGCGCGCCCCTCCTCCCCTCTGACGAGGTGGAGACACGCCTTTCTTCTCCGACTCAAAGCCCATGGTCAATGGCGGTTATTGGAGGGGAGGTAATATGAGGTCAATGGTGGTTATTGGAGGGGAGGTAATATGAGCAATCGAGGCTCGGCAATGACGAGAGGGGATGTAATATGAGGTCAATGGAGGTTTTTGGAGGGGAGGGAAAGGGAGATTTTTGGGGATGGGAAGGAAAGGGGGGTCTATTCTCTTTCACTGGTGCAATGGAGTATTTCAATTAATGGGAGACACAGCCTTATCCTAAAACACAGAATAAGATATAGCTATCGAACATGGATATTCTATGATTGGCTGACGTGTATGCTTGTGGACTATGGGACGCCCTTTTGGTCCTTACACAGCTCCGGAGGCAGGAGGCACAGAATAACAACAACAATAATAATACTTCACACCAATTTACCACAATACACATAATCAAAAAAATTCAGTCCTCATCTCCGCAACACTGCACCCTCCTCCTCTTAGGCACGTCCCGGGCCTACAACTTTTATTTTTTAGTGTGACACGTAGGTGTAGTTCCCTCTATTTTTAACCTGACCCTGAGTGCGACAGTTTTAAACCATAAATAAATGTGTCCCGCTGCTCCATTGCACCCTGCCTAACAGACTTACGCCCACAGTTAACCGAATTGCGGAATGGTCTTCAAACTATACACTGACGGTGGGGAGCATTATTTACAATTGACGCTATTTTTATTTACAAAACTAACCCAGGACCTGTAATTGTTCTTTCTGGGGGGGAGACAGTCTGTTCTGCATCAATGCACCATGAAAGCACCTATAACGCACCAACACACCCTCAAGCACCAATCAGTGCAGTCACCACCGTTCATCAATAAAAAATAAACCAACAACCCCTAACCCTGCAGGTGTCTCTTGCTCTTCGGCTCCCTCTGCTGGCTATTACTTTCTTCCAGATGTTGTCATTTCCTTTCATTTTCTTACTGGCGGCCTATTTGAGCATAAAATGAAATGCACCCATCGTGTCCATTTTTATTTATTTATGGCCCACAGGGCCGACTAGTGTGGTTCACCTGTGGGGCATCGGTGCCCTGTGGCCAAGGTCCGCCAGCAAGATTTCGGGCCCTCATGGCCGGTTCCAGCAGAGGGGCCATGCCCCAACCCATGGGGTCCATAAGTGGTGCTCGGCCACAGACATGTGGTCCATAATGTGGTGCATCGATGCAGACAGCTGGTTCTGGGAATTTCGGGCGCACAATGGCCGACCCACGCACGCTCCCCTCGGCGCCCAACGGCGCACAGGTCATGTGGGAGACAAAAGAAAGACAATTGAGCGAGGGGTAAGGTCACAAGGGTACACGTCAAAAAGGCAATGCAAGGCGAAATGCGTACGGAGGGCGAAGTGAGAAAGCTCGTCCCTACCGTACGTCACCCCCCTGTTACCTAGCCCACCCTTGCCCTTACCCCATTTGTACAAAACCTACACATTACCAATTCGTCACTACTGTCACGTCTTCCCCATATTTCCCCTATACCAAATTCGTCTCCACAATCCCTCTACTTCAAAAATTTGCCATCATCAATTCATCATCAATCCTCATAAGGAGGCAGAGATGGAACATCAAAGCACAATGTCACACCCACGTCATGATGCGTCTCACAATCCAAACATTTGCATCATAAAAAATAATCAAAACATGGCATGGTGTGGAGTACCTGTCACCTCAGGTGAGTGGGTGCAGATGGTGCGAGGAGATCCTTCATCCTAACTATCCTCTAAATGACTTTAACACACTTTACACTACCCGGGGTCTTTCCCTGCCAATCCATTGGCCATTTACACTATGGGTTCTAACAACCAATCCCCATTGACCAAACTGTGGTGCTTCTCAATTTGGGGTCTCACTCCCCCGATTCATCTCCCGGTGCCCTCGCACAATTTCTGGGCCGCGACGTGTAGCTCTCCCAACAGGTCTACCCACCTGCACACCTCCACCACTGTAGTTGCCACCCGAGCTTACCTAGCTCCTCACCCTAACCTATCTAACTGGGGGCAGCCCCTCTCCTGGCTCTGTCACCCCATGGTGCCCTCTGGCACTGGGCTACCCGGGTCCGTCCTCCGGATCCTCGGGCCCCATCCACAACAACTACTACCGGCTCCCAGAGCCCACCTGCGGCCTCACCTGGCCGACATCCTTACAGTGGTGGAGTGCCCAAACCAACTACACACACTAACAGGCTACACGCCCAGCCACCCCCACAACACTAATGCACCCATCCAAACATCATTCTTCCAACCGCACCACAGATGCCAATATCCAACCACAATTTACCTATACCCTCTACCTAACATTTACACTACCCGCCCCGGGTATCCGTGATGGGGGTCCACTCTTCCCCCATTCACACCTTCACACCATCCACTCCACTCCACGACCATCCATTCCCATACTCCATACCATTTATTCCATACCTCTGTTCTCCATTCACCTGTCGTTGCACACCTGTGCAATCTCACCTGGTGCCACCTGCACCCTCCTCCCCTTCCTGGACCAGTTGGTCAACACAACACACATCACCATCACTCACTCATACACTGCTCCACACACCTGTTCAGTTGCACACCTGTGCAATCACACCTGTTCAATCACTCACACACACGGCATCATCTCAGCTAACTCCTCCCCTCTGAAACTTGCGCTTCCCAGTCGTCCCTTTAAACTATTGCGCTCCCACGTCATTATAATCCACACTAATCTACCTGCGTCCCCACTACAGGTATCAGTCACTAACTAACCTTAACGTCACCTAATGTCAATCTCTTCTAGATCCCTATCATTATAACCTAACCCACCCGGGCTAGTTTTCACTGCCATACACCCCATAAGCTATTGCGCATTTGCCCCCTGTCTGTGAGGGATGGTGGATTTGCCATCCCACCACATCGGGGGTCTCTCACTATAAATTTTGTTCGTCCAAATCCAACAAATCCAAAAATTTTCCATTTACTGCCAATTCTATTCACTTTTCTAAATTTCGGATCAAATCACTATCACTAATCACAGTCCGTCTACTTATTACATCCTCTCGGTGCGCCAATTCACATCCACAGCCCGGCTTCGTACAGCCGAGCAATGAACGCGGGTTCTTTTGTGCCAGCGGCTGGATACGTCCCGCATTCGGGGCAGGGACGGGGGCTTACCCGGGCCGAGATCCCACGCACCACCTCGGCGTGGAGCCATCCAATGTCCCGATCTCGACCTGCCGGCACGTCTCAACAAAAAGTGGTCGCCATGACGACCCTTCCTATCGAGCTGCCCGCTCCGCCTAGTGGAGCCCGGACGCGGCCGTTCCACGCGAGGCCCAGCGTGGATCGCGCACGGCGGTTCTTTCGAAACCGCCGTGGTTCGGATCCCCGCTGGTTCTCGCGGCACGCGAAGCCCGGCACGCACCGAGGGCCCGAGTCGGCTATAAGTCGTTCTAACCTTTAACCCGGTTATCGTCGACGCCTCACCTGGATGCTTACAAGCATACGCTACCCCTTTCGTGCTCATACATGCAGCCGTTTCCATGCTCTTGGTCGTACCTTCTCTAACACACCTCGGTACACTCATTCCGCTCACCGACTTGGTCACACACCTGACCACCGAACACTTTGGCACACATTCGTCGCTCGCACACCTCACCAATACACCTCTTCGCGCCCCTTTCTCGGTCACCTCCTTTGTGACAATCACAGGTGTGCTCTCACCCGCACACCCAACCACGTGTCTCACTACCAATTCCAGCGTGCATTCCCACTCACGCTCTCCCATTCCAGGTGTGCATCCTTCCATTCCAGGTGTACATCCTCGCTCACCTGTCACAACCAACTCACGCTCCGTTTCACTCTCACTACTCTCACCTCCACTCTCGGTCGCGCACTCACCCTTACTCTCGACAGCACACTCTTTCCTCATGCACCCGTCCGTTACACACCTTCCTCGCGCATCCTCCCGCGCACACTTTTTCGTTACTTCCTCCGTAACACTCACCACACCGCGCTTCCCTGTGCTCCCTTGCACACGCGCTTCGACCAACTCACTCTTGACGGCACACTCACTCCTCGGCGTGCACTTTTTCCTCACACACCCCATGGTCGGACATTCTCGCACACCTCTTTTTTCGCACACCTGACCTGTCGCACACTTCACCAACGGCCTTTCACGAACACCCGGATCCAAACCAATCCCCAAGCCGACTGAAGCTTTCCTCACATCATATACATTGCCACTCACCTCCGTACCTTGTCTCCGCACCTCCTTTGCCACCTGCAAACTCTTTATTTGGTTAGTGAGCATCACATCATGAGTTGAGCACCGACCTTGCACATATTCCATTACCTCCTCCTGGATTTCTCTCTTAGTTTCTGTCCGTCCCTTTTTAATTTCACTCACCTCTTCTCCCACTTCCTCTAATTTTTGTTTAACCTCTTTTATTTCTCGGTGCGTCTCCTCAAGTTCGTCCTCTAAGGCTACCGTGACCGTCTCTATGTGCATCCTCACCTGCCGGTCCTTTGTCTCCATTATCTCTGTCACCTCGTCCACCCTCATTGTCAGTTCCTCCCGTACCATCTGACATTGCCTCTGTGTCGCTATCAAGTCATTTTTAATTTCTTTTTGTGTCGCCTTTAATCCTCCGAGTACTGCAGTGTTCCTTTGAACCTGCTCCACTAATTTCGTTTGTCCCTCTGTCAGCTGTTCCACCTCCTCCGTCAGATCTTCTATTCCCCCTTGTAACTTTGCCGTATTATTTCTCACCTCTTTCTCTATACGCTTTTCGCCTCGCTTTACCTCCTCGCGTAGCCCCGAGACCTCCTCACTCACCCCTCGTCGTATTTCCTCCATCTGGTTCCCCATCTGTTCGATTTCCCGGGCGGATTGTTCCCCTATTTCCCGCAATTTGTCCTCCATCCTATTTTCTAACCCCATTAACCCATTTTTCACCCCCTCTAACTGATTCTCCTGGGCAGCCATTCTGTTTTCCACCCCCGTTAACCCATTCTTTACCTCTTTTATCCCGTTGTCTAACCCCTCAAATTTTTTTTCTAATCCCTCACCGGTACCCCTCGCTTCGTCCCTCATTACCCACAATTGCTCACCTTGAGCATCCATCCGGTTCCCCATTACCCCCATTTGGCCCTCCAATCGCTCACCCTGAGCATCCATTTTTGCCATCAGTTGGGTCAAGAATAATCTGAGGTCAAACCCGGTTTGCCCAGCGTCCCCAGCCGCCACCGCGGGCTCGCCCTCCGCGGCGCCGCTATTTTGGGACCCTTCAACCACGTGCGCGAGCGCGCCATTTTGCGCGCCTGATATTCCCGCAACCACATTGCCATTTTCCTCCTCCCTTTCTTCCCCGAAGTCCTGGGTTACTTCTAACCCCTCTATCTCTCCCACCGGCATCCCGTCGCCTTGAACAGCCATGGCGCGATTTCAAAATTCGGGTTTTACTTTATAAAACAAAACAAATTTCGATTTTTTTTTTAATTTTGAGCGCGTGAAGCGCGCTTCGGGTCTGAATCCCACTCCCAGACACCAATTGTTACAGATCGCGGTTAAGATGTTATAGACCGAGCGGTGGTGTAAAACCGCGACCTAACAAAACTCACCCGATTCACCCAGACTTTGGCCGTATCGCACCCTAGCTGCTCAATGAGGGAAAAGACAGAAACGACGCAATGCAAGAGGAAAAAGGAAGACAAAGAAAGGTTTGGAAATACGACTACATTTATTCCTACTATTTACACACAAGCAAAAAGAAACAATTACGTTTATTTACAAGCACAAGACGCAGGTGACACAGTGCAAATTTAGCTTACCTACAGACTTAATTAAATACCCAGGGACAGAACAAACAAAACGCTGACTCACGCGGGGAATTGCTGAAATGGCAGGATGTGGATGGCTGGAGGGGGAGGGAGGTCCAAGGGGGGTCATGCAGCACAACCGGCGCGTTCAGCAGCCGCCGTTCCTCTTCGGCCCTGCTCCAAACCGCCGTTCAGGCCCCCTTTGGCGGTTGGGTGGTCTGGCTGCTGCGGCCGCCGTCCGCTGCGTTCCCCGGACTTGTCTGGTCCAAACCCACAACTCTGTCGTGTTTCTCTCACTCCTCACCACCGACTCCTCACCGCAACCAACTGATCACCGACTCCTTTTGCAACCAACTTCCGCAACCAACAACCTTGCAACCAACTCCTGCAACCAACTCTTCTCTTCCAACAACCCTTCTCTCTCTCTCTCTGACCACTTCCGTTTTTGCGCCTTTTATAGCGCCTCCAGCGATTACGCCCCCGGCGCTTTGGACACGCCCATCGGGGGTGCTCACCTCGGCCCTGGTTGGTCGCGCGACCCTCGGGCTCCGCCCTGGATGACGACGGGCGGGCGCGCCCCTCCTCCCCTCTGACGAGGTGGAGACACGCCTTTCTTCTCCGACTCAAAGCCCATGGTCAATGGCGGTTATTGGAGGGGAGGTAATATGAGGTCAATGGTGGTTATTGGAGGGGAGGTAATATGAGCAATCGAGGCTCGGCAATGACGAGAGGGGATGTAATATGAGGTCAATGGAGGTTTTTGGAGGGGAGGGAAAGGGAGATTTTTGGGGATGGGAAGGAAAGGGGGTCTATTCTCTTTCACTGGTGCAATGGAGTATTTCAATTAATGGGAGACACAGCCTTATCCTAAAACACAGAATAAGATATAACTATCGAACATGGATATTCTATGATTGGCTGACGTGTATGCTTGTGGACTATGGGACGCCCTTTTGGTCCTTACACAGCTCCGGAGGCAGGAGGCACAGAATAACAACAACAATAATAATACTTCACACCAATTTACCACAATACACATAATCAAAAAAATTCAGTCCTCATCTCCGCAACAATATATATATATATATATATATATATATATATATATATATATAGTTAATAAACTAGTGGGCCCGTTGTACCAAATTTTCATTGATCGTCACCGCCTTGTAGCATACTTGCCTGCCATACATGATGGTCTTTTTGGTCCTCTTGGTCTTTTGGATCTTCGGGAACTTTTGGGTCTTTGGAGACTTGGGTCCTCAGGGTCTTTTGGGTCATATGGGTCTTCTCAGTCTTTATCGTCCTCAGGGACTTTTGGGTTCTCAGGATCTTTTGGGTAATCTGGGTCTTTGGGGTATTTTGGGCCATACGGGTATTAAAGGTATCTTTGAGGTCTTGATGATCTTGGAGGTTTTAAAGGGTCTTCAAAGGTCAAAGCGGTCTCAGCAGTCTAAAGAGTTAAAAGGTACATTTCAATAGTACGTCATTAATTGACAAAAAGTATGCCTCACCACACACAAACAAAAAACACACACACACGCACGCGCGCACACAAGCAACTCATTCATTTATAGTAGATGATATTATAACAGTAACACTAATTCATTTTGATAATCTTCACAAACACTTTCCAAACATAATTTTTCTGCAAAATCATCAAATACATTCATGGTCTTGTAAAAATTACATTAAAGTTTTAACCTTGCGGATGGAGACTTACTGAAAAATTGGTGATGGGGTTTACCATTTTGCTTCTCCTTTCTAGACAGGTATGTAGCAAGTTTACCTGTAGCTACAAAAAAAACAGCAGTTCATACTTTTTGTCAGGTTGACATTCTTTTTTTGAACCTAAAAATAAAAGATATTTTACTGAAATTATATTAACTAGGGCATGCCCGTACGTGGGTGCAATGCCCGTACGTGGGTACGTGGGTACGTGGGTGCGAGTACGGTGACAATCCCCCCCCCTCTATTTACATGAAATGGTTTGGTCCATGAAATGGTTTGGTCCATTCGCAAAGCCAAAGCGAACGGCTTGCGAGTACGGTGACAATCCCCCCCCTCTATTTACATGAAATGGTTTGGTCCAAAGCGAACGGCTTGCGAGTACAGTGACAATCCACCCCCTCTATTTACATGAAATGGTTTGGTCCAAAGCGAACGGCTTGCGGAGTTTGGTAAAGAAATCGCCATAGCTCGGTAACTACTTGTCCGATTAATATGAAACCTTGAAAAGGCACATCCTCGGGTCCCCAGCAATATACCTGGCAAGTTTCAAGTATATCGGACCCGTGGTTGTCGAGAAACAGTGGTCACAGACAAACGACACACAGACATACATACACACAGAGATTACTGGAATTATAGATAGATGTGAAAGTGAAATTCATTTCAGGAAAGAAAAGGTAAATGTGAAATTTAGAAAAGAAAATGAGAGATTGAGAAAAGTAAATGTGAAATTTAGAAACGGAAATGTGAAATTCATTTCAGGACAGAGAAGATAAATGTGAAATTTTGGAAAAGTAAATGTGAAATTCATTTCAGAAAAGAAAAGGTAAATGTGAAATTTCGAAAAGTAAATATGAAATTCATTTCAGAAAAGAAAATGTGAAATTCAGAAAAGGTAAATGTGAAATTCAGAAAAGGTAAATGTGAAATTCAGAAAAGGTAAATGTGAAATTCAGAAAAGGTAAATGTGAAATTCAGAAAAGGTAAATGTGAAATTCAGAAAAGGTAAATGTGAAATTCAGAAAAGTAAATGTGAAATTCAGAAAAGGTAAATGTGAAATTCAGAAAAGGTAAATGTGAAATACAGAAATGAAAATGTGAAATTCATAAAAGGTAAATGTGAAATTCAGAAAAGGTAAATGTGAAATTCATAAAAGGTAAATGTGAAATTCATAAAAGGTAAATGTGAAATTCAGAAAAGAAAATGTGAAATTCAGAAAAGATAAATGTGAAATTCAGAAAAGAAAATGTGAAATTCAGAAAAGATAAATGTGAAATTCAGAAAAGTAAATGTGAAATTCAGAAAAGAAAATGTGAAATTCAGAAAAGAAAATGTGAAATTCAGAAAAGAAAATGTGAAATTCAGAAAAGATAAATGTGAAATTCAGAAAAGAAAATGTGAAATTCAGAAAAGGTAAATGTGAAATTCAGAAAAGAAAATGTGAAATTCAGAAAAGATAAATGTGAAATTCAGAAAAGTAAATGTGAAATTCAGAAAAGGTAAATGTGAAATTCAGAAAAGTAAATGTGAAATTCAGAAAAGATAAATGTGAAATTCAGAAAAGTAAATGTGAATTCAGAAAAGGTAAATGTTAAATTCAGAAAAGAAAATGTGAAATTCAGAAAAGGTAAATGTGAAATTCAGAAAAGTAAATGTGAAATTCAGAAAAGGTAAATGTGAAATTCAGAAAAGTAAATGTGAAATTCAGAAAAGATAAATGTGAAATTCAGAAAAGTAAATGTGAATTCAGAAAAGTAAATGTGAAATTCAGAAAAGTAAATGTGAAATTCAGAAAAGGTAAATGTGAAATTCAGAAAAGGTAAATGTGAATTCAGAAAAGTAAATGTGAAATTCAGAAAAGGTAAATGTGAAATTCAGAAAAGTAAATGTGAATTCAGAAAAGTAAATGT
This sequence comes from Myxine glutinosa, assembly GCF_964187855.1. NCBI lineage: Eukaryota > Metazoa > Chordata > Myxini > Myxiniformes > Myxinidae > Myxine > Myxine glutinosa. The sequence continues at coordinate 446,974,179 of NC_136261.1, read as the reverse complement.
GAATTCAGAAAAGTAAATGTGAAATTCAGAAAAGTAAATGTGAAATTCAGAAAAGTAAATATGAAATTCATTTCAGAAAAGAAAATGTGAAATTCAGAAAAGGTAAATGTGAAATTCAGAAAAGGTAAATGTGAGATTCAGAAAAGGTAAATGTGAAATTCAGAAAAGGTAAATGTGAAATTCAAAAAAGGTAAATGTGAAATTCATGAAAGGTAAATGTGAAATTCATGAAAGGTAAATGTGAAATTCATGAAAGGTAAATGTGAAATTCAAAAAAGAAAATGTGAAATTCATAAAAGGTAAATGTGAAATTCAGAAAAGGTAAATGTGAAATTCAGAAAAGAAAATGTGAAATTCATAAAAGGTAAATGTGAAATTCATAAAAGGTAAATGTGAAATTCAGAAAAGAAAATGTGAAATTCATAAAAGGTAAATGTGAAATTCAGAAAAGGTAAATGTGAAATTCATAAAAGGTAAATGTGAAATTCAGAAAAAAAAATGTGAAATTCAGAAAAGATAAATGTGAAATTCAGGAAAGGTAAATGTGAAATTCAGAAAAGATAAATGTGAAATTCAGAAAAGTAAATGTGAAATTCAGAAAAGTAAATATGAAATTCATTTCAGAAAAGAAAATGTGAAATTCAGAAAAGATAAATGTGAAATTCAGAAAAGAAAATGTGAAATTCATAAAATGTAAATGTGAAATTCAGAAAAGAAAATGTGAAATTCATAAAATGTAAATGTGAAATTCAGAAAAGAAAATGTGAAATTCATAAAAGGTAAATGTGAAATTCAGAAAAGGTAAATGTGAAATTCATAAAAGGTAAATGTGAAATTCAGAAAAGGTAAATGTGAAATTCAGAAAAGTAAATGTGAAATTCAGAAAAGAAAATGTGAAATTCAGAAAAGAAAATGTGAATTCAGAAAAGTAAATGTGAATTCAGAAAAGAAAATGTGAAATTCAGAAAAGAAAATGTGAAATTCAGAAAAGATAAATGTGAAATTCAGAAAAGTAAATGTGAAATTCAGAAAAGTAAATGTGAAATTCAGAAAAGTAAATATGAAATTCATTTCAGAAAAGAAAATGTGAAATTCAGAAAAGGTAAATGTGAAATTCAGAAAAGAAAATGTGAAATTCAGAAAAGTAAATGTGAAATTCAGAAAAGGTAAATGTGAAATTCAGAAAAGAAAATGTGAAATTCAGAAAAAGTAAATGTGAAATTCAGAAAAGGTAAATGTGAAATTCAGAAAAGGTAAATGTGAAATTCAGAAAAGGTAAATGTGAAATTCAGAAAAGAAAATGTGAAATTCAGAAAAAGTAAATGTGAAATTCAGAAAAGGTAAATGTGAAATTCAGAAAAGAAAATGTGAAATTCAGAAAAGGTAAATGTGAAATTCAGAAAAGGTAAATGTGAAATTCAGAAAAGGTAAATGTGAAATTCAGAAAAGAAAATGTGAAATTCAGAAAAGTAAATGTGAATTCAGAAAAGATAAATGTGAAATTCAGAAAAGTAAATGTGAATTCAGAAAAGTAAATGTGAAATTCAGAAAAGTAAATGTGAAATTCAGAAAAGTAAATGTGAAATTCAGAAAAGAAAATGTGAAATTCAGAAAAGAAAATGTGAATTCAGAAAAGTAAATGTGAATTCAGAAAAGAAAATGTGAAATTCAGAAAAGAAAATGTGAAATTCAGAAAAGATAAATGTGAAATTCAGAAAAGTAAATGTGAAATTCAGAAAAGTAAATGTGAAATTCAGAAAAGTAAATATGAAATTCATTTCAGAAAAGAAAATGTGAAATTCAGAAAAGGTAAATGTGAAATTCAGAAAAGAAAATGTGAAATTCAGAAAAGTAAATGTGAAATTCAGAAAAGGTAAATGTGAAATTCAGAAAAGAAAATGTGAAATTCAGAAAAAGTAAATGTGAAATTCAGAAAAGGTAAATGTGAAATTCAGAAAAGGTAAATGTGAAATTCAGAAAAGGTAAATGTGAAATTCAGAAAAGAAAATGTGAAATTCAGAAAAAGTAAATGTGAAATTCAGAAAAGGTAAATGTGAAATTCAGAAAAGAAAATGTGAAATTCAGAAAAGATAAATGTGAAATTCAGAAAAGAAAATGTGAAATTCAGAAAAGAAAATGTGAAATTCAGAAAGGATAATGTGAAATTCAGAAAAGGTAAATGTGAAATTCAGAAAAGGTAAATGTGAAATTCAAAAAAGGTAAATGTGAAATTCATGAAAGGTAAATGTGAAATTCATGAAAGGTAAATGTGAAATTCAGAAAAGGTAAATGTAAAATTCATAAAAGGTAAATGTGAAATTCAGAAAAGGTAAATGTGAAATTCAGAAAAGTAAATGTGAAATTCAGAAAAGGTAAATGTGAAATTCAGAAAAGGTAAATGTGAAATACAGAAATGAAAATGTGAAATTCATAAAAGGTAAATGTGAAATTCATAAAAGGTAAATGTGAAATTCATAAAAGGTAAATGTGAAATTCAGAAAAGAAAATGTGAAATTCAGAAAAGGTAAATGTGAAATTCAGAAAAGGTAAATGTGAAATTCATGAAAGGTAAATGTGAAATTCAAAAAAGAAAATGTGAAATTCATAAAAGGTAAATGTGAAATTCAGAAAAGGTAAATGTGAAATTCAGAAAAGGTAAATGTGAAATTCAGAAAAGAAATGTGAAATTCAGAAAAGTAAATGTGAAATTCAGAAAAGTAAATGTGAATTCAGAAAAGTAAATGTGAAATTCAGAAAAGAAAATGTGAAATTCAGAAAAGGTAAATGTGAAATTCAGAAAAGGTAAATGTGAAATTCAGAAAAGTAAATGTGAATTCAGAAAAGATAAATGTGAAATTCAGAAAAGTAAATGTGAATTCAGAAAAGTAAATGTGAAATTCAGAAAAGTAAATGTGAATTCAGAAAAGTAAATGTGAAATTCAGAAAAGGTAAATGTGAAATTCAGAAAAGAATATGTGAAATTCAGAAAAGGTAAATGTGAAATTCAGAAAAGTGTAAATGTGAATTCAGAAAAGATAAATGTGAAATTCAGAAAAGATAAATGTGAAATTCAGAAAAGTAAATGTGAATTCAGAAAAGTAAATGTGAAATTCAGAAAAGTAAATGTGAATTCAGAAAAGTAAATGTGAAATTCAGAAAAGGTAAATGTGAAATTCAGAAAAGAAAATGTGAAATTCAGAAAAGGTAAATGTGAAATTCAGAAAAGTAAATGTGAATTCAGAAAAGGTAAATGTGAAATTCAGAAAAGTAAATGTGAAATTCAGAAAAGAAAATGTGAAATTCAGAAAAGCTAAATGTGAAATTCAGAAAAGGTAAATGTGAAATTCAGAAAAGGTAAATGTGAAATTCAGAAAAGAAAATGTGAAATTCAGAAAAGTAAATGTGAATTCAGAAAAGATAAATGTGAAATTCAGAAAAGTAAATGTGAATTCAGAAAAGTAAATGTGAAATTCAGAAAAGTAAATGTGAAATTCAGAAAAGTAAATGTGAAATTCAGAAAAGTAAATGTGAAATTCAGAAAAGTAAATGTGAAATTCAGAAAAGTAAATGTGAAATTCAGAAAAGTAAATGTGAAATTCAGAAAAGAAAATGTGAAATTCAGAAAAGAAAATGTGAAATTCAGAAAAGGTAAATGTGAAATTCATGAAAGGTAAATGTGAAATTCATGAAAGAAAATGTGAAATTCATAAAAGGTAAATGTGAAATTCAGAAAAGAAAATGTGAAATTCAGAAAAGGTAAATGTGAAATTCAGAAAAGTAAATGTGAAATTCAGAAAAGTAAATGTGAAATTTAGAAAAGTAAATGTGAAATTCAGAAAAGAAAACGTGAAATTCAGAAAAGGTAAATGTGAAATTCAGAAAAGAAAACGTGAAATTCAGAAAAGGTAAATGTGAAATTCAGAAAAGGTAAATGTGAAATTCAGAAAAGAAAATGTGAAATTCATAAAAGGTAAATGTGAAATTCAGAAAAGGTAAATGTGAAATTCATAAAAGGTAAATGTGAAAGTCAGAAAAGAAAATGTGAAATTCAGAAAAGGTAAATGTGAAATTCATAAAAGGTAAATGTGAAATTCATAAAAGGTAAATGTGAAATTCAGAAAAGAAAATGTGAAATTCAGAAAAGGTAAATGTAAAATTCATAAAAGGTAAATGTGAAATTCAGAAAAGCAAATGTGAAATTCAGCAAAGGTAAATGTGAAATTCAGAAAAGGTAAATGTGAAATTCAGAAAAGAAAAGGTGAAATTCAGAAAAGAAAATGTCAAATTCAGAAAAGGTAAATGTGAAATTCAGAAAAGAAAATGTCAAATTCAGAAAAGGTAAATGTGAAATTCAGAAAAGAAAATGTGAAATTCATAAAATGTAAATGTGAAATTCAGAAAAGAAAATGTGAAATTCAGAAAAGGTAAATGTGAAATTCAAAAAAGAAAATGTGAAATTCATAAAAGGTAAATGTGAAATTCAGAAAAGAAAATGTGAAATTCAGAAAAGGTAAATGTGAAATTCAGAAAAGTAAATGTGAAATTCAGAAAAGTAAATGTGAAATTCAGAAAAGTAAATGTGAAATTCAGAAAAGAAAATGTCCAATTCAGAAAAGGTAAATGTGAAATTCAGAAAAGGTAAATGTGAAATTCAGAAAAGGTAAATGTGAAATTCAGAAAAGGTAAATGTGAAATTCAGAAAAGGTAAATGTGAAATTCAGAAAAGAAAATGTGAAATTCAGAAAAGAAAATGTGAAATTCAGAAAAGGTAAATGTGAAATTCAGAAAAGAAAATGTCAAATTCAGAAAAGGTAAATGTGAAATTCAGAAAAGTAAATGTGAAATTCAGAAAAGGTAAATGTGAAATTCAGAAAAGATAAATGTGAAATTCAGAAAAGGTAAATGTGAAATTCAGAAAAGAAAATGTCAAATTCAGAAAAGGTAAATGTGAAATTCAGAAAAGTAAATGTGAAATTCAGAAAAGAAAATGTCAAATTCAGAAAAGATAAATGTGAAATTCAGAAAAGGTAAATGTGAAATTCAGAAAAGGTAAATGTGAAATTCAGAAAAGAAAATGTGAAATTCAGAAAAGGTAAATGTCAAATTCAGAAAAGGTAAATGTGAAATTCAGAAAAGCAAATGTGAAATTCAGAAAAGGTAAATGTGAAATTCAGAAAAGAAAATGTCGAATTCAGAAAAGGTAAATGTGAAATTCAGAAAAGGTAAATGTGAAATTCAGAAAAGGTAAATGTGAAATTCAGAAAAGAAAATGTCAAATTCAGAAAAGGTAAATGTGAAATTCAGAAAAGTAAATGTGAAATTCAGAAAAGGTAAATGTGAAATTCAGGAAAGTATTGTGAAATTCATTTGGAGCAACACAAAGTTTAACCAGTTAAATAACGGCAAAAGTCTTTCGCAGCCAATACATTTCACAGCAAAAGGGCGCACTTTTGCAGATATTTCGCAGCCAAGTAGCATGCAGATATTGGAGCAAAATTCCTGACATGTTTGTTACCTGGGAAGATCTAGTGGGCAAGGCTGCAAATGGAGATCTCCTGTTCTTTTGGTGATTAGCTTCCAATACATTGATTCCCATACATGATCCAGTGATGGGTCTGGTAAGTAGTCTGTGCTAAGATGGGTAGTTCTCTGGGAGAACAGTCAAAAATCAGTTTTGGGAAATAGGATTCATCGGGATGAACATGTGTATTCTGAATCCAAAATAGCTGGACGCAATGACATTTTTGAACTACTTTCCTCATTAATGACCAAGTTGTCCTCTTGGACTGAATCCCTGTTATAGTTTAAATTTCCTGCACAGTTTTCCACCCTACAGCAGAGTTTGGCTGCAGGTGCCATACTTTGTTTATGTCAGCAAACAAATCACTGTTCCTGAATATATCGGGGAAAAGAGGACTGAAAAACAGAGTTTCACCTTCAAACATTCCTGGGGGAGTACGTGTCTGCTTTGCGACTCAGGGAAAGGCCTTCCAGGCATTGAGAAGGCTCTGGTAAAATATGGGAAGTGTTGACGTATCCACATGCTTGTGGTTTGTCAGGAATATTTCTAGACCATAGTTGAGTCTGCCCACCTGCTGCTAAATACAGCAGGCCAAGGGGTGCTTTGTCAGGTGCTCAACATATAGAAGACGTTGAATGGAGCACAAGTGAAAACCACGATGCAGGACTTCATGTGGACAAGGCTCTGACCTCCATCAGATGAAATACGGCCTATTACTTTTGGCCACAGCCAATGAGGGCCTCCCCCCCAAAAATCAACAGTGTGCCTGGATCATGCCCAAGCAGCACTTCCGGTGGTTGTAGACAAATACGTCGATGACATAAAGTTGCAGCAACCAAGTTATTGGTCACCAAGACACAGCCCTTAAAATATAAGTGTGGTAGGGCTCTTTTCCACAGGTTCAGTCTCCTCTCTATTTCCTCAGTCAAGCCTTCCTAATTTTTCTTCACAATTTGTGTGGAACCTGAGGATACATCAAGGTAATTGACACCGTCTGCCTTCCACTAGGTTTTCTGGAAGAGTTCTCAAGAGTTCTTCTGGAAGAGTTCTCAAGTATTCAACAAGAGCAACAATATCATGGTTGTTCCTGATGTTGACACAAACATCATCTGCATAAGCCGATATAGTCAGCAGTGGACTCCTTGGAAAACAAGCCAGACCGGAGATATTCTCTGAGTGTACAAAGTAACCATAATTATTATGTTTTCTTGTTGTCGGTGTACAATGGACATATAAAGCTTCTGAGATGATCCCCAAAGCCACATGCTTCTCGAACATGCCACAAGAAGACATCAATGCTGTCGAAAGTCCAGGAATATTATTCCAAAACCATTTTGATCATGGCAAGCGCCCATTGAATCAGGAACCTAAAAAATGCTGTAAATGGAACGACCGGGGATGCAGAAAGTCTGATCAGGTAGGACCAGATCACCGATGATTTCCTTCAAATGATTTGCCATCGCTGAATAATATTGCAACTGGTCGCAAATTCTCCATCCGGCGGAGAGCTCCTGATTTCTGGTGGAGACTCAACACTGCTCTCCAAAGACTTGATAACAGTACACCAGATCGCAGAGATTCCTGGATAACGTTCAAAAGTCGTGGACCCAAAAGGTCCCAAAATCCAAGTTAAACCCAGCTGGTAGGCCATCAATTCCTGGAGCCTTTTCCAGAATCCATTTCACCCAGGACATGTTCTCACTCAGCAAGGGTTAACGGCACATCCAGCTCCAGGCGTTGGGTCTCTGTCAGGGATGGGAGATGGGAGATGAGAGTTAGAGTTTTATCTTATCCTCATGAACATCTTTTTTGAAAATAGTTCCGAATAGAACTTCTGATGGTATTTTTTTTACATCAGAATTTGTAATTACATTCTCACTGGGGTCCATAACTGATAAAATAAGCCGAGACGGTTTCGTTTCAGATTCCAGGTGGAAAAAGGATTTCCTGGGGCTTTCTGATACTTTTATATTTTGTATTCTTAGTCTGATTAACTGATTGTTTCATTGTTTGCTTCATTCACTTGTTTTGCCAGTTTGTTCTCAAATTTTAGAATTTCTGTCTCTAACCGATCAAACCGAGCCAATGTGACTTTCATGAGTGACCTATCAATTAATCCGATGACAAAACAGCCATAAACGGGTTTTCATATTGTCCCACAATAGGTTAATGGAAGTGAAAAAGGGCTTTTTCCAACTACTGCTTTTCCGAGATTGCGAAAGGCATCTATCTATAATTCCAGTAATCTCTGTGTGTATGTATGTATGTATGTATGTATGTATGTATGTATGTCTGTATGTCTGTGACCGCTGTTTCTCGACAACCACGGGTCCGATATACTTTAAACTTGCCAGGTATATTGCTGGGGACCTGAGGATGTGCCTTTTCAAGGTTTCATATTAATCGGAGAAGTAGTTACCGAGCTATGTCCAAAAAACGATTCAACCAATCAGAGAGCAGCGAGCTATCACGTGTGCCGAACGTGGCGAACAGACTCTGCCTCGGACGGCACATTTGAGAGCGTATTCATTTATTTCACGTTGGCAAACTATGTTGGCGTTAAACTATGTTTTAAAACTAATTAAAACTAATTTGCGATTCATCGTAACTGCGATTTGCGACCTTCCGGACAGTGAAAACTTCACTTCCGGCAGCCAATCACAGAACGCGTTGTTGCGTAGGCGTGGCCGATGTGAGAGCGAGCCGAGCCGAGCGCGTGCGCCATTACGGTTCGTAATTCGATTTCTTCCGGAGAAAATAATAATTTCTCGATTTCTTATGCGCATTATTTCTCCCAATTCAGTCAGAGCGAAGGGCGGAAGCGAAGAGCGTTGTTTTTTTTGTTTGCGGGCGTACGGGCGTACGGGCGGGGTAGAGCGTACGGGTAGCGTTTTTTTTTTTTTTTGGCAAGGAACGGGCACCCACGTACGGGCATGCCCTAGTCATCCAAAAGACGAGTAATAAATTTCCAATACGCTCTCTTACGTTTGAGATGGGGACAGGATAGGCCCATAGTGACCATGTAATGGTCAGAGAAGATGGAGGGCAAAATGTTCGAGAAAGCTAAATCTGGCCTATGTTGACCTTTTGGCCTATGTTGACCTCAAAAATACTTGGTGGTCGAATTTAGTGACCAGATATGCAAATCCTCTTCAAATTTCAAGTCAATCGGATGAAAATTGAGAATTTTAGAAATTTGGCCTATGTTGACCTGTTGACCTTTTAACCCCCAAAACAATATGCTTCTTGCTTATGACCAACTCCACCATTTGGTGAAGTTTCATGAAGATCGGTTTAAAATTGTGACCTGTAGGCAACAGACAGACAGACATACAGACAGACAGACAGACATGCATACAAACAAACAGACAGACATACAGACAGACATACATACAAACAGACAGACATACATACAAACAGACAGACATACATACAAACAGACAGACATACATACAAACAGACAGACATACATACAAACAGACATACATACAAACAGACAGACATACAGACATACATACAAACAGACAGACATACAGACAGACATACAAACAAACAGACAGACATACAAACAAACAGACAGACATACAAACAAACAGACAGACATACAAACAAACAGACAGACATACAAACAGACAGACAGACATACAAACAAACAGACAGACAGACATACAAACAAACAGACAGACAGACATACAAACAAACAGACATACAAACAAACAGACAGACGTCAGACATACAAACAGACAGACATACAAATGAAAAATCGGTCAGAGACCGAGGACTTGCCGGAATATACTTTTTTATCGGCCATTTTGGACAAATATGACGGCCGATCCACGTGACCGATGACGTCATCATTATTTGTTTATTATCATCTATTTTGTCATCATTAATTTATTCCTAGATTATGCTCAATGAATTTCATCTTGATCGGATGAAGTTATGTACTTGTCGAATATTGACATCATAATGGATGCACCTATGAGATCATCATTAACATATTTTATTCCCCATGGAGAGTTCTTTACAATGAGCCATGTCTCAATTTTGTCTATTCAGCACTTTCGGAGATATAGAGGTGCAAAGTTTTTCGGTTTTTCCAAGATGGCAGCCGAACCACGTGACCGATGACGTCATCAATTGGGCATAGTCTATTCCAGGGAAAGACAAATATGGGTGTAAAGTTTGGTGATTCTACTTGCAACGGTGTAGACGTAATGCTGCGCACAGACAAACAGACAGACAAACCAACCGATGAACATACTTGCCGGAATCTTTTCCTTGTCTTTTCCTCACTTTTCCTTGTGAGGAGCCTCGCCGACTCCTCACTGACTCCCTTTCGGAATCCTTTCCGGCAAGTAACAAACAGACAGACAGACATACAAACAGACAGACATACAAACAGACAGACATACAAACAGACAGACATACAAACAGACATACAAACAGACATACAAACAGACATACATACAGACATAGACAGACATACATACAGACATAGACAGACATAGACAGACACAGACATACACACAGACATACATACATACAGACATACAGACAGACAGACATACAGACAGACAGACATACAGACAGACATACAGACAGACATACAGACAGACATACAGACATACAGACAGACATACAGACAGACATACATACAGACAGACATACAGACAGACATACATACAGACAGACATACAGACAGACATACAGACAGACATACAGACAGACATGCAGACAGACATACAGACAGATATACACACAGACAGACATACACACAGACAGACAGACATATAGACAGACAGACAGACAGACAGAATAACACACAAAACCAACCAATACATTTGAAAAAATTTCGATTTTTGCAAGTACCAAGTTCAGGTACATTCAAAGTACACCACCCCCAAGCCAGCCAGCGTGGCATTGCCAGGGCACCTAATTTTCTCGTTTTTCGCCCCCCTCTCCTTCGGCTACCCTCCCGGGTTGATCATCTGTGCCCCATTTGTGCTTCATTTTCATCTGAATACACGAATTCATTATGATGATAAAAGGTACTCATCCTTCTATCTATATCACCTGCAGGTCCTTTTGGCTGTGTCCGAACTCCATCAAGCAACAGAAGGCCGTGTTTGGCTGAACCGTCCGACGGACGTCCGTACAGTGTCCGCCATGATGGCAGTTTTACTCGGTAGTTTGGTACTTGAGCCCAACGAACCATCTGCGGCGAAGATGTGGCACGAATTTGCAGCCTCGCATCTCGATAACACCATGCGATACCTGAACCTCGCCGCCGACGGTTCCCTCAACGAGGGTATCTCCTTCGGGAGCTACGTGTCTCGTGCCGTCACGCAACACGTGTACTTGGCACGACGCCACAGGGGCGTCGATCACACCCACGGTACCTGGCTGGCACGGCACTTCCGCTTCTACCTGGCCACCGTCCTGCCCGGCTATCAGCGCACGGTGGGCATCGGGGACTCGAGTCCCGGCTGGCTTTACGGGCCCGAGAGCCAACTGGTCTTCCTCGATGCTTTTGTGCTGCGTAACGGCAGCGGAAACTGGCTGGCACAGCACATCCGTCAGCAGCGGGCACGCGATGGTCCCTTGGAGCACTCAAGGGCCTGGCGTTGGGCGACGCTCCTCACCGAGTATCTCTGGTGCGTGTTCGCCCGCAGGTTTCAATATTGGTCTCCATGTTTGTGTGTTCCTCATTCAAATGAAGGAGAGGCTTTGTGGAACACACCTTCATTTTGTTTTCATAATTGTCACGTTATGATAGTCGGACTGTCGCATTAACCCAGCTGACTCACCGAAGAAGGCAGTTGCAAGGTAGGAATTGAGAACTTGGCTTGGGTACCGGCACACAACCGCTTACTCTTTTTGGATACCAGCACACAACCGCTTTAGTCTTTTTGGATACCAGCACACAACCGCTTACTCTTTTTGGATACCAGCACAGAACCGCTTACTCTTTTTGGGTACCGGTACACAACCACTTGATCTTTTTGGATACCAGCACACAACCGCTTACTCTTTTTGGGTACTCTGGCACACAACCACTTACTCTTTTTGGGTACTCTGGCACACAATCGCTTACTCTTTTTGGGTACTCTGGCACACAATCGCTTACTCTTTTTGGGTACCAGCACACAATCGCTTACTCTTTTTGCGTACCAGCACACAATCGCTTACTCTTTTTGGGTACCAGCACACAATCGCTGACTCTTTTTGGGTACTCTGGCACACAATCGCTTACTCTTTTTGGGTACCGGCACAGAACCACTTACTCTTTTTGGGTACCAGCACAGAATCGCTTACTCTTTATGGATACTCTGGCACACAATCGCTTACTCTTTTTGGGTACGCTGGCACACAATCACTTACTCTTTTTGGGTACCAGCACACAATCGCTTACTCTTTTTGGGTACCAGCACAGAATCGCTTACTCTTTTTGGGTACTCTGGCACACAATCGCTTACTCTTTTTGGGTACCAGCACACAATCGCTTACTCTTTTTGGGTACCAGCACAGAATCGCTTACTCTTTTTGGGTACTCTGGCACACAATCGCTTACTCTTTTTGGGTACTCTGGCACACAATCGCTTACTCTTTTTGGGTACCAGCACAGAATCGCTTACTCTTTTTGGGTACTCTGGCACACAATCGCTTACTCTTTTTGGGTACCAGCACAGAATCGCTTACTCTTTTTGGGTACTCTGGCACACAATCGCTTACTCTTTTTGGGTACCAGCACACAATCGCTTACTCTTTTTGGGTCCCAGTACACAATCGCTTACTCTTTTTGGGTCCCAGTACACAATCGCTTACTCTTTTTGGGTACCAGCACAGAATCGCTTACTCTTTTTGGGTACCAGCACAGAATCGCTTACTCTTTTTGGGTACTTTGGCACACAATCGCTTACTCTTTTTGGGTCCCAGTACACAATCGCTTACTCTTTTTGGGTACCAGCACACAATCATTCAGGGTCGAAGAGCTCATGAAGGTTTATGGACTTTGAGTAGTTATGGTTGAAAAGTACCCGCACTGCCTCCACTGCCATTTTACTCTCCGAATCCTCCATCCTGTATACATAATGTGTTTATGGAATGAATGGTGGGAGACTCTCTGACTTTGATGAAGAGTTCATCCCGAAAGTTGAGCCTCGCGTTGCTTCCCACAGTGGTCTTTATCAACCTCCAGTTCAGAAACGCAATCAACGGAGTCATCACGATGCCGAACTCGAACCTTTACAAAGACCAATAGATTTTTTTTTGTTTTTTGTTTTTTTGTATACAAGATCGAGGCTTGTGAAAATGGTTTATAAATCAGGTTTATAAATCAGATGGTTTATAAATCAGCAGATTACATTGTTGCCAAAGTCCATTGACATGCAGTTGAGCCATTGATGTATTCATTAACATATTAATTTTGTCAACATTGCATTTCATTTGATTCTCAATTTTAAATGATCCCATCATGATGCTTCAATCTCTCTTACTGCAGATCGTTGTTGTTTTCATCGTTTTCTGTACCAGGTACGATGCAAGCCTGGAACCTAAACCTCCAGAGGGCTATGACCAACCTCGACTGTACGTGTTCCCATCATGGGGTGTCGCCACCTTTGGGGGTGGCCTCCCACTAAGAGAAGACAGCACCTTTGTGTCATTCAAGTCGGGTACAGTTGGTGGCCGCCTTGCAGCATATGGAGATGAGCAAGCTTGCCCAGACCACGAACATCCTGATCAAAACTCCTTCACATTTGCCCCTGGTGGGCGACCCTTTATTTCAGAGGCTTTGTACGGGCCGAAGGAGAGCCACCTCAACAATGTTCTTGTGTTTGCACCTTCTCCAACTAGTCGTTGTAACCAGCCCTGGGAAGGCCAGCTTGGTGAGTGTGGGATGCTCATGGGCTTACCAGGATACAATGATGATGGAAAAGACGGATATGCAGGTGAGAATAGTGAACATTTTGGAGAGGATCAAAAGGAAAGACTAAATGGGCCCAACAGCAACAGGGGATCGGGGAATTTGGGTGGAGGGGAGCTTATTGCAGCTGTCCAGCAAGGTGATGCGGTATTTGCTAGTGGTGAAGCAGTGGCTGCATACTCTCCAGTCATGCGTTTGCGCAGTGTATACCGTGCAATTGTACTACTTGACTCCCAAAGACTGCTTGTTCTAGACCACGTGGAACGTTTAACCGGATCACCGCTCACCAGAGCCAGTGCCTTCTTCCACAACCTCGACTATGATGTTAGAATGGTACTGCAAATGTCAAAACCCGGTGCAGGCCTCAGCGGAATCCTCATGGATGACTGGGACGCCTTGTACACCATGTCGTGGCTCAGTGACGATGGAGACAGCCCAACGGCTCACCTGCAGGAGGTGGAGCAGAAGGCTGAGCTCAAGACTCGTTGGACCCAGTTTGTTAACTTAACTTGGTACCTGGAGAAACCTGTAAGCCGAATGGCATACCTTATTCAAGGCCCTTCGGCGGCAGTACATTCCATCGGTACACGTGAGGGAGGATTACGCTTCATTGAGAGCAGTCAAAATGGTGTTCGACTGGCTATCACCGAGGCCAACGGCTATGAAAGTGTGGTCTCCATCGCGACGTGTTTTCACGATCCAGCAGCTCGCCTCGCACTTCTTGGACGACCAGCCTTTGCCACCTTTACAGATGTGCGAGGTGTGACGACATTTTTTGGGCTTTTTGATGCCGACAATGAGAGGTCTTCCCATGGTCGAAGGCTCCCTCATGACCTTGGTCTGCTTGTGCTCGGACTGGCAAGCATTTCTGGAGTGACAGTGGCAGCTGCACTGAAACAAAGGGAAAGCGGAGCAGTTGTTCAGCGTACACGAACAACTTTTGCAGCCCTTTCCTTTTTGTGGCTGCTGGAGCTGCTGCTTGTTCAGAGCCTTTACCTGCATTCCTCTTGTCGAGATCAACCTTGGAATGCACCTGATAGACAAGAACCACTTTCACCATCATCTTATGAGATACTCCCAACAGCGGTATTAGTTGCTTTGCCAGGATCGTTCGGAGCTGAGACTGCTGAGGTGTTGTTTGCTGACAATACTGACTTTACGTATCTACCACTGCCCATCGGTCACCTTCGGCCACCCTTCCCGGAACCACCCTTCCATGAGCTACCCTTCCGTGAACTGCCCTCCTTTCCTGAGTCATACACAGAGTTTGAGGGAATAACCCCCAACAAATCATATTATCATCACATAGATGCTGCTACATGGTTTCACCTGCTTCTCCATCGGCCACGGGATATGCTGCTGCGGGCTTTGCGTGCTTCACGATCAATGTGGCGAGGCTCCACCGGTATTCGGTCAAAGCTGAGGAGCCTCATGGCCATTGTTAGCCACATGGAGGCTTATCCTAATGCACGTTTGGCTCTGAGTTTCACTAGCAAAGCTTGGTCCAAGCAGTTACCATTCCTCCAGACAATTTTGAACCCCAGCATTAAACCTCTTGTGTTGGTACGTGATCCACGAATGTGGTTATGCGAACTTCTTTGTAACGAATCGAGCCTTTCAACCAAATCGCTCAGAAAGCCACTGAATAGCTCGGCCCTGTCAGTATATCATGTGGAACTGGCACAAGTGTGGTTGGCGGCAGCATCGAGTGCCCTGGGGTCCTCAAACGATCCAGGCAATGGCAGGCCGCAAGTCGTGCGCCTTGAGGACCTGGTGTCACATCCAGTGCGAGTGGCCGAATCGGTGTATCGGTTCCTGGGCCTGCCTCTGCCACCGGCCGTTCTCGCTCGGCTGGGGCACATGATGGGAGGAGGCGTTTTCCAGTCGACGCACTACGGTCGAGTTATGCTCCGGAACGATCGGGCCCTCGACTGGCACCGTCTTCCCGCACATGTTGTCCGAGATGTGGAGACCATATGCGGTCAAATGATGGAAAAGCTTGGCTACACCGTTGGTGGGCGAGTTTGAGGAACAGGAGAACATTGCATGAAGACTATCGGAGCCGTTGATTTGTCTGTGGGTTGCAGATAAGTTAATATTTTTCTACAAAATACTATGATAATCACGGATTTGTTGTCGTGCGTGTGCCCTTCAGAATGCCAAATGACTGTAGTTTGAACACGACAGGATGGACATGCCTGTGTGTATTATTATTTCAAGTTCAAAGCAGGGTTATGGAGGATGGTGAAGATTTCAAACAGGGTACCAATTGTCATCCATTGACTTGGAAACAAACCAAGTTTGTTTTTGTAAAAGTTTCTTTTTAATGCAATTTTTAAACTCTCTTGTGCTGGTCAACAAATTCTCACTGGATCTGTTCAATTAGTCCGTGCTTTAGCCAGGGTAAGGAAACCTCCAAGGGTATTTACTGTAAGATAATGATGAACACGGAACGAGATTTCCTCCTCAATTCCAGTTTCTTGCTTTATATCACTCAGCACTTTTCAACTCAAAACAATTTCTCAAACTCCCTTCTGCAAACTCGGAAGTTTTGTTTTGAAGTTTGAATTCAGATTTATCACTCGTTCTACGTCTTAGGGGAGATGGAAGGGGATCCGCCGACTCCAAAATGGTCACTGTCTCCATGTTACGTGTATAAAAAAAATGGCAGTTCATTTGTTTGTAATAAAAAGTCGTCACAACCATCCCACACCGATCCCCTTTGCCATTACCCCACCGATACGCACTCTGTTACTTTCATGAGCTATATCGAATTTCCTTAGCTATATATCCTTCGTTCCACCATTTTCTCAAATTTGAACCCCCTCCCTTCATTCTCTCTTCCACCTTAAGCCCGATTGTTTTCTTCAGCATCTTTTTATTTATTTATTTATTTATGTGTGTACCGTATGTAAAGGTATGTTTAAGTATGTTTAAGGCTCGAGTCACACTGAGTCCTCATCGAGGCCAGGCCTTAAATAAAAGAGCTGCATGGATAGAAAAGTGAAGAAAGAGGGAATAGTCCGAGTTTTTGAGGAAGTAAAAAATCTGTTTTCTGAGAAGGGGAAGGTCGGAAGTGTTTGGAAAAATATGGGAAGATAAAGTTCCAGAGTTCGGCAGTGGAGGGGAAGAAACAAACATCATACTGGGCTACCCTTGAGTTGCCAATGGCCACACAGTAATCATGAGATGTAGTGGCTTGTCGAGTATTCCGTGGTCTCGCTAATGACGGAGGTATACAGGCAGCAAGTTCTTGGGAGCAGAAACCGAAGTAATATCTGTAGAAAAGAGAAAGAGAGAAAACTTTGCAGTTAATTTGAGCGGGTTGAGATTTGATGTCAGATTAGAAGTGTTGATAAGTCTGATTACTTTGGATTCAATTCTGTCCAGGAAGTATGTGGAGCTAGACCCTCCCAGCTGTGAGAGCAGTTCTCTACACAAGGACAAAGCAATCCTTTATATAGTTGAAGAAACTGTTGAGAGGAGAAGAATCTTCAACATCTGAATAGGACTCCCAGTTTCTTCAAGGCAGACTTCCCCATTTGTGTAATGTGTAGATTCCAGGATAAATTTGATGTTGGGGTAATACCTAGTAGGTTTATTGTATCACATGGTGTAATTGTGGATCTGTGAGAGGAGATTGGAGAGTTGAGAGGAGTTTTAGAGAGAGAGAGATGGGAAGAAATTGAGTTTTAGAAACATTAAACTTAACCTGATTACATTTGCCCCACTGGGAAATCTTGTCTAAATCCGAATTTAAAGAGGTGGCTGTGATCAAACGAGATGTGGATCGAATGAGGGAAGGATGGGGCAGATGGGAAATAATTTTGGAAATTTCCAAAAACATGTAATGTCGAGTCGTCAGCATACGAGTGCATTTGGTTATTTGTAGAAGAAAGAAGGTCATTGATAAAAACGAGGAAGAGTGTTGGAGACAGAACAGAACCCTGAGGAACACTGCTGTTGATAGGGAAGGAGGGAGATGTTGAGCCATGGACAATTACAGAGATAGAGTGGTCAGAGAGAGCTCGATATGAGAGAGCAGAGTGAAGGAGGAAAGCCGAAAGAGGGAAGCTTGGATATCACAGCCCGATACCAAACTCTGTCAAAGGCTTTTGAGATATCAAGGCCTACAACAAAGGATTCCCCAAGATCTCTCAGAGATGTCTGGACATTTGTAATGTAAGAAAGGAAATCACCAGTAGATATTGCTTTGCGAAAGCCATATTGATGGTCAGATAGAAGACTGTGGGATTCAAGATGCTTGATGAAATGGGAATTGAGTAGATGTTCAAAGACTTTGAAAATAGTTGAAGTCAGAGCAATAGGAGGGTAGTTGGAAGGGTTTGAACGATCGCCCTTCTTTAAAATAGGCTGTACTAAGGCATGTTTCCAGGAAAGAGGAAAAGTTTTGGTTTTTAAACAAAAGTGAAACAAACGAGGAAGCACGGGTACTAGTTCTGAAGCACACTCCTTCAAGACACGAGGAGGAAGGCCATCGTGTCCAGAGTGACATTGGAGGAGAAAAGAGAAACAAAAAGAGTTCCTTTATCAGTCGGAGAGACATCTATAGTATCATTGGAATGGAGCAGTAAAGGAAAGGTAGAGCGACAGAAGTTGTTGGCGATACTTTTAGCTATAGACCAGAACGATCCATTAGTGGAAGAAGATGGGAGGTTGTAACATTTATTTTAGATAAAGGAATGCTTCGCCTCACGAATAACATGTTTGTGACGATTTCTGGCAGATATGAAAGGTGAATGTGAGTTGGAGGAAGAAGAGTTTTTCCATGTCCGATATGAGGAATCTCTTGCATGAAATGTCCGCAGAGCAGGAATTATTGAACCAAGAGTTGTTAGGTGAGATAAACTTGAAAGAGAAGGTGATATGAGCCGCCATTTCTGCAACAACTTCAGCTACATGTTCAGCAGAGATAGAGGCGTCGCCCAGGGAGAGGAAGGAATCTTTCCAGGGCAAATCAGAAAAGAAGCTTCATGAACCAGTTCATACAACCACAATACCATGCCCTCACTTACAACCGCCATATCACATGCTTACATATAACCACAATACCGTGCCCTCACTTA
This sequence comes from Myxine glutinosa, assembly GCF_964187855.1. Classification (NCBI taxonomy): domain Eukaryota; kingdom Metazoa; phylum Chordata; class Myxini; order Myxiniformes; family Myxinidae; genus Myxine; species Myxine glutinosa. The sequence continues at coordinate 446,955,644 of NC_136261.1, read as the reverse complement.
CAACCGCAATATCATCCCCTCATTCACAACAACCGCCATATCACCCCCTCGGACTCCACAGTCACGCAGAAACTCCTTGAAGCGGTTTGTGGAATTGCGGTTTCAGCTGAGCACAAATAGGACAGGAATCGTGCAGGTCCTGCAATCCCCCTCAGTCCCCACAGTTGCACAGAAAGCACGATAAAATGCATCAGCAACTACATTGTCCTTCCCTGGGCAGTAAACTATGTCATAACTAAAACCTACGAGCTCAATACGCCACCTAATGATCTTTTCATTCTTTATTTTCTGCGAATGGTGACCGTCAAATATGAAAGCGACCGATCGCTGGTCCGTGATCAAACGGAAGTATTTTCCAAGAAGAAAGTGTTTCCACTAACGCAAGCCCTCAACGATGGCGTAAGCTTCCTTCTCCACAGACAAGTGGCGCCTCACTGTGCGATAACGTTCTGTAAAAGAAGGCCACAGGTCGCCATGACTGATTCAAGGTGGCAGCAGTTGCGTGCTCGGAAGCGTCGGTCTCGACCACGTAAAGAACACTGCCATCAATCGACATCACTGCAGCTTTAGCGATATCATTTGTCAAATTATGAAAAGCCACTTTTGCCACTGAAGACAACGGAAATTTTTTTGACCAGGAGACGAACCTTCTCTGAATATTTCAGGATCCATTTCGAATAATGTGCAAACAGTCCGAGGGTTCATCTCAGCGTGGCTAAATCATGGGGAGGGGACATTTGCAATAGAGGCTGCAATCGGGACATGTCGGGACGAATCGATCCTTTCGAAATAGTGTATCCTAGAAGGTTGATGGTTTTCGCAGAAAAGGTGCATTTGTCGTCATTGAGAGTCGATCGGTACTGGCGTGCTACCTCCATGAATCGTTTCATGGAGGTGGCACGAAGCTATCATCATGCTTGTCCTGAGTGTGGCTACACACCATGACGTTGTCTACATATACAAAGGTGTCTGAGATTATCTCGAGAGACTATGTCGTCGATAGCTCGTTGGAAACATGACTCTCCATTTGTTACTCCAAAGGGTATACGACAAAACTGATAGCGTCTCTGACCTTAGTTAAAAGCGGCATACTGCTTGTCAGACTCTTGAATCGGAATTTGATGGCAAGCACTACGCAAATCCAATGTACTGAATACCTGATATTTTGCCACTTCTCCCATCATCTCGTCCATATGAGGCAAAGGGTATGTGTCTAATTGTGTGAAATGATTAATGGTTGGAGAATAGTCTATCACCATCCATTTCCAGTGATTTGGACTGGTTGTCACTAAGACCTGAGCCCGCCAGGGCGACTCGCTCGGCTCCATAATACCTTCGTTAAAAAGTTTCCTGGTCTCTGATGCAACAAATTTTGCATCCTCTCGAGTAAGTCTTCTATACCACAGAGCGATTGGTTTACAATCTGCAGTTAAATTGGCAAACGGTGATGGCGGTTCGACAACTACTTCTGCCAGACTACAAACTGAAAAGGTAGGTTTAGTACCGCCAAAATGCATATTCAAATCAGCATATCAACAATGCAAAAAATCGTGACCTAATAGTATATCAGGACAAAAGTCTCTCAGTACCATCAATTTTACGTTCTTGTACTTGGTTTCATTCGCTCCTAGTTCCACAACACAATATCCCCTTATCTATTGGTGTAAGGATGAAGAAGCCATATATACTCGTTTCCCCACGGGGTGGATTGTCCAAGCATGACGTTTCACCAACGCAGCACTCACGTAGCTGTCAGAGCTCCCCGTATCGATCAGGGCATCGGCGATCTGATCATTCACCATAATCTTGACTGCAGCTTTAGCTAGACTGTAGGGCGAAGTAGCAGAGAGCGTAGTGGCTTCCAATTATGTAAAGCCGTAGTCGGTCTGACAGTCTTGGCAGCTCTGCATACCTTGGCATAGTGTCCTTTCTTCCCACGGGTATTACATAAGGCATTGCGAGCCGGGCATTGGATCAGTGGATGTCTCCGATATCCACAGAAATAACATTTGGCAGTAGTAGCCGATGTGGTCATCATTAACTTGGTGTTTGACTCCTTCCATCAATGATGGCTCGTAATCGGCCGTTCCGTCTGATTCCTGGAACGGGGGTTGCGTCGTAGAGACATTGATCGGGGAATCCTGGGGCTGAGAGAGTGTCTGCATCTGCTTTCGTCGTCCCTCCGAAGTTAAAGCATTCATGGGTAGATACGATCACCCGTAAGTGTCAGAACGCATCTGAGTGAGTTGCAAAGTACGTGCCTGCTCGTAAGTATCATGAAGATTCACCAAGTCATTGTCTAATAGGCGCTGATGTATGTGAGTCGATTGCAGCCCGGTTATAAAAGCATTGCGCATTAAATCAACTTGAAGTTCCTGCAACATATTGTTGCGGATATGGGATTGGCATCCATCCATATCCGCTTGTAAATATTCCCCTATTTCCTCCATACTTCCCAACTATCCCCAATCCCCCATTCCCTAGTCCCATTTTCTGTAAACAACACTCTGTAGACCCGACCTCCCCCTATTTCCCCCATTAAATGTCGCATCCAGGTCCACCGCATCTCACGTAGACAACTATAGGACATCTTGCTAGTTATTCTTAGTTTATGTCAGTTACGGACTCGTTTCCATTAATTCTGACTCTTCGTTGCACCAGAATGTGATTGTATGGCACCGTTAGGAAGTTTAGGACCTCCCAATACCTCCCCGCAGCTCTTCCTCACGGTTCAGCAACAACAACAACAACAACAACGGCGGCGGCACGGGGAGTGCGCGTCCTCACTCCGGCTTGGTTGGTGGGGGGTGTTGGGAGAGCACCAGGCCTTTCCAACGAGCCGCCATCGAACATGTGCTCGACGGGGTTACCACGTAGGGGCTCGCTGTCAGCTCCTCGTCAAGGGCGGAGCCCGGTAACCCCCGCACCCAATAGAAGCGGCGGACCGGTCCCATCTGGGGCGGAGTCAACCAGCCGAGGGCTTGTGACTCCCCGCTGAGCATGCGCAGGAAGAGGGAGGTGACGTCAGATGCGCGCTGAGCTTGGAGAGAGAAGGACGCCACCTCCGAGCGCTGTGACACCTCCCCGCATCTCTGGACTGGACCGTGCTTTATCCTGTCCCTGAGCCAAGGTGCACCTTGTGCTATCGACTGCCTGTCCTTCCCTGCCATCACTCCCTGTGTAAGTCAGCCTTGTTCCGTTTGTCTGTGGTCTGTCTGGGTTAAGATAAGACGGTATCTAAGTGCCTATCTCTTCTGTGTCTTTTACCTCACTCTACCTTGTAATCTACCCCTTTTCTCCACCACTAATTATATCCTCCTCCGGAGGTCTTGAGAACTGTACCCCTTGCGTCGTTTCATTTATCCCAGTCGTTGTGTCCTTTCCATCATTGATTTAGCGTAGCGCGATTTGGCCAACGTTCGAGTGGAATCGGGTGAGTTGGGGGTAATCAGGTAAACTGTGCGAACACGGCGGACCATTCCGCTCGGTCAAGCAACATCTTGAGCCGTGTCCATAACAATATCAATTTGAAATTTGCAGTCCGCACTCAGATGCCTCAACGCTTGCACAAATTGCTCCAGAGTCTCTCCTGTTTCTTGAGGGCGGGTAGCTAATAGATGGCGAGCATATATCGTTCCACGAGGCTTTACGTACAAAGTCTCGAGAGCCTCACAAGGCTTGGCATAGGTTGCCCAGTGAGCAAAATACCGATAGACAGACGTAGACATATGACTAATGAGCACATCGAGCTTATCCACCTCAATAGCTTCATCAGCCTCGTAAGCTCGGAAATATCGTTTGAAGACGTGGATCCAGCGGACCCACTCCTCTCCGGCGGTTCCAGTGTTCGGGTCTACGTCGAACTCCTTCAGCTTGAGCATCTTGTCCATGGTGATCAGATTTTTTTTAAACCACCTTTAGAGGCCATTTTTCCCCGCAAGCGGGGGTTGGCCTTTTTCGGGAACCGTGGTTGTTGTTTTTCAGTCCCCTTTTTGAAGCAATGTTTTACGGCCGGATGCCCTTCCTGACGCCAACCCTTTTTGCTGCCTTTAACGACAAACAGGGAATTACCAGTGAACTGGTACTCAATTAGCCGACCTCGGAAGGATGACAGGCTGAGTCAACCCCCCTGGCGTTAATTCAGCAATCAACCGGGATTCAAACCCAGGATCCTTGGTATCCTAAGCCGGCACCCTAGCCGCTAGCCCAACACCAGGGTCTTGATCAGATTGAAGCATAATAAATTGAAATGAATGGAGAAGTAACCTTTGATCAATTATAGGCTTTATTATACTTGAATCATAGCAGGTGTTACATATTTATGTGAATGTATGTGAATTACTATTCAGGTCTTTGCTTATCAATGTGGACTCGATTAAAGGTTGTTGTGATTAAAGGGTCAGGAGCCCTTCTGGGAAAAAGGAGACCGGAAACGGAAGAAGAAAAGACACGAGGTCCTGGAGAAGCGACGATTCTTCTTCCTCCTCGCCGAGCTCGGACGCGAGCGGTATCGATTGAGCAACGTAACAGAATCGGCGTTAAAAGCCCGTCTGGCGAGAGGCGTTACCGGGACGTGTAACTACCCTTTGACACGTCAAGTCGCCGTGGGTTCGTGCACGGAACCAAGCAGCTGGCACAGTTCGTCTCACCGTCTACAAGGCCGCGTACGGGTCGCACCTTGGGCCGCGCGTGCTGGGCAAGCCGCATGTTGCTTTGCTGTACCCGCTTTGCTTGGCCAGGAGGTGCGCGCTGCAGCCGTGGTTCCCGGTACGGGACGTGCCCGGTGACAGCACGTCAGGAAGGGTCCGTTCAACCGCCCACGTGCGGAGATCGAACTACCGGAGTACGGAGACATTGAGAGAGACATTGACCATGGAGGGAGTCGGGAGTGGGGCTCACATGAGGAATGTATAAGATGGCCATCTTAGAGTTATTATAGATGAGTTTACATCTTTGTACTATTGATTGCTGATTGTGGATGGTTGTTGATTGCTCGGGGAATATATCATTGATTATTCCGGATCCTTGGTGTGGGGTTTCTTATTGATTGGAATTCAGATTTATGCGTTACGAAAGAGCATAAATAATAGATCTTTCTGGCGGAGTTCCTCTCACGGTCCGGGGGTCACCGAGACCAGGTAGTCACCGGGAGGACCACGCAACAGAATTGGGGGCTCGTCTGGGATCTAAAATTGTATAAAATAATAAAATAATATTTTTATTAATTAAAATTTATTAATTAAGTATTAATTGGTAAATTTTTGGGGAAATTGGGGGTAAAGTCTTGGGTGAAGGTTAACAGGTGTTAACGATAGGCACCATGGCGTTTGTGGCACAAAACTTTGCGGTAACACCGAGTGAGGCACAGTTCCGAGCGTTACTAAAGTCGGACCTCTTGAAATTGGCCAAACATTTTAACTTGGAGGTCCGAACTAATTTGAGGAAGGCAGAGTTGCAGACCACGGTGATACAGTCTATGGTGGGATTAGGAACATGGGACGAGTTAGCCTGGGAGTGGCTACCCGAAGAACCAGAAGACGTTGAGCTCCGGAAACTGGAGTTGCAATTACGGAGCCAGGAACGGATCAAAGAAGAAGAAAGGAAAGCAGAAAAGGAAAGAGCAGAAGAAGAAAGGAACGCAGAAAAGGAAAGAGCAGAAGAAGAAAGGAAAGCAGAAGAGAGGAGAGAAGAGAAACAAGCAGAGGAAAGGAGAGTGGAACGAGAACTCCAGGAAAGGTTAAAAGAAGAATAAAGGAAAGCAGAAAAGGAAAGAGCAGAAGAAGAAAGGAAAGCAGAAGAGAGGAGAGAAGAGAAACAAGCAGAGGAAAGGAGAGTGGAACGAGAACTCCAGGAAAGGTTAGCAGAAGAAGAAAGGAAAGCAGAAAAGGAAAGAGCAGAAGAAGAAAGGAAAGCAGAAAAGGAAAGAGCAGAAGAAGAAAGGAAAGCAGAAGAGAGGAGAGAAGAGAAACAAGCAGAGGAAAGGAGAGTGGAATTCTGCGCATGCGCAAGATTGGAGGTCTCGTCTCTTCAAAGCTGTCCATGCACGCTCGCTTTCGAAGTTAAGTAACTTTTCACACTTGTGTTTTTGTCGAAACTGGTCTTGTATGTACCTATTGGGGTGTCTTTAATAGTATTCTTGGCGTTGGTTTTTCATACCTGTGTACAGAATCGTCGGTCTTTCTCATCGTGTATTCTGAGGCCTAAGTGTAGTACTAGGCTACTGTGTCCAACCTTGGCTTTAGGCTTTGTTTTTGTCTCAGCGGTTCTCCGATCGCGCTGCAATTTTTTTCCGGTCTCTGTTTTTCACGGTCTTTTCATCCCATACTTCCTTGTTTTAAAATCTCAAAAAAAAACAAAAAAACCCAAAAGCATTTCCTTCCGTTTTTATTTGTTTATTCGTTCTTAGTTGTTCGTTCGTTCATTCTTCGACCACGCTGTTTGTGATCACGTTGTTAAAAAATGTCTCATCTGAACCCTGAAGACCTGTATTCTGTCATATTCTATAACACCTTTTTCTTCTTCTTCTATAAAAGGATGCTTTCGACTTGCTCACCAAATCCATTCATTCCAAAAAAAAATTCCATCTCTTATAGTGCATCTTTCATTCATTCCCTAAACTCTCCAGCACTCCATCCTCCCTCCAGCGTCCTCAAACGTATTTTTGACTCGAATGTCTCAAGAAACTCATTTTGCAATAAATGTTCGTTTCCCATTAATCGTACATTTTTCAAAATCCCATCACCCCAAAATCCCATTTCCCATCACCCCTCCCCTCTAAATCTACCCCCTTGCCCATCCCCTCCAAATCATCCCCATCACCCATCTCTTTCAAATCTTCCCCCTTGCCCCTCCCCTCCAAATCTTCCCAATCACCCATTCCTTTCAAATCTCCCCCCACATCCCTCCCCTCCGAGACTCTCCCTCGCTCCTCCCCTCCTAGACTCCCCTCTCACCCCTCCCCCTCAAAGCGTCCTCCCCGCTTCTTCCACCTTCCAACTTTCACCTTCATCTCCCTCAACCTTCTGCCTCGCTCTTCCCCCTCGTCAAATAACACCTCACTGCGCCTCTCCCAATCACCATCAAACCTTTTGTCTGCCCCATCCTTCCCTTTCTCCGAGCTATTCTGTAATCTCTGACACACCTTCAACAGCTCTCCCTACCTCTTCCTCCTCTTCCACATCCTACCCTACCGCTCCCCCCCCCCCCTGTTCTGTATCCGATGCTCCCCCTTCCTCTTCCTTAACAGTATGGACCTCAAACATCCGGGGCCTTCGCTCAAACATGTCTGATCTCTCCATACAGGTTGCTTCTGACAAACCAGACGTGATCTGCTTAACAGAAACTTTCCTCCTTCATGATGTCTCTGATTCCTTGGTATCTCTCCCAGGTTACTCCCTACTCCGGTATGATAGACCTGAGCCTCGTCCTGGAGGTGGGGTTGCTATCTTTATAAAAAACTCTCTTCCTCACTCGCCCTGCACTGCCCTCTCTCCACCTCACCCCCAGGAATACCTTTGGCTACGGCTTCCCCTTCGCTCCCACCTTTTGTTCATATGTGTGTTGTACCGTCCACCAAACAGTGATGACTCCATCTACATCTAACTGTCTGAGAATATGGACCAAATTCTATCTACCCATCCCAACTCTCTCTTCCTCATATGTGGTGATTTCAACCTCTCTCACCAGCCATGGCTCTTCAGCAAAGGACTTCTGTGACTCACTGGGACTGACACCATCTGTCAATTTCCCGACCCGGATTTCAGTCAACGGAGCATCTTCTCTTCTGAACTTGGTTATGACTAACTTCCCTGAAAATGTCTGCTGCTCTTCTTCTGCTCCAATCGGCTCTTCTGATCATGTGCTTGTTAAAGTGGACATCTCTCTGACCATTCTCAGAGAGCCTCCTCAGCGTCGACGAGTCTGGCATTTCACTCAGGCCAACTGGCACGGTCTTCAAGCAGCCATCAATCATCTGGACTGGTCTCCCATCTCTACTGCCTCTGACATAAATTCTTCCTGGGAATTCTTCCAAAGCAAACTGCTCTCTCTCATGCACAGATTTATCCCATCTCGTCTTCTGTTGTCATACCCTTCCTCCCGTCCATGGTACACGGAATCTTGTGGTGAGGCTATTGCCCAGAAACAACTTGCTTTCGTCTCCTGGAAAGCAAATCCAACGGAAGGAAATCTCATTTCCTTTCACAAAGCCCGAAACAAGTGTGTGTCCACCCTCAGGAGAGCCAGGAAACAATATCTCTCCGTTCTCAGGACCGAACTCTCTTATCTGTCTCCCTCTTCCAAATCCTGGTGGCGTCTGGTCAAATCTGTTTCTGGTGTTTGTTCCCCCTCCATCCCCTCCCTCACCTCAAATGGCCACACAGCTGACTCCGCACGTGAAAAAGCTGAATGCCTCAACTCTGTGTTTGCCTCTAAATCTTGTGTCCCAAACCTATCCCTCTCTGTACCCACCGTACCCAGTCGTACCCAGCTGCTCCTGGACTCTGTGTCCTTTCCTCCTGACAAGGTGGAAAAGTTTCTGTCAACCATCGACTCGGATTCTGCAACTGGACCTGACGGCATCAGCCCACGGGTCCTAAAATCCTGTTCTTCCGCTCTTTCACTCCCTCTCTCTGTTCTCTTCACCCTCTCTTTTGCTCAAGGTCATCTTCCATCTGCTTGGAAATCTGCCAACATCACCGCTTTGCACAAAAAAGGTGCAAAAACAGATCCCAGCAACTACAGACCAATCAGCCTTCTCCCAATTATCAGCAAAGTCATGGAATCCATCATTGCTTCAGATATGAAATCTTTCCTCTTCTCCAATGGCTTGATCTCTGATCATCAATTTGGTTTCAGACCTGGACACTCTACTCTGGACATGCTGCTTCTGCTTTCTCAACAATGGATGGAGGTCCTCAATGCCAAACAAGAAATTAGAGCAGTCTCCCTTGACATATCACGTGCCTTCGATACGGTCTGGCACCCCGCTTTGCTCACCAAACTCTCCTCTTTTGGTATCCATGGAAATCTCCACGCATGGCTGGCGGACTTCCTCTCTAGTCGTAGTTAACGTGTGGCCCTGAATGGGTTTCTCTCATCTCCTCTTCCTGTTCAGGCTGGAGTTCCACAAGGCAGTGTTCTCGGCCCTGTGCTTTTTCTGGTCTTCATCAATGATCTCTCTGACTCTCTTGAAAATCCTCTGTATCTCTTTGCTGATGACTCTACTCTCTGTCGCTCCATTCTTCATCCCTCAGGTCGGCAGTCTGCTGCCTCCTCACTCTCTGCAGACCTGGACAAAATCACAGACTGGGCAAACAAGTGGAACATATCTTTCAATCCTGACAAATCTCACACTCTTCCGATGTCTCTCCGAAAAGACGGACTGGACAACCCTCCCATCCACTTTCTGAATAATCCTCTCCAAGAAGTTCTGTCACTCAAGCTTTTGGGTCTCACTATCTGCCATGATCTTTCCTGGGAAAACCACATTTCAAATCTGGCCTCCAAAGGCAGTCGCCGACTGGGCATCCTCCGTCGTGCGAAGTCCTTCCTTGGCACACCTGAGCTCCTCACCACATACAAGGCTTTCATCCGCAGCTCAATAGAATACTGCTCTCCCCTCTGGGCTGGTGCTCCTGCCTCACACCGAGCTCGTCTTCACGCTGTTGAAACCAAAGCATTCAGAATCATTGGAATCTCCCGCGATGAAGCTAACTCCAAGGGCCTCTCACTCACTCACTACAGGCAGGTTGGTGGTCTTTCCATCTTCTACCGACTCCTCTCTGGCCTTGACCCCCCAGCTCTCTCTGGGCTCTGTCCCGCAAATATTCCTACAGGTCGCACAAGATCTGCCTGCAACCCTCTTATGGTCAAACTGCCAAAATCAAGACTCTCTGCTCACCTTCACTCCTTCATTCCTCTTTTCTCCCACCTCTGGAACAAACTCCCTCACTCTCTTCAATCCCACTCCACCCTCCAGGTCTTTAAAACAGCTGTTCACCACCATCTCTTATCTTCCCCCATCCAAAACCTTGATCTTTTCTACCCCCGCTAATTTCACCCCAAATCCACTTTTTTGAAATACCAACTTCTGTCCTGGAAGTCATTGGTGTCCTTGTGTTTTATACTTCTCCCTCCACACCCCCCCCCCCCTTCCCATGCCTCCTCCCCCCAAGCCCTCTCCCTTCCACACATCTCCCTGCTCTCAAATGTTGTGTTTGTGTGCTTCACCTTCTCTCCCCATCTTGTTTTCCGCTCCCGCTTTTTGTGTGTTTTGTTTGTCTGGTTGATTTGTTTGTGAAGTAAATGTTAGCTCTTTCACGAGCCTCGATTCAGTATACAAAAAAAAAAAAAAAAAAGGGAGAAAAGCAGAGGAGAGGAGAGCTGCAAGGGACCTCGAAGCAGAGGAGAGAAAAGCTGAAAGGGAATTAAAGGAACGTGACATGGAGCTTCAGCAAGAAATTAAATTCAAGGAGCTGGAGTTAATGAGAGAACGGGGAGAGGTACCACCCTTGCTGACGGGGTCGACACCTAGCCAGAACACCTGGGATGTGGGCAGACATGTGAGGCTGGTTCCACCCTTCAGTGAAAAGGAAGTCGCTAAATTTTTTCCACACTTTGAGAAAGTGGCTCGACAGTTAAACTGGTCGGAGGAGGCCTGGACCATACTAGTGCAAAGTGTGCTGGTGGGAAAAGCTCAAGAGATTTATTCGGCGCTACCAATGGACCAATGTGCAGATTATGAGGTATTGAAGAAGCACATCCTCAAAGCCTATGAGTTGGTTCCCGAAGCTTACCGGCAAAAATTCAGGAATGCCAGGAAGAGGGAGAGTGAGACCCATGTGGAGTTTGCCAGAGTGAAAGAAAATATGTTTGATCGGTGGTGTGAGTCAAAAGGAGTCGGGAACGACTTCGAAACATTGCGTGACCTGATGCTGGTGGAGGAATTTCAACAGTGTGTCCACGAGGACATCAAAGTGTACCTGCAGGAAAAGAAAGTACCGAAGTTGTGGGACGCAGCCACCCTGGGAGATGATTATGCCTTAACACACCGAATAGGGGTCCACGAACCTAACTCCTCACCTAGATCTCTGCAGAGGAGGTGGGGAACAGCAGGTGCGGAGAACGACAATACATGGCGGCGGCCTCGAGAGGATTATGGGGACAACGCGGATACCCCACCTGTTCGAAATCAGAGGGCTGCGGGCCCAAGACAAACTTATTTTTCGGGGGGCCCGAGGCAGACCACGAGTTTTTCCTCCGGGCCTACTTGCGCTTTTTGCAAGAAACCTGGACACTTGATGTCCAGTTGTTACCTCATGAAAAGGGAAGACCCAGAGCGGAGTCCAACTAGTACAACTCCGAATGCGATGGCAAACGTAAGAAATCGCCCACAGAAGAGTTACCAACCATTTATTTATGAGGGGTTGGTCTCACTCAAGGGAGACTTGACTAACCCAAGACCGGTTAGGGTTTTGAGGGACACAGGAGCCCATCAATCTTAATGCTTGAAGGCATTTTGCCATTGTCAAAGAGTACCGCAACTGGTGATAGTGTTCGGTTACAAGGGATCGGTGGCTGTGTTAGTGCCCCACTTCATGTCATCCATTTGGAATCCGATTTGGTGTCAGGACCGGTCACCGTCGGTTTACAAGCCACGCTTCCTGTAGAGGGAGTATCTGTGATTATCGGAAATGATTTGGCCGGGGGGCGAATTTATGGTAACCCGAGGGTTGGTAAAGAGCACAGCAGGGAAAATAACACCCCACCAGCTCGGGATGGCGCCAAAAGTTCCAAGTTATTTGTAGGGGGACTGAACTTCAACACAGAGGAAGAAGTTCTGACCTCTGTCTTCAACAGATATGGGCCGCTGGTGGAAGTGCGGGTGGTAAAAGACAGGGAAACGCAACGGTCAAGAGGGTTCGGCTTTGTCACGTTTGCAAGCACAAGAGACGCCAGAGAGGCAGAGAAGAATTGGAATGGCAAGGATTTGGAGGGTCGGACCATAACAGTAGGGAAGGCATTTCGTAGGCGTCGAGAGGTCTACAGAAGAGGACCACTTGGCAGGAGTTTTGGGGTTGGCAGCAGCCGATATTACGATGGAGGCTCCCAGAGTTACGGCACCTCCCGAAAGAATGAATGTCAGAGCACTGGCCGAGAAGGAGACCGCCAGTCAGGTAACGGCTGGGACAAGGGGTCCCACCGTAACTGTTAGGAGTCTGGAGAGGTTGAAGCACTATATATGGGGGAGCCGCCGGGCCGAGGCTCCTACACGGACTAACCGTGAACGCCACGTTCTTAAAGGCGTCCAGGTAGTGAACTTTCCTGCACGGACTAACCGTGAACTCCACATTCTTAAAAGCGTCCATGTAATGAACTTTCCTCCCCGGACTAACCGTGAACTCCACATTCCTAAAGGCGTCCATGTAGGAATACTCCGCTGGGCCTCCCGAAAAAGTGCTATAGAGAGGTTTAAATTTGGGGGCTTTGGGTCACCACCTCTTAACCGTCATTCAAGAGAAACTAGAAGTGGTTGAAGCTTGGTCCAGAGGGAATTAATCTAGGGGTTTGTGTGAAATTTTGTTGCTTTATTTTTAAGTGATGACTGTGCCTGGGGGGAACTGATGAGTTGGGGGGGGGGGGGGGTGAGTTATCTGGTTTGTTTATCCAAGTTGGCCGGCAAAGAAAGTTTTCGCTGGGTTCAAACTTTCTTTCTTGAAGGGGGGGAGTGTTACATATTTATGTGAATGTATGTGAATTACTATTCAGGTCTTTGTTTATCAATGTGGACTCGATTAAAGGTTGTTGTGATTAAAGGGTCAGGAGCCCTTCTGGGAAAAAGGAGACCGGAAACGGAAGAAGAAAAGACACGTCCTGGAGAAGCGATGATTCTTCTTCTTCCTCGCCAAGCTCGGACGCAAGCGGTATCGATTGAGCAACGTAACAGAATCGGCGTTAAAAGCCCGTCTGGCGAGAGGAGTTACCGGGACGTGTAACTACCCTTTGACACGTCAAGTCGCCGTGGGTTCGTGCACGGAACCAAGCAGCTGGCACAGTTCGCCTCACCGTCTACAAGGCCGTGTACGGGTCGCACCTTGGGCCGCGCGCGCTGGGCAAGCCGCATGTTGCTTTGCCTGCTTTGCTGTACCCGCTTTGATTGGCCAGGAGGTGCGCGCTGCAGCCGTGGTTCCCGGTACGGGACGTGCCCGGTGAAAGCACGTCAGGAAGGGTCCGTTCAACTGTCCACGTGCGGAGATCGAACTACCGGAGTACGGAGACATTGAGAGAGACATTGACCATGGAGGGAGTCGGGAGTGGGGCTCACGTGAGGAATGTATAAGATGGCCATCTTAGAGTTATTATAGATGAGTTTACATCTTTGTACTATTGATTGCTGATTGTGGATGGTTGTTGATTGCTCGGGGAATATATCATTGATTATTCCGGATCCTTGGTGTGGGGTTTCTTATTGATTGGAATTCAGATTTATGCGTTACGAAAGAGCATAAATAATAGATCTTTCTGGCGGAGTTCCTCTCACGGTCCGGGGGTCACCGAGACCAGGTAGTCACCGGGAGGACCACGTAACACAGGGTCTATTAAAACACACACAAATATAAACGGGAGTACATTGTAGCAATTCAATTACAATTAATATGTAAGGTTATACAATCGATACATCCAGTCACGTGAAAAAGTAAGTACACCCCATGTAAAGTTTTGACTTTTTCAACATATTTCAACATACAGCTATTTGATCTTCATTTCAACAATATTGATAGATAAAGGTGATATAATATAACAAATATCATGAAACATTTACATTTTGTAGTCCATTGTATAATTTAAATAAACATAAATGCAAATTTTGCATGTGGAAAAAGTAAGTACACCCTTGGCTCTAATAGGTGGTATTGCCCCCTTTGGCAGAAACAACCTCAAGTAGGAGTTTCTTATAATTGTCTAACAGTCTCTGACATCGACTGGGAGAAATTTTTGCGCACTCCTCCATGCAGAATTCTTTCAGCTGTGCGATGTTTGAGGGGTTTCTTGCATGCACATCTCGTTTCAAATCCCCCCACAATATCCCGATGGGATTTAGATTCGGGCTTTGACTTGGCCATTCCAGAACCCTCCATTTCTTTCTTTTCAGCCATTCTTTGGTGGATTTACTGGTATGTGTATGGTCATTGTCATGTTGCAAGGTCCACCTTCGGTTGAGCTTCAACTTTCCGACAGATGGCTTCACATTATCCTCAAGCACCCGCTGGTACAATGAAGAATTCATCATAGATTATATGATGGTGAGCTTCCCAGGCCCTGATGCAGCAAAGCTGCCCCAAACCATAATATTTCCACCACCATGCTTTACAGTTGGTATCAGGTTCTTGTGGTCAAATGCTGTCTTTGGTTTTCGCGAAAAATGTCTTCTGGTACTGTCGCCAAATAGCTCTACCTTTGACTCATCTGGCCAGAGCACCTTGTTCCAGAAGTGCTGGTCTTTGCCTAGGCGTTCATTGGCAAGCTTTAGTCTTGCCCTGATGTTTTTTCTGGACAGCAAAGGTTTCCTCATGGCACACCTCCCATGTATATCAAATTTGTGCAGCCTCTTTCTAATGGTAGACTAGTGCACTTTGACATCAACATTGGCAAGAGCTACCTGTAGGTCCCGTGATGACATTCTGGGGTTCTTCGAGACTTCTTTCAGCATCTTGCGGTCTGCTCTCGGGCTGAACTTGCTGGGGCGGCCTGGCCTGAACAAGTTGGCAGTTGTTTGTAATCTTTTCCACTTGTAGACGATCTTCCGGACAGTCGAATGATTGATTTCAAATTGTTTGGAGATCTTTTTAAATCCCTTCCCAGACTCGTAGGCATCTATAACCTTCTTTCTGAAGGCCTCAGAGAGCTCTTTTGATCTTGGCATGGTGACGCCGCACACTTCAACAACAAAGAGCAAACCAAACTAAATGTCTGAGGTTTAAAGAAGACAGGTTCCTCCAGGATCCTCTCTAACGATGTTCTAATCATTTGCACCAGAGATGGTGCACCTGATTGTAATTTTAGGCATTTGAAGTAGTGATAAATGTCGGGGTGTACTTACTTTTTCCACATGCGAAATTTGCATTTATGTTTATTTTAAATTTTACAATGGACTACAAAATGTAAATGTTTCATGATTTTTGTTATATTATATTGTGGGGGTTACCCCATTGGGACATAATCCACAGGCACGGGACCAGTGGGGCTATTGATAGTATGGGTGTGGCGGGTGCTCGGTGGTTGGAGCCACGCCCCCTTTAGTTGCGTGTTATAAAAGATGCATGAGTTCAGGTCGTGATTTAGTTCTGTTGGAATGAAGGAGCTTTGAACAAGCTAAGAAGTGTCTCGCCCTCTCGTTGTCCACAACTCCTACACTATCACCATTATCTATCAATATTGTTGAAATGAAGATCAAATAGCTGTATGTTGAAATATGTTGAAAAAGTCAAAACTTTACATGGGGTGTGCTTACTTTTTCACGTGACTGTATCTCAAAGAAACCCCCGTCTTCCCAACAAGAATCATTGTCCTGCTTCTGTTCATAGCATCCAAGGTCTCACCCTGTCATTCACACGGGCGGAACTTAAATAGCCTCGAGTCCAACACGGATGATGCCAAAAGTCCCTCTACTCCTCCACAATCACCACAATCATCACCATTACCACCACCATCATCATCACCACCATCATCATCACCACCATCATCATCACCACCATCATCATCACCACCATCATCATCACCATCATCACCATCGGTGGCATCATCATCATCATCATCATCATCACCACCACCATGACCACCATGATCACCATCATCACCATTATAGTCACCATCACCATCATCACCACTTTTGAAGGTTTTGTTGTTTTCATTTGCTCAGGTGGATCCTAATTGGTGCCAGGGCTGGTGCAGGTGATTAATTGTTTCATGAGTTATCAAACAGAGTGACCACTATATTCGTCATGGGTGTGTGTCTGTGTCTGTCTGTCCGCAGCATAACTACCCGATGATATCCTCAGGTCTTGATGAAACTTGGGTGGAAGGTTGATATCATGATCTAGTTGTGTCCTGCCTCGAGTGGGCGTATTGCGCCCATTGTGGGCGGAGCCACGCCCGAACAAGATGTCTTTTTAGGGGGTAATCGATTTCAAGCTACATCTTCTCCGAGGGAGTTGGTGGAATCTGACAGGGGTTTTGGTATTTGGTTAGGCCAATGTCACGTGTCTAGCCCCACGGAGCTCGATTTTTCATTTTCGCCCCAAGGTCAAGGTCACAAGGTCACGAAATTTAGAAAAGTCGATTTTTGATGGTTTTATTACATTGTTCGCTTCCTGATAGGGTGAAATGTCGTACATGGCCTTATATTATCACATACATCATGAAATACAAGTTCTCCAACAAATTTCCGAATCTTCGACCTTTGACCTTTGAAGGTGACAAAAGTCAAATTTTCAAAGTTGTCGGAATCGAACAAAATTTTCGGTATTGTGTAGCTAACTAACTGCATAACTGATTATACATTATTTTCTATCTCATTTCAAGGTCAGTAACCTTCGTTTTGACATTTCAAGGTCACAAAGGTCAAATTTTCAAAGTTGTCGGAATCGAACCGAATTTTCGAAATCCAACCGAAGAATACCGCTCGCTCGTGAACTATCGTCATCTCCTGACTTGTCATTCCTTCATTTTGAATTTCTTCATTGTTCTTGTGGATTTGATGGTGAAAGGGATGAAAATGGAAAGTTTTATTAAACACTCTCAAACCTCAAAGGAACTCTCAAACCTGTCTCCTTCCTCCAATTCCTGGTGGCGTCTGGTCAAATCCGTTTCTGGTGTTTGTTCCCCCTCCATCCCCTCCCTTACCTCAAATGGCTACACAGTTGACACCGCACGTGACAAAGCCGAATGCCTCAACTCTGTGTTCGCCTCAAAATCTTGTGTCCCAAACCCATCTCTCTCTGTTCCCACCTTTCCCAGTCGAACCCAACTGCTCCTGGACTCTGTGTCCTTCTCTCCTGACAAGGTGGAGAAGTTTTTATCAAACCTCGACTCTGATTCTGCAACTGGACCAGATGGCATCAGCCCTCGGGTCCTAAAATCCTGCTCTGCCGCTCTATCTCACCCTCTCTCTGTTCTTTTCACCCTCTCTTTTGCTCAAGGTCATCTGCCAGCATCTTGGAAACCAGCAAACATTACCGCTTTACACAAAAAAGGTGCAAAAACAGATCCTTGCAACTACAGACCAATCAGCCTGCTCCCAATTATCAGCAAAGTCATGGAATCCATCATTGCTTCAGATATCAAATCCTTCCTCTTCTCCAATGGCTTGATCTCTGATCATCAATTTGGATTCAGACCAGGTCATTCTACTCTGGACATATTGCTTCTGCTGTCTCAACAATGGATGGAGGTCGTCAATGCCAAACAGGAAATCAGAGCTGTCTCACTTGACATATCATGTGCCTTCGATACGGTCTGGCACCCAGCTCTGCTCACCAAACTCACCTTCTATGGTATTCAGGGAAATCTCCACTCATGGCTTGCGGATTTCCTCTCTAGTCGTAGGCAATGTGTGGCCCTGAATGGATTTCCCTCATCTTCCCTTCCTGTTCTGGCTGGAGTTCCCCAAGGCAGTGTTCTGGGCCCTGTGCTATTTCTGGTCTTCATCAATGACCTCTCCGACTCTCTGGAAAATCTTCTCTATCTCTTTGCTGATGACTCCACTATCTGCCGCTCCATTCCTCATCCCTCAGATCGGCAGTCTGCAGCCTCCACACCCTCTGCAGACCTGGACAAAATCACAGACTGGTCAAACAAGTGGAACATGTCTTTCAATCCTGACAAATCTCACACTCTTACAATGTCTCTCCGAAAGGACCAACTGGACAACCCTCCCATCTACTTTCTCAACAATCCTCTCCAAGAAGTTCTGTCGCTCAAGCTTTTGGGTCTCACTATCTGCCATGATCTTTCTTGGGAAAACCACATTTCCAAGCTGGCCTCCAAAGCCAGTCGCCGACTGAGCATCCTCCGTCGTGCGACGTCCTTCCTTGGCACACCTGAGCTCCTCACCACATACAAGGCTTTCATCCGCAGCTCAATGGAATACTGTTCCCCCCTCTGGGCTGGTGCTCCTGCCTCACACCTTGCTCGGCTTCACGCTGTTGAGGCCAAAGCTTTCAGAATCATTGGAATCTCCTGCGATGTAGTCAACTCCGAGGGCCTTTCACTCACTCACCGCAGGCAGGTTGGTGGTCTTTCTGTCTTCTACCGACTCCTCTCCGGCCTTGCTCCCCCAGCTCTCTCTGTGCTCTGTCCCCCCAATATTCCATCAGGTCGCACAAGATCTGCCTGCAACCCTCTTATGGTTAAACTGCCAAAGTCTAGGCTCTCTGCTCCCCTTTTCTCCCGCCTCTGGAACAAACTCCCCCACTCCCTTCAATCCCACTCCTCCCTCCAGGTCTTTAAAACAGCTGTTCACCATCATCTCTTATCTTCCCCCATCGAAAACCTTGATCTTTTCTACCCCAGGTAATTCACCCCAGAGTCCTTGCAGTGTTCATATGTTTTAGTCCTCTCCCACCTCCCCCCAAGTCCTCCCGATGTCCCTGCTCTCAAATGTTGTGTTTGTGTCCTTCCCCCTCTCCCCATCTTGTGACGCTCCCCTTGTTTTTTGTGTTTTGTGTGTCGGTTTGTCTTTTTGTGTGATTAAGGTTAGCTCTTTCACGAGCCTCGATCTTGTATACAAAAAAAAAAAGAAAAAAAAAAAAGAACACCAGAAAAAAATCCTGAGTTATCCTTTTTTAAAAATCATCACTACCACCACCACAATCTATCCCCGTTATTCCACCCCAGATCCACTTTTTTGAAATTCCGACTTCTGTCCTGGAAGTCCGAGCAGTGTCCATGTGTTTTATACTGCTCCCACCCCCCCTCCTCTTTCCTTACCCCCTCCCCCGAGCCCTCTTCCTCCCACAGATCTCCTGATGTCCCTGTTCTCTGCTGTTGTACTTGTGTGCCTCCCCCTCTCTTCCCATCTTGTCTCCCGCTCCCTTTATCTTGTGTTTTATGTCAGTTTGTCTTTTTGTGATGAATGTGAGATCTTACACGAGCCTCGATCTTGTACACAAAAATAAAAATAAAAATGGGGATCCAAGTGGGGTAGGGAGGTCCCGTCACAAAGCAGGTGTGACCATTGACAAGTCACATGATGAAACGTCACAGAGTCGATACCACGTGAAACGTCCTTGTGTGTAGTGGTTTGGGGAAATGATCGTCAAACACTGCAGCATTACCTGCCTTCCTACCTGAATAAACACGAGGATTCAAACCATTTGTTTCATCTTATTTGTAGAATTCATTTAAAATCTTTAATTTTGCCTCATCGAGGTGATTGAAATGATTTGTTACCTTACTACTTCAGGTGGTGATCGTCCGTTGTCCTGACCAGTTGTGACGTTGACGAATCCCAGCACCTGGGGATTAATGGCAATTCATCCGACAAACAGCTGACCTTTGAAGTTAATTAATGGCGATTCATTTGACAAACAGCCGACCTGTTTGAAATTAATTAATGGCGATTCATCAGACAAACAGCCGACCCTGTTTGAAGTTAATTAATGGCGATTCATTTGACAAACAGCCGACCCTGTTTGAAGTTAATTAATGGCGATTCATCCGACAAACAGCCGACCCTGTTTGAAGTTAATTAATGGCGATTCATCCGACAAACAGCCTGACCCTGTTTGAAGTTAATTAATGGCGATTCATCCAACAAACAGCCTGACCCTGTTTGAAGTTAATTAATGGCGATTCATTTGACAAACAGCAGACCCTGTTTGAAGTTAATTAATGGCGATTAATCCGACAAACAGCCGACCCTGTTTGAAGTTAATTAATGGCGATTAATCCGACAAAAAGCCGACCCTGTTTGAAGTTAATTAATGGCGATTCATCCAATAAACAGACGACCATGTTTGAAGTTAATTAATGGCGATTCATTTGACAAACAGCCGACCCTGTTTGAAATTAATTAATGGCGATTCATCAGACAAACAGCCGACCTTGTTTGAAGTTAATTAATGGCGATTCATTTGACAAACAACCGACCCTTTTTGAAGTTAATTAATGGCGATTCATCCGACAAACAGCCGACCCTGTTTGAAGTTAATTAATGACGATTCATCCGACAAACAGCCAACCCTGTTTGAAGTTAATTAATGGCGATTCATCCAATAAACAGACGACCATGTTTGAAGTTAATGGCGATTCATCTGATAAACAGCCGACCCTGTTTGAAGTTAATTAATGGCGATTCATTTGACAAACAGCCGACCCTGTTTGAAGTTAGTTAATGGCGATTCATTTGACAAACAGCCGACCCTGTTTGAAGTTAATTAATGGCGATTCATCAGACAAACAACCGAAACTGTTTGAAGTTAATTAATGGCGATTCATCCAACAAACAGACGACCATGTTTGAAGTTAATGGCGATTCGTCTGATAAACAGCGACCCTGTTTGAAGTTGATTAATGGCGATTCATTTGACAAACAGCCGACCCTGTTTGAAGATAATTAATGGCGATTCATCAGACAAAAAGCCGACCCTGTTTGAAGTTAATTAATGGCGATTCATCAGACAAACAACCGAACCTGTTTGAAGTTAATTAATGGCGATTCATCCAATAAATAGATGACTATGTTTGAAGTTAATGGCGATTCATCCGATAAACAGCCGACCCTGTTTGAAGTTAATTAATGGCGATTCATCCGATAAACGCTCGCTCTTTTCGCTCTTTCACGAGCATCGATCTTGTATACAAAAAACAAACAAAAAAAAAGAAGAAAAAAAAGAAAAAAAACAAACAAAAACAAAACAAAACAGCCGACCCTGTTTGAAGTTAATTAATGGCGATTCATCCAATAAACAGCTTCATCCAATAAACAGCTGACCCTGTTTGAAGTTAATTAATGGCGATTCATTTGACAAACCCGACCCTGTTTGAAGTTAGTTAATGGCGATTCATTTGACAAACAGCCGACCCTGTTTGAAGTTAATTAATGGCGATTCATCCGACAAACAGCCGACCCTGTTTGAAGTTATTTAATGGCGATTCATCCGACAGCAGTCGACCCTGTTTGAAGTTAATTAACGGCGATTCATCTGACAAAGAGCCAACCCTGTTTGAAGTTAATTTAATTGCGATTCATCCGACAAACAGATGACCATGTTTGAAGTTAATTAATGGCGATTCATCTGACAAACAACCGACCCTGTTTGAAGTTGATGGCGATTCATCTGACAAACAGCCGACCATTTGAAGTTAATTAAGGGTGATTCATCAGTCAAACAGCCGACCCTGTTTGAAGTTAATTAATGGCGATTCATCAGACAAACAACCGAACCTGTTTGAAGTTAATGGCGATTCATCCGACAAACAGCCGACTGTTTTAAGTTAATTAATGGCGATTCATCCGATAAACGATACGGTCTGGCACCCTGCTTTTCGATACGGTCTGGCACCCCGCTCTGCTCACCAAACTCTCCTCCTTTGGTATCCATGGAAATCTCCACGCATGGCTGGCGGACTTCCTCTCTGGTCGAAGTCAACGTGTGGCCCTGAATGGATTTCTCTCATCTCCCCTTCCTGTTCAGGCTGGAGTTCCCCAAGGTAGTGTTCTGGGCCCTGTGCTTTTTCTGGTCTTCATCAATGATCTCTCCGACTCTCTGGAAAATCCTCTCTATCTCTTTGCTGACGACTCTACTCTCTGTCGCTCCATTCCTCATCCCTCAGATCGGCAGTCTGCAGCCTCCTCACTCTCTGCAGACCTGGACAAAATCAGACTGGTCAAACAAGTGGAACATGTCTTTCAATCCTGACAATCTCACACTCTTACAATGTCTCTCCGAAAGGACCGACTGGACAACCCTCCCATCTACTTTCTCAACAATCCTCTCCAAGAAGTTCTGTCGCTCAAGCTTTTGGGTCTCACTATCTGCCATGATCTTTCTTGGGAAAACCACATTTCCAAGCTGACCTCCAAAGCCAGTCGCCGACTGGGCAGCCTCCGTCGTGCGAAGTCCTTCCTTGGCACACCTGAGCTCCTCACCACATACAAGGCTTTCATCCGCAGCTCAATGGAATACTGTTCCCACCTCTGGGCTGGTGCTCCTGCCTCACACCTTGCTCGGCTTCTCGCTGTTGAGGCCAAAGCTTTCAGAATCATTGGAATCTCCTGCGATGTAGTCAACACCGAGGGCGTTTCACTCACTCACCGCAGGCAGGTTGGTGGTCTTTCTGTCTTCTACCGACTCCTCTCCGGCCTTGCTCCCCCAGCTCTCTCTGTGCTCTGTCCCCCCAATATTCCTTCAGGTCGCACAAGATCTGCCTGCAACCCTCTTATGGTTAAACTGCCAAAGTCTAGGCTCTCTGCTCACCTTCACTCTTTCATTCCCCTTTTCTCCCGCCTCTGGAACAAACTCCCCCACTCCCTTCAATCCCACTCCTCCCTCCAGGTCTTTAAAACAGCTGTTCACCATCATCTCTTATCTTCCCCCATCGAAAACCTTGATCTTTTCTACCCCCGGTAATTCACCCCAGAGTCCTTGCAGTGTTCATATGTTTTATTCCTCTCCCACCTCCCCCCAAGTCCTCCCGATGTCCCTGCTCTCAAATGTTGTGTTTGTGTCCTTCCCCCTCTCTTTTGTGTCCTTCCCCCTCTCTCCCCATCTTGTCTGCCGCTCCCCTTGTTTTTTGTGTTTTGTGTGTCGGTTTGTCTTTTTGTGTGATTAATGTTAGCTCTTTCACGAGCCTCGATCTTGTATACAAAAAAACAAAAAAAACAAAAAACAGACGACCCTGTTTGAAGTTAATTAATGGTGATTCATCAGACAAACAACCGACCCTGTTTGAAGTTAATTTATTGCGATTCATCCGACAAACAGATGACCATGTTTGAAGATGATTAATGGAGATTCATCCAACAAACAGCCGACCCTGTTTGAAGTTCATTAATGGCGATTCATTTGACAAACTGACGACCATGTTTGAAGTTAATTAATGGAGATTCATCCGACAAACAGCCGACCCTGTTAAGTTAATTAATGGCGATTCATCTGACAAACAGCCGACTCTGTTTGAAGTTACTTAATGGCGATTCATCCGATAAACAGACGACCATGTTTGAAGTTAATTAATGGCGATTCATACGACAAACAGCCGACCCTGTTTGAAGTTAATTAATAGCGATTCATCCGATAAACAGCCGACCCTGTTTGAAGTTAATTAAGGGCGATTCATTCGATAAACACGACCATGTTTGAAGTTCATTAATGGCGATTCATCCGACAAATACCCACACCTGTTTGAAGTAAATTAATGACAATTCATCCGACAAACAGCCGACCCTGTTTGAAGTTAATTAATGGCGATTCATCCGACAAACAGCCTGACCATGTTTGAAGGTAATTTAATGGCGATTCATCCGACAAACAGCCGACCCTGTTTGAAGTTAATTAATGGCGATTCATCCATCAAACAGCCGACCCTGTTTGAAGTTAATTAATGGCGATTCAACTGACAAACAGACGACCATGTTTGAAGTTAATTAATGGAGATTCATCCGACAGACAGCCGACCCTTTTTGAAGTTCATTAATGGCTGTTCATCCGACAAACAGCCGACCATGTTTGAAGTTAATTAATGGCGATTCATCCGACAAACAGCCGACCCTGTTTGAAGTTAATTAATGGCGATTCATCCGACAAACAGCCGACCCTGTTTGAAGTTAATTAATGGCGATTCGCTCTTTCACGAGCCTCGATCTTGTATACAAAAAAAATTAAAAAAAATAAAAAAATTCATGTGACAAATAGCCGACCCTGTTAGAAGTTAATTAATGGCGATTCATCCGACAAACAGCCGATCATGTTTGAAGTTAATTAATGGCGATTCATCCGACAAACAGCCAACCATGTTTGAAGTTAATTAATGGCGATTCATCCGACAAACAGCCGACCCTGTTTGAAGTTAATTAATGGCGATTCATCTGACAAACAGCCGACCCTGTTTGAAGTTAATTAATGGCGATTTATCTGACAAACAGCCGACCCGGTTTGAAGTTAATTAATGGCTGTTCATCCGACAAACAGCCGACCATGTTTGAAGTTAGTTAATGGCGATTCTTCAGACAAACAGCCGACCCTGTTTGAAGTTAAGTAAGGGTGATTCATCCAAAAAACAGCCAACCCTGCTTGAAGTTAATTAATGGCAATTCATCCGACAAACAGCCGACAATGTTTGAAGTTAATTAATGGTGATTCATCTCACAAACAACCGACCCTTTTTGAAGTTAATTAATGGCGATTCATCTGACAACAGCCGACCCTGTTTGAAGATAATTAATGGCGATTCATCCGATAAACAGACGACCATGTTTGAAGTTAGTTAACGGCGATTCATCCGATAAACAGACGACCCTGTTTGAAGTTTATTAATGGCGATTCATCCGACAAATAGCCAACCCTTTTTGAATTTAATTAATGGCTGTTCATCCGACAAACAGCCGACCATGTTTGAAGTTAGTTAACGGCGATTCATCAGACAAACAGCCGACCCTGTTTGAAGTTAATTAAGGGTGATTCATCCAACAAACAGCCAACCCTGCTTGAAGTTAATTAATGGCAATTCATCTGGCAAACAGCCGACAATGTTTGAAGTTAATTAATGGTGATTCATCTCACAAACAACCGAGCCTTTTTGAAGTAAATTAATGGCGATTCATCTGACAACAGCCGACCCTGTTTGAAGTTGATTAATGGCGATTCATCCGATAAAAAGACGACCATGTTTGAAGTTAATTAATGGCGATTCATCCGACAAACAGCCGACCCTGTTTGAAGTTAATTAATGGCGATTCATCTGACAAACAGCCGACCCTGTTTGAAGTTAATTAATGGCGATTTATCTGACAAACAGCCGACCCTGTTTGAAGTTAATTAATGGCGATTCATCCGACAAACAGCCAACCATTTTTGAAGTTAATTAATGGCTGTTCATCCGACAAACAGCCGACCATGTTTGAAGTTAGTTAACGGCGATTCTTCAGACAAACAGCCGACCCTGTTTGAAGTTAATTAAGGGTGATTCATCCAACAAACAGCCAACCCTGCTTGAAGTTAATTAATGGCAATTCATCCGACAAACAGCCGACAATGTTTGAAGTTAATTAATGGTGATTCATCTCACAAACAACCGACCCTTTTTGAAGTTAATTAATGGCGATTCATCTGACAACAGCCGACCCTGTTTGAAGTTAATTAATGGCGATTCATCCGATAAACAGACGACCATGTTTGAAGTTAGTTAACGGCGATTCATCCGATAAACAGACCCTGTTTGAAGTTTATTAACGGCGATTCATCCGACAAACAGCCGACCATGTTTGAAGTTAATTCATGGCGATTCATCTGACAACAGCCGACCATGTTTGAAGTTAATTAATGGTGATTCATCTCACAAACAACCGACCCTTTTTGAAGTTAATTAATGGCGATTCATCCGACAAACAGCCAACCCTTTTTGAATTTAATTAATGGCTGTTCATCCGACAAACAGCCGACCATGTTTGAAGTTAGTTAACGGCGATTCATCAGACAAACAGCCGACCCTGTTTGAAGTTAATTAAGGGTGATTCATCCAACAAACAGCCAACCCTGCTTGAAGTTAATTAATGGCAATTCATCCGACAAACAGCCGACAATGTTTGAAGTTAATTAATGGTGATTCATCTCACAAACAACCGACCCTTTTTGAAGTTAATTAATGGCGATTCATCTGACAACAGCCGACCCTGTTTGAAGTTGATTAATGGCGATTCATCCGATAAAAAGACGACCCTTTTTGAAGTTAATTAATGGCGATTCATCTGACAACAGCCGACCCTGTTTGAAGTTAGTTAACGGCGATTCATCAGACAAACAGCCGACCCTGTTTGAAGTTAATTAAGGGTGATTCATCCAACAAACAGCCAACCCTGCTTGAAGTTAATTAATGGCAATTCATCCGGCAAACAGCCGACAATGTTTGAAGTTAATTAATGGTGATTCATCTCACAAACAACGGAGCCTTTTTGAAGTTAATTAATGGCGATTCATCTGACAACAGCCGACCCTGTTTGAAGTTGATTAATGGCGATTCATCCGATAAAAAGACGACCATGTTTGAAGTTAATTAATGGCGATTCATCCGACAAACAGCCGACCCTGTTTGAAGTTAATTAATGGCGATTCATCTGACAAACAGCCGACCCTGTTTGAAGTTAATTAATGGCGATTTATCTGACAAACAGCCGACCCTGTTTGAAGTTAATTAATGGCGATTCATCCGACAAACAGCCAACCCTTTTTGAAGTTAATTAATGGCTGTTCATCCGACAAACAGCCGACCATGTTTGAAGTTAGATAACGGCGATTCTTCAGACAAACAGCCGACCCTGTTTGAAGTTAATTAAGGGTGATTCATCCAACAAACAGCCAACCCTGCTTGAAGTTAATTAATGGCAATTCATCCGACAAACAGCCGACAATGTTTGAAGTTAATTAATGGTGATTCATCTCACAAACAACCGACCCTTTTTGAAGTTAATTAATGGCGATTCATCTGACAACAGCCGGCCCTGTTTGAAGTTAATTAATGGCGATTCATCCGATAAACAGACGACCATGTTTGAAGTTAGTTAACGGCGATTCATCCGATAAACAGACCCTGTTTGAAGTTTATTAACGGCGATTCATCCGACAAACAGCCGACCATGTTTGAAGTTAATTCATGGCGATTCATCTGACAACAGCCGACCATGTTTGAAGTTAATTAATGGTGATTCATCTCACAAACAACCGACCCTTTTTGAAGTTAATTAATGGCGATTCATCCGACAAACAGCCAACCCTTTTTGAATTTAATTAATGGCTGTTCATCCGACAAACAGCCGACCATGTTTGAAGTTAGTTAACGGCGATTCATCAGACAAACAGCCGACCCTGTTTGAAGTTAATTAAGGGTGATTCATCCAACAAACAGCCAACCCTGCTTGAAGTTAATTAATGGCAATTCATCCGACAAACAGCCGACAATGTTTGAAGTTAATTAATGGTGATTCATCTCACAAACAACCGACCCTTTTTGAAGTTAATTAATGGCGATTCATCTGACAACAGCCGACCCTGTTTGAAGTTGATTAATGGCGATTCATCCGATAAAAAGACGACCCTTTTTGAAGTTAATTAATGGCGATTCATCTGACAACAGCCGACCCTGTTTGAAGTTAGTTAACGGCGATTCATCCGATAAACAGACGACCCTGTTTGAAGTTTATTAACGGCGATTCACCCGACAAACAGCCGACCATGTTTGAAGTTAATTCATGGCGATTCATCCGAGCCTGTGTTCTGTCTATCCGTTTTCTGCCTGCCCTTTTTCTGCCTGCCTGCATGAGTGCTGTTGTAGTTTTTGATGTTAGGAAGAGAAATATTCAGTGAAGATTCAGTTTGGGTATATTGAAAAGAAGAAGAGATCGGGTATTGAGTAACTGAGCTGAGATAAGAGTTTGGTGAGAGTGCAAAGAGTTACTGTGAACTTTGTGAAGGAGAGGCAGCCAAGAGGTGCGTACCTTGTCATATCCTGTGCTGTGATGAACACCTGAAGCCTGCAGTGAAGTGAATCCAGGAGTGAAGATTGTGGACCTGAGATGCATCGAGCATGGAAAGGCAATTCAACTCTACTGTGAGGATGATGGGAGCTTGATGTGCATGGCTGGACAACATGAGAACCACGACGTTGTTGCCATGGAGATTGCTCATGCTGAACTGAAGGTGAAAAAATGATTCTTTTGTATTATTTCCATTCTATTTTGCTGCAGGTAATAAAAACATTTCTTTCAAAATGTAAAAGGATAGAGGGATGATTTAACAGAAAGAGTGCAAACAAGGTAGGGATGGTCACAACGGATTATCATGTGGGAGCCATTTCTCCATCTTTCCTGAAATCATTGTTGATGCCTGCACATCCCTCCGTTCATTCACAATGATCATGTATGTTGATGGTTTTTTCCCATGTACGAATTTAACCAGTGAAATATTAAACAGTTACACCCACACACACCACACCACACCCACACACACGTTATCATTTGTGGTGATGGTGAACTCAAATTGAGAGAGAGAGAAAGATGTATTGTGTCATTTGCAGGCACAACCATCATTACAAGATGGAGGGATATGGCTTTCACATGATAATCTCTTGTGACCATTCCTACCTTGTTTGCACTATTTTTGGCAAATCATCCCTACATCCTTTTACACTGTGAAGGAAATGTATTTATTCCTAGTTTCTGTGCTTTATAGCTCATCTCGTCTCGATTCTCGAAAATTTGTAAAATGGGCTGTGATGTCTGGTTGTCTATCCGTCTGTCTGTCCATTACCTTTTTGCTCTTTTTCCTGCTCCTCCCTTGTCACCCTGATGATTATTCTGAAATTTGACCCACAAGACATTAGCCCCCACAATCACTCGGGTTTCTATTTTTTATTTCGGATCATGGGGGCTCCAAGGGGGGGGGGGCGGGGAGGGAATTAAACCCCCAAACTTTGGATCCATACTTGTCCCTTATTTGCCATCTGATTTCTCTGAAACTCAATACAGCCCTTCTACGCGATGGTCCGCAGGATCGCTCTGTCTTAGATTTTTCGGTTTCGATTTTTAAAATTTCGGATCATGGGGGCTCCGAGGGGAGCGGGGGGGGGGGGGGGGGATTAAACCCCCAAACTTTGGATCCATCCTTGTCCCTTATTTGCCATCTGATTTCTCTGAAACTCAATACAGCCCTTCTACGCGATGGTCCGCAGGATCGCTCTGTCTTAGATTTTTCGGTTTCGATTTTTAAAATTTCGGATCATGGGGGCTCCGAGGGGAGGACCCCTAAAATCAGCAGAGGGCTGAACTACAACCTCAAGAGATGCCTGTCAGCCCACTCGGGGCTATTTATTTGTGTACATAGCTGAGGCTCATGAAAGAGCGAGTATATCAGAACGTAACAGCTCAAAAACAAAATGCAAACTAGTTCGTATTCATAGAATACTTACCCTGGGAAGTCAACTTGTTGCGAGCGGACTCTTCTGTTTTTGAACATTTTTTTTTGATCCAATATGGCTACCAGACCACGTGAGCGATGACATCATAAATTTATATTCTCCAATATAATTGTTGCACAGATCATGCTCAATTGCCCCTCGGTTCACACGATTGTCCCTCGGTTGAGATCGGGAATCGCGGATGGCCAGAACGAGCTTTAACTCCGAGGCGACGATCAATGGCGGATTTGACTACGCAAGCACAGACCAACAGTTGCTGAAAAAAAAAAAAAATTATCATCGGATGGATAAGTGTTGTATTTGTCGAATTATGACGTCATAACGAAGGCACCGATGGCATCATCATTAACATATATTATTCCCCATGGGGAGTAATTGACAATGAGCCAGCTCTCAATTTTTTGCATGGAGTGCTTTCAGAATATGGCGGTGCGAAGTTTTTCCAAGATGACGCCCGTACCACGTGACCTCTGACGTCATAATAATCATTAAAATATTCTTCAGGAGGAGGCCCTCCTCTGGTGAAAATTTCATGTCAATCGGACCAACGATTTAAAAAAAAAAAAAGTTCGTTTAAAAAAAAAAATCGCTCGATAGTGCCGAAGCCTTTTTAAATTAATGAAAGTTATATACAAGTACACATTCGCATATATAAATACAAAACAATCACCATACATTTGAATACAAATAAATCAAACAATTCCGGAAGTGTACGAAGTTGGGAGTAAGGCTTCTTCTTCTTCCTGCATCCTGATCGGCACATTCAACAGCATCTTATTACAATAGAGCAAATGTATATGGTTCGGTCGGTATGTATGTATGTATGTATGTATGTATGTATGTATGTATGTATGTGACGAAAACGTCTTTTCCTTCTTCTTCTTCTTCAAAAAATTACCACACTCTTAATTAACCCTCTTAATTGCGTTAAGACTGCTGAGACCACTCAGACCTTTGACGACCCTTTAATTCCCCCAAGACCCTTCAGACCACCAAGACCCCCAAAGACCCAACATACCCTGAGACCCCAAAAGACCCAAAACACCCCAAAGACCCAAAATACCCTTCAAGCCTCTGAGGCTCAAAAAGACCCTGAATACCCAAAAACCCAAAAGACCTCGAAGACCCAAAACACCCCAAAGACCCAAAATACCCTTCAAGCCTCTGAGGCTCAAAAAGACCCTGAATACCCAAAAACCCAAAACACCCCAAAGACCCAAAACACCCCAAAGAACCCAAAACACCCTGAAGACCCTGAAGACCCAAAGCACCCCGAAGACCCAAAACACCTCAAATACCCAAAATACCCTTAAATGCCCAGAGGATCCAAAAGACCCTGAAGACCCAAATGGCCCTGAAGACCCAAAACACCATGAAGACCCAAAAGACACAGAAATGGTCAAAGATGCCAACCCCTCTGAAACGACGTGTGGTGAGGCGCGCGGAGCGCACCGAGTCACGCTAGTATATTCAACAAAAAGGTGATGAACCCCCTTCCACCCCCCACTCACCCCTCCCCCTCCTGCCTCCTCCTCCCTCCTCCCCCCCCTCCGCCCGGCTAGGTGTTATGATAAAAACAACTAATCAATGAGCATTATTGAAGGCTGGACAAAATAATTGTCATTTCCATTCCTAATCGGCCAACCACTGGGAAAATCCAGGGAGATTAAAAAAGAAAAGAAAAGAGTTTCAGTGACATTTTAAGCTTTCGGTTTGTTTGTTTTCCACAGGTGTGCTATCCTATTACGTGGCTATCGACGGATTAATTTCACCAAAAACGATCTCACATCAAAATAAATTGTTCACATGTTCCTTGAATTATTGACATGTACCTTCAATCACATGATGTTCAATTCAGTTGTTTGTATTTCCTCCTGGATTTAAAGTTAACAGGAACTTTAGTTCTTCCTCTGGTTCCAGTTAAGAAAAGTTCAGGGTTGTCTTGTGGACAAAACTCCATTTCAGTGTAAGAACAATGCACTGAAATTTGCTTTATGCATCAAGGAAAATTCAATAATATTTCAATAAATACCCCGAGTGGGCTGACGTCATCTCTGGAGGTTGTAGTTCAGACACCTGCTGATTTTGGGGGACCTAACCTGGGAGACCCCTGATCCGAAATCGAGAAATCTATGACCGAGCGACCCCGCGGACTATCGAGTCGAAGGGCTGTATCGGGTTTCAGAACAATTCAGTTGGTAAATAAGGGGCGAGGAGGAATCTGAAGTTTCAGGGCTTGACCCCCATAAGACAGCGAATGTGTGGGATACTGTCTTGTTTTCATGTCGGTTTCAGAATAATCGGCCAGGTAGGTGATGCTGGAGGAGTATAAAACATGGCAAAACTTAACGGATGGACGGACAGACATCCGGACATCATGACCCATTTTATAAGTTCGTTTCTTTAAGAATTGAGATGAGATGACCTAATAAAAAGTGCAGGTTCTCTTTTTCTCCCTCTGCCATGCTTCCTTATCCCATGATTACTGTGTTTAGATATTCGGCTAAAACACCAAAAACAACCTTTGTAAACATCAAAACAAGGGAATTTGACATGATTTTTTACTCACTTCCACAGAGGGTGGAGAATCTGGAGATGGCAGAGTTGGATCAGATCGTCTTGATAAGTCTTTGGAAGTGAAGGGCAATAGGGAGGGCGTTCTTCTTCTTCCCTCCATTTCAGATCATTTAAAATTCCATATTTCCTTCTTTTCATTCTTTCCCTATTGTTCTACTTGATTTCGCTCTATTCCACCAATTTATTTACCCACTTGGTTTGCCCTATTGTGTCACAAAACCCAAAGGTTGTTTAATTGAACAATGTCCAACTAGCAGATGGGTATAGTTCAAACATGTGTTCATTTTACAGGTAAAGTAAAAGTGATCAATTTAGAACACTAACATGACTCGGCGCGCCTCACCACACGTCGTTTCAGAGGGGTAGGCATCTTTGACCATTTCGTTGTCTTTTGGGTTTCATGGTGTTTTGGGTCTTCAGGGCCATTTGGGACTTCAGGGTCTTTTGGATCCTCTGGGCCTTTAAGGGTATTTTGGATCTTTGAGGTGTTTTGGATCTTCAGGGTCTGTTGGGTCTTTGGTGTCTTCAAAGGCTTTTGGGTCTTGAGGGTTTTCAGTGTCTTTTGGGTCTTCCGGGGCTTTCGGGTCTTAATAATAATAATAATAATACATTTATTTTATATAGCGCTTTTCAAGAAGCCCAAAGACGCTTTGACAGAGTACAAAAAACAAGTGCAAAAAGACAAAAATCAATAGGTAAATAATCAAAGCAAAAGGAAGGAGGAGGAGAAGAGATAGTCAGGGGTTAAATGCTGTGGGTTAAATGTTGAATGCAGTGTTGAACAGGTGGGTCTTGAGTGATGTTTTGAATGTGGTGAGTGAGGAGGAGTCTCTGATGGTGTGAGGTAGTGAGTTCCAGAGGGTGGGAGCAGCGATGGAGAAGGCCCTGTCCCCCCAGGATCTGAATTTTGTCCGGATGGGGGGAGGGCGGGGGGGGGGGGGGGGGGTCAGGAGGTTGGTACCAGCAGAGAGCGGAGGTTGCGGGTGGGAGTGTGTCTGGAGAGGAGGTCAGTCAGGTAGGATGGGGCCAGGTTATGGAGGGCTTTGTAGGTCAAGAGGAGGATTTTGTACTGGATTCTCTGGGGGATGGGGAGCCAGTGAAGCTTGTAAAGGACGGGGGTGATGTGGTCATGGGTCCAGGAATGGGTGAGTAGACGGGCAGCGGAGTTCTGAATGTATTGGAGTTTATTGATGATTATTGAGGGTGAACCAAAGAGGAGGCTGTTGCAGTAGTCCAGACGGGAGTTGATGAAGGCGTGGATGAGGGTTTCTGCAGCCGTGGAGGAGAGGGATGGACGGAGACGGGCGATGTTTTTCAGGTGAAAGAAGGCTGTCTTTGTGATGTGTTTAGTGTATTTGTCGAAGGAGAGGGTTTGGTCAAAGATGATGCCAAGATTCCGGATGTGAGGGGAGGTGGATACTGGGAAACCGTCGATGTTGAGGGCAAAGTTATGGGTGGATTTTGTGAGCGTTTTTGGGCCAATGATGATTATTTCAGATTTATCATAGTTAAGTTTGAGGAAGTTGATTTGAAGCCAGGATTTTATTTCAGTGATGCAGTTTGTCAGGATAGAGTGGGTGGCGGTAGAGATGGACTTGGTGGAGATGAAAAGCTGGATGTCATCGGCGAAGCAGTGGAATTGGAGACCATGATGGCGGATTAAGTGACCAAGGGGGGACAGGTACAGGATGAAGAGGAGGGGGCCAAGAACTGAACCTTGGGGGACACCTTGGGGGAGGGGAGCAGTGGGGGATTTGCAGTTATTGATGGAGATGAACTGGCGTCTGTCAGAGAGGTATGATTTCATCCAAGAGAGGGCAGTGCCGGTAACGTTAAAGGTGGATTCAAGTCGGGTGAAGAGGATGGTGTGATTGATGGTGCCAAAGGCGGCGCTGAGGTCGAGGAGGATGAGAATGTTGAGGTTGCCAGCATCAGAGGAGAGGAGAAGGTCGTTGGTGATTTTGAGGAGAGCAGTTTCAGTACTGTGGTTGGAGCGGAATCCGGATTGGAATGTTTCATACAGGTTATTGGCAGAGAGGTGATGTTTGAGTTGAGTGGCGACAGTGCGTTCCAAAACTTTTGACAGAAAGGGTAGGTTGGAGATGGGTCTGAAGTTATTTAGGGTGTCAGGGTTGAGTCCAGGTTTTTTCAGAATGGGGGTAACAGCAGCAATTTTGAGGGATGGTGGGACGATGCCTGTAGACAGGGAGGAGTTTATTGTTGCAGTGATAAGTGGAGAGAGAGCAGGAAGGGAGGCCTTGACAAAGCTGGAGGGGATGGGGTCAAGAGTGCAGTTGGCAGTTTTCATTCCTATGAGGAGTTCAGAGAGGTCAGTAGGGGAGACTGGGGAGAATTGAGACAGGGGTTGGCAGGATAAGGGGTGGCAGGTGGTTTGAGGGGGAGCGGGTGCGGTGGTGGTTAAGCTGTTGTAGATGTTGTCAATTTTGCATTGGAAGAA
This sequence comes from Myxine glutinosa, assembly GCF_964187855.1. Classification (NCBI taxonomy): domain Eukaryota; kingdom Metazoa; phylum Chordata; class Myxini; order Myxiniformes; family Myxinidae; genus Myxine; species Myxine glutinosa. Next base: position 446,921,422 of record NC_136261.1, on the reverse strand, counting down.
TGAAAGGAAGGAGATGCAGTTGTCTACTGTGAATGACTGGGTGGTGGTGTTCAGGGGGCTGAGGAGTTTGTTTATTGTAGAGAAGAGTGCTTTTGGGTTTCCGGAGCCAGAGTGGATAATTTGAGAGTAGTAGGTGGAGCGGGTGCGGGAGAGGGCATCTTTGTAGTGTTGTAGGTGGTCCTTGTAGACTTGGGAGTGAATTGTGAGACGTGTTTTATTGCGGAGTCTTTCAAGTTGGCGAGCACGAGTTTTCATCAGGCGGAGTTCAGGGGTAAACCAGGGAGCAGAATGGGTGAAAGAAACTGATTTGGTTTTTATAGGCACAAGCTGGTCAAGGCAGGAGGAGAGAGTGTGGTTGTAGTAGTCAGTGAGGTCAGAAGGGGTGTGAAGGTCAACGAAGGGAGAAGTGGACATTTTTTCAGAGAGGGTGGTTGAGAATGAGGTAGGTGAAAGAGCCTTTAGCTTACGGAAGTTGATAGTGCGATAATGCCTTGGTGCTGGGGTGGGGATGTTGATGGTCATAGTGATGGCTAAGTGGTCAGAGAGGGTGAGGTCGGAGCCAGAGAGATGGTGCAAAATTAATCCAGTAGAGCAGACAAGGTCCAGAATGTGACCACGGTTATGGGTAGGAAAGTTGACATGTTGAGTGAGGTTAAAGCAGGTGAGTAAATCAGTGAAGTCAGTGGTTATTGTGGAGTCAGTGGAGTCCATGTGGATATTGAAATCACCGAGGAGGAGGATTGAGGGGGAGAGGGAACAGAGCTGGGTCAGAAAGTAGGAGAAGTCAGACAGGAATGATGGGTGTGGTTTGGGAGGGTGGTAGACGACAGCCATGACTGACTGTGTGTGACCAGAGAGTTTATAAGCCAGGTGTTCAAATGATGGAGCAGATGAGATGGAGATGAGGTTGGTCTTAATGTCTTGTCGGTGAATTCCGGCAATTCCACCACCTCGGCCCTCCGAGCGTGGTTTATTGATGTAAGAATATCCATTGGGTGTAGTGAGGTTGAGTGAGAAGTAGTCCAGTGGTTGTTGCCAGGTTTCAGTGAGACAGAGAAAGTCCAGTTTATTATCCAGAATGTAGTCGTTCAGGATGAGGCTTTTGTTGTTGAGGGACCGGGTATTGAACAGGGTGAGCTTGATGTTGCTTTGTACGGTGGGGATGAACTCAGGTGATTTAGCCAGGGTTTGCAGACAGGAGGTGCGATCGTGTGCGTTGCTGTGACCAGGTGCTCTGGGACGATGAGTGGGAGTGCGCTGAGCCGACCAGAGTACGGGAATGGAGTGACCTGTTTTGGGTCTTTGGGTGTTTTGGGTCTTTGGGTGTTTTGGGTCTTGGGGGTGTTTTGGGTCTTTGGGGGGTTTTGGGTCTTCGGGGGTTTTTGGGTCTTCGGGGTGTTTTGGGTCTTTGGGGTGTTTTGGGTCTTTGTCGTATTTTGGGTCTTCAGGTTGTTTTGGGGTATTTGGGGTCTTTTGGGTAGTCGGGGTCTTTTGGGTATTCGGGGTGTTTTGGGTATTCGGGTTGGTTTGGGTCTTTGGGGTGTTTTGGGTCTTTGGAGTGTGTTGGGTCTTCGGTGTGTTTTGGGGTGTTCAGGTTCTTCGGGGTGTTTTGGTTCTTCGGGGTGTTTTGGTTCTTCGGGGTGTTTTGGTTCTTCGGGGTGTTTTGGGTCTTCGGGGTGTTTTGGGTCTTCGGGGTGTTTTGGGTCTTTGGGGTGTTTTGGGTCTTTGGGGTGTTTTGGGTATTCGGGGTGTTTTGGGTCTTCGGGGTGTTTTGGGTCTTCGGGGTGTTTTGGGTCTTCGGGGTGTTTTGGGTCTTCGGGGTGTTTTGGGTCTTCGGGGTGTTTTGGGTTTTCGGGGTGTTTTGGGTCTTCGGGGTGTTTTGGGTCTTCGGGGTGTTTTGGGTCTTTTAGTCCTTGAGCCAACCGGCCATATTTTGAAGTGAATGCTCCGGCGGGGGGAGTAATTCTCATTATGATTTTCCATTAGACCAATGTCTCAAGTGTCAGAAAAGGTGTGATGGACATCTGAGAACGGTAGCTTAGTGCCCGGATGGACGCCATCTTTGAAACCACCCAGCTCGAAAATGCCCATTTGGTGGGGTACATTGTTGCACATGTATCTGGACTTCTATACAAGCTATCGATGTGCGGTTGACGACTAAATATACGTCCGATGTGTACCGTCTAAATAAAAAATAATATGAAGCATTTTGTTTTAGATTAATTATTATAAAAATCAATTATCGAAAAAAAATCATATATTTTTCAATATTTTATTATTAGACTTGTACTTTTTTTAGTGAAACAACACTGGTATGATTTTCCAAATTATGCATTGTGCTACACCGTTTATCTGTCTATAAAAATAACTCAAAAACTAAAACATATCATCCACCACGAGTGTACACAAAAAATATATGAAAAGGCATGCACTTTCCACAAACCGAAACTATGTCAGTTGGAATTTCCCGCCGATAATCAACCCACAGAACCCAGTGCCGAAAGTGACGTCAGTCTATTCTATATCTATATTCTATATTCTATATCTCAGTCTGAGATTTGTTGCGGTGACCTGATTAATTTCTGAGGGGGGGGGGGGGGGGGGGTTGGTGGCTTAAGAACTAAAAGTGAACATGTTAGATGGCGCCACATACAACTCTATTATAGAGTTGTATTGTGGCGCCATCTAACATGTTCACTGACTTGGATGAGTATGTCTATGTAAGCTGGCGAGCTTTTCGGATATCGGAGTAATCTAACGTCAGTCTTTTTGTTCTTTCAGCTGAGATGGCCGGTGTCGAGGCGAAACGGGCGAAGATTGAACCTGAGTCCGGAACGTGCATCCTGTGCAGCAAGAAGTCGCCACTCTCTGAACTAAGCAAGGCAGCGGGCAACAGTTCTTGGAAGACATTGTGTGACGCAGCCGCAGTTAGAAACTTTTATCCAATTCTAAAGCTAGTCCAAGAAGGCGCAGTTGAACTTCCTAATATTCCAATATTATACCATAGGGCTTGTAGATCAGACTTCACTCACAAAGGTTTTAGTCTTCGACAAGGGGCTGTGTCACGATACTATCTAACTGCAGAAAATCGGGCTACTGCACTGAGGCAACTACGAGAAACTATCCTTGTGAATGGCAGCGACACATCTCACACCAAGCACCCTGACTTGTCCACTTCTCGCATCAAACGTGATGAGTCTGGCGTCACAGCTATCTGTGATCTACTGGAAAATGACTGGACCAATCCATTCGCCGATGATCCGTCATGTCTTCTCAGTATATCTACCGGAGCGGCTGCGAGGGAGGACGTTTCTAATGACCTACTCAACACCCTGCAAAAGGGGGAAGCGGCGTATCAAAGCTTCCAGAAACGTCTTGAAGAGGGAACAGGCTTTCATGACACATTGAACAAGCTAAACTTGAAGACCTTTGGTAAGATCAAGCAGAAAGTTGTGAAGGGCACAAACAAGGAGATCGTCCTGAGAGCTGACAGACAACTGTTTGCCACCATGATACTCATCGCCAAGACAAGGAACCTCGACATGCAACTTGTCCTTTGTCACCCACTAGGGCCGTTACCATGGTCTTTGGCAAACGTTGATGGGTCAATGAAAAAAACGAACAAAGCTGCACTTGCGAAACACATGGAAGGTCTTGTGGAACCAGCCGAGAACGTTGACAAGCGAAGTGCAACAATAATTGATGCGATGGCTCTCATACAAAAGATGCATGGCGAGAACGACACGTTCGAAGAACTATCTGACCGCATCCTTGCTGCAGCGCTTCACGCTGGTCAAGGCAGTGAGTGCATCGATGTTGTCTTTGACACATACACAGAAGAATCCATCAAAGCAGCTGAGCGTGTGAACCGCGGTTCAAATGAAGGCATCAGTTTCAGCGAGATCAGACCCGCACACAAAATCATGAACTGGCGGTGTCTCCTTGCTTGCAGCCAGACAAAGGAGAAACTGGTTGTGTTTCTGGCGGAGTTGTGGAAACATGAAACAAATCGCGAAAAGCTAGGCAACAGAACACTGTATGTCACCTGTGGTGAAAAATGTCTGGTACTGACCCGCGATAGGTGGAAGTTGGTGCAAGCACTCGAATGTAGCCACGAGGAAGCAGACACGCGTATGTTTCTCCACGCAAAGCACGCCGCTACCCACTACAAGACGATCATCTTAGTGGCAGATGACACCGACGTTCTGATCATCAGTCTTCATCTCAGCAGAACCATCGATAGTCAGCTCTTCATCAGACGAGGAACAAAGGTTCGAGTCAGAATGATCGACGTTGGAAAGTTGGCTGCGGTATTGGGGTCTGGAGTTTGCAGTGCATTGCCAGGGCTTCATGCATGGAGCGGGTGTGACACTGTGAGTGCTCTGGCTAGCCAAGGAAAGATAAAGGCTTTGAAGCTTGTGCAAGCGAATGAGCTGTATCTTCAAGCATTCACAGATCTGGGATCTTCGTGGAATGTACCAACAAACGTCTTCAATAGCATTCAGGCCTTCACGTGTCAGCTGTACGCCAAGAACACGAAGATCGTCGGTGTTAATTCGCTCCGTTATCACATGTTCTGTGCAAAGAAGGGCCAGATCGAATCTGGACAATTGCCGCCTTGTGAAGACTCCTTGATGCAACATACGCTTAGGGCCAACTATCAGGCGGCTATCTGGCGACGCAGCCTTGAAAACCTACCAGACGTCCCAACACCATCAGCAGGACATGGTTGGGAACTCGATGATGGCGGTTCGCTCACAATCCGATGGATGGCGGGTCTACCAGCTCCAGATGTCGTCTTGAATCTCATCTCATGCACATGCAGAAGGACGTGTCGACCGTCAGATTGCTCCTGCATACTGAATGGGTTGAAGTGCACTGTTGTGTGTAAGCTGCAGGGATGCTCCAACATGGTGCAGGATGATGCTATCGTGGCTCAGGATGCCAATGACTCTGATGGCGACTCTGATGATTAACTTTGTGTGCACTGTATATTGTATAGCATATGTTGTTCTCTATTATAATGCAGGCCAAATTGCCTGAAAATCTTTATAGACAGATAAACGGTTTAGCAAAATGTATAATTTGGAAGATCATACCGGTGTTATTTGACTAAAACATGACATGTTCAATGATACCTCCGCTTGCTTATTAGGAATATACATCGTATGGTGTTAAAATCAGCTCCATACGTCTTTCCAAACTCTAGTAATGAATAATTAATATAATTGGCGGCCATTTTGAAATCCAAGATGGCCACCAAAGTGCAGATTTCCTATGTAACAATTTCCGCCTGCTTATTAGATATCGTATGGTGTTAAAATCCTCTCCGTACGACATTCCTAACTTGCGTTATCGTCAGAATAGATAATGCCAGCGGCGGCCTAAGTCATTTTATGCCTCTTTACATTTATTTGTTGTAAACTCGTGGTGGATGATATGTTTTAGTTTTTGAGTTATTTTTATAGACAGATAAACGGTGTAGCACAATGCATAATTTGGAAAATCATACCAGTGTTGTTTCACTAAAAAAAGTACAAGTCTAATAATAAAATATTGAAAAATATATGATTTTTTTTCGATAATTGATTTTTATAATAATTAATCTAAAACAAAATGCTTCATATAATTTTTTATTTAGACGGTACACATCGGACGTATATTTAGTCGTCAACCGCACATCGATAGCTAGTATAGAAGTCCAGATACACGTGCAACAATGTACCCCACCAAATGGGCATTTTCGAGCTGGGTGGTTTCAAAGATGGCGTCCATCCGGGCACTAAGCTACCGTTCTCAGATGTCCATCACACCTTTTCTGACACTTGAGACATTGGTCTAATGGAAAATCATAATGAGAATTACTCCCCCCGCCGGAGCATTACTTTTGGTCTGGCTCAAGGACTATTTGGGGAGTTTTGGGTCTTCTGGGTATTCAGGGTCTCTGGGTATTCAGGGTCTTTGGGTATTCAGGGTCTTTGGGTATTCAGGGTCCTTGGGTATTCAGGGTCTTATTGAGCCTCATGGCCTTGAAGGGTATTTTGGGTCTTTGGGGTATTTGGGGGTCTTCAGGGTATTTTGGGTCTTCAAGGGTCTTGGTGGTCTGAAGGGTCTTGGGGGAATTAAAGGGTCATCAAAGGTCTGAGGGGTCTCAGCAGTCTTAATGCAATTAAGAGGGTTAATTAAGAGGGTGGTAATTTTAGTTGAAGAAGAAGAAGAAGACGTTTTCACCACATATAAACATACATACATACATACATACCGGACCATATACGTTTGCTCTATTATAATAAGATGTACATTTATCATTGTAGAAAATAAAACAATTATTGATGAATAGATTTTCTTCACCACTTTTCTCTCTTCCTAACAATTTAATTGTATCAATAACTTTCGTGCCAACTACTCATTAGACCGATACACAGAAGGCGGTACAAATTGCTTGTTCATCCCAGATTGTTCACAATCCAGAAGGAACAGGATACTTCGCAATCTCTCGCTCCAACAACCATTTCAGAGTGGTACATAATAATCTAGATTCTAGAATGACACTCAGAGTGCATACTCACCCCGCGCGTTGATTCTGAACAAAATGCCATCGTTAACACACTGCCATTACGGACCGTGTACCCGTATCATCCATCTATTATCATCCATCTATTATGCATGCATCTATCCATCCATTTTCATCCATCCATCTATTATGCATGCATCCATCTATTTCCATCCATCTATTATCACTTACCCACTTATCTGTGCCACTTAACCTCTGGTTTAATTATCATGCATCCATCTATTATGCGTCCATCCATCTATTATCATCCACCCATTTTCATCCATGCATTATGCATGCATCCATCTATTTGCATCCATCCATTTATTATCATCCATCCATCTATTATGCATGCATCCATCTATTATCACTTAACCACTTATCTGTGCCACTTAACCTCTGGTTTAATTATCATGCATCCATCTATTATGCATCCATCCATATATTATCATCCATCCATTTTCATCCATCCATTATGCATGCATCCATCTATTTGCATCCATCCATTTATTATCATCCATCCATCCATTATGCATGCATCCATCCATCTATTATCATCCATCCATCTAGTATGCATCCATCCATCTATTATGCATCCACCCACCCATCTATTATATGCATCCACCCACCCATCTATTAATGCATTCACCCATCTATTATGCATCCATCCATCCATTATCATCCATCCATACATCTATTTTCATCCATCCATCTGCATCCATCCATTATCATCCATCTATGTATTATCCATCCATCCACCCATCTAAGATGCATCTATCCATTTATTATCATCCATCCATCTATTTATGTCAGTTTCTTGGCATGGGCTATGAGCATCATAAATATAATTCTTCACTTGCATCGGGCCAGAGATCAGATATGACGTTTCAGATTTTTCAGGCAAGGATTTCAATTCAACCAATTATGTCTGCAATACCACTTCACTGATGACATCATCGTTATCACTGCATCTCCCCATGGGGAGTTGATGACATTTGCGAAGTTTCAATTTTTTTTCGTTGAGTGGTTTCAGATAAAATGATGTCCAAGTATTCCCCCCCCCCCCTTTTTTTTTTTTTTTTGTATACAAGTTCTCGGCTCGTGAAAGAGGTAACTTTAATCACACAAAAAGTCAAACCGACACATAAAACACAAAACAAGGGGAGCGGTAGACAAGATGGGGTCAAGTCTTCAAGTCAAGTCAAGTCTTCTTCCTTTTCTGACCTCCACAACCTCAACATTTCTTGGATTTAACAGGTGAACACTCCATACCTGGACATTCTGAAACACGAGTACATTTGAATAGACTTGTGTAAACTCGAATATCGCTCCACTGGTGTATTGTGGCTTGATTGGGGAAACTTTTGGGATGATTTGCCCTCGCCAGGGGACAGCGTAATGCATTGGAGTTTGCTACTTGGCAAAAATAATACTAATCTTTTTTCGCAAGTGTGTTGATCACTCCTCGAACAGTTGTGTTTTGTGTGTTTCACACTCCTTTTGTGCGTTTGTCTGTCCGCTCACTTGTACTTGCCTACAGGTCACAATTTCAAACCGATCTTCACAAAACTTCACCAAATGGTAGAGTTCGTGGTCCAACAAAATCCTATATATTTTTGACGTCAAAAGGTCAAAAGGTCAACAACTTTTTTTCCAAATTTCTAAAATACTCAATTTTCATCCGATTGACTTGAAATTTGAATAGGTTATACATATCGGCGAATTTAATTCAACCAGCAACAATTTTTGAGATCAGCGTAGGTCAAACGTAGGGCAAAGGTCAACCACTTTTTTTAGAACTTTTAAAATCCTCAAATTTCATCCAATTGACTTGAAATTTGAATAGGATTCACATATCGGCTAACTGAGTTCAACCACCAACTATTTCTGAGATCAGCATAGACCAAAAGGTCAACATAGGCCAAAGGTCAACAACAATTTCAAATTTCTAAAATCCTCAATTTTCATCAGATTGACTTGAAGTCTGAATAGCATTTGCACATCAGCGTACTGAAACCAACCACCAACTACTTTTGAGGTCAACATCAGCCAAAAGGTCAACATAGGCCAGATTTATAAAATTGTCAATTTTCATCAGATTAACTTAAACTTTGAAGACGATTTGCATATCAGGTCACTAAATTCAACCACTAATTATTTTTGAGGTCAAAAGGATGCTCTACTGAGTGCCATTTTACTTTGTTCTGTTTTGCCAAGTGTCGCTCTATGAGTGATTTTTCATCTGTCTGTCTGCTTGTCCGCACAGAATAAATATGATTTTCTCTGCAACCGTTTGAGAAGGGTTGGTGGTCTCTGCGACTGGTTGAGAAGAGTGATGGAAATGAATGTAGAAGGAAGTAGAGGACGGGGAAGACCGAGAAAGACTTGGCTAAAGATGGTCGAAGAAGAAATGCGGGCAAGGGGGTTAACAAGGAGAGATGCAGAAAATAGGGCAAAATGGAGAAGATTGTCATGAGGACCGCAAGGCTAACCCCCGCTCTTGCAGGGAAAATGGCCTTAACATGCCTGTTGTTGTTGTTGATGCTCGGTCCCCAATCTGAACACGTGATCTGATTGATTTGTCAAGAGGTTCTTCTCAACACAAAAGAGGATTTCTCTCCCTCGCTGCACGGTCCCCAATCTGAACATGACCTGATTGATTTGTAAAGAGTTTGTCTCAACACAAAAGAGGATTTCTCTCCCTCGCTGCACGGTCCCCAATCTGAACATGACCTGATTGATTTGTAAAGAGTTTGTCTCAACACAAAAGAGGATTTCTCTCCCTCACTGCCTTCTAGATCCCAGATTAGAACTTTGTGGATTTCACATTATGGCTTTGTCAACGGATGAAAAAATGTTTAAATATTGTTATTCTTGCATTTCTGATCGATAATGTTCCTTTATAATCACAAAAATAATGATTTTTAATTCCATGTGTGGAGGTAATTTGAGTGCATTCAATCAGATTAGCAAGTCAATGCATCTATACAAATACAATACTTTAATTACATATTGTCGCGCGGACCCTTCGGTTAATACCAGGGCTCGCGGACGGACCAAAAACGGCTTTTATTGGAGGCGACGACCGAACACGGATTTTACTATGAAACGCGGGAGGAAGAAGGAAAATGGAAGGCTGCGGCAAAAGCACTTACCTGGAGCGTGCCGGCTGCGGCTTCAATGCTGCGGGGAATTAATGAACCGAACTCGACAAACAAGATTTCAAATGTACAAAAATAAAGATTTATTAAACGGAACCCGAAACAATGAACACGACGGTAATCAAACAAAAAGCCTAAATTGGGATCCCACACACCAGACTCAACAACAGACACAGGAATGGATTAAAGGAAAAGAATTGTCTCATCGTGTAAAATGTGAAATGGTGCGTGCGGCCTTATCTGTCACTCGTCTTGTCTTGTCTGCCATCCAACACGGCTCCGTTCGGCCCCGATGCACCCACGAGGTCCCTCGCTCCAGCATCACAGCACCAAGCACCGCTCCAAGCACACGCAGATGGCGAGCCAATGTCGTGAGGTCCGTACACCACTCCAAGCTTCAGAAGCACTGATCGAATGCATTACTCTCTGGTGGGAGTAATAAACCTGAAAATCGCAGAGCCAGAACCAGAATTATTTATTTGGTCTGGGAAGCACATGTGAGGTTTCTTCTTCTTCAGCATCTCACAACTCTGGGTGAATATGTGATCTTTAAAAAAAAAGTTAGAATCTTGCCAAATCTGTTTCATTCGTTTGTTAATATACCTCAGCCATTGACAAATCTGGAATTATAATTTTATTTGAGGTTCAAATTAACCTGGGAGATTGTGTCAAACGATGCCTGCAAGTCTGTACATGTGATAAACAATTAATCGGCCCCAGCCGAAGACTCTTCTTCTTCAAGCAATAACAACTTCTAGCTGCCAGACCATACATCTAATCATCTTTAAATTTTGCACACTTGTTACTCTTCCTGACTTCTACTGCAGTATGAAGTTTCACGTCGATCAATGAAGTGGTTCAAGAGATATAAATGTTTTTATTATTTGCGTTTAATTAATGATGTCTGCTAAACCACGTGACCTATCGCAAATTCCAAAAGGACACTTTACTAGACTGATATGCTGAACAGATCTGTGGTTTCCCCTCGATTGGATCACAAATGAGGGAGGAGTTAGGTTTTGAAGGTTTGTGCTTAAAAACGTCATAACTCTGAAACCATGTGATGCATGACGTCATGCTCACCGACTTTTTTTTGTTCGTCATGGGTATGTGATTCTGCCTGCAAAGTTTGGCCTCGATCTGTTCAGGCGTTTTGGAGAAAATTTGATTTGTGTTTTTCACTCAACAATATGGCGGCCGAACCACGTGACCTGTGACGTCATAATTACAATCATAATATTCTGCAGACCGAGTCCCTCCTATGGTGAAAATTTGCTCTCAATCGGTCCAATTATTGCAGAGAAAATGTTTTTAAAAGGAAAACAGAAAGAAAAAAAATCCCCCAAAAATTCCTGGATCCAGAATAATATCCTGAGCTTCACCAAAAACTAATCAATTCTTCCTTATCCCAAGGGCAATCATCCCACCAACTTTCATCCAAATCCGCTCAGAACTTTTCCAGATATCTTGTTCACAAACACACACACACACACACACACACGGAATGACACGAGCGAATGCATTACTCCCTGGCGGGGGTAATAAGTGCACACGGGCCTTCCTATTGTTTTTCTTCATTAAAAATAAGCACATACAAAAACATCATAGTAAACTGAAAATTTTGAAAACTGAAAATATCAACTCGAACACGACAGTGTTTCGTGTTTTTTGGCACGTAAACGTTAAGTCCGAATTTCTTCAATGTCTGGTAACGGTACATTCAAAATAACGTTTTTTTTTGTTTGTTTTTTGGAAATCAAGGGTCTTATAAGTGTGTTTTATGACCCTCTGTGATAAAGTGTTGTAAAACAACGTTTTTCGTCAATGAAAATGGGCAGTGAAGCGTCGATCATCCACCCTGGAAAAGAAGATGGAGATTATCACGTTTTACAACTCGTGTAAATGTAAGAAATTGGGATGTTACCACGAGGACTTTGGAACAATTATTTCTTCATTCGCATTGGAATGCCAAAGGTTTGAAGTGGATTGGAAGCAGAAGACGGGTCTTTTACCCGGACCTGGAAAATGAGCTTGATGCTAGGTAGATTTCTCCACTGATCTATCATTGGGCTTTCTCCCAGACGGAATTTTTAAAGGGAATAATATGAGGAAGGAATCATATCTAGAGAGAATGAAATTGGGAGGGAATGGGTGGGAATGAAATAAAGAAGGAACTGTGTCGCTTTCTCCACCAGATGAAAGTGCATACGTGTTCCACTAAATCTAAAAATAAGCACATACATGTTCCACTAAATCTAAAAATAAGCACATACGTGTTCCACTAAATCTAAAAATAAGCACATATGTGTTCCACTAAATCAAACAATACACACATACGTGTTCCACTAAATCTAAAAATAATCACATACATGTTCCACTAAATCTAAAAATAAGCACATACGTGTTCCACTAAATCTAAAAATAAGCACATACATGGTCCATTAAATCTAAAAATAAGCACATACGTGTTCCACTAAATCTAAAAATAAGCACATATGTGTTCCACTAAATCAAACAATACACACATACGTGTTCCACTAAATCTAAAAATAAGCACATACATGTTCCATTAAATCTAAAAATAAGCACATACGTGTTCCACTAAATCAAACAATACACACATACGTGTTCCACTAAATCTAAAAATAAGCACAAACGTGTTCCACTAAATCTAAAAATAAGCACATACGTGTTCCACTAAATCTAAAAATAAGCACGTACGTGTTCCACTAAATCTAAAAATAAGCACGTACGTGTTCCACTAAATCTAAAAATAAGCACGTACGTGTTCCACTAAATCTAAAAAGAAGCACGTACGTGTTCCACCAAATCTAAAAAGAAGCACATAGTCGTGCCCAAAAATATTGACACCCTTGCACTTTTTTCAAATAACTCACAATTTTCTCGAAAATAAGTTGAAATTGACAAAAGTATTAGGTCTCCACAATTCATTATTTCACTGTTAATATTACTGAACCTTTGTTTTTGATTCAGAACTTAATATATCCTTTTAAATCAGAAAATAAATAGAAATGGCATTGACAAAATTATTGACACCCCAGACTTAATATTTGGTAGCACAGCCGAGGCCAAAAATAACACCTCAATACTGACCGTTTCGCCCACTAGTCTTGTGCAAACTGCTCCAGTTCTCCCAGATTCGAAGGGTGCCTTCTCCCAACTGCTGTTTTCACATCTCCCCACAGATGTTTAATGGGATTTAGATTTTGACTCATTGCTGGCCACTTCAGTACAGTCCAGCGTTTTGTCTTGAACCATTCCTAGGTGCTTTTTGAAGTGTGTTTGGGGTCATTGTCCTGCTGCAAGACCCATGACCTTTGACGGAGACCCAGCTTTCTGACACTGGGTTGAACATTGCGCTTCAAAATGCCTTTGTAATCTCGTGATTTCATGATGCCATGCACATATTCAAGGCACACAGTGCCAGAGGCAGCAAAGCAACCCCAAAACATCACTGAACCTCCTCCATGTTTGACGGTAGGGAAGGTGTTCTTTTCTTTGAAGGCTTCATATTGTTTTCTGTAAACGTACAGATGTGCTTTACCAAAAAGCTCTAATTTGGTCTCATCTGTCCACGGGACATTCTGCCAGAAGGACTTTGGCTTGTTCAGGTGTGTTTTGGCAAACTTCAGTTAGGCTTTCTTATGTCTCTCTCTCAGCAGTGGGGTCCTCCTGGGTCTCCTACCATAGAACCCCCTTTCATTGAGTTCGCGACGGATGGTACGAGTTGAAACTGTCGTACCTTGTGTCTGAAGGTCAGCTTGAATCTGTTTGGCAGTTGATCAAGGTGCTTTCTCCACCATTCAAACAATTGTTCACTGCGATCTTCGATCATGTTTTCTCTTGCAGCCACGTCCAGGGTGGTTGGCTGCAGTGCCATGGGCCTTAAACTTCCTGATAACATTGTGTGTGGGGGTTCACAGGAACATCAAGGTCTCTGGAGATGGACTTATAGACTTGAGATTGTCCATGCTTGGCTATAATCTTGTGTCTAACCTCTAAAGACAATTCTCTGGTTTTCTTTCTTTTCTCCATGCTCATTGTGGGACACACAATGGCACAAAACAGCAGAATGACTCCTTTTCTCTATTCAAACTGGTTGAATGAGTGATTTTTATATTGCAGACACCAGCAACTCACCACAGGTGAGTTCAATTCCAAAGTAAAGGAGAATCACCTGCTTGAAATCTAATTATTTCTCACAACTTCTAAAAGGTGCCAATAATGTTGTTGCCGTTTTGGGAAACCACTGAGGTAATGAGAACCACCATACAGTTCCCTTAGAATAGTTATTTCATAGCAGACCATTCATTACCTTAGTCCCTTTCCCTTATTTTGGGTTAGCATGTTATGCATTGGGGAAGGGAAAGACAGGTCCTCCTCTCATAAGGGATAGGCACAAATCAGGGCCTGAGTCTCTTCGGGAGAGCTCGTGAGGGCGGTGACGGGCTCCACCATTCGGGAGCCAGGATACCCTAAAATACTCCCCCCCTATCCTCGGTGAAGGTGGACAAAAGGCCATTCTACAAGTGTTTCTCTCTCTCTCGCATTGGACCTTGCTGGATGCATCCATGTTTGGATTCACTCTTCGCTTTGGACTTTGTTCATTCAGTACGTGTTTGCTTCTCTCTTGGCTTGGGACATCATGCATTCAACATGTTTTTGCATTCCACTCTTCGCTTTGGATTCTGTAGGCCTCAGCACGTGCCTGCACTATCTTCTTTGCCTTGGACTTTGCTCGATTTGCATGTATTCATTTCATTGCTCTCTGCTGACTGCCAGACTCCCCCTTGGTGCATGTGTGCATGACACTCGCTCTGCACGGTTCCCGACGCACTCCCTCTGCACGGTTCCCTGGCACTCGCTCTGCACGGTTCCCGACATTCTCACCTGCTCGTGTTTGTGCTGGGATCACAATTACCTGCTCGTGATGCTCATGTTCGGGACTGCCATTTGTCGGCCTGGTGTTCGTTGGTGAGCTCAGGACAAAAGGTGTCATGAGGAGAAGCATCAAGTAACCTTGAACAATTTTGCAACAAGTTATCAACGTCCGTTTTCCCCTCCCACTCCCCCGTGAATGTGTGCTGGGCCTATGTAGTGCTTATTTGTTGTAATCGTAATATGGCATAGGAAAAGCTAAGTTCCTGCTTTTCGTCCTGTTTTCCTTTCTTTCCTATTGAAAATTTGTACTGTAAATATTTGTAAATAAATCAAATCGTCACATTTCCTTTCTCTTTGTCCGTGAATGTCTTTTCTTCCATTGGTCCACCATTGCTTGCACCCAGAGTAGCGAATGGCCATTACAAAATTAGCATTACCAATGGTTGCTCGGCCATCTAAATTTCCATCCAGGAACAAAACAAAGTGGTACACCGCTGGAGGGTATGTACAGTATGTTCCCAGATTGAACCAATCACGTGGTACAGGTAAGCGGAGTTAGACGATGGACTATCTATCGCGTGACGGACCAATTGGTGTTCGTAGTTAGTGGTTCGCAACGTGCCGAATTACGAAGTTATTCAAGCACAGTAAGTTCGGGAGGGAACGGAGGCGAACCCCTCGTAGTAGACCCCGAACCTCGGGCAGTAACAATATTGTCCAGGCCATTTCAGGATTTTTGTGTGGAAAAGCTAAGATTTAGCAAAAAAAAATTCTGCTTTTTTTTTTGATCCACTGCAAACCAAAGAAATACAAATGTGCATCCCAAAATATATTTTTAATTGCAACAATTTTCTGGAAGAAATGGTGCATTGTTATGAAAAACATTTCAAGGCTACCAATATTTTTGGCCACGACTGTAGCTATTTGGGCGGTGTATAAGTTTACAGACCGCTGCCTCGATCGCTGAGGCCTATCTTCACAAGGACCCTGAGGCATATCGGCTCAAAGTACTTTTAACTGTCGTTTGGTCATTTTACACGAAGGGGAAAACGTGCAGGGAGGGCATGGCGATTGGGAATACGACAGTTCCGAAGATATCTGACTTGTTGTTTTTTTTTTTGTTTTTTTTTTGTATACTGAATCGAGACTCGTGAAAGAGCTAACATTTACTTCACAAACAAATCAACCAGACAAACAAAATATATAAAAAGAGGGAGCGGAAGATAAGATGGGGAGAGAAGGGGAAGCACACGAACACAACATTTGAGAGCAGGGAAATGTGTGACAGGGAGAGGGCTTGGGGGGAGGAGGCGTGGGAAGGGGGGGGGGGGGGTGGGAGAAGTATAAAACACAAGGACACCAAGAACTTCCAGGACAGAAATCGGTATTTCAAAAAAGTGGATTGGGGTGAAATTAGCGGGGGTAGAAAAGATCAAGGTTTTGGATGGGGGAAGATAAGAGATGGTGGTGAACAGCTGTTTTAGGGACCTGGAGGGTGGAGTGGGATTGAAGAGAGTGAGGGAGTTTGTTCCAGAGGTGGGAGAAAAGAGGAATGAAGGAGTGAAGGTGAGCAGAGAGTCTTGATTTTGGCAGTTTAACCATAAGAGGGTTGCAGGCAGATCTTGTGCGACCTGTAGGAATATTTGCGGGACAGAGCCCAGAGAGAGCTGGGCGGGGGGGGGGGGGGGGGCAAGGCCAGAAAGGAGTCGGTAGAAGACGGAAAGACCACCAACCTGCCTGCGGTGAGTGAGTGAAAGGCCCTTGGAGTTAGCTTCATCGCGGGACATTCCAATGATTCTGAATGCTTTGGTTTCAACAGCGTGAAGACGAGCCAGGTGTGAGGCAGGAGCACCAGCCCAGAGAGGAGACCAGTATTCCATTGAGCTGCGGAGGAAAGCCTTGTATGTGGTGAGGAGCTCAGGTGTGCCAAGGAAGGACTTCGCACAACGGAGGATGCCCAGTCAGCGACTGGCTTTGGAGGCCAGATTTGAAATGTGGTTTTCCCAGGAAAGATCATGGCAGATAGTGAGACCTAAAAGCTTGAGTGACAGAACTTCTTGGAGAGGATTATTCAGAAAGTGGATGGGAGGGTTGTCCAGTCGGTCTTTTCGGAGAGACATCGTAAGAGTGTGAGATTTGTCACGATTGAAAGACATGTTCCACTTGTTTGCCCAGTCTGTGATTTTGTCCAGGTCTGCAGAGAGTGAGGAGGCTGCAGACTGCCGATCTGAGGGATGAAGAATGGAGCGACAGAGAGTCGAGTCATCAGCAAGGAGATAGAGAGGATTTTCAAGACAGTCAGAGAGATCATTGATGAAGACCAGAAAAAGCACAGGGCCCAGAACACTGCCTTGTGGAACTCCAGCCTGAACAGGAAGAGGAGATGAGAGAAACCCATTCAGGGCCACACGTCGACTACGACTAGAGAGGACGTCTGCCAGCCATGCGTGGAGATTTCCATGGATACCAAAGGAGGAGAGTTTGGTGAGCAGAGCGGGGTGCCAGGCCGTATCGAAGGCACATGATATGTCAAGGGAGACAGCTCTAATTTCCTGTTTGGCATTGAGGACCTCCATCCATTGTTGAGAAAGCAGAAGCAGCATGTCCAGAGTAGAGTGACCAGGTCTGAAACCAAATTGATGATCAGAGATCAAGCCATTGGAGAAGAGGAAAGATTTCATATCTGAAGCAATGATGGAATCCATGACTTTGCTGATAATTGGGAGAATGCTGATTGGTCTGTAGTTGCTGGGATCTGTTTTTGCACCTTTTTTGTGCAAAGCGATGATGTTGGAAGATTTCCAAGCAGATGGCAGATGACCTTGAGCAAAAGAGAGGGTGAAGAGAACAGAGAGAGGGAGTGAAAGAGCAGAAGAACAGGATTTTCGGACCCGTGGGCTGATGCCGTCAGGTCCAGTTGCAGAATCAGAGTCGAGGGTTGACAGAAACTTTTCCACCTTGTCTGGAGGAAAGGACACAGAGTCCAGGAGCAGCTGGGTTTGACTGGGTACGGTGGGTACAGGGAGGGATGAGTTTGGGACACAAGATTTCGAGGCAAACACAGAGTTGAGGCATTCAGCTTTTTCACGCGTGGAGTCGGCCGTGTGGCCGTTTGAGGTGAGGGGGGGATGGAGGGGGAACAAACACCAGAAACAGATTTGACCAGACGCCACCAGGATTTGGAAAAGGGAGACAGATAAGAGAGTTCGGTCCTGAGAACTGAGAGATATTGTTTCCTGGCTCTCCTGAGGGTGGACACACACTTGTTTCGGGCTTTGTGAAAGGAAATGAGATTTCCTTCCGTTGGATTTGCTTTCCAGGAGACAAAAGCAAGTTGTTTCTGGGCAATAGCCTCACCACAAGATTCCGTGTACCATGGACGGGAGGGAAGGTTATGACAACTGAAGACAAGATGGGATAAATCTGTGCATGAGAGAGAGCAATTTACTTTGGAAGAATTCCCAGGATGAGTTGATGTCAGAGGCGGTAGAGATGGGAGACCAGCGGACTGGATGGGAGACTTCACAACGAAGTAAGGAACAAAATGGCGACAGTATGTCCCCCTCCCCCTCCCAAGATGAAATTGTCGGTGGAGTCAGGTGAACTGTCTAACCAATGGGTGGAACGGAATGATACAGACAGATGCACGCACACACGCGTGGCCGAACACACGTATTATTACATAGACAGATAAATATTAATAAGTAGTCACATAGTCATGCACAAGTACGGGAAAGGATTTTATTGATTTGAACCCAAAATGACCTTCACTTTGTACATCTCGAAGAATAAAATTTCATCACGAACAGAGCAGAATGGAACGGAATTGATGGAATCATCACATTGAGCAGAACCAGACGGAATCGTCAAAATATGCATAAACCCCAATGGCGGGTTTAACGGGGTCTGTGAATTTCCCCCTGAACACGTGAAGGATCTGCGAGTCCCCGAAACACGTCAACTCTCCCGCCTCGCAATCCAACAAGAACCCAACCCGTTCAGGTTCCCTTGGCACGGACAGGACGGTCACTTCTTGATTTTGCAACACTGTATATACGTTCTTATATTTCTGTATACACCAGGACTCGGGATTCACTCCCAACAAGCGCTTATTCCCTTCCCCTTTCCGCCCCATGGAGTTTAAAGCGATTCCAAGTCTGCACGAACGACTCGAACCCACATGGATCTCCCAATAGTGACGACCCGAGAAGAAACTTTCAGAGGAAAGAACTTGTTCCCAAAAATCAAACCGATCAGGGTGTTCCAGATACGGATGTTTAGTCTTTGTTAAAGTCGCCTTCCTCCGGTCCGGGGAGATCTCGATCTGTGGATGTGCAGACTTTGGGTCCAGACTTGGGGTTCGTCCATCTGCAGACAGCGAAAGAGGGTCGTGGACATTGTTAGACAAATGATCAGAAATACAAACTAATTTAAAAAACAAAAACTTTGTGAATCACATTTATCCACAAAAACGGGTTTTCTAAACAATTTTTTTTTAAAAAATATGCCACTACCAACACACAACTTTGAATTATTTATTTATTTATGTACAATTTATTACTCAGCCGAGGCCGAGCGAAGCGATGTTCAGTCCATTTAATCGTGATACGTGAAACACACTGCAACCCATGCTTGCAGAAAACAGACTTTTTGGAATGTCGGCCGCATTTTCCATACAATAATCATATAACTTTATTATTTTTTTAAATCTCCATATTCCTGTGTTGAAAGTTTCATGTCAATCGCTCATGCAGTTTGCAGAGAAAATAATTTAAAAGCAAATAAATGTGAAAAAGTGATGGTGGAAGAAAGAAAATTGAGGGCCTCACCAACGTTCCACAACATGGTCAAGGATGGTTATAGTGTAGCAGCATAGCAAACCTGTTGTGCATTTTGTGATACAAGCACCAAATTTGGCACAAATGTACATTAATATGTTGCGAACATTTTCAGATATTGGGCCACTTGAAATTCCGTAATTTTTTTTTTCAAATTTTTTCAAATTTCGTAATTTCAAATTTTTCGGGTGACACCGTCACAATTTCGGTCTTCGAGGCAGGCCGATATAGTGGGGCGGCTTAGCCCAAATATTCAAAAGAATTGTGCATTTTGTGATACAAGCACCAAATTTGGCACAAATGTACATTAATATGTTGCGAACATTGTGTGGTCAGCAATGAAGACGAGAGTCTGAATTACATGTATGCAAAAGACCTTGTGAACCAGTGAAGCAAATACACGGGTAAGCATGAATTAAATCTAGGGCATGATATAATTTCCATGATGTTTACCTCTACACTCAATGGTGGAAGGAGGTAATGTTTTGATCCCAGCTTGTCTGTATGTCTGTTTGTCTGTTAGTCCACAAAATTCCAGACAAAGCTTGTAGTAGTGGTAGTTGTAGTGGTAGTGGTGATAACAGAAATTGTTATATAGAACTGAACTTATATTATTATTATATGCAGAAAATAACTTCATTTCTATATGCCCTGCAGTGGACAGGTTAATTGGTTTATGCACTGAAGGGGTCACCCTGGTGTGCACTGCTGTGTTCTGCCTCACTGAGTTGTTCAGGTATGATGTACTCGGCACAAGCTTCCGGTCGGCCCGGAGGTGGGGGTGCGGGGCCCGTCACGGAACGTCAAAACAAACGGCCTGCCGGGGCCGCCCAAAAGTCGGGCGTGAGGGGCGCGTCCACTAATGGAACGCCTCTCGCTTCCCAGATCGAGGGCCACGTGGTCAGGAGAACCTCGTCCCTTCCGGTCACACTTTGCCTATCGGCCGGCCTCGAAGACCGAAATTGTGACGGTGTCACCCGAAAAATTTGAAATTACGAAATTTGAAAAAATTTGAAAAAGAAAATTACGGAATTTCAAGTGGCCCAATATCTGAAAATGTTCGCAACATATTAATGTACATTTGTGCCAAA
The DNA here is from genome assembly GCF_964187855.1 of Myxine glutinosa. Lineage (NCBI taxonomy): Eukaryota > Metazoa > Chordata > Myxini > Myxiniformes > Myxinidae > Myxine > Myxine glutinosa. Next base: position 446,900,877 of record NC_136261.1, on the reverse strand, counting down.
TTTGGTGCTTGTTTCACAAAATGCACAATTCTTTTGAATATTTGGGCTAAGCCGCCCCACTATTATGGAAACCTATTATTAGTAATTATATAGACTGGCACAAACACAGAATGTAAAACATATCCCTGTGAAAGGTGTACGTCACAAATGGAAGTTTTATGTCAACTTTTTTCACACCAAAAAAAATTCAAGCATTGAAGACTGCTCAAAGCACAAATCAACAGTAATTGATATGCCAAAAGCAGACAAGCAGAGGATTCAAGGATATGAATAAAACAATAAAACATCAATTCGTGATATACACAGACTTCAAAACAATTCTCGAAGATTGATATTTCTACTCCGAATTCAAATTGATCCGCCACCAAATCCTGCCAAAACACACATTCCTTATGGTTTATGTTATGACGTCAAATCATTTGTTGGAGAAGAATATAATAAATTAGAATTACACAGATAAGAAGATTCTCCCCCAGAGTTTGTAAAACGATCAAAGAAACATGCCAATCAACTAACGGTCATAATCCAAAAACGTATAAAGCAATGACGTGAACACAAGATGAGGAAGAGTTTAAGAATTCCAACATTTGTCATATTTGTCAAGATGAAATTAGGAAAGAACCAAAGGTTGGAGACCATCGTCATCTTATAGGGAAGTATAGAGGTTGTGCTAATCAAAGTTGCAATCTCAATTTTAAAACCTTCCTTCTTTCATTCCAGTCTTTCTTGGAAAACGATGACACTCACAAACGATGACACTCACAAACTATGACACTCACAAACTATGACACTCACAGAATATGACACTCACAGAATATGACACTCACAGAATATGACACTCACAAACTATGACACTCACAAACGATGACACTCACAAACTATGACGCTCACAAACTATGACACTCACAAACTGACACTCACAGAATATGACACTCACAGAATATGACACTCACAGAATATGACACTCACAGAATATGACACTCACAGAATATGACACTCACAGAATATGACACTCACAGAATATGACACTCACAGAATATGACACTCACAGAATATGACACTCACAGAATATGACACTCACAGAATATGACACTCACAGAATATGACACTCACAGAATATGACACTCACAGAATATGACACTCACAGAATATGACACTCAGAATATGACACTCACAGAATATGACACTCACAAACTATGACACTCACAAACAATGACACTCACAAACTATGACACTCACAAACTGACACAAACTATGACACTCACAAACTACGACACTCACAAACTACGACACTCACAAACTACGACACTCACAAACTACGACACTCACAAACTACGACACTCACAAACTACGACACTCACAAACTACGACACTCACAAACTACGACACTCACAAACTATGACACCCACACACCAACTATGACACCCACAGACATATCTAGAGATATGACAACTAGAGTGGAATATCAGAAATCTGTTTAAAGAGTGGAACATCAGAAATCTGTTTTCAAGATTGGAATATCAGAAATCTGTTTAACCCTTTGAGTACGGGATTTTTTTTTTGATAAAAATAACCCTGGTACGGGATTAATTTGGCATTTTGGTACGGGAATGCAACCACGTACTGACGATCTATTTATAGGTATAGTCGATGACGTGTAGTAACGTCATCTGTACACAAAACTTTTTCACGGGTTGCAGCACTGGACATCATCCATACTCAAAGGGTTAAAGAGTGGAATATCAGAAATCTGTTTAAGAGTGGAATATCAGAAATCTGTTTAAGAGTGGAATATCAGAAATCTGTTTGAAGAGTGCAACATCAGAAATCTGTTTAAAGAGTGGAACATCAGAAATCTGTTTAAAGAGTGGAATATCAGAAATCTGTTTAAAGAGTAGAATATCAGAAATCTGTTTAAAGAGTGGAATATCAGAAATCCGTTTAAAGAGTGGAATATCAGAAATCTGTTTAAAGAGTGGAATATCAGAAATCTGTTTAATGAGTGGAACATCAGAAATCTGTTTAAAGAGTGGAATATCAGAAATATGTTTAAAGAGTGGAATATCAGAAATCTGTTTAATGAGTGAAACATCAGAAATCTGTTTAAAGAGTGGAATATCAGAAATCTGTTTAAAGAGTGGAACATCAGAAATCTGTTTAAAGAGTGGAATATCAGAAATCTGTTTAAAGAGTGGAATATCAGAAATCTGTTCAAAGAGTGGAACAACAGAAATCTGTTTAAAGAGTGGAACATCAGAAATCCGTTTGAAGAGTGGAATATCAGAAATCTGTTTAAAGAGTAGAATATCAGAAATCCGTTTAAAGAGTGGAATATCAGAAATCTGTTTAAAGAGTGGAATATCAGAAATCTGTTTAAAGAGTGCAATATCAGAAATTTGTTTAAAGAGTGGAACATCAGAAATCTGTTTAAAGAGTGGAATATCAGAAATCTGTTTAAAGAGTGTAATATCAGAAATCCGTTTGAAGAGTGGAATATCAGAAATCTGTTTAAAGAGTGGAACATCAGAAATCTGTTTAAAGAGTGGAACATCAGAAATCTGTTTAAAGAGTGGAATATCAGAAATCTGTTTAAAGAGTGGAATATCAGAAATCCGTTTAAAGAGTGGAATATCAGAAATCTGTTTAAAGAGTGGAATATCAGAAATCCGTTTAAAGAGTGCAATATCAGAAATTTGTTTAAAGAGTGGAACAGCAGAAATCTGTTTAAAGAGTGGAATATCAGAAATCTGTTTAAAGAGTGGAATATCAGAAATCTGTTCAAAGAGTGGAATATCAGAAATCTGTTTAAAGAGTGGAATATCAGAAATCTGTTTAAAGAGTGGAATATCAGAAATCTGTTTAAAGAGTGTAATATCAGAAATCCGTTTGAAGAGTGGAATATCAGAAATCTGTTTAAAGAGTGGAACATCAGAAATCTGTTTAAAGAGTGTAATATCAGAAATCCGTTTGAAGAGTGGAATATCAGAAATCTGTTTAAAGAGTGGAACATCAGAAATCTGTTTAAAGAGTGTAATATCAGAAATCCGTTTGAAGAGTGGAATATCAGAAATCTGTTTAAAGAGTGGAACATCAGAAATCTGTTTAAAGGGTGGAATATCAGAAATCTGTTTAAAGAGTGTAATATCAGAAATCTGTTTAAAGAGTGTAATATCAGAAATCTGTTTAAAGAGTTGAACATCAGAAATCTGTTTAAAGAGTGGAATATCAGAAATCTGTTTAAAGAGTGTAATATCAGAAATCTGTTTAAAGAGTGTAATATCAGAAATCTGTTTAAAGAGTGTAATATCAGAAATCTGTTTAAAGAGTGGAACATCAGAAATCTGTTTAAAGAGTGGAATATCAGAAATCTGTTTAAAGGGTGGAATATCAGAAATCTGTTTAAAGAGTGTAATATCAGAAATCTGTTTAAAGAGTGTAATATCAGAAATCCGTTTAAAGAGTGGAACATCAGAAATCTGTTTAAAGAGTGGAACATCAGAAATCAGTTTGAAGAGTGGAACATCAGAAATCTGTTTAAAGAGTGGAATATCAGAAATCTTACTATAATTCACCAAATGTCCGTCTGTCTATCCGTTCAAAGGTACCGTAAAAACTGCTGAGCCGATCGCAAAGATATTTTGGGTGGATAATCCTGGGATCTCCAGGAGTAAAATAGGCGATTTAGTTTCCCCAATTTCAGCTTTAGTCTCCAGAATTCTCAGGTTTGGACTCCTGCATAACATTCGCGTTCGCATGATGTTTATTGTGACGTCTTCTTACTCGAGCAACGGTACCCGGCCTATGGGCGGGGCTTCAATTGGGAGGCCCAAATGAAAAGGCTAAATATCGGTGGAAAACACTATGGAATAATATTTACCGATATGAACAGTGTTGTGGCTTTTATTGAAATTCTAAAGATACTGTTTAGATTTTGATGATTTGTGTGTGATATGATTCAACGGATGTTTATATGAATCGTTTAAAATAAAAAAGCCTTCAATTTCTGATATTTTGCCATCGTCATATGCAGATTCGCTACGGTCCCACGATCGATGTTTCTCTACGTGAATGTATCTGTTTGTTTGCGAACAGGTACGTTTTTCATGGAAGTCCTTCACGAACTTGCTGTAAATGTCTGACGTGCGACTGAAGATGCTACAGGAATGTGGAACTTATTGGTTTCATGCTTTAGCATTCGCCGTATCTGCATTGTCTGTTTGCTTCTGGCCTCCCACCCGTGCGTAGCACGGGTATTTCTCTCGTCTGTTTAAAGAGTGGAATATCAGAAATCTGTTTAAAGAGTGGAACATCAGAAATCTGTTTAAAGAGTGTAATATCAGAAATCCGTTTGAAGAGTGGAATATCAGAAATCTGTTTAAAGAGTGGAACATCAGAAATCCGTTTAGAGAGTGGAATATCAGAAATCTGTTTAGAGAGTGGAACATCAGAAATCTGTTTAAAGAGTGGAATATCAGTGTGTGCAGAGTATTGGTTCAGTGCATGGTTAATGCACAAATCAGACAGAGAGACAGAGACAGAGAGAGAGAGACAGAGAGAGAGAGAGACAGACAGAGAGAGAGAGAGACAGAGAGAGAGAGAGAGAGAGAGAGAGAGAGAGAGAGAGAGAGAGAGAGAGAGAGAGAGAGAGAGAGAGAGAGAGAGAGACAGAGACAGAGAGAGACAGAGAGAGACAGAGAGAGACAGAGACAGACAGAGACATACAGAGACAGAGAGAGACAGAGAGAGACACAGAGACAGAGAGAGACACAGAGACAGAGACAGAGAGAGACAGAGAGAGACAGAGACAGAGACAGAGAGAGAGAGAGAGAGAGAGAGAGAGGAGAGAGACAGAAAAAGAAAGAAAGAGAAAAAGAAAGGCCATTGATCAGTTGTTTTATTTATACAATTTTTTTTATACTCTGCGTTGATCACTTTTACTTTATCTGTAAAATAAACACAAGTTTGCATTGGTTGGACATCAGCTGATTGGACATTGTTCAACAAAACAACCTTTGGGTCTTGTGACACATGACAAGAAGGCAAATCGGGTTGGAAAAGAACTATGTGGAATGGAGTGAAATAAAATATAAAGATGGAAATAAAATCGAGAAAAAGGAAACAATTAAAAGAAGTAAATATGGGATTTTAAATGATGTGAAAATGGAGGGAAGAAGAAGAACTCCCTCCTGATTTCATTTCACTTACAAAGCCTTCTCAGGTTCTTCTGATCCAGATCAATGATTTTCGGATTCTCCACCAGACCTTCGGTGAAAGTGAGTAAAGATGAACAAAAATTACAAGATGTTAAATTCCCTTGTTATGTTCGTGTGGTTCTTTTTTTTTTTTCAACCTTTTAGCTAAATATCTAAATACTGTACAACAAACATGGGGGGAGAGAAATGTAACCATTTTGTATTAAAATATTATTTATTTTCATTGATGCATGAAGCAAATTTCACTGCATTGTTGTTACACTGCACTTTATAACCACCTTTAGAGGCCATTTTTCCCCGCGAAGCGGGGGTTGGCCTTTTTCGGGGACCGTGGTTGTTGTTGTTTTTGGGTCCCCTTTTTGAAGCAATGTTTTACGGCCGGATGCCCTTCCTGCCGCCAACCCTGTTTGTCGCCTTTTTACGACACACAGGGAATTACCAGTGAACTGGTACTCAATTTGCCGACCTCGGAAGGATGACAGGCTGAGTCAACCCCCCTGGCGTTAATTCAGCGATCGACCGGGATTCGAACCCAGGATCCTAAGCCGGCACCCTAGCCGCTAGCCCAACACCAGGGCTCTTGTACTCAACTGTACTCAAATGGAATGATCTCCAATTTGTTTTCTCCACAAAAAGTCAATCTTGGATCAGTATTTCATAATTGAGTGAAAGATGTTTTTGAATTGCATTCATTACAGGAAACATTATTTATTTCATGAAACATTTGGTGAAGTCATGCTTTGCTTGTCACGCATCATTGGAAGTTTGTACCCATGATTACAGGTGGAAGTTCAAACATGTTTGTATTATTTATTTTCTCTTACATACACTTCAATACCATGGAACATGTTTTTGTTCTCCTGCTCACAAATTATTGATACATTTCATGTGCATTATAGTAAGTCAGCTGTCAAAAAGTTTCATTACAGACAAACAAGAAATGCTTCATCCTCCTTGCTGATAATTGTTTATTTTTCAGGTAAGCCGCTTACTACCTGGGCATTTCTTTATCCCCCGCCACGACACCCCCTTACCTTGTTCAGGTATAGGGGCAGCAATCGTGTCACTCCTCACTTGTTCCTGGATGGGTTTAGTCATATCCTCTGAACGTATTTGGCACTGGGGGAGAGGTGAATGTGAGGAAGGAGAAGAAATTGGAAAAAAAACCCTGATATGAGAAATTTCTCCATTCAATAAAAACCTTGCAAGGCACAACATGCAGATTTGAGATCTTGGAAGGAAGACCTTTACATTATCGAGTCGTCAACATGGAACCAAACAAAGAGTATCTGCAAACTTCCTTTCTCACAATATATATCTTCTTCTATTATATATTATTTTCTATTATATATTATTATATATATAAAAGAAAGTTTTTGTTTGTTTGTCTGCGCAAGCTAATCTCCTGAACGGTGAAAGATAGGAGGAAACCTCTGAAACAAAAAATGTCGGGACGGGCCCCGGGAAGGTTTTAGGCTGTGGCGAGACGGGTCGAGGCCGCTTCGGCTGGGCTGGGCCCATTTCGCAATTAAAAGCTTAGCTGAATTATGGTAGTCAATCTTGTACGGCCGCGAGTCAAAGCTGAATTATAGTAGTAAATTCATTCAAAAAGAACTAAAAATGTCCGGACGGGCCCCAGGAAGGTTTTAGGCTAGGTGGCAAGACCGGTTGAGGCCGCTTCGGCCGGGCTGGGCCCATTTCGCAATTAAAAGCTGAGCTGAATTATAGTAGTCAATCTTCTACGGCCGCGAGTAAAAGCTGAATTACAGCAGTAAATGGAGAAAATGCGGCCGCAGCCAGATAGTCAAAGTCAGCTGCTTTGCAAGACCGCGTTTTATTCCTTTTTTATCTCACAGAATCAAAATCACAGCTTCTCTTGAATCAATCTCACGTAATGCCAAAATAACCAGGGCAACACCGGGTGCATTCAGCTAGTTCTCAATAAATCATCCACAGCCAGCATCCTCAACTCACAGTGACCTTGCTCATCTCCACGTTTGTTAAATGTGGTCCATGGAAATGAACAAGATCAGTCATGTGACTGTTATTCACACTATACTAACAGGGAGGAAGCAAATAAGGACTATCATTATGATTCTGCTAGTCACATGTGATTCACACTAATATGCAGGTTGCAAATCAGGACGATCATTCTGATTCTGCTACTGTCATATGTGATTCACACTAACATGCAGGGAGCAAATCAGGACTATCATTCTGATTCTGCTACTGTCATATGTGATTCACACTAACAGGGAGGGAGCAAATAAGGACTATCATTATGATTCTGCTACTGTCATATGTGATTCACACTAACAGGGAGGTTGCAAATAAGGACTATCATTATGATTCTGCTATTGTCACATGTTATTCACACTAACATGCAGGTTGCAAATAAGGACTATCATTATGAATCTGCTACTGTCACATGTTATTCACACTAATATGCAGGTTGCAAATCAGGACTATCATTATGATTCTGCGACTGTCATATGTGATTCACACTAACAGGGAGGTTGCAAATAAGGACTATCATCATGATTCTGCTACTGTCACATGTTATTCACATGAACATGCAGGTTGCAAATCAGGACTATGATTATGATTCTGCTACTGTCACATGTTATTCACACGAACATGCAGGTTGCAAATCAGGACTATGATTATGATTCTGCTACTGTCACATGTTATTCACACGAACATGCAGGTTGCAAATCAAGACTATGATTCTGCAACTGTCATATGTGATTCACACTAACAGGGAGGTTGCAAATAAGGACTATCATTATGATTCTGCTACTGTCATATGTGATTCACACTAACAGGCAGGTTGCAAATAAGGACTATCATTATGATTCTGCTACTGTCATATGTGATTCACACTAACATGCAGGTTGCAAATCAGGACTATCATTATGATTCTGCTACTGTCATATGTGATTCACACTAACATGCAGGGAGCAAATAAGGACTATCAGTATGATTCTGCAAGTGTCACATGTGATTCACACTAACAGGGAAGGAGCAAATAATAACTATCATTATGATTCTGCTCGTGTCACATGTGATTCACACTAACGGAGGGAGCAAATAAGGACTAGCATTAAAATTCTGCTAGTGTCATATGTAAGCAGAATATAGATATTCAAAATATATCGATTTTGTATAAAAATTATAAAAAGCAGATTGTAGAGATATGAAATAAAACGATTTTGTATGAAGATTATACAAAGCAGATTGTAGAGATTTGAAATAAATCGAATTTGTACGAAGATTATAAAAAGCAGATTATAGAGATTTGAAATATATCGATATTGGAAAAGATTATAGAAAGCAGATTATAGAGATTTGAAATGTATCGATTTTTATGAAGATTATAAAAAGCAGAGATTTGAAATTTGTCGATTTTGTATAAAGATTATAAAAAGCAGATTATAGATTTTTGAAATGTATCGATTTTTATGAAGATTATAAAAAGCAGAGATTTGAAATTTGTCGATTTTGTATAAAGATTATAAAAAGCAAATCATAGAGATTTGACATTTATCGATTTTGTATAAAGATTACATAAAGCAGATTATAGAGATTAGAAGTTTATCGATTTTGTATAAAGATTATAAAAAGCAGATTATAGAGATTTGAAATAAATCGATTTTGTATGAAGATTATAAAAAGCAGATTGTAGAAATTTGACATATATCGAATTTGTACGAAGATTATAAAAAGCACATCATAGAGATTTGAAATATATCTTTTTTGTATGAAGATTATAAAAAGCAGATTGTAGAGATTTGACATATATCGTTTTTGTATGAAGATTATAAAAAGCAGATTATAGAGATTCGAAATATATCGATATTGGAAAAGATTATAGAAAGCAGATTATAGAGATTTGAAATGTATCGATTTTTATGAAGATTATAAAAAGCAGAGATTTGAAATTTGTCGATTTTGTATAAAGATTATAAAAAGCAGATTATAGAGATTTGAAATGTATCGATTTTTATGAAGATTATAAAAAGCAGAGATTTGAAATTTGTCGATTTTGTATAAAGATTATAAAAAGCAGATTATAGAGATTTGACATTTATCGATTTTGTATAAAGATTCAATAAAGCAGATTATAGAGATTAGAAGTTTATCGATTTTGTATAAAGATTATAAAAAGCAGATTATAGAGATTTGAAATATATCGTTTTTGTATGAAGATTGTAAAAAGCAGATAATAGAGATTTGAAAAATATCGATATTGGAAAAGATTACATCAAGCAGATTATAGAGATTTGAAAAATGTCGATATTGTATAAAGATTACAAAAAGCAGATTATAGAGATTTGAAATTTATCGATATTGGAAAAGTTTATAGAAAGCAGATTACAGAGATTTGAAATTTATCGATTTTGTATAAAGATTAAAAAAGCAGATTATATAGATTTGAATTGTATTGATTTTGTATGAAGATTGTAAAAAGCAGATAATAGAGATTTGAAATATATCGTTTTTGTATGAAGATTGTAAAAAGCAGATCATAGAGATTTGAATTGTATTGATTTTGTCTAAAGATTATAAAAAGCAGATTATATAGATTTGAATTGTATTGATTTTGTATAAAGATTACAAAAAGCAGATTATAGAGGTTTGAAATATATCGATATTGTATAAAGATTATAAAAAGCAGATTATAGAGATTTGAAATTTATCGATTTTGAATAAAGATTATAAAAAGCAGATTATATAGATTTGAATTGTATTGATTTTGTATAAAGATTTTAAAAAGCAGATTATATAGATTTGAATTGTATTGATTTTGTATAAAGATTACAAAAAGCAGATTATAGAGGTTTGAAATATATCGATATTGTATAAAGATTATAAAAAGCAGATTATAGAGATTTGAAATTTATCGATTTTGAATAAAGATTATAAAAAGCAGATTATATAGATTTGAATTGTATTGATTTTGTATGAAGATTGTAAAAAGCAGATAATAGAGATTTGAAATATATCGTTTTTGTATGAAGATTATAAAAAGCAGATTATAGAGATTTGAAATATATCGTTTTTGTATAGAAGATTATAAAAAGCAGATTATATAGATTTGAATTGTATTGATTTTGTATGAAGATTGTAAAAAGCAGATAATAGAGATTTGAAATATATCGATTTTGTATAAAGATTATAAAAAGCAGATTATAGAGATTTGAAATATATCGATTTTGTATGAAGATTACAAAAAGCAGATTATAGAGATTCAAAGCTTTTCGATTTTGTATAAAGATTATAAAAAGCAGATTATAGAGATTTGAAATATATCGATTTTGTATGAAGATTACAAAAAGCATATTATAGAGATTCAAAGCTTTTCGATTTTGTATAAAGATTATAAAAAGCAGATTATAGAGATTTGAAATATATCGATTTTTATGAAGATTATAAAAAGCAGATTTTAGAGATTTGCAATATATATATATATATCAATTTTGTATAAAGATTATAGTATAAAGAAAAAGAAAAAGCAAATTATAGAGATTTGTGAAATATCGATATTGTATAAAGATTATAGAAAGCAGATTGTCGAGATTCAAAATGTATCGATTTTGTATAAAGATTATAAAAATCAGGTTATCGAGATTAGAAACATATCGAATTTTTATGAAGATTATAAAAAGCAGATTATGGAGATTTGCAATTTGTCCATTTTACAATATCGATAACAATAAGTATCCCAGAGCAAGCTGAAGGCCATCTCTTGAGGTTGTAGTTGCTGATTTGTTGGGACAACCCTGGCAGCTCCCCTTACATGAAATCGAAACATCCAAGACCGATCGATCCTGGGGAGCATAGATTAGAAGAGTTGTCTCGGGTTTTCGAGCAATCGGTTGGTAAATAAGGGACGAGTTAGGATCCCAAGTCTGGCCGTTAACCACCCTTCCTCCCTCGCCCCAGGAGTCTCCATGATCCGAAATCTAAAAATCGAAGCCCAAGCGATTGTGTAGGCTACTATCCTGTATTCATGTGTCAAGTTGCAGAGCACTAAGCTGGGTGATAAGGGTGGAGTAGAAAAAATAGCAAAACGTTAACGGACGGACGGGCGGACAGAGGGATGGACGAACATAATGACCCATTTTATAAGTTCTCTTCGAGAATCAAGATGAAATGACCTAAAAAGTAGTTCATCTTTTGATATAAAATCCAACTTTACTGAGTATAAAGCAATAATAACAAATTTGACTTCACTGTTCCAACACTTATTTATGTTTCGGAAGTATTTGTTCAACTCATAATGTTTCAGACACTGTATATCCTTGAGGAAGAATCAAATGGGAAGTTTGTTTCACCAGCCATGTGCGCATTGTAAGTGTAAATATGTTATTACAAAAGGAGATGTAAACATAAATCAAAAGGCATCGATTGTTCAGTTCACTGAAACTCACGTGCAAGATTGAAAGTGCCTTATCGACATCTTGTTTGATTTCATCCACTCCTTTCTGCATCATCTCCATCCTCTTTGTGCACTCTGCAAAACACAGAACACTCAATGTGTTTGTGTAGAAATGGAGACAGCAACACAGATTTCTCGACAGAGTGCAGCACGACAAAGGGAAAAAATGTGAAACTTGGCAACGGACAAAGTGATGAGGACAACTGAGTTGGTCTTAATGGACTTCCTTTGTGAATACTTAGCTCATAATGCTGGGATCACATGTTCAAATCACATTTTACGATACTGAGATCACAGGTTTAAATCACATTTCATGATGCTGGGATCCCAGGTTAAAATCACATTTCATGATGTTGGGATCACAGGTTTAAATCACATTTCATGATGCTGGGATCCCAGGTTCAAATCAAATTTTATGATACTGAGATCACAGGTTCAAATCACATTTTACGATACTGAGATCACAGGTTTAAATCACATTTCATGATGCTGGGATCACAGGTTCAAATCCAATTCAACGATATGGGATCCTAGGTTCAAATCACTTTTTACGATCCTTGGATCACAGGTTTAAATCACATTTCATGATGCTGGGATCCCAGGTTCAAATCAAATTTTATGATACTGGGATCCCACATTCAAATCACATTTCTTGATACTGGGATCACAGGTTCAAATCACATTTCTTGATACTGGGATCCCACATTCAAATCACATTTCTTGATACTGGGATCACAGGTTCAAATCACATTTCTTGATACTGGGATCCCACATTCAAATCACATTTCTTGATACTGGGATCACAGGTTCAAATCACGTTTTTAAAAATGATACTGAGATCAAAGGTTCAAATCACATTTTATGACACTTATATCACAGGTTTAAATCACATTTCATGATGCTGGGATCCTAGATTTAAATCACATTTCATGATGCTGGGATCCCAGGTTCAAATCACATTTCTTGACACTGGCATCCCAGGTTTAAATCACATTTCATGATGCTAGGATCCCAGGTTCAAATCACATTTTATGATACTGAGATCACAGGTTCAAATCACATTTCTTGATACTAGGATCCCAGGTTCAAATCCAATTTAACAATCCTCGAATCACAGGTTTAAATCACATTTCATCATGCTGGGATCCCAGGTTCAAATCCAATTTAACTACAGTCATGTGGAAAAGTATGTACAGTACACTCCATGTAAAGTTTTGCCTTTTTCAACATATTTCAACATACAGCTATTTGATCTTCATTTCAACAATATTGAAAGATAAAGGTGATAAAATATAACAAATATCATGAAACATTTACATTTTGTAGTCCATTGTATAATTTAAATAAACATAAATGCAAATTTCGCATGTGGAAAAGTAAGTACACCCTTGGCTCTAATAGGTGGTATTGCCCTCTTTGGCAGAAACAACCTCAAGTAGGCGTTTCTTATAACTGTCTACCAGTCTCTGACATCGACTGGGAGAAAATTTTGCCAGCTCCTCCATGCAGAATTCTTTCAGCTGTGCGATGTTTGAGGGGTTTCTTGCATACACAGCTCGTTTCAAATCCCCCCACAACATCTCGATGGGATTTAGATCCGGGATTTGACTTGGCCATTCCAGAACCCTCCATTTCTTTCTTTTCAGACATTCCTTGGTGGATTTACTGGTATGTTTCGGTTCATTGTCATGTTGCAAGGTCCACCTTCGGTTGAGCTTCAACTTTCCGACAGATGGCCTCACATTATCCTCAAGCACCCTCTGGTACAATGAAGAATTCATCATGGATTCTATGATGGTGAGCTGCCCAGGCCCTGATGCAGCAAAGCTCCCCAAACCGTAATATTTCCACCACCATGCTTTACAGTTGGTATCAGGTTCTTGTGGTCAAATGCTGTCTTTGGTTTTCGCCAAACATGTCTTCTGGTACTGTGGCCAAATAGCTCTGCCTTTGACTCATCTGTCCAGAGCACATTGTTCCAGAAGTGCTGGTCTTTGCCTCGGTGTTCATTGGCAAACTTTAGTCTTGCCCCGATGTTCTTTCTGGACAGCAAAGGTTTCCTCATGGCACACCTCCCATGTAGATCAAATTTGTGCAGCCTCTTTCTAATGGTTGACTCATGCACTTTGACATCAACAGTGGCAAGAGCTACCTGTAGGTCCCGTGATGACATTCTGGGGTTCTTAGAGACTTCTTTCAGCATCTTGCGGTCTGCTCTCGGGCTGAACTTGCTGGGGCGGCCTGGCCTGAACAAGTTTGCAGATGTTTGGAATCTTCTCCACTTGTAGATGATCTTCCAGACAGTCGAATGATTGATTTCAAATAGTTTGGAGATCTTTTTAAATCCCTTCCCAGACTCGTAGGCATCTATAACCTTCTTTCTGGAGGCCTCAGAGAGCTCTTTTGATCTCGGCATGGTGACGCCACACACTTCAACAACAAAGAGCAAACAAAACTAAATGTGAGGTTTAAATAAGACAGGTTCCTCCAAGATCCTCTCTGACGATGTTCTGATCATTTGCACCTGAGCTGGTGCACCTGATTCTAATTTTAGGTGTTTGAAGTAGTGATAAATGTAGGGGTGTACTTACTTTTTCCACATGCGAAATTTGCATTTATGTTTATTTAAATTATACAATGGACTACAAAATGTAAATGTTTCATGATATTTGTTATATTATATCGCCTTTATCTATCAATATTGTTGAAATGAAGATCAAATAGCTGTATGTTGAAATATGTTGAAAAAGTCAAAACTTTACTTGGGGTGTACTTACTTTTTCACATGACTGTATACTAGGATCATAGGTTCAAATAACATTTTACGATCCTCGGATCACAGGTTTCAATCACATTTTATGATACTGGCATTACAGGTCCAAATCACATTTTATGATGCTGGGATCCCAAGTTCAAATCCAATTTAGCGATACTAGGATCCTCGGTTCAAATCACATTTTACAATCCTTCGATCACAGGTTCAAATTACATTTTATGACACTGGGATCACAGGATCAAATCACATTTCTTGATACTGAGATCACAGGTTTAAATCACATTTCTTGATACTGAGATCACAGGTTTAAATCACATTTCTTGATACTGAGATCACAGGTTCAAATCACGTCATGATACACACTGATCTTGGTGTCCATGTCATGATACACACTGATCATGGTGTCCATGTCATGATACACACTGATCTTGGTGTCCATGTCATGACACACACTGATCTTGGTGTCCATGTCACGATACACATTGATCTTGGTGTCCATGTCACGATACACACTGATCTTGGTGTCCATGTCATGATATACACTGATCTTAGTTGTTGATGTTACTTCGTCGTCAATCATTTCATTTTAAGAGAGGACATCTAAGGTAGCAGAAGTTATCTACAACTATGAGTGGCATGTCATCTATGTTAATGGATGGGACGGTATACACACCTTCCGGTCTCGGCTGAAGCATAGCCGTGGTCTTATTGAGGATCATCGTAAGGAAATAGCGACGAGCAGATTGCGCAGAGGAGGTGACAATAAATTGCACATCTTCGAGATTATGACTGAAGAGTGCGCAGTCATCAGTGAAAAGTAGATCACGGAGTCATCAGAAAAATGAGATTTCACCATATAGGTCAAAGGTCAATGTGACAGTGACGGCGTTTGCATAAAACACATTTTGGGCTCTATTGCGCTTAATATTTGGTGTAGCGAGACATTGGTAGGCAAAGAAAATTGAATATTTGAGGATAAATCTATTTCAATGATATAAATCGTTCCTGAGCCACTGGTGGGAAAGATATCATCAAAATGACTCCATGTTCAAAGTTTCAAGGATCTCTCCATTTTCTTCATACCTGTCAAGCTACCACCTGACGTTGTCTGTTTATATGTCTGTGAGCATGATATCTCAAAAAGTTGTGGACGGATTCGGATGAAATTTGGTGGACAGGTTGGGTGTGTGACAAGGACGGATCGATTCAATTTTGGTTGAAGATAAGCATATGGATCCAGATAATAGAAATGTTAAAGTGATTCTTCACCATTGAGAGATGGGGCCAAAATTGATATATGGGATATCTCAAGAAGTTGTGGACGGATTCGGATGAAATTTGTTGGTCACTTTGGGTGTGCCACAAGGAAGGAGTGGTTCGATTTGGTGAAGATCTGAATCCTGATCCGAAATTATTATTTATTTATTTTTTCTTTTAGTGATTCTTCATCGTTGAGAGATGGGCCCAAAAACGATATAAAACACAATATTTCAAGAAGTTGTGGACGGATTCAGACGAAACTTGGTGAATGAGTTGGGAAGCTGATGATAAGCCGATTCGATTTTGGTGAAGATCTGAATCCAGATCCGAATACAAGAATTTAAAATATTTTAAAATGATTCTTCATCGTTGAGAGATGGGGCCCAAAAACTATATACAACACAATATTCCAAGAAGGTGTGGACGGATTTGGATGAAACTTGGTGGACGAGTTTGGGAGGTGATGAGAACAAGCAGATTAGATTTTGGTGAAGATCTGAATCCAGATCCCACCCATCAATGGTATACAGAACATAACTGTTCAGCTTGGTGGAGGTAACGCTCTACCGAGTGCCATGGTAGTTTCTATCTGCGACACTGGAAATAATTTGCGTTCTCACCTTCATTTTCCTTCCTCTTCCAAAAATGATTTCTGGGAAAATGTTTCGTTTCATTGCATCCTCTATAAATGCTGCAACAATCCATTGTACTTTTTCATTCACTTTAGTTTTGAAACTTGAAACAAATGGTTACAGGTACCAAAGTCCCACAACGATGAACACCGACTCGATAATGGTTACCTCCAGCATTCCTTACCATCAAACAATGGCCTCTTTTTCGGATCTTTATCCCAGCATTCCTTCATGAGTGTGATGAGGTCAGGATCAGGTGGTGTTTCCTGTGGAATCGTTGGCCTCTGATTGTATGGCTCCACGACAAGCATCATGATCCTCTGAGCTTCCACATCTTGCAAAATAAACATAACATAAAGCAATTTGAAGATGATTAGATTCCTGTGTTATCATCTTCACAACCTGACTCATTCTACAATGGAAGGATAAACATTTCCGTTTTTTCCTTCAAAAGAGATCCCCTTTGATGATAAAAATCAATCATTGTGAAGGTATATTTACAAATGAAAATTCCTCCATCACTTGTGCCATTCCATATAACAATGTGGACACTTAGAAATTTTCAGGATAAATTTTACAACTTGATTATTTAATCAAATGATCTGTGTGAAGTACAATGTGCAGCAGTAATGGAACCGGAAATGAGTGGGCTTGGGGAGGGTTGACGAGGGGATAAAATATTGTTGCGGATCTCCCGAAGCCCGTTCACGTTACAAAGGGGGGATTAAACCCCTTTTTCCCCTTGGGTCTTCTTGTCCACGAGGCCAATCGCCACTTCCGCAGCAAGCGTGAAAAAGGGTATTGGGTCAACGTCGCATGTACCTTTAACCCATGCTGCCACGAAAGCAGGGACCGAGCCTCGCACAAGCCACGCTTAATCGAGTACGCCCGAGCGGTATGCATATTACGTGACTTGTGCCGTTACCTTTTATTGAACCCGATTGAGTGGTTCTATTCGTACCACGCGAGGCCAATTAATTGAAGGGACAGGAATGGTCAAATAAGAGGAATAACACAATTTATTTACAATGTACAATCATCAGGATGAAGGAAAGGGGACACAGAGCAGAAGCATAACCACTTTAACTTATACCCAGACACAGGGCCCAATCACGCACACGGGGAGATGGAGGAAGAATGTTCGCGTGCCAAACGCGCGTTGCGTCGGTCGCTCCGGGACAGCTCGCTCGTGGTGTAGCCTTCTGGCAGTCACGGCACGTATGCAGGAGAAGGCAGGCAGGAGGAGATCGCGCGTCTGTGGCCCGGCACGGGTCGTCTTCTCGAGCGCGCGATTAATACAGCGGCAGAGCGCAGGGCACGGGGCACGGGGCAAGTTCGTGTACCGCACGGCTATTTCAGTGATCAAGTCCAACACTCCGATTCTGAACGGAACTCCAACTCATGGGCTGCGCGACTCTTAACTCAACTCAACTGAGAACTCGTGACTCGAACTGACTCATCTCTCGTCTCACAGGGAACTGAGGTGGGGGGGCTCGGAGCAGGGTCATATGGTTCTGCCCCGGCCCTACTCGAATGTTCCAAACCCCACCTCTCATCGTCTTGGTTAGTCACTCCCCTCGAGCTCTGATTGGCAGCTCGCGGCTCACTGGCCACTCCCTCTGCAGCACCTCCCTTCGACCTTGACAGACTTGTTGAAGGCCTACCATGTGGCATTTCCAGCCCAAAAGACCGCCCTACTCACGGGCCTGGTCAACGCAAAACTAACACAGGAAAGGAGACTACCTTACATTCACTAAGAAATAACTGAACTATCGCGAGACTTCATGTTGTGGTGTGTCTATCTACGATGGGGATTATCCTTTATTCTAAAAACCGCAACACTACACCCCTCTCTCACCAGACTCGCCCCGAGTCGAATCCAACAGTGGAACGACCGTTAGAGCCTGGCATGCAAAATTACCATTATGTTTAAATGTGACACATAGGTGTGGTTCCCCCTAGCATTTACTCTGACCCATGTGTGCGACATTTTTAACACTAAATATGTCCCTCCTATTGCGTTGAGCAGCTATCTAACAGTTTCACACCCACAACTACCCGAGTATTTCCGGAATTTTCAAACTAAACACAGCCGGTGGCTAACATTCTTATATTTACAAGCACAGAACTTCACTTTATTTACAATGCTGTGACCCAGGACCTGTTCTTTTTGGAAGAGAAGATTGGAGGGGAGAGAAAACACAACAAAACACACTCATAAATGGCACTTGCTGCTTGCATCTTGCTTCTTGCTTCTTATGTGTGCATATAACAAACCGGCTGGCCCTCCGACCGGCATACAGGCCATTTGAAGAATCAGGGCCATCTGAACTTGCAGAACTTCTTTATCCCTAGCGCACGATAGTAAAACAATGCACACACTTTCTTTTATTCTTCATTGGCCAGCAGGGCCAATCTCACGTGGTCCAACTGCGTGGCATCAATGCCACTCAAACAAGTGGTCCGAAGGGCAAGATGATTTTGCAGCAAGATGCCGCACAGCAGAGGTGCAAGGCCACAAGGCTTGTGGTCCTTAATGAGTGACAAGGTGCAGCAAAAAGGTTTGTGGCAGCAAAAATGCTGCACAGGTCGGCTGCACAGGTGGAATAAGGTGCAGCAAAAGGACTGGCAGCAAGGTGCTGCACAGTTTGGCTGCGCAGGTGCGACAACGACATGGCAGCAAGGTGTAGAAGGGATGCTGCACAGGTCGATGGTGCTGAACAGTTCGGCCTCCAAAAAGGGTCCTGGGGTGGGGAGGAGAGACAAACCACAATAAGCAAACAGAAAAGACGCAGTGGCCTACAGAAAAACAAGGTGGTGCAGCGCGAGGGACGTGGAAGAGCGAGCAGAGCAGGCTCGTCCCTGACTGTCTGTACCCCCCACCGTTGGCTACACTACCCTAGCCCCCCTTGTATTTAGAATCCGTCTCTACGTCTTGTCTCCCATGTCCCCCTATATCTCCAAATTCGTCTCCCAATCCCTCCCAAGAAGGAAGGGATGGAACAAACACAATGTCTCATCACGTCATGATGTGTCTCACTTCTCAAATAGTTTACAGAACCTTGGTGTGGAGTTCGTCCTCCTTGGTGACTGGCTGTGGATGGTGCGAAGGGATTTCTCATCCTAACTACTCTAATGACATTACACATCTACACTACCCGGGGTCGGAGCCTGCCAATCGGCCTCTTTAAACTATGTGGTTCTAAGAACCTGAATTCCCATTGCCCACACTGTGGTGCCCTCTGAATTTGGGTCTCACTCCCACAAATTTTCTCACTGTGCCCTCGCACAATTTCGGGGCTGGGTCGTGTGGCTCCACTAGCAGGTCTACCTACCTGTGCACCTCCACCACTGAAGCCGCCACCCGAGCTTACCTGCTCCTCATGACGACCTAATCGGGGAAGGCCCTCCCTGGCTCTTACCCCCTGATGCCCACCTTGGCACTGGGCAACCCGGGTCCTCTCCGGGGATCCTCGGGCCCCACTCAACAACTACTCTAACCGGCTCCCAGAGCCTACCTACGGCCTCACCTGGCCAACAAACTACCAGTGGCAGAGTGCCCCAATAACCATATGCACCAATTAAACCACACGCCCAGCCATTCACGGACTCATGCACCCTACAAAACACTACTTCCTTCTGCCTGCACCACAGGTGTCAATATCCATATAATTTGCGTACGCCCTCTACCTGGCTTTTCACTAACACCCCGGGCTTCCGTGAATGGGTTCCACTCCCTCCATTCAGTCCTTCGCACCGTGCATTCCACACCTTTTATTCCACACCAATCATTCTCACACCAAATATCTTGCACACCATTTTTCTCACACACCTCAAACACAATTCCATTTACACTACAACACAATTCCTCAAACACACAGCATCATCTAGCTGACTAATTTCCCCTAAAACTCGTGCTTCCACGTCGTCCCTTTAAACTGAGCACTCCCTTTTCTTTAACAAGCACCTAAACTGTCTACGTCCCCACTATAGTTCAGGTGTCACTACTTAAAATTCTTGTCCCTACTGTCTTCTAAATCCCTGACATTATCCTAGCCCTCCCTTGGCTTGCTTCGGTGCCCATGGAGGCAACCATTGCAGGCACCTTCACGTGCCTATCACTGCCATCCCCCTAAACTAGTGCTCATGGGCCCCCTTATGTGAGGAATGGTGACACTACCATCCCCCCACGGGGTATACACTACTCTTCAGTCTGCTACACTCTGAGCCCCCATCTATGGAGGTTCGTTGTCACAGCTCGGCCTTGAAGGGCCGAGCGATCCATGCGGGTGGTTGGTCGCCTGTAGGTGGTGTCCGTCCGGCATTTTCGATCCAAGGGGGGAGGGATGGATGGGCCCAAGTTCAGGGCTCCATCCCTGCGCGGGACCTCATGGTCCCACACACGGTGACCCAGCCGGCCACAGTCGGAGCACCGCACCTGACAAGGTGCGCAGCTCCGAAAACTCCTACCTCCCCTTGAACCTCGCCGATCGCCCTTGCCGCCATGGCATGGCACCAACCATACAGTGCAGGGGCCAGAGGCACGAATCGTGCACGTCGGTCCTTGTGAGACCGACGCGGCACCGATCCCCTCCGGTCCCTGCTGCATACAACTCACCGGGGGCTCACATACGCTACTCATCCCGCGAAGCTCTACCCCCCCCGGTCAGTGTCGATGCTTGAGCCACGTCCTCCCCACGCGCGACCCACTCCGCACTCGCACACCCAGGCGCCCCCGTGCCTACCACACACTCCATTACACACTCTTCCCACACACAGTCTGGTGTGCATTCTCCCTCACGCTCTGTAACACACTTGGCGATCGCACACTCTTTTTCCACACCCCCAGGTGTGCACTCTCCCGTTACACACTCCTTAACCGCACAACCAGGTGCACACGCGCCCCTCACACACTCCTTTGTGCACTCTTCTTTTACACACTCAGGTGTGCACTCTCGCTCACCCTCCATTACACACTCTGGTGTGCACTCCTGCACACACTCTGTAACACACTCTGGTGTGCACTCCTGCACACACTCACACACTCTGGTGTGCACTCCTGCACACACTCTGTAACACACTCTCTCTCCACGCACACCCTCTCACCTCTCACACCGCACAATGGGCCCATCACGAACGCCCGGGTCTCGCCTTTCTCCCAAGCGTGCCGAACACCCGTTCACGCCAAACACATTCGCGCCATTTTTTCTCACCGCGGAATTTTCATTTTTCAAATTCAAAAAATTCAAAATGTTATTTTCCAATGCGACGATCGTCGGCTCCTCTACACTCTCTCGCGTCGCTACTCCCATCGCCCCCGTCAATTTGGCTGTCCTCTGCTCTACCTCGCTCCCCACGCGTTCCCCACACCGTGTCACCTCGTCGCGTATCACTGCTACTTTCCCGCTCAACTTGCGCCCCATGTCCTCCCCTGCCTTTTTCATATCCCTCTTTTCGGCCTCCCTCATTTTTTCCATTTCACACCTGGATTCTTTTATTTCGTTTTCCAACCCTTCCTTCATTTCTTTCATTTGGCCACCCATTGTGCTTTCCAACCCTTCCATGTTGCACCTTGCTTCGTCCCTCATTTCTTTCATGTCATCCCTTTGGGCATCCATTCGATTAGCCAATCGATCCCCCTCCAATTTCATGGATGCTGTCATTTTCATGGATGAATTTCATGGATGCTATCATACAATTGTATGCACCTTAGCACCGCAGGCTCGGCTTCCGTCGCCACGTGCGAGGTGCCGCCATTTCCTTCACCAGTGCCTCACCCTCATCGGCTTCCTCCACTACCAACTCCTCCTATTGGTCCTGGGCCATTAATCCCTCTTCTTCATCTATTACCCCCACCGGCATTTGACCATCTTGGCCAGCCATGGTATGAATTTAATTTGATTTTAAAACTAAATTTCGTCCACTCATAATTTTTGAGTGTGTGAAGCGCACTCTAGGTCCAATCATCCCACTCCTAGACACCAATTTGTTGCGGATCTCCCGAAGCCCGTCCACGTTACAAAGGGGGGATAAACCCCTTTTTCCCCTTGGGTCTTCGTGTCCACGAGGCCAATCGCCACTTCCGCAGCAAGCGTGAAAAAGGGTATCGGGTCAATGTCGCACGTACCTTTAACCCACGCTGCCACGAAAGTGGGGACCGAGCCTCGCACAAGCCATGCTTAATCAAGTACGCCCGAGCGGTATGCGTATCACGTGACTTGTGCTGTTACCTTTTATTGAACCCGATTGAGCGGTTCTATTCGTACCACATGAGGCCAATTAATTGAAGGGACAGGAACGGTCAAATAAGAGGAATAACACAATTTATTTACAATGTACAACAATCAGGATGAAGGAAAGGGGACACAGAGCAGAAGCTTAACCAATATAACTTATCTCCAGACACTGGGCCCACTCACGCACACGGGGAGATGGAGGAAGAATGTTCGCGCGCCAAACGCACTTTGTGTCGGTCGCTCCGGGACAGCTCGCTCGTGGTGTAGCCCTCTGGCGGTCACGGCACGTATGCAGGAGAAGGCAGGCAGGAGGAGATCGTGCGTCTGTGGCCCGGCACGGGTCGTCTTCTTGAGCACGCGATTAATACAGCGGCAGAGCGCAGGGCACTGGGCACGGGGCAAGTTCGTGTACCGCGCGGCTATTTCAGTGATCAAGTCCAACACTCCGATTCTGAACGGAACTCCAACTCATGGGATGCGCGACTCTTAACTCAACTCAACTGAGAACTCGTGACCCGAACTGACTCATCTCTCGTCTCACAGGGAGGTGGGGGGGGGGGGGCTCGGAGCAGGGTTATATGGCTCCGCCCCAGCCCTACACGAATGTTCCAAACCCCACCTCTCATCGTCGTGGTTAGCCACTTCCCTCGAGCTCTGATTGGCGGCTCGCGGCTCACTGGCCACTCCCTCTGCGGCACCTCCCTTCGGCCTTGCCAGACTTGTTGAAGGCATACCACGTGGCATTTCCAGCCCAAAAGACCACCCTACTCATGGGCCTGCTCAACGCAAAACTAACACAGGAAAGGAGACTACCTTACATTCACTAAGAAATAACTGAACAATCGCGAGACTTCATGTTGTGGTGTGTCTACCTACGAGGGGGATCATCCTTTATTCTCAAAACCACAACAATATCATGTTTTGGGATGTGGGATGATAGATGGTGGTGAACAGGTATCATGAAGACCTGGAGTGAAGAATGAGATTGAAGAGAATGTGGAAGTTGGTTCCACAGGTGGGAAAAAGAGGAAGGAACGAGTAGAGGTGAGCAGTGATCCTAGAGTAGGTAGTTTCACCAGAATGTGATTGATGGTGGACTGTATGACCTGCAGAAACATGGGGGTGGGGAATGGGGCATGGCACTGAATGAACATATGGTGCAGAAAGGAGGCGGAAGAAGACGGAGATCACTGATCTGTCCACGATAGCAAATTTATAGTCCAATGGACTCATTGTGGCAGATTCTATTGATCTTTAGGGCCTTGGTTTCAATGATATCAAGCTGAACCAGGTGTGAGGCAGGAGCTCGAGCCCAGATGGGAGAGCAGTACTCCATCAAGCTGCGGTTGAAGTATTTGTAGGTGGATAAGAGTTCAGGTGTGCCAAGGAAGGATTTTGCATGATTGGCTTTGGGGCCAACTTAGAAGTGTCGTTTCCAAGAAAGATCATGGCTGATGGTGAGGCCCAAATGTTTGAGTGACTTCAGCTAAAAGAGGATTGTTAAGAAAGTATATGGGGGTTTTCAAGACACTTTCGGACAGAGTGAGTGAGAGTGATATTTGTCAGGTTTGAAAGATACAGTATATTCTGAGTGTTTGACTAGTATATGATTACATGAAGGTCTGAAGAGAGTGAAGAGGCTTCTGCCTGCCTATCGGAAGAAACCAGGGATGTTATGGCAAAGGATAGAATTAGTCTGGAGGCACTTCCAGGAAATGTGACAGTAGGGGTACACTCATGTTACAAGCTGGCAACAATGTTTTTCTGAAAGCCCAGACCTCTAGGAACCCAAAAAGTCTTGTATTGTTGCCAGCTTGGGAAATGGTTTGGACCAGATTTGTGGCCATTTTTCAAAATGGCCGCCTACATTTTTGGTGTTTTCTAATATTTGAGCTCTAGAACTTATATCTGGCTGTCTTAAAGGTCTCTAGGGTTATGACCTTATAACATATAGTCATACAACAATCCTCACCCAAATTGGGGTGCATGGCATATCTATAAGTGGTTTTATTGAAGCAAAAAGGCAAAAATATGCCTGAAAAACGCCTTCATTTTGATTTTTCCAAATCACTAAATTGCATACTGTGAAGTTGTTCTTTGGTCAATTTCTTTCAAAATAGTTTTAAAATTTGCCCAGATCCCTCCTCTTCATTAGCAAATCTTCAGGAATATACCCAAGTTCTCAGAAAATATGTTTTATGCATGATCAGCTACCCCTACCCCCTAAATCACAAAACGTGCCAATTTTCAATATTTCCAGATTCCAACCAATATCATTGTTGTATGACTTTTTCTCATCATGATAGGTCCAAATTAACTTACTCTATGTGATTAGGTGTTAATAAAAATTGAATTTCACACTTTAGTGAAAATCCAAGATGGCTGCCAAATGGCTATAGAATATTTGGTGGCGCGAGACCATAAGACTGCAATTTCATTCAGAGGCACTTCTAAAATGTTCCATTTATACTAAATATATGAGGCACTACTATTCTATAGGTCACATGTATGTGAAAGAGTCTTGATGAGTTGAAGATGTATTATTTTAGAGGGGGACTTTATGTAAAATTTATGTTTTATAACATTTGAATTTCAGGAAAGTAGTGTGGATTTGGAAGTGCCTTGTTTGCGGAGTATATTAGTTCCAACATAGCTGACAAACAAGGCACTTACATAAATGAAGACATAGAAGATTGTAAAATATAAGCTATATTATTTAATGTAAAACAAAAATAAACATACATAACTTGTATACATAATGCAAACATTATTATGTTACACTGATCCAAACAATACAAACGTCAATGCAATGCTTGCACCTTTAAACTAAACAAATATTTGGCACTGAATTAACAAAGTCGTACCCAACAAGCTAATCTGGCTATTCATACATAAGTGACAGAATGTGGGATACAGTCATATCATAGACTAGTAATACATTGGTGGAACAGAGCTGAAGCAAGACTAGTTACATTACGTCAAATACAGCCAGCATAGTAACAATATGACATTATGGAATATACTCAAGTTTCCATGCATGTCGTCTAATCACTATCAGAGTCATTGAGGGGGTTCCTGCATAAGTCTGCACATTTGCATGCCAATGTGCACCGCAATCCATTTTTCCTACAGTGCATCTCTGATGGCACGGGTGAACCTCAGGAGGATGCTCACAAGATGCATGTATTGCCGCCAATATACAAATGTGGCATTTGCCTCGTGTTCCCTGTCCATGTCTTCTATTAGGGCACTGACCTGGTAGGCCTTGGGCACCAGACGCCTCAGAGCACTGTAGATGGCCTCATCGTCTGCCTGCTGGAAAGCTCTCGAAAGGTCCTCTGATACCTGATTGATTTCTGCATCAATCTGTACTTCATTTTCATTCAGCCAATGTAGGATCTTCTGCCACAGAATTCGCCATAATGCCTCAAACACAAGCTTGTGGGCACGGATTGTGCGGTTCCATTGTTTCCCGTTGAGGATGTTCTGTGCAGTGTTCTCGCCATACACACCACTTTCTACCAGAATGTCCTTCAAGCCGGAATCTGCCATGTACTGTCCAATAACCTTGGTGAAATTCATTTGAATATGGAAACCACCAAGCATCACCACTAGGTTTTTGCATTTGTCTGGTTTGGCCCACTGCAACATCTTGGCTTTACAGTACAGTTGCTCATCAAAGGTAAGTACTGTATACGTTTGCCCTAGTGCAGCAGTCATCCTTTGGCAGTTTTGAATCACTGTCCAGATGGTGTCAAACTCATGTGCAGGCTCATTGATTATCGGCATAGGCCCTACTGTAGTCTTTGCTGGATTCACATCAGACACACGCTGGTTAAATGCTGTCCAGCCTGGAACATGCTGGTCCTCGGTGTGAGACTGACGTGCAAGGAGCCATGACACATCTATGGCCATAGCCTCAGAGATAACCTGGGCATCCGATTCCATATACCAATCAGCTTTCACAGCTACTGGAAATGTTGCTTCGGGTTTCTGGGTGCCCATGCCTGAAGGTTGAATCTCATTGAAATGCTCTGGCACAGTTACAGATCTGCTACTGCTTGACTTGACATCAGGTGCAATGGTCTTTTCGCCAGGTATGCTTCTTCGAAAGGCAGCAGACTGTGAGGCATGAAAGGAGCCTTGACCGTCAAGGGTCTCCTCTATGATGTCAATGTTATCATTAGCATATCTGATGTATCCTTGGTAGGTAGCTTGTGCAAAATTCAGGGGTATTATTGTGTTGTTTTGCTCAACATATCTGGCCAAGACAGAGTTTGCAAGGGCAGTGTCAGCTCTTCTTACAGTTTCATAACTAACACCATGTCCTGCAGCATGCATTAGTTGCACCAAGTCCTTGGACCTTGTTGCTTGGTGAACAGTGAGAGCTAGCCCTAGTTGCTTTGGTGTCTGCTTTCTGCCACCAGATGCCAAACATACTATGTCCTGTGCTATGCTCAAAATCCTTTTGCTTTCTCCATCATCATCACCTTCGGAGGTCCCTTCAGAATCTTCAAATATGCTGTCACAATCACACAGCAGGCGTAGGAAAATGTAAAGGCTTTCAGGAACCACCTTCTGTGCACTTTCAGTATTGATGTCTCCAATATCTGAGTGTCCTGGCATTGTCTTGATGTCATTTCTCATTTTGACTGCCACTCTGTAAAGCCAACTCAAGAGTTCCTTGTCCTTTGTTTCGGCTGAGAAAGATGGAATGTGCTGGGAGGTTTCATCAGAATCTTGTATCTCACTTTGTTCTAGCTCATCTGCCATCTCTGCTAAGTTCTGAACAACAATACCTGTTTGAATTAGTGGGAAGACTAGAAGTGAATCCTGTTGATTCATGGACTGTACAAAATCTGCCCTATCTCCTAATACCCTTTTGACTTTGTTCTTGAATGCTTTGTAACTCTGTCGGTCACATTGCTCCACACAGACACTGAAGTCTCTTCTCATCATGTAACAGTATTGGTGCCAGATGGTTTTCATGGTGTAGATGTCTCCTCCAGACAGCCCAGCATCCACCTCCTCGATCATTTTGTTGAAACAAACATCTGGTGGATATTCTGGGCCTTCTTCTACCACAGTTGACTCAGACTTCCTCCTGAAGGTTACATAACAAGGAAGGTGGTACTTCCCTTCAGCAGCTATTAGGTCACTTATTCCTGCCAACCGGCATCTCATAATCTTGTTCTTTTGAGCATCATTTAGTATTCTGTCTGAGGTCTCTAAAGTGGGTACATTCCTCAATTGCTTTCCTGCCTTATCCTCCTGACAGAAAATACATTTGTCCCAGGACACTGAAGCAACTGATGCTCTAGAAGAGGGGCGAATGCATGTAGATGGTTGGTCACACGAGTCCTTTGCTTCCTTTTCATGCCGATTTTTCAGTCTCTCAATATGGTTGGCATGTGTAAACTTTGAATAACAGCCCCTGTGCCATACTATGTGTTCTTTTTCATCATCAAGGTCAATACTCTGTATTCTGTCAAGTGTTGAGATGTACTCATGGTCATGGTATTTCTGTCTCGTAATCACACAGTCTTTAAAGCGTTCGAGACCAACATCTGTGGGCTTGGTTGTCTTTTCATTTTTTCTGTTGCCTTGGCAAATGAAGCATGTGCTCCAGTCGATGTCCAGTGCAACTGATTCTCTCTTCCGTCTCCCGCCTATCACAGCTACAGGTTCCATCTTCATTCATATCTGGAAAGAGACAAAGACTATGTCTACCACAACACTGAAAGCTATTTACAGCACATGCAACAAGCAATATGTTATAGTACATTGTTAACACAACAATTATGTTAAAATGATGATTCGGGCAGGACCTGAGGAAGGATACAAAGGAAAGCATCATTATTGCAATATATTATGTCTCAAAAATGTGTTGGTATCAAATGGTAGACTGCATTACCTTAACTTAACGTCATAATGTGAAATATTATATTTTATTGGCCATTTGGCAGCCATCTTGGATTTTCACTAAAGTGTGAAATTCAATTTTTATTAACACCTAATCACATAGAGTAAGTTAATTTGGACCTATCATGATGAGAAAAAGTCATACAACAATGATATTGGTTGGAATCTGGAAATATTGAAAATTGGCACGTTTTGTGATTTAGGGGGTAGGGGTAGCTGATCATGCATAAAACATATTTTCTGAGAACTTGGGTATATTCCTGAAGATTTGCTAATGAAGAGGAGGGATCTGGGCAAATTTTAAAACTATTTTGAAAGAAATTGACCAAAGAACAACTTCACAGTATGCAATTTAGTGATTTGGAAAAATCAAAATGAAGGCGTTTTTCAGGCATATTTTTGCCTTTTTGCTTCAATAAAACCACTTATAGATATGCCATGCACCCCAATTTGGGTGAGGATTGTTGTATGACTATATGTTATAAGGTCATAACCCTAGAGACCTTTAAGACAGCCAGATATAAGTTCTAGAGCTCAAATATTAGAAAACACCAAAAATGTAGGCGGCCATTTTGAAAAATGGCCACAAATCTGGTCCAAACCATTTGCCAAGCTGGCAACAAGACTTTTTGGGTTCCTAGAGGTCTGGGCTTTCAGAAAAACATTGTTGCCAGCTTGTAACATGAGTGTACCCCTACCACCTTTTCTAGGCCACTTTTGGGGATATGCCTCCAGAGCAAATCATCAGCAAAGATATAAAGAGGATTTTACAGATAATCAGAGAGATTGTTCATGAAGATTAGGTATATGGCTGGGCCGAGAGAACACTGCTTTGGGGAATTCCAGCCATGGCGGGAGGTGAGATCAGAAGATCCCGTTGAGAGCGAGTATTGGCTATGACAGTAGAGGAATTCAGTTAGCTGTGTGTGGAGTTGGCCTTGGATGTGATACGCCCATTGACAGAGTTTGGAGAGCAAGGCAAGGTTCCAGACTCCATCGAATGCTCCAAATATTGTCAAGAGAGACAGCCCTAATCTCATGTCTGACATTGAGGACCTCCATCCATCATTGGTAGAGCAGAGGCAGGATGTCCAAGGTAGAGTGACTAGGTCTGAATCCGAACTGATTGGCTGAAGTCAGGGCAACGGAAAAAGGAAGGATTTGATGTCAACTGCGATGATAGTTTCCATGACCTTGCTAATGATGGGAAGTAAGTTGACAGGTCTGTAGTGAAGGGGATCCGTTTTTGCACCTTGTTCATGTAATGCAGTAATATTGGCTGATTTCCAAGCAGATGGAAGATGACCTACGGCAAAGCACAGGATACAAAGGGCAGAGAGTAGATGTGCAAGAGCTGCAGAGCAGGTTTCTTGGACCCGTGGGCTGATGCCGTGCGACCGGTCCAGTTGCAGAATCAGAGTCTAGGGTTGCCAGAAACTTCTCCACCTTCTTAGGTGCAAATGACACAGAGACCAGAAACAGTTGGGTATGACTGGGATGGGTGATACAGAGAGAAAGAGGGGTTAGGGATGCAATATTTTGAAACAAACAGAATTGAGGCATCCAGCCTTCTTACAATCAGATTCGGCTGTGGTGTCGTTTGAAGTGAGGGAAAGGATGGAAGGTGATCATACTCCAGAGACAGACTTAATAAGGGACCACCAAGTTTTGGAGGAGGGAGACAAGTTTGAAAGTTCATTTTTGAGATTGGATAGATCTTGTTGTCTGGCATTCCTGAGAGTGGACATACTTGTTGCGGTCTTTGTGGAATGATTTGAGGTTGCCTTCGGTTGGGTTTGCTTTCCAGGAAGAGAAGGCAAATTGTTTCAATGCAACTGCCTCACCAAAGGATCAGTGTAACATGGCCGAGAGTAAGGGTATGATTACTGAAGACATGATGGGATTAATCTGTGCAAAATAGAGAGAAGGTTTCTGTTGAAGAATTCCGAGGATTAGTTAATATCAGGGGTGTTGGATATAATAAACCAATCCTGACGTGAGATTGTGGCTTGTAGTCTCTGCCAATCTGCATTACTGAGTGAACTGCCAGACTCTCCGATGCTGAGGCTGATCCTAGAGATGTTGACTCTCACAAGCGCACGATCAGATGATCCAAGAAGAACTGAAGTTACCGACATACCACTTTGAATTATTTATTTATTTCTAACACTTTAATGTATCCACGACCAACACACGACTTCGATTCATTAACCTATATACACTACCGGTCAGAAGTTTTAGAACACCTCAATTTTTCCAGTTTTTATTGAAATTTACGCAGTTTAATGTCTCAATGTACTCTGAAATTAAGCATAGAACAAATAAACAATTTATTGGAGATAAAAAAGAAATCATAGAATCATTTTGTTTAACAAAATTTAATTTAAATTTTTGACTCAGCAAAGTAGCCACCTTTTGCAGATATAACGGCCGAACAGACTCGTGGCATTCTTTCTACAATGGAAATGAAATATTGTTCGGGAAGTTCTTCCCAACACTGTTGCAGAAGTTCCCACAAATGTGTTGCACTTGTAGGTTGCTTTGCTTTCACCCTTCTGTCCAGTTCATCCCAAACCAGCTCGATGGGGTTTAGGTCTGGAGACTATGCTGGAAAATCCATGATTTGAAGCCTAACGTCTTGTTCTTTTCCTCGAAGGTAGTTTTGACATAGCCTGGAGGTGTGGTTAGGGTCATTATCTCATCCCCTCACCAACTAGGCATATACCAGAGGGTATTGCATGGCGCTGAAAAATGCTGTGGTAGCCCTTTTGGTTCAGGGTGCCAGTCACTCTGTGCAAGTCGCCGACTCTGGATCCAGCAAAAGAGCCCCAGACCATCATGCTTCCTCCTCCATGTTTGACAGTTGGTGTCACACACTGAGGAACCATTATTTCACCGACTCGACGGCGTACAAAAACCCTGCGTGATGAACCAAAGATTTCAAATTTTGATTCATCGGTCCATAAGACCTTCTTCCAGTCTTCAGTAGTCCAATGGCGGTGCTTCCTGGCCCAGGAATCTTTTTCTTATTTTGCCATCTTAGCAATGGCTTTCTTACTGCCACTCGACCTGTCAAACCTGCAGCTCAAAGTCTTCTCTACACAGTTAAAACTGAGACTTGCTTACTTCGTCCAGTGTTAAGCTGTGCTTGAAGCTGTTGTCCTGTGAGCCGCCTATCACGCAAGCTGTTCAGACCTCTTCCTGTCAGAGTTTCCTCCAGTTTCCAATATACTACTTCCTGCAGTGCAATATTGTCCTTATAATGCTTCAAAGGATGTAATAAGAGTATGTTCCAATACTGCTTTTATACAGACAGGGGGTTTGTAATGAAGTAATCGGCAGGGGTTGGGACACCTGTAGGAATTGTTTGCATCAACTTTCAAGGCTTAATTTACTTACATTGCTGCAGAACAGCTGTAACAGAACAGTTGTTAACCCATTACTTCTTCCCTGAAGAAAGCCTTTTTTTTTTTTACAATTTAACTTTGCAATTTACATTAGTTTCCCGTTTTTGCTAACCTAAACTTTTTTTTTTAACCTCGAGCAGTTTACTGCTTACCTTTGTGCCATTTCAGGTTATTCACTGGCAAAGGTGGGCGGTCCACTTCGAAAGTCCGCTTATCCGCTTATCCGCTGCAGCGGACTAACGTTTTCGAAGCGGATAAGCGAATCGGAACAACCCCCGGAAACCGAAGCGGATAAGCGTAAGCGGACTACCGAAAAATTAAAGCGCATCGCGATTCGCCAAATCAGCTGTTAGCCTGAGCCGTTACTCTAGAATTGTGAATATTTATTTAAGTGAATAATAAGTGAAACCCTAACAACTCGGCTCTTGCGACATAACGCATTATATCATAACGTTATGTTCACGTCATGGTTTACGACATGGTTGTAACATAACGCATTACATCATGACGTTATGTTCACGTCATGGTTTACGGCATGTTCACGACACCATGACGAATAAACGGCACGGCAGTCCGTTGGCCCGCCATCTTGTTGACTTGTTTGTGTCTGAATAACCAAACGTTACAGCTCTCGCCCAATCTCTTCCCGCTCGAGTTCCGTGATGCTTGGGTAACTCTGTTTCTCAGGCATAACACGCCGCTCCCGAGCTCTGCCTCGGTCGAGCGCGTGTTCAGCTACGGGTCGGACATCCTCAGGCCTAAGAGGTCGGCCCTGGCTGCACCGAACTTCGAGGCCCTCGTCTTCATGAAGGGCAACCTCCAAATCCTCAAGAAGGCCCACGAGGTGGAGGTGGAGGAGGAAGACGAGGACTAGTCAACAGACTGCTAGTCTGTTGACTAGTAGACTCTCTTGTCAAAGAAAGGATGGGCAAATTGATTTTTCTTTAATGTAACTTGCATATATTAAAATTATATTTAAATTAACTGTAGAGTAGAGTAGAGTCGAGTGGAAAACTTTATTTCAATAAATTTTGAATAAATTTTATTTCAATAAAAATGTATATTTTTGATCTTAAAAGCTTTGTTTGTCTTTGTAGTAGTTAGAAATGGCTATTTAGGCTTAAAAAGCATTAAATTCCCTTTAGAAACGTCAAAAATCGCTTTAAAAACGTCGAAGCGCTTTTAAAAAATCGAATCGAAGCGGATAAGCGGATAACCGGTAAGCGGACTAAGATTTTCGGCCGCTGAAGCGGATAAGCGAATCGGACTACACGGGCTGGCGGAGCGGATAAGCGGTAAGCGGACTTAAAATTTTCCGAATCGCGCCCACCTATGTTCACTGGACAATAAACTGCATAAATTTCAATAAAAACTGGAAAAATTGAGGTGTTCTAAAACTTTTGACCTGTAGTGTATATATGTATATATCTATCTATATTATAATAGGCTACGGTGATTCTGTCTGTCTGTCTGTCTTTCTGTCCGGGGGTGTGGCTTACTCCGTTTGGACAGTAGCTCCACCCATTCTGGGAGAGGCTTCATGTAAACAAATATCCACCATTCTATTAACTCGAATAGCTTTGAGGCCTGTTTCGTTAGGCCCGTTCTGTCTTTCTCTCTCACACAGGTTTATTTCAACTCTAATTTAATATATCATTTCATTTTTAACAGTCACTAACATAGTTTTAGACTCGGTTGAAAAAAAACGGGAAGAGAATCCCATGAAAGTTTCCGTTTATAGAACGAAATTATTTCTCAAAGGCCTGTAAAATAAAGCCCATTCATTGAGTCACCCTCATGATTTTATCTCAAATTCACCATCGGATTTAATTTTTATCGATGGTTTTCGACTCGGTATCAGAAATAATAATTGAGAACATTCACGCATACACGGGGAAATGCAGAGATATATTTTTAAAAATCGCGCCACTATGACACACGAAAATACACTGCCGAAAATAACAGTCTGGGAAAATGTCGACATATATTAAAAATTCGCTTTTTCTTTTCCGTTAAGGTATATTACTTTTACTTTTGATGACAGTCGTCACAAAACGACATATATTACTTCGTTCTTATTTCATTCAATATTATTATCCGGAAGTAAAAACTAAAATATGTTTCAGGAAATTACCGAAAGATATTTCTTCATTTTTACCTTCGCAAAAGCGGAAGGTTATGTTTTGATCGCTGTGTATTTATTTGTATGTCTGTGTGTGTGTGTGTATGTTATTCGCATAACTCAAAAAGTATTCAACCGAATTGCATGAAATTTGGTGGGATGATTGGTTATTATACGGGACACATTTGATTAGATTTTGGGAGCAATCGGGTCAAAGGTCAAGGTCAAGGTCACGAAAAGGTCAAAATCGTATTTTTGTTGTTCTGTTCCCTACACTCCCATGCCAAGTACAGAACAGTAGCTGCGGCGAAGGTATGCGCTCTACCGAGTGCCCGTTCTAGTTTTTATTAGTTATGTGCGCATACACTTTAAATTGGTTTATTTGAAATCTTTAATTTTCACAATGCAATTTACTTTCCATTTGATGATTATGAGACACTTCCTCTTGAGGATCGTGACAATTCATGCGTTGCATGGAAACTTCCGTTTCCAAAATGAATGAGACGGGAGAGGAGCGAGGAGTTGGAGAGTCAGAAGTGAGGAGTTGGAGAGTGAGGAGCGCAGGGTTGGAGAGTGAGGAGCGAGGGGTTGGAGAGCGAGGAGCGAGGGGTTGGAGAGCGAGGAGCGAGGGGTTGGAGAGCGAGGAGCGAGGGGTTGGAGAGCGAGGAGCGAGGGGTTGGAGAGCGAGGAGCGAGGGGTTGGAGAGCGACAAGCGATGGGTTGGAGAGTGAGGAGCGGGGGGCTGGAGAGCGAGGACCTAGGGGTTGGAGAGCGAGGAGCTAGGGGTTGGAGAGCGAGGAGCTAGGGGTTGGAGAGCGAGGAGCGAGGGGTTGGAGAGCGAGGTGCTAGGGATTGGAGAGCGAGGACCTAGGGGTTGGGGAGTGAGGAGCTAGGTGTTGGAGAGTGAGGGGCTAGGGGTTGGAGAGGAGTGAGGGGTTGGAGAGTGAGGAGCGAGGGGTTGGAGAGCAAGGAGTTGGAGAGTGAAGAGCTAGGGGTTGGAGAGTGAGGAGCTAGTGGTTGGAGAGTGAGGAGCTAGGGGTTGGAGAGTGAGGAGCTAGGGGTTTGGGAGTGAGGAGCTCGGGGTTGGAGGGTGAGGAGCTCGGGGTTGGAGAGGAGTGAGAAATTGGAGAGTGAGGAGTGAGGGGTTGGAGAGTGAGGAGCGAGGTGTTGGAGAGTGAGGGGCGAGGGGTTGGAGAGTGAGGGGCGAGGGGTTGGAGAGTGAGGAGCGAGGGGTTGGAGAGCGAGGAGCGAGGGGTTGGAGAGCGAGGAGCGAGGGGTTGGAGAGCGAGGAGTGAGGGGTTGGAGAGTGAGGGGCGAGGTGTTGGAGAGTGAGGGGCGAGGGGTTGGAGAGTGAGGGGCGAGGGGTTGGAGAGTGAGGAGCGAGGGGTTGGAGAGCAAGGAGCGAGGGGTTGGAGAGCGAGGAGCGAGAGGTTGGAGAGTGAGGAGCGAGGGATTGGAGAGCGAGGAGCGAGGGGTTGGAGAGCGAGGAGCTAGGGGTAGGAAACACACACACACACACACACACACACATACACACACACACACACACACACACACACACACACACACACTTTACCATCTCCACGACCTACATACCACCTTGAATTATTTATATAGACTTTACCATTTCCACTTGGCCTGGTGTTGGCTTAGCGGTGGTTAGGGTTCCGGCTTGGGATCCTTGGATCCTGGGTTTGAATCCTGGTCGATCGCTGAATTAAATGCCGGGGGGGGGGGGGGGAGGGGGCGTTAACTCAGCCTGTCATCCTTCCGAGGTTGGCAAGTTGAGTACCAGTTCACTGGTAATTAACTGTGTGTCGCAAAAGGTGACCAACAGGGTTGGCGGCAGAAAGGGCATCCGGCTGTAAAAAAAATTGCTTCAAAAAGGGGACCACGGTGCCCGAAAAAGGCCAACCCCCGCCCTTTCGGTTAAAATGGCCTCTAAAGGCGGGTTACCATGTCCACTACCTACACATTTATTTATTTAAATTCTAAATCTACACAGTCCATCTTTAAGGTGCGGTTCAGGGTTGTGTCCTTGATGAGGCCTTGCATCTTACTATAATTCACCAAATATCCATCCGCCCGTTCCATTCGGAGGTACCGCAAAAACGGCTCAACCGATCGCAACGATATTTTGGGTGGGTATTCCTGGGACACCTTGGAGTAAAATAGGCTATATTGTTTTTCCAATTTTTTTCCCCAATTTTCCAAGTTTTCCAATTTTCCAAACACGATGGAATAATATTTACCGATATGAACAGTGATGAGGCTTTTGTTGAAATTATACGTGTCAAGAGAGAGTAGATCGACTCCTGACGAACTCTTCCGATATAAACCTGCGCCTTCGAAGTAACACGGCAGCGTGTGCAAAGCGACTGAGAAACAGGTGTAGCGGCCCCTTCAGTGCTACAGATTCGGCACGCACTCTTCACACATAAACGTGCGACTGAGAAAGACGTGCAGCGGCCGCTTCCGTTTTGCAAAATTCAATCTTTTTTCAAAATGGGCACATTGTACTGTTTAGATTTTGATGATTTGCGTGCGATATGATTCAACGGATGTTTATATGAATCGTTTAAAATAAAAAAAGCCTTCAATTTCTGATATTTTGCCTTTTCATTTGGGCCTCCCAATTGAAGCCCCGCCCATAGGGCGGGTACCGTTGCTAGTCCTCATAATTCAAACTTTCATACAAAATTAAACAACATTGTTACCTTCATAAGGTTCAGAATGAGTTACAACTGCCCATATCACCACAGCGTAGCTGCATCAGCACACAGGAGAAACACATGTATTAGAAAATTAAAGTTAATCGGTACAAACAAGGTCAAACTCCATTGTAATCACTGAAGCATTTGAGCCACACATCCAATGTAAAGCAATAGAATGTTTGTCATAGCCAATAAAAAACTTCGATGTGGCAACTATGACGAACCATATAACGTGTGCACTCCCAAATTCAATTTTACAGGTATGCACATAGATATAGTGACGTACATCCAGCCGAGCCCTACCGTACTCAAACCTGGTGGTGTCGGAGTTAACACTGCACAAGATATCCTGAGCATAGAGGTTTCAATTTAAGCTGGAACATTCCAAATGGCGGGGCGTGGATCGTTAGGATTATCAATATGGGACATTTGAAATGACGTATGATGCTCATGAGGCCTATAATGGATGGCGATTGGTGGCAGTGGATAAAATCACACACGCGCGCACACACACACACACACACACACACACACACACACACACACACACACACACACACACACACACACACACACACACACACACACACACACACACACACACACACACACACACACAAAATCTAGTGCAATGTATTGTTACAGACGTGGCTTAGATGTTATTCACCGAGCGGTTTTGGGATGACCACGTCTGCACAAGATTATCCGATTGTACTCGATATTATACCCGAACGTTGACTAGTCGCGCGATGCTGGCTCAATAAGAAAAAGAAGACACCCGGCTGGGTTTCAAATGACACGACACCCAGGGTTCAGTTCTCAAGACCTCCGGAGGAGATTATATTCGTTCGGAAGGTCAGATTACAGGGACGAGAGGTACAACATAGAAAGACAAGCACTTAGACACAATCTTATATTATTCCCAACAGACGACAGATAAACGGGACAACGGCTGACTCACACGGGGGTTGATGGCTAGGAAAGGCAGGATCGATGGCTCCAGGTGCACCTGGGCTCGGGGCAGGATCAACACGGTTCGGTCCAGAGATGCGGGGAGGTCTCGTCGCAGCGCTCAGAGGTGACGTTCTTTCTCAGGCGGGTCTTTCTCAGGCCTCTCCAAACTCAGGCGCATCTGTTTCAGCACTCGCAGGTCCGTCTTTCTCCAGCTGGGGGCGCATCTCACGTCACGTCCGCTCGGGGCTGCGTATATCCGGCGGGGAGTGACACGCCCTTGGCTCGTTAGCTCCGCCTCGTGGAATCGGCACATTGCTTCTCATTGGGTGCGTGCGGGGGGTTTACCAGGCTCCGCCCTTGACGAGGAGCTGACAGCCAGCCCCTCCGTGGTAACCCCGTGGAGCGCGTGGTCAATGGCGCTAATCGAGCCGGTGTGAGGACGCATCCTCCCCCGC
The DNA here is from genome assembly GCF_964187855.1 of Myxine glutinosa. Classification (NCBI taxonomy): domain Eukaryota; kingdom Metazoa; phylum Chordata; class Myxini; order Myxiniformes; family Myxinidae; genus Myxine; species Myxine glutinosa. The sequence continues at coordinate 446,862,744 of NC_136261.1, read as the reverse complement.
TCCGCCGCCATCTCCTCTGTTGTTGTTGTAATTGTTGGGGAAGAAGATGGAAGGAGGTATGGGAAAGGTCCTAAACTCACTACTGATGCCATATAATCACATTCTGGTGCAACGAAGAGTCATAATTAATGGAGACGAGGCCTTAACTGACATAGAATAAGAATAACTAGGAAGATGTCCGAAAGTTGTCTACGTGTGGTGCGGTGGACCTGGGCACGACATTTAATGGGGGAATAAGGGGAAGGTCGGCTCTACTGATTGTTATTTACATGCAATGGGACTAGGGAATGGGGGATTGGGGAAAGTTGGGGAGTATTGGAGAAAATAGGGGAATATTTACAAGCGGATATGGAGGCCAAATTCCATATTCGCAACATTGCACCCTTCTCTACCCTCGGGGCGTCCCGACCCGATAAATTTTTACCTACTTTAGTGTGGCACGCAATGTAGTTCCTTCTACTATTAACTCTACCCTGAGTGCGACAGTTTTACAGATATTCACAAATGAGTAAATATGTCCCCCTGCGACGTTGCACCCTTCTCCTCACAGAAACACACCCACAGGATAACCGAATCCGGAAAGAATTCGCAAACTAAACATACAGCCGGTAGGGAGCATTATTTACACGACTACGCTGCTATCTACACTACGATCCAGGACCTGTTTTTGGAGGAACACATGCAGATGTTATGCATAGAGAGAGCGCGCTTGCCAGCATCGATACACCAACCCACGAGTGCTCTGTGGCCGACGGCCTTTAATAACGTGCAGAGCACCCTGTCCCAGCATCAAAAGCACCACCCCACCACCAATCGGTGCAGTCACCATTGTTCATTGGAATAAAAATAAATTCGACAACCCCTAACCCTGCAGGTGTCTCTTGCTCTTCTTGTGGTGCACTTGGTGTTAACTAAAAGTGGTTCACCTGTATGGCATAGGTGCCACGTTGACCCATAGGTCCATCCCCGGGTGGTGCTTGGCCGCAAACGAACTGCGGTCCATTGTGGGTGGCCACAAACATTGCGGTCCATATGGTGTATCGATCCCGGCAGCAAACAGCGAAAGTGCAGGCCCACAACTGCGCAGCCAGCACCTCTCTCTCCTCTCTCTCTACCCCAAAGCCAGATCCTCGGAGGTGGGAGACAAAAGAAGCAGACAAGTGAGTAAGGTGGTAAGGGCGCAAAAGTGCACGCAATGTAAGGTGATGCACACTGGGGGCACATGGGAACCAGGTGAGACAGGTACGTTCCTATCGTACGCCCCCCCCCCCACCAGGTAACCTACATGGCCCCTCCCTTACCCCTTACTGTATCCACAAAACACAACACTACCCATAAACATCTACTTTACAAATCAACAAACATCCCTACTGTCTTCCCCGTTCCTCCCATATACCAAATTCGTCTTCTCTCCCTCCTAACCAATCAAATTTGCCATTTTCAACTCTCATCAAAATTTGCCATCTCCAACTGCACATCAAAATTTGCCATTACCAATTCATCATCAGTCCCTCCTAGGGAGGGAGAGATGGAATCACCCCAATGTCTCATCCACGTCGTGATGCGTCTCACAAATCCAACAGCAATTCATCTCCTGCAACAAAACAAAGAAAACACAGGTGTGGAGTCATCATCATCACCACAGGTAAGTGGCTGCGTATGGTGCGACAGGTTCATCAATCCTAACTATTTCCTAAATGACTTTAACAACTTTACACTACCCGGGGTCTTTCTCCGGCCAACCCATTGGCCCTCTTACACTATGGGTTCTAAAAACCAATTCCCATTGGCCAAACTGTGGTGCGCTTCAATTTGGGGTCTCACTCCCCCGATTCATCTCCCGGTGCCCTCGCACAATTTCTGGGCTGCGGCGTGTACCTCTCCCAGTGGGTCTACCCACCTGCACACCTCCACCACTGCAGTTGCCTCCGAGCTTACCTGCTCCTTGCCCTAACCTAACTACCTGGGGAAGGCCCTCTGGCACTCTCCCCACTCGGTGCCCTCTCTGGCACTGGGCTACCCGGGTCCGTCCTCCGGATCCTCGGGCCCCATCCACAACTCTACCGGCTCCCAGAGCCCACCTGCGGCCTCACCTGGCCGACATCCTCACAGTGGTGGAGTGCCCAACCAACTACACGCACTAACAGGCTACACGCCCAGCCATTTCCACAACACTAATGCACCCATTCACAACACCATTCTGCAACCGCACCACAGATGCCAATATCCAATCACAATTTACCTGTACCCTCTACCTAACACTTACACTACCCGCCCCGGGTATCCGTGATGGGGGTCCACTCTTCCCCCATTCACACCTTCGCACCATGCACACCACTCCGTACCACTCACTCCAACTCTCTCCACACACCTGTACCTGCACACCTGTGCTCTCACACCTGGTGCCACCTGCACCCTTCTCTCCCCAAGCGCATTCGCGCTGATCCACACACTCACTACTCATACACTGCTCCACACACCTGTCCAGTTGCACACCTGTGCAATCACACCTGTTCAATTCTCACAAACACGGCATCATCTCAGCTAACTACTCCCTTCTGAAACTTGCGCTTCCCAGTCGTCCCTTTAAACTATTGCGCTCCCTCGTCATTATCATCCATACTAATCTACCTGCGTCCCCACTACAGGTATCAGTCACTAACTAATCTTAACGTCACCTAATGTCATCTTCTAGGGCCCTACACACAATATCCTAACCCACCCGGGCTAGTTTCCACTGCCATACACCCCATAAGCTATTGCTCCTTTGCCCCCATTTGGGCAGGGTGGCAGGGATGCCATCCCACCACATCGGGGGTCTCTCACTACCAATTTTGCACATCAAATTTCAACAAATCAAAAATTTGCCAATCACTGCCCATCATCTGCCAATCACCACTGCCAATCCCTTGCCAATCATCAAATTTTGTTTTTCTCCAATTTTGGGTCCAAAACACTAACCTCATCACCCAGTCGACTCACTAATACCTCTCGGTGCGCCAATTCCTGTCCAAAGCCCGGCTTCGTAAAGCCAAACAATGGATGCTGGTTGTTTTGTGCCAGCGGCTGGATGCGTCCGGCACTCGGTGCAGGGACGGGGGCTTACCCGGGCCGAGATCCCACGCATCACCTCGGCGTGGAGCCATCCAATGTCCCGATCTCGACCTGCCGGCACGTCTCAACACAACGTGGTCGCCATGACGACCCTTCCTATCCAGCCGCCCGCTCCGCCTAGTGGAGCACGGACGCGGCCGTTCAAAGCGAGGCCCGGCACGCACCGAGGGCCCGATTCGGCTATAAGTCGTTCTAAACTCTTTCCCGTCTAACGTCGATGCTTCACCTTGACGCTTACACCCCGCAGCCCGTTCCTTGCTCACACATCCAGCCGTGCCCATGCTCCTCGTACCTTTCCTTACACACCCAGGTACACTCATTCCACTCACAGCCTTGGTCACACACCTGACCACCGAACACTTTGGCACACATTCGTTGCTCGCACACCTCACCAATACACCGCTTCGCGCCCCCTCCTAGGTCACCTCCTCTGTGACAATCACAGGTGTGCTCTCATTCGCACACCCAACCACGTGCCTCACCACCAACTCCAGCGTGCATTCCCACTCACGCTCTACCATTCCAGGTGTGCATCCTTCTATTCCAGGTGTACATCCTCGCTCACCTGTCACAACTAACTCACGCTCCATGTCACTCTCACTACTTTCACCTCCATTCCTGACAGCGCACTCACCCTTACTCTTGACAGCACACTCTTTCTCCATGCACCTGTCCGTCACACACCTTTCTCGCGCACACTCTCCCGTTACACCCTCTGTAACACTCACCACAGGTGGACACTCTTCCTTACTTCTGACAGCGCACTCTTTCCTCATGCACCTGTCGGTTACACACCTTTCTCGCGCACACTCTTGCGTTACACCCTCTGTAACACTCACCACACCGCGCTTCCATGTGCTCCCTCGCACACGCGCTACGACCGACTCACTCTCGCCAGCACACTCACTCCTTGGCACGCACTTTTTCCTCACACACCCCAGAGTCGGACTTTCTTGCACACCTCCTTTTTCGCACACCAGACCTGTCGCACACTTCACCAACGGCCTTTCACGAACACCCGGATCCAAACCAATCCCCAAGCTTCTTAAATCACCTGGCGCATCATACGCACGACCATATTGGTCACCACTTACACCGGGTCCTCTTCCTCTTCGCTTCTCCTCCATCACCTGCGAATCCCTCATCCGGTTAATGAGCACATCATCACGATCCAAACACAGACTTTGGACCAATTCTTTTATCTCCTCTTTTATTTCTTTCTTATCCCCTCTCCGTCGCTTCTTAATTTCGCTCATCCCTTCTTCCACTTCTTCTAATTTGTGCTTCACCTCTTTTATTCCCCGGTACGTCTCCTCAAGCTCATCCTCTAAGGCTACCTTGACCGTTTCCATGTGCGTCCTCACCTGCCGGTCCTTCGTCTCCATTACCTCTACCACCTCGTCCAACCTCGTTGTCAGTCCCTCACGTACCATCTGACATTGCCTCTGTGTCGCTATCAAGTCGTTTTTAATTTCTTTTTGTGTCGCCTTTAAACCTCCTAATACCGCAGTGTTCCTTTGAACCTGCTCCACTAACTCCGTCTGTCCCACCGTCAGCTGCTCCACCTCCTGCGTCAGGTCCTCTATGCCCCCTTGTAACTTTACAGTCCCCTTTCTCACCTCCTTTTCCATGTGCTCCTCACAGTGCCTCACCTCCTCGCGCACTCCTCCGACCTCCTCACTCACTCCTCTTCTGATGTCTTCTCCCATCACTTGCATCTCCTGCCCAGATGCCACCCTCATCTGCTCCATTTCCTCCCTGTGAGCATCCAGTTTGGTTTCTACCCCTATTCTGACCCCCTCTATCTGCTGCCCCATTTGGTTAACTTCCCTTTCCGCTTGGTCCCTCATGTCCCTCAATTTGCCTTCCATGGTGTTTTCTAACCCCTCTAACCCTTTTTGCATCCCTTCCATTTGATTCTCTTGAGCGGCCATTCTGTTTTCTACCCCCGTTAACCCCTCCTGTATTTCCCCTAATCTATCGTCTAATTTCCCAAATTTCCTGTCTAATCCCTCACTGGTACTCCTCGCTTCGTCCCTCATTACCCCTATTTTGCCCTCCAATCGCTCACCCTGAGCATCCATCCGGTTCCCCATTACCCCCATTTGGTCCTCCAATCGCTCACCCTGAGCATCCATCCGGTTCCCCATTACCCCCAATTGCTCACTCTGAGCATCCATCCGGCCCTCCAATCGCTCACTATTCTGGGCCATAAGGGCCTTCATTTGTATAAAAAACAAGTTCAAATCCACCGGGGGCGCTGCCACGGTCGCTGGCGCGGTGATCAGCGAGGCGCCATTTTGCGCGCCCGCTTCTTCGTGCGTGACGGCGCTATTTTGCGAACCTGCCGCCCTCACTGCTTCGCTCTCCTCCTGTCCCTCATTTTGGTCCTGGATCGACCCTACCTCACTCTCCTTTACCGGACCCCAGCTGTCTTGATCCGCCATAGCGCGACTTTCAAAATTCGGTTTTTTTTTTGTTTTTTTTTCGTAAAACAAATTCAAATTTCGCCGTTATAATTTCGCGCGGGAAACGCGCTCCGAATCGATTCGGTCGAGCGCCGTACGCGCTCCGGCTCGATTTTCCCTCCCAAAATTTGGGCCTAACTAATTTAGTCCCGGGTTCGAATTCCACTCCTCGACACCAATTGTTACAGACGTGGCTTAGATGTTATTCACCGAGCGGTTTTGGGATGACCACGTCTGCACAAGATTATCCGATTGTACTCGATATTATACCCGAACGTTGACTAGTCGCGCGATGCTGGCTCAATAAGAAAAAGAAGACACCCGGCTGGGTTTCAAATGACACGACACCCAGGGTTCAGTTCTCAAGACCTCCGGAGGAGATTATATTCGTTCGGAAGGTCAGATTACAGGGACGAGAGGTACAACATAGAAAGACAAGCACTTAGACACAATCTTATATTATTCCCAACAGACGACAGATAAACGGGACAACGGCTGACTCACACGGGGGTTGATGGCTAGGAAAGGCAGGATCGATGGCTCCAGGTGCACCTGGGCTCGGGGCAGGATCAACACGGTTCGGTCCAGAGATGCGGGGAGGTCTCGTCGCAGCGCTCAGAGGTGACGTTCTTTCTCAGGCGGGTCTTTCTCAGGCCTCTCCAAACTCAGGCGCATCTGTTTCAGCGCTCGCAGGTCCGTCTTTCTCCAGCTGGGGGCGCATCTCACGTCACGTCCGCTCGGGGCTGCGTATATCCGGCGGGGAGTGACACGCCCTTGGCTCGTTAGCTCCGCCTCGTGGAATCGGCACGTTGCTTCTCATTGGGTGCGTGCGGGGGGTTTACCAGGCTCCGCCCTTGACGAGGAGCTGACAGCCAGCCCCTCCGTGGTAACCCCGTGGAGCGCGTGGTCAATGGCGCTAATCGAGCCGGTGTGAGGACGCATCCTCCCCCGCTCCGCCGCCATCTCCTCTGTTGTTGTTGTAATTGTTGGGGAAGAAGATGGAAGGAGGTATGGGAAAGGTCCTAAACTCACTACTGATGCCATATAATCACATTCTGGTGCAACGAAGAGTCATAATTAATGGAGACGAGGCCTTAACTGACATAGAATAAGAATAACTAGGAAGATGTCCGAAAGTTGTCTACGTGTGGTGCGGTGGACCTGGGCACGACATTTAATGGGGGAATAAGGGGAAGGACGGCTCTACAGAGTGTTGTTTACAGACAATGGGACTAGGGAATGGGGGATTGGGGAAAGTTGGGGAGTATTGGAGAAAATAGGGGAATATTTACAAGCGGATATGGAGGCCAAATTCCATATTCGCAACAGTATCATGTGACCCCAGAACCAAACAATAAATATATTAATAACAGTCCTCATAGCTCCCACTCCCTCTGCCCCTCAAACATGATTCATAGTATGGTAAATTGTAAATATTGTCATTTTAAAGTTTGTTTTTAAGCTTACCCTGTGTATTCACATGCCCCAGATATGTCCTTCCCATTGGTGTTCAAAAGCACCCAATCCAGATACCCAAGCCTTGTTAGTGGGGCGGCTTAGCCCAAATATTCAAAAGAATTGTGCATTTTGTGAAACAAGCACCAAATTTGGCACAAATGTACATTAATATGTTGCGAACATTTTCAGATATTGGGCCACTTGAAATTCCGTAATTTTTTTTTTCAAATTTTTTCAAATTTCGTAATTTCAAATTTTTCGGGTGACACCGTCACAATTTCGGTCTTCGAGGCCGGCCGATAGGCAAAGTGTGACCGGAAGGGACGAGGTTCTCCTGACCACGTGGCCCTCGATCTGGGAAGCGAGAGGCGTTCCATTAGTGGACGCGCCCCTCACGCCCGACTTTTGGGCGGCCCCGGCAGGCCGTTTGTTTTGACGTTCCGTGACAGGCCCCGCACCCCCACCTCCGGGCCGACCGGAAGCTTGTGCTGAGTACATCATACCTGAACAACTCAGTGAGGCAGAACACAGCAGTGCACACCAGGGTGACCCCTTCAGTGCATAAACCAATTAACCTGTCCACTGCAGGGCATATAGAAATGAAGTTATTTTCTGCATATAATAATAATATAGGTTCAGTTCTATATAACAATTTCTGTTATCACCACTACCACTACAACTACCACTACTACAAGCTTTGTCTGGAATTTTGTGGACTAACAGACAAACAGACATACAGACAAGCTGGGATCAAAACATTACCTCCTTCCACCATTGAGTGTAGAGGTAAACATCATGGAAATTATATCATGCCCTAGATTTAATTCATGCTTACCCGTGTATTTGCTTCACTGGTTCACAAGGTCTTTTGCATACATGTAATTCAGACTCTCGTCTTCATTGCTGACCACACAATGTTCGCAACATATTAATGTACATTTGTGCCAAATTTGGTGCTTGTATCACAAAATGCACAATTGTTTTGAATATTTGGGCTAAGCCGCCCCACTATATCGGCCGGCCTCGAAGACCGAAATTGTGACGGTGTCACCCGAAAAATTTGAAATTACGAAATTTGAAAAAATGTGAAAAAAAAAATTACGGAATTTCAAGTGGCCCAATATCTGAAAATGTTCGCAACATATTAATGTACATTTGTGCCAAATTTGGTGCTTGTATCACAAAATGCACAACAGGTTTGCTATGCTGCTACACTATGTGTATTTTCACACTGCCAATATGTCCTTTCTCGAAGAGTTGGTTACTGTTACTTAGTAATGATGAATGGCATCGTCTTTATAAATACAGACGTCAATTAAATAAACTGTCAAACCCGTTGTGTTCACAGAATGCATTCCCGCAAGGTTCGAAGTTCATTCTTTGGTTGCGATCCGTCAGGAGCTTGGGTAGCACACACCTGTCCACTTGGGCCTTGCACGACCCCACATTGTCGGGCAGCTGCCCTTTTGGTGAGCTGAGATAGTTCTCCAACTATTTCTTTATGCAGAGGCATGCTTATTTCTCCCAGGTAATTTTCCAAGCATTTTCGGCTTATTTTTGAAGCTTTGCAAGCCATTTTAGGTAACAATCCTTATCTCGCACACACAATATACTGCGACGGTTGTGGAACCGGACCCCGGACGAGAGCATCCGCAAACACATATTGTCTCCCAGAATTAGTAACAGTGTTTCATTAGTTTGCGAACTTAGATCGATTCCCTGCCCCTTGTATAGTGGCTGAGGGACAAATGCGTTGTGTGTGTTTAGCTAGGCTTTTCCCTTCAAGTAATTCTCCCACTCTTAATCTCCTCTCTATCCATCTTCCAAATCCATCGTTCCATCTACCCATAGTCCGTTTGCATTACTCCCCATTTCAGCCCCGAATCTCTATCCCCAGCGCCGCCTCATATTTGCTTTTCACCCAACATACCAGTTACAAAACCTATTTTATTTAAAGTAATTCAATCAAATCAAATTCCTCCTTTTCTTTCATTCTTTCTGCACCTTTCACACAACATGACACATTTCAAACATAGGTGCAATGGCAAGAACAACGAAGGAAGCACAATGGCGAGCAACAGCGAAGGAAGAGAAATGGCAAGTAGGAAAGACTGCAGGTCGAGGTGAGGATTCCTCAGGAGCTGTGGACGGAGTTCTGCGCACCTGCCTTGATAGCAGTGGTGAGATACAACCTATGGGGATGCACCACACCGGGTCAAAGGGCGCAGCATGGCCTTTTCTCCCGCTAACTCCGCCTAATACGAACTCTGCCCTCTCATGGCCCGCCCGGCCTGGAAGGCTTAAAAGGTGAGACCTGAGGACCGTTTGCTGCTTTTGGAACGCGCTGAGGACCCGTTGAGAAGAAAGCTGCCTGCCCTGTTTGTGCCAAGGGGAAATCACCTGTGAGGACAAGCTGTGCTGGAGCCAGGACGAGCTGCGCTCTAGAAAGTCAGGCATGGGGCCGAGGCCTGAGAACGGTAGACAACGAGCTCCTTAGTGCAGGACATTAGCTCTATTACTGACTTACACAATTTTTCTCTTTCTTTCCTCTAAGAACCTCTGATTTGTACTTGAGACGCACAAAAAGCTATCATGATTACCAAGGCGTCACCATGATTTAATCTTCATACCATATCATTACGCACATTACCATGATTTAATCGTCCAACACCTTCTAAAATCCAAACTCACCCCTCCCCTCCGAATCTCCCCCATCACCCACCTCTTTCAAATCTCCACGCTTGCCCCTTTTCTCCGAAACTCCCCTTTCCCTCCAAAACTCCCCTCACCCCTCCCCTCCCAAACTTCTCCCTCACCCTGCCCCTTCTTAATTTCCCCTCTCTCTCCCCTTCAAATCTCCCCACCCTCCTTTTTTCCTCCAATTCTCTCCTCTCACCACTTCTCCTCAAAGCGTCCTCCCCGCTTCCTCTCCCTTCCAACTCTCATCTCCATCTCCATCTCCATCTCCTCCAACCTTCTTCCTCGCTCTGCCCCCCCCCCCCTCAAACAACACCTGACTGTGCCTCAGCCAATCACCATCAAACCTTTTGTCCTCTCCATCCTTCCCTTTCTCCAAGATATTCTGGAATCTGACACACAAACAGCTCCCCCTACCTCCTCCTCCTCTTCCACTTCTTACTCTACCCCCTCCCCCCTCCCCTGTCCTATATCCGATGCTCCCCCTGCCTCTTCATTAACGGTATAAACCTCAAACATCCGGGGCCTTCGCTAAAACTTGACTGATCTCTCCATACAAGTTGCTTCTGATAAACCAAACCAGACTTGATCTGTGTGACAGAAACTTTCCTCCTTCATGATGTCTCTGATTCCTTAATATCTCTCCCTGGTTACTCCCTCCTCTGGTAGGATAGACCTGAGCCTCGTCCTGGAGGTGGGGTTGCTATCTTTATCAAAAACTCTCTTCCTCACTCGCCCTGCACTGCACTCTCTCCACCTCACCCCCAGGAGTACCTCTGGCTATGGCTTCCTCTCCGTTTCCACCTTTTGTTCATATGTGTTCTGTACCGCCCCCCAAACAGTGATGACTCCATCTACACCTCCCTGTCTGATAATATGGACCAACTTCTATCGACTCATCCCAACACTCTCTTCCTCATATGTGGTGATTTCAATTGTCACCATGCCAGCTGGCTGGGTGTGGGTACCTCTCTCACCAGCCATGGCTCCTCAGCAAAGGACTTCTGGGACTCATTGGGACTGACACAATGTCAATTTCCCGACCCGGATCTCAGACAACGGAGCATCTTCTCTTCGAGACTAGGTGATGACTAACTTCCCTGCAAATGTCTGCTGCTCTTCTTCTTCTCCAATCGGTTCATCTGACCATATGCTTGTTAAAGTGGAGATCTCTATGACCATTCTCAGAGAGCCTCCTCAGCGTCGACGAGTCTGGCATTTTACTCAGGCCAACTGGCACGGTCTTCAAGCAGCCCTCAATCACATGGACTGGTCTCCCATCTCTTCTGCCTCTGACATCAAATCATCCTGGGAATTCTTCCAAAGTAAATTGCTCTCTCTCATGCACATATTTATCCCATCTCGTCTTCAGTTGTCATACCCTTCCTCCCAACCATGGTACACTGAATCTTGTGGTGAGGCAGTTGCCCTGAAACAACTTGCCTTTGCCTCCTGGAAAGCAAATCCAACGGAAGGCAATCTCATTACCTTTAACAAAGCCTGGAACAAGTGTGTGTTTACCCTCAGGAAAGCCAGGAAATAATATCTCTCTACTCTCAAGACTGAACTCTCAAACCTGTCTCCCTCTTCCAAATCCTGGTGGCATCCGGTCAAATCCGTTTTTGGTGTTCGTTCCCCTTCCATCCCCTCCCATACCACAAACGGCTTCACAGCCAACTCCATACGTGAAAAAGCGGATGCCTCAACTCTGCGTTTGCCTTAAAATATTGTGTCCCAAACCCGTCTCTCTCTGTTCCCACCCTACCCAGCTGCTCCTGGACTCTGTCCTTCTCTCCTGTCCAGGTGGAGAAGTTTCTGTCAAACCTCGACTCTGATTCTACAACTGGACCAGACGGCATCAGCCCACGGATCCTAAAATCCTGCTCGGCCGCTCTTTCACATCCTCTCTCTGTTCTCTTCACCCTCTCTTTTGCCCAAGGTCATCTGCCATCAGCTTGGAAATCAACCAACATTACCGCTTTACACAAAAAAGGAGCACATACAGATCCTTGCAACTACAGACCAATCAGTCTTCTCCCAATCATCAGCAAAGTCATGGAATCCATCATTGCATCGGATATCAAATCCTTCCTCTTCTCAAATGGCTTGATTTCTGATCATCAACTTGGTTTCAGACCAGGTCATTCTACTCTGGACATGCTGCTTCTGCTGTCTCAACAATGGATGGAGGTCCTCAATGTCAAACAGGAAATTAGAGCTGTTTCCCCTCGATATATTACTTGCCTTCGATACAGTCTGGCACACCGCTCTGCTTACCAAACTCTCCTCCTATGGTATCCATGGAAATCTCCACGCATGGCTTGCGAACTTTCTCTCTGGTCATCGTCAACATGTGGCCCTGAATGGGTTTCTGTCATCTCCCTTTCTTGTTCAGGCTAGAGTTCCCCAAGTCAGTTGTTAGCCTCTCCTCTCAAGACTAACTCAAGAGTCTCCTCTCACCTTCACTCTTTCATTCTTCTTTTCTCCCACCTCTGGATCAAACTCCCTCACTCTCTTCCATCCCACTCCTCCCTCCAGGTCGTTAAAACAGCTGTTCACCACCATCTCTTATCTTCCCCCATCCAAAAACTTGATCTTTTCCACCCCCGTTAATTCACCCCAGATCCAATTTTATTTAATTTAATTTAAATCAATACTTCTTTCCGACTTCTCTGCTGTTGTACTTATGTGCTTCGCTCTCTCTACTTATCTTGTCTCCCGCTCCCTTTATTGTATGTTTTGTGTGTCCGATTTTTTTTGGTGATTGATATTAGCTCGTGCACGAGCCTCGATCTTGTATACAAAAAAAATTAAAAATAAATAAATAAATCAACAAATTGCCCTCTTGATCCATCAGGGCGAGGCTCTTATTCACACTTCACACCTTTCCTCTAAGCCTATGCTGCAAATGTTGTTCCTCTCCCTCCATTGCACCCACACACACCTCTGCCGTCCATGCCTTTCCTTCCCTCCACTTCGGGATTAGCGCGAGCCCACTTGTTCATGCCGCGGTGAGTCAGAGGTCACAACCAAGCCTCACTCTGCTTCTTTCATCTTCTTGCTCTCTTTGTTTTTCCAGAATGGTTCTGATGGCGTGCCTGTCCGGTGTAAAGAATAAGTAAGATTGTCTAAGGAGAAAAACACAAATGCTCTGGGTTAAATCTGCTCTTTTGAGTCTTTCATTGCTGTGCATGCTGGGGGATTGCTCTTTGCTTTGTAAATTCATGCTTCATCATTATTACTTGTTTCGACTGTGAATAAATGCTTGCTGTGTCGTTGATAAGGATATGTCAAATCTGCTCGATTGTTCTTTCCTTAATTGGTTTGACAGTGTGTATGAATAGATAGATAGGACATTTTGTCCCACAAATTTGCTCGCATCGATAACGAACGATCGTCCACTGTTCACTCGGCCATACATATTAAGTAGATGGGTGGACGTTGAGGGTGCAGTTCCCCAATTGGGACCGCCAAAGTACTTGGTAATGTAATGCGGTAGTTAAGGAGTGGGGACCCTGCTCGGTTTGGTGATTTCAATCAGCGTCCGTGGTTGCCAAGCAACCCACAGTTATCCTGGCTGGCGGCCTCAGGTCCGGATGTCAAGGAGAGGATCCGAGGAACTCCCTCGTGGTAACCCCTGAACCATGGTTCCGTAACAATATTTTAGGGTTCCCCGGACACCGCTGTTTCTCGGAGTTTCTGTGCATGCGCACCGAGCATTCTGAGAAGGATTATGTTATTTTGAAAGTCCCATATTTGTTTGCACATGTCAAGAACATAACTCACATATGCCCGCTGGTAATTTACTCATTCATGGAGAAGCGAACGATCCCAACAACAACCATCATAAAATGTAGATAAAAAAAGATTTAATAAAATAAATGAATGAACAGGAGTGGGAGGCAAGTGACACCAGAACGGTACTCAGTTGAGAGCATATCTCCACCTGGCTGACCAGTTTACGTTTTGTATCCCACTGGTATGCTCGATCTGGATTCGGACCTGAACCAAAATCCAATCGGCTTGTTCTTAGCCGATTGGATAGCCTAGTTTACTCAAAACTCGTCCATAACTTTTTTGAAATAGCAGGCTTTATAATCGCTTTTGGTTCTATTTCTCAATAGTGAAAAATCACTTCAAAAAAATTAATTTTCTGATCTGGATCCGGATCCAGATTCCAATCCACTAAAATGGAATCAATTTTTCATTTTCACACACCAAACTCTCCACCAAGTTTAATCCGAATCCGTCCACAATTTTTTGAGATATTGCATTATGTATCATTTTTTGGCCCTGTCACTCAATGGTTAAGAATCACTTAAAAAATTATCGTAGCTGGATCCGAATCAGGATCGTCACCAAATTATAACGTCCTTGTCACATACACTATATCTCTGCCAAATTTGGTCCAAATCCGTCAACAACTTTTTGAGATATTTTGTTCACAAATGGACAGACAGACAGACAGACAGACAGACAGACAAACAAACAGACAAACGGACAGACAGACAGGGGTGAAAACATAACCTCCATTTACCTTTCGTGGTGGAGGTAGTAAAGACTGCATCTTCTCATTAAGGAAGAAACTCAACATTACGATGAGACAGAGCTCCACAATGAAACAAAAAGCTGAGGTGCCGCCGCGTATCCGCGAAACAAAACATTTTGCGCCATTTTTTTTTTTTTGTACACAAGATCGAGGCTCGTGAAAGAGCGAACATTAATCACACAAAATGTCAAACCGACACATAAAACACAAAATAAGGGGAGCGGCAGACAAGATGGGGAGAGAGGGGGTTGGACACAAACACAATATTTGAGAGCAGGGACATCGAGAGAACTGTGGGAGGGAGAGGGCTTGGGGGGAGGTGGGAGAGGTATAAAACATATGGACACTGCAAGGACTTCCAGGAAAGAAGTTGGAATTTCAAAAAAGTGTATCTGGGGTGACTTAGCGGGGAAGAAAAGATCAAGGTTTTGGATGGGGGAAGATAGGAGATTGTGGTGAACAGCTGTTTTAAAGACCTGGAGGGAGGAGTGGAATTGAAGGGAGTGGGGGAGTTTGTTCCAGAGGCGGGAGAAAAGGGGCAAGAAGGAGTGAAGGTGAGCAGAGAGCCTAGATTTTGGCAGTTTAACCATAAGAGGGTTGCTGGCAGATCTTTTGCGACCTGTAGGAATATTTGGGGGACAGAGCACAGAGAGCTGGGGGAGCAAGGCCAGAGAGGAGTCGGTAGAGACAAAGACCACCAACATGGCTGCGGTGAGTAAGTGAAAGGCCCTCGGAGATAGCTTCATCGCGGGAGATTCCAATGATTCTGATCGCTTTGGTTTCAACAGCGTGAAGACGAGCTAGGTGTGAGGCAGGAACACCAGCCCAGAGGGGAGAGCAGTACTCCATTGAGCTGCGGATGAAAGCTGTGTATGTGGTGATGAGCTCAGGTGTGTCAAGGAAGGACTTTGCACGATGGAGGATGCCCAGTCGGCGACTGGCTTTGGAGGCTCTCGGAGATAGCTTCATCGCAGTAGATTCCAATGATTCTGTAAGCTTTGGTTTCAACAGCGTGAAGCCGAGCTAGGTGAGAGGCAGGAACACCGGCCCAGAGGGGGGAACAGTATTCCATTGAGCTGCGGATGAAAGCATTGTGTATGGTGAGGAGCTCAGGTGTGTCAAGGAAGGACTTCACACAATGGAGAATGCCCAGTCGGCGACTGGCTTTGGCAGCCAGCTTGGAAATGTGGTTTTCCCAAGAAAGATCATGGCAGATAGTGAGACCCAAAAGCCTGCGCGACAGAACTTCTTGGAGAGGATTGTTGAGAAAGTAGATGGGAGGGTTTTCCAGTCGGTCTATTCGAAGAGACATCGTAAGAGTGTGAGATTTTCCAGGATTGCAAGACATGTTCCACTTGTTTGACCAGTCTGTGATTTTGTCCAGGTCTGCAGAGAGTGAGGAAGCTGCAGACTGCCAATCTGAGGGATGAGGATTGGAGTGGCAGGGAGTGGAGTCATCAGCAAAGATATAGAGAGGATTTTCCAGAGAGTCAGAGAGATCATCGATGAAGACCAGAAATAGCACAGGGTCCAGAACACTACCTTGGGGAACTCCAGCCAGAACAGGCAGGGGAGATGAGAGAAATCCATTCAGGGACACCTGTTGGCTCCGACCAGAGAGGAAGTCCGCAAGCCATGCGTGGAGATTTCCACGGATACCATAGGAAGAGAGTTTGGTGAGCAGAGCTGGGTGCCAGACCGTATCGAAGGCATGTGATATGTCAAGGGAGACAGCTCTGATTTCCTTTTTGGCATTGAGGACCTCCATCCATTGTTGAGACAGCAGAAGCAACATGTCCAGGGTAAAATGACCTGGTCTGAATCCAAATTGATGATCAGAGATCAAGCCATTGGAGAAGAGGAAGGATTTGATATCCGAAGCAATGATGGATTCCATGACTTTGCTGATAATTGGGAGCAGGCTGATTGCTCTGTAGTTGCAAGGATCTGTTTTTGCACCTTTTTTGTGTAAAGCGGTAATGTTTGCTGATTTCCAAGATGCTGGCAGATGACCTTGAGCAAAAGAGAGGGCGAAAAGAACAGAGAGAGGGTGAGATAGAGTGGCAGAGCAGGATTTTAGGATCCATGGGCTGATGCCGTCTGGTCCAGTTTCAGAATCAGAGTCGAGGTTTGACAAAAACCTCTCCACCTTGTCAGGAGAGAAGTGCAGGAGCAATTGGGTTCGACTGGGTATGGTGGGAACAGAGAGAGATGGGTTTGGGACACAAGATTTTGAGGCAAACAAAGAGTTGAGGCATTCGGCTTTGTCACGTGCGGTGTCAACTGTGTAGCCATTTGAGGTAAAGGAGGGGATGGAGGAGGAACAAACACCAGAAACGGATTTCACCAGACGCCACCAGGATTTGGAGGAAGGAGACAGGTTTGAGAGTTCATTCTTGAGTGTGGAGAGATAGTGCTTCTTGGCACTCCTGAGGGTAGACACACACTTGTTCCGAGCTTGGTGGAAGGAACTGAGATTGCCTTCAGTTGGATTTGCCTTCCAAAAGGCAAAGGAAATTTGTTTCAGGGCAACTGCCTCACCACAAGATTCAATGTACCATGGACGGGAGGAAGGGTAAGACAACTGAAGACGAGATGGGATAAATCTGTGCATGAGAGAGAGAGCAATTTGCTTTGGAAGAATTCCCAGGAAGAATTGATGTCAGAGGCAGTAGAGATGGGAGACCAGTCCAGGTGATTGATGGCTGCTTGCAGACCGTGCCAGTCAGCCTGAGCGAAATGCCAGACTCGTCGGTGCTGAGGAGGCTCTCTGAGAATGGCCAGAGAGATGTCCACTTTAACAAGCACATGATCAGAAGAACCGATTGGAGCAGAAAAAGAGCAGCAGGCATTTGCAGGTAAGTTTGTCATAACCAAGTCTAGAAGAGAAGATACTCCATTGACTGAGATCCAGGTCGGGAAATTGACAGATTGTGTCAGTCCCAATGAGTCGCAGAAGTCCTTTGCTGAGGTGCCATGGCTGGTGAGAGAGGAACCCACACCCAGCCAGCTGGCATGATGACAATTGAAGTCGCCACATATGAGGAAGAGAGAGTTTGGATGAGTTGATAGAAGTTGGTCCATGTTGTCAGACAGCGAAATGTAAATGGAGTCATCACTGTGTGGAGGATGGTGCAGAACACATATGAAAAAAAGGTAGGAGTGGAGAGGAAGCCATAGCCGGAGGTACTCCTGGGTGTGGGGTGGAGATAGGGCAGTGCAAGGAGAGTGAGGAAGAGAGTTTTTGATAAAGATAGCAACCCCACCACCAGGACGAGGCTCAGGTCTATCATACCAGAGTAGGGAGTAACCAGGAAGAGATAAATGAGTCATAGACATCTTGAAGGAGGAAAGTTTCTGTTAAGCAGATTATGTCAGGTTTGTCAGTAACAACCTGTATGGAGAGATCAATCAGGTTTGAGCGAAGGCCCCGGACGTTTGAGGCCCATACCGTTAATGAGGAGAGAGGGTGAGCATCAGGTGCAGGACAGGGGAGGGGAAGGGTAGGGTCAGATGAAGGATGAGAGGGGGAGGTAGGGAGAGCAGTTGATAGTGTGTCAGAGATTACAGAAGAGTTACAAGAAAGGGAAGGATGAGGAGGACGAAAGGTTTGATGGTGATGGGATGAGGCACAGTGAGGGGTTGTTTGAGGAGGGGCAGAGGCAAGTAGAAGGTTGGGGTAGGTGGAGGTATGAGATAGAAGGGAGACGAAGTGGGGAGGAGGAAGCTTTGAGGAGGAGGAGGAGGGAGTGGGGAGAATTGGAGAAGGATGATATGGGGGGGGGGGGAGATTTGAAGGGGAGGGGTTGCGGTGGAGATTTGGAGGAGAGGGGCGGGGGGGGGGAGTTTAGAAAGTGGATGATTAATGAAAGACGAACATTTGTAACAAATTGGGTTTATTGTGATTTTCAAGTTAGCGATCAGTTTAAGAACGATGGAGGAGGGGTGGAATGAATGAGAATTTAGAGCATGTAGTGACAAATAATTATAAGAGATTGAATTTTCTTTGAAGCGGAATGAGTTGAAGAGGAAGTTGAAAAGAGCCTTAAAAAAGAGCCAAAATCCTAGCAGCTGAATTGATGAATTTGAACAGAAGAGGTTAAAAGAAGCGAGCTGGAACATAGAGAATATGAATGCCATCATATATTGCAAAGTGTATTCCATGCACGAGACATGAAAGATACAGGACGTACTCATGGTCCACCTCCCCTCCGGGCTACCTGCCTTCATTCTTTTAGCCTGACTCTGATACCGCTCTTCCAGGATGCACCTGCTCCTCCAGTCACCCCCAATGGTTGAACTACCAAAATCCATCCTTATCACACACCTCCACAATCTTGTCTTCCTCTACCTTCCCAAGGTGGTTCAATCCCATCCCTCCTTTCAGGACTTAAAATTGGTGGTAAACACTATATTGTAGCGGCTACCGCTGGGTTTTCACAATCGCCTTGCACCTACCAAGGACGCAGAGCGATCACCATGCCGGGCTCATCCAGGACGCCCAGGCAGGCCCGCGCTCAACTTGCCAGGCCTCGGCCGGGACGCCCGGGCATGCCCGGGCACGCCCGGCCACGCCCGCTCTCGACTTGCCAGGCCACGTCCGGGATGCCCGGGCATGCCCGCCCTCGACTTGCCAGGCCGTGGCCAGGACGCCCGGCCACGCCCCCTCTCGCCGTTCCTGGGCAAACGCTCCGGGATAATGTGTGTATATATATTGCTGCCCGATAAACGGGCTTTTGAGATTACCTGAGCTGTTTTGTTTGAATAAAGCAACTCGGATGAATTCCAGCTTTTTGTCGCGTCCATTCTTCCGATCGATGTGGGAGCATGGCTCCTTCAATATGAGGCTGTGTGGCCCTCTCCATATACATGACAATTCCTCCCCCACAAACCATCCTTAACCCAACCCTTTATTTGTAGGTTTCTGCATTTCCTCCCCTACTCTCTCTCTCTCTCTCTCTGTCTCTGTCTCTCTCTCTCTCTCTGTCGCCCCCTGCTGGCCGTTCGTGTGTTGGGCATGGCAAGATGGCGGTTGTGCAGTTCGGGGAGGTGTGAGTTGCTCTGGCTGTCGAGTGTTCCTGCTGGTTTCCCTCATTATTTCAACCTTTCCCTCGCCCCCACGACCCCCCTGTTGTTCTCATATCATTACTTCATTCGTATTCGTGTTTCCTCCCCTGTGCTGGAACCTTTCCCCTGTATTATCTTTTCCCTCCCTTCCCTTCCTTGAGACGAGAGAGAGATAGAGCGCATGCCGTGGGTGATGGAAAGTGAGTTCGTTGCTTTCCATTGCATCCGCATGTTCTTATCGCTTCGTGTAAAGTGACGAGAACTGTTTTTTTGAATTAACTACATTCTCACTTTGCCGTCGCCATACTTATCACGGCCCAGGCCGGCATGACGAGCGTCCGTTCTCGCAGTACCGCGTTCGGATCGTTAAGCAGGAAGCATGGCCTCACCTGCGTCCCTCCAGCTCATGTTGCGGTCGAGGCGATTATTATCGCCTTCGGTGAAATTATCGGAGCTGAAAATGTCCTCGCAGCTTCGAGAATGAACAAGAAAGTTGTTGTTTTCGTGCTACAACAAGCTATGGTTGCGAGTGTTGTGGAATCGGGTTTATCCGTCGAGCCCGATATTTTCATCCCAGTTTCACCGTTTGATTCGCCATCAGTAAAAGTTCTGGTTTCCAACTCCTCCATTTTTGGAGGACGAAAAAGTCGAGCTTGCTCTTCGTAATTTTGGCACAGTCGTGTCCCGCATTTCAATGGTTCCCTTACGGTGCCGTGACGATCGTTATAAACACGTTTATTCCTTCAGACATCAATTATTTATGATTTTGAATGAAAACCGTCGTGACCTTGACGTTAAATTCACGATAAAACATGATAACTACAATTATCAAATGTATGCAACAACAGAGGTGTTGACGTGCTATGCCTGTAATCAGCATGGACACCTGCGGAGGGATTGTCCGAATAATCTCCCCGATGCTAATTCAGCGTCAGATCAGAACACCACACCACCCGAAGGACAGGAATTTCTTCCTGCGACTGAAAGACGGGACTCTTCTTCTTCACCTGAGGGACAGGAATCACTTCCTTCGCAAAATGCTCACCCAGGAGGGACGAATGATGCAGATGATGGCTTCACGGTTGTAACCCGGAATAAAGCACAGAAGCGGGCAATTGATACCAAACTAGACAATCAAGTGAAACCCAAGAGGTCTCCTTCCTATGCGCAAGCGGTAAGAACACCTGCCAAACAACCATCTGAACCCATTCCCACGGACTCACCTCTTGAGCAGGCCTGTACTCCTGTTGTGAGTACACATGAAACTGTTACTCCCACTGTCCTTGAAGAACCGGAGATCCTTCGTGGAGTCGATGAGACCCTCTCCCAACTCCCACCATGCACAGATGCCACAGTTAAAATCGATGCACCGGATGTACAAATCGATTGTGATCTGGATGTTGCTGTACCTGCAGCATCTGGACAAATTGCTAATGAAGAACCGCGGGAACTTGTGGTTGACAGCATGGGTTATGAGTCTGATGGAACATCTTCTGTTGCTTCAACCCTAAGTGACACAGGCAGCGATGTTCCTCCTCACAACCTTGAGGTCGATTCCTCAGTATCTCCCGATGCCGTTCACGCCTTCTTACATAAAAGTTTTCGCAAAAAGGGGGTCAAAATTAAAGATCATTTTCTAGTCCTAGAAGATTTCATTCAAGTGGCTCGACTAATGATTTCTAGACCGGATCGGTACAACGCTGCAGACCCTCAACGTCACCGGTTAAGGAAATTTCTAAGTCGTGCTGGGAGCGAACTCAAAGACCATGGCTGATGTCCTGCCGGTGCCCCCATCACAATGAAACTACGCATTGCCAGCCTTAATATCAACGGTGGTCGCACGTCTCTTCGTAAAGTGCAAGTTAAACAACTAATCGAGTGCAACAAGGTTGACATCTTGTTGTTGCAGGAAACTCATTCTACTGAAGGTTCTTCAGCTGAGTGGGAGTTGTTTCTTAAAGGGCATTGGTTCTTTAGCAATCTATCAAGCCCAATTGCTGGGATAGCCATCTTCTTTCGGCA
The DNA here is from genome assembly GCF_964187855.1 of Myxine glutinosa. Classification (NCBI taxonomy): domain Eukaryota; kingdom Metazoa; phylum Chordata; class Myxini; order Myxiniformes; family Myxinidae; genus Myxine; species Myxine glutinosa. Next base: position 446,841,369 of record NC_136261.1, on the reverse strand, counting down.
AACTCTTCCTTTGACTTCGGTTTCCTTTAAAGAAATTGTGAAGGGATATTTAGCTTCGCTGACTTTCTCTGTTGGTCAGCAGTTTTTCACAATAATCAATGTGTACGCACCAAGTACAAATGCTGAAAGATCTTCCTTTTTTGACTGTCTTGACTCGTATCTTGCTGGTGTCCCCCCTGACCACTTTCTATGTCTTGGAGGAGATTTCAATTGCACACTTAACCCCTCCCTTGATAGGAATGGGGCTGAGCCACATGCAGCCAGTACAAGACCTCTCATTCGCTCAATCTCAAGATTCAAGCTGACAGACATTTGGAGATTGCAACATCCGATGCAGCAACAATTTACTTGGTGTCGCTGCTCTAACAACTTAGTGTCGCTAGCTCGACTTGATAAATTGTACGTTTCTGATCATTTCCTCAACCTCGTCTTAAACACCTCTATTCTCCCATCTGGGTTTTCCGATCACCACATCATCACTATGCATTTTCAGTTGCCACTCATAAAGGTGGTGAGCCCTTATTGGAAGTTCAACACAACACTTCTTCAAAACGAATTCTTTGTTGCATCCTTTAGGGCCTTTTGGGAACATTACATCATGATGGATAAAGAGTTCTCGTGTTTAAGTCAGTGGTGGGACAACGCTAAAGCTCAAATTAGAGTTTTTTGTCAAAATTTCTCACGACACAGTACTCGGGATCACGATGTAAATATAGATCTGGTGAAGACACAAATTCTTCACTTTCAAAACAAAGTGTCCTCCTCTCGTAATAATGGGCAGCAGCAGATGCTGTATGAAAAGAAAGCCCTGTTAAATGAATTACTGGCCGAACGTGCAAAGGGTGCACTCCTTCGGATGAGAATGACTCATTTGCGACAACTAAATAACCCGAGCAGACTTTTCTTCAAGCTGTAAACTGCCTCAAAAAAACAAAAACAAATATTGTCCTTGCGTTCTGCTGGCGGAAGGATTTTGACTGATCCAAGTGACATTAAACTTGCTATTAAGACTTTCTTTTCTCACCTCTACTCCTCCAAGCACACTTTCTCAAACCATATACATTCATTTACCACATCCTTGCCTACACTTACTGAGACACAGAATTCGACTGCTGAAGGCGAAATAACATTGGACGAACTCACTAGTGTTTTTAAGACCTTGCCCACCAGCAGGGCACCTGGCTTAGACGGGTTGCCAGTGGAATTCTACAGCACCTTTTGGGATTTGCTGGGACCATGTCTATTAATTGTCTTCATAGAAAGCATACAAACTGGTGAACTTCCCTTGAGCTGCAGACGTGCCATCATTTCAGTAATCCCTAAAAAGGGAGATCTTCAACTTGTTGAGAACTGGCGCCCGATTTCTCTACTTTGTACCGATTACAAAATCCTGTCTATGTTACTCGCTAATCGCATAAAGACCTTAATTGGGCACGTTGTATCCCCCGACCAGTCTTATTGTATTCCCGGCAGATCGATATTTGATAATATTTTTTCTGTTCGTGATTTGATTTCGATTTGTCATTGTCATAATGTTAACACCGGGCTGATCTTTTTAGATCAGGAAAAGGCCTTTGATAGTGTTGACCATTCATATTTACTTGAAGTTTTGAAGGGGTTTGGGTTTGGTTCCTTCTTCATTTCTTGTATCAAGCTGCTGTATCACAACAACTTTAGTTTGGTGAACATCAACAACAGTTTATGTTCACCTTTTCCTATTCAGCGAGGCATTAGACAAGGCTGCCCTCTTTCCGGGTACCTGTATTCACTTTCCATTGAACCCTTGCTGATTCACTTATGCCACAAACTTTCTGGGTTCTTGGTGACACCTCTTGCTAATCCTGTTAAGGTGCTTGCGTATGCTGACGATTTGTGTGTGATTGTTAACACTCAGTCTGACATTGCTGCCCTCACAAGTGCTCTATGTGAATTCAATTTGGCATCCTCTGCTACTGTCAATTGGAGTAAGAGTAAAGCCTTGTGTCTTGGTCCTTCTGGGTTATTTATCCCACCTTCCCTGCCTAATGCTTTGCAGTGGAGGTATGATGGTGTTAAACATCTCGGTGTGTTTCTTGGAAATGAGACCTTTTCCTTAAAGAACTGGGATCAGATGGTTGATCACATCTCCCATATCCTTAATTGTTGGAAAAGATTGTCCAGCCTACTGTCTTATAGAAGTCGAGTGCTGATAAATAATTAATAACTTGGCTGCTTCCAAACTCTGGCACCGGATGACTGTCTTACAACCGCTCAAATCGCTAGTCATTAACTTGCAGCGTATCCTTGTTAATTTTTTCTGGAACGGCATCCACCGGCTCCGAGCTGATCTTCTAAGTGTCCCCTTGGATAAAGGAGGTCAAGGACTTGTGGACATTACCAGTAAAATACTGGCTTTTTGACTAACCACCTTGCGCCAACTTCTCTACAAGGAAGTCCTGTCTTGGCGGCCCCTGGCTTCTTGCTTGTTGCAGCAAGCAGGTAAGCTCAGGTGTGGCCCCGAGCTCTTTCTACTCGATCTGCAGCGAATAGACATCTCCTTGCTGCCCTCCTTTTATCGAAGTCTCGTGAATGCCGGTCAGTGCCTCCTTCCAGTACGAAACAAGGATACATATAAATTTTGGAATTTAATGTGTGAACCCGTTTTCTACAACAGCCTATTTTGCCATGATTGCCAAAGTAGGTCCCTAATTCAATCTTTTATCGAATCTGGTTTTTTTCTTGTCAAGGATTTTGTTAATCATACTTATTCTGGATGGCAGACCCCCAACCAGATTTCGGAAGTATGCAACGTTACCTCAGCCCGACTAATTGGACAACTTCTTCGTTCAATTGTTAAAGTGTTCATCTCTTTTAATTTATCATGGCCTCTACTGCATGATGTTCAGAACACAAAAACAATGCACCCTGACTTCCCTGATTTTTGTTTTTCTGGTGCTCCTTCCACAAAGCCTCTACAAGCCTGTGCAAAGGCTACTTTGTACGTGCAATGTCTTAATGTTGTCATCTCTGCTAACCCCAATAGCCCACTGACCACCCACTGGAAAGAGCTTCTACCTGCAGGGGCTCCATCCTCTCCTACCTGATCGTCGATGTACGCGTTACCTGTGTCTAAACGTGCCGGTGATATACAGTGGAGGCTTGCACACTATTCTTTGCCTTCCAACGCGTTTCTTAAACGACTGAACCTCGTGATATCTGATGACTGCCCTTTTTGCCATCACTCCGAGGACACTTTCCATGCATATGTCGGATGCCAAAGGCTGGCTCCACTTTTTCAACTCCTGAAATATGTCTTACAGAATTTCGGTTTTTGTTTTTCTTCTTATCTTTTTGTGTACTGCATGCCTGTGTCTAACGAGAATGTCGGTTCTCAAATCGTTAATTTTTTACTTGCCGAGGTGAAACTCGCGATATATATTACGCGGAAGAGTCGGGTCTCTGGGACAAGCTCACCGGAATGCAGTATTTTGTTAGCCTTTAAAGGCCTTGTGTCTGCCCGCCTTAAAATTGAATTTAATTTTTACCGAGAGACTTCTCGGCTTGATCACTTTGTTCAAAAATGGTGCAAAGCTGAAATCCTGTGTAAGGTGGAGGGAGATGAACTTTTTTTTGCTGCTCTAATTAATGTCATGTTTTTCAATTCCTTGATTTAATTATTTTGTTGACTGCTATTGAATTACTTGGTTTGTTGTGCTTTTTAAAATACTTTTGTAATAAAAGTGTCTCTGTCTCTGTCTCTGTCTCTGTCTCTCTCTCTCTCTCTCTCTCTCTCTCCTTTATTCTTGCTTGTTCATCCATTACCATGTTCTTGGTCACACCTGGGTTCACCACCAAAAGGAGCAACTTTGGCATGAAAGATGAAGATTCTGACCTGTAAATGTCCCACTTCCTGCTTTGTTTTTCATTAATGTTGAACTGTTCCGGTGCCATGTACGGTACAGTTCCTTTGATGACATCCTTCGCGATAATCACACTGGTCGTTTGATGAACTTCACACAGACCAAAGTCAGCAATCTGCAAACAGCATTACAAGCAGAACATAAGCAACCATTAGCTCTCCAGTTACTGTGACTGTCTCAAAACTTTTGTTCATTTAAAAGAGAAAATCCAAGAGAGTTAACACTTGGAGGGAATACGTAAATGGGAAAGGGAAAGGTTGGAGTTTTTGCATTTTATGGTCACATGTGCGTACCAAAACAGGTGGTAGTTGAGAGACAATAAATTGAAAAAATTAAAATAGTTTGCACCCAGTTTAGGGGAAGTGCCATCACTTCCCAGGGTGCATTGGGTACTGTTGTGGAATTTTGGAGAGTATGTAATTGATGAATCAAGAATTCAATGTGGAAAACCATTTGTCAGAAGAAGGATTGACCAATTTTAATTCTCGAGGAGCATATCACTTTTTGTTTACAAGAAGATACACAGCAAGAAACAATAACCCTTATCAAACCAAGAAGAACACACTGCAAATCTCGAAAAAGCACATTGCAAGATACACTACAAAATCCTAAGTCAAAGTCCGAAGTGAAAATCCTGGTACAGTCGAGATGTACATCAAGGAAAACATCATAAGGATACACCAAATACACAGTAGTATGCATAGTATACAATATCGACAAACAGTATCGACAAACCAAGTGACAAATCCTAAGTACAACATCAACATACAATATTTACAGACCAAGTGAAATCCTAGCAGCTGAATTTGCGAGCATGTCTTTTATACCGGCTGGAAACAAAGAAATAAATTGGGAGGAGCAAGCGAAAGGAGGAGCAAAGATGGGATTGGTCGCATGAAGAAAAGGGGAGGAGAGTAGTAGGATTGGTCGAGCAAGGTATGGGTGGGAGGGATGAGAGCAGTGGGGATTGGTCGAATGAAATATGGGGGGAGGGATCGAGAAATGGGGAAATGCAATTTGATAGGTCGAGTGAATGTTGGGATGGGCAGACTTCCTGCCGAGTAGGTCTGCATATCAAATATTCTTAATGAGGAACATCTGTTTCCCATTGCCTTTTGTCAGACCTTGCTGAGCCATCATTCTTTTAATTACCCTTGAAGATTTCAAGGACATTTGAAGTCCATTCATTGACTCTACATTGTCAAACTGCAAACTCATCTTTTCCTTCATAAGTCAAAAGATCATTATAATGAATATACATATTATATAGAACATATAGATAATTGTGTAGTATAAGAAAAAGTATAAACTTATATACTGTATATAATATATATAGCGTTACAAAAAGGCATTGCATACACGTGGCCGTTATTTGGGATCGGCTTCCAGGATTTCTCGATACCTTCTTTCTTGAATGCAGACTTACTTTTTGAAAAAACCCTAATGAACTATAAGCTTTCATTTTTTCTCAACTCATTCATCTGGATTTATTTGCTTCAGAGTGTTTAAATTATTGCTTTTGGAAAGATTTACTGAGAACGTCTTGTTTTTTTACTCAAAATGCCAGAGATAGCTACCCTGCTGAAGCAAACTTGCATGCAACTGTATGAATTACAGGTATTTATTTCCGAATTGTTGCCTAGTCTTGTTTTTGTAAAACGCAAGACTGCACGCAATTTTTATAGTTCCGTAATTGTATATGAAGAGCAAGTGGGAAGAAAGAAAGGTACATTGTGAACCCATCCCCCACAGGTTAACGCAAAAGCAAACCATCCACTACCAGAAGTGGGGAGGGAACACACCCTCCACCCTGCCCAATAATTTACAAGTATTTGCATTTCACTATCAAACAATGTTCGTTACAGACTCCATACTGAGCCGATACCACAGCCACAATTAAAACAAGTTTGCCGAGCAAATGGCAAATAAGCATTGATGGAAATTAGAGTTCCCAAACAATGGAATTTGTAATTAACTTTTTTTGAATGCTAATTTACTTCAGGCAACCTGGTGCCAGTCAGACAACCTGGTGCCAGTCAGACAACCTGGTGCCAGATGCATCATTCTTTTCCTTGAAAACAATATCTTTCAAATTTATATCTTTCTACAACCTATTTATCGAACTCAGTACAAAAACATTTTATAACTATATATGAGTGTATTAAAAACATAACGCAACGAGATTTTCTGAATCATTATTCGATATTGTACAAAATTATTTATCATTTTGGAAGAACCAATCTAATACTAATAATATATTTCAGAGCACCATATATCATGCTTAGTCATAAATAAATAATTAAAACTATACAAAAATGATTTTACCATTCTGTGGTTTTCTGCAGAACTATGACGAGGTGGTCTAACGTTGCCTCCGTTATACTTTCCCGAGCAAAGAAATTTGGTCAGGGTGCCTGTGATAATTCACCTACTGGAGACAAATTTTAACTCCTTGATGGAAGTTATAAAAACTTGCACACGAGGTGAGTAGGTTCTAAACACATGATTTTGACAGGTTGTGGCTCATATAAATCACTCGATTCATCGATAAATTTTACACTTCCACAGTACCAGTGACGTTTACAACAATGGCGCCGACTATCACGATGCCTCTTCGTGGTGGTTATACCCCCTCAATGCAAGTCAGGGGCCAAATCTTCCCCATTCAACCATGCTGCCCGGATTCGTCAGGGCAGAGTGGTCACTGGTCATGGTCAGTGTGCAGATCGGTCCCCATGGACCTGTCCTTCCCTCGTGTGTGTCTCTCTCTCTCTCTTTCTCTTTCTCTTGATCAAGATAACTGTCCGGGGCTACATAACAACAACAACAACAACGACATAACAGTGCTGCTTTTCTCACCATACCCATCAAGGCATTTCTGAAGGAGAAATTTCTTCCTCCCCATGGATGCCAACTTATGTGGACTGCCAATGCTCTTAACTTTTAAATGCTGAACGCCAAGCAAGGAAGCAGCTCGTACTTGTACTTTTTAAAAAGTCTTGGTAAGACTCGGCTGGGGTTTGAACCGCCAACCTCTCACACTTGGAGCGAATACTCCAACCACTATGCCAATGAGTATGGTATTGTCGTGTGGACGGCTCTCAGTTAAGACGGAGCATCCACGGATGGAATTGAGCTTAATGAGGAGTTTCCCAATTCAATGGCGGATCATACACGAGAAGGGGGTTGGGGGAGAATGCCGCTTACCTTCACGGTCTGCTCAGTCTTCACCTGCAAATTAATAAATCAAACCAAAACGGATATAAAATGTACAACAATAAATATTTATTAACGGACCCGATAACAAAGAACACGACGGAAGAACTAAGACCGAGGTTGGGATCCCACTCACAGAGATAAAGGTAAAATGTATTATTATTTTTTCTGAAAGAAGGGGAAATCCACCAATTTGTAAATGACTCACACATCTGTAAATAGGACACAATCACAAGAACACATTTTATAATGAAGACAACACAAACTCGTTTTACTGTCCAGGAGGCAAGACCTGGTAACTGAGCCTCGGATTGTTGGGCAGATGTACTTGCTGGTGTTGCCTTCAGTTTTGAAAATGGATCTTGTCTAAGACAACAAGGTTTTGGTAAAAAAAAACAAAAAAAAAACACCACGACATGTTACATTTCAGAGGGAATGTTTCTCTAATGATCCCACCTTGATGTTCAGGTGCTCATTCAGTAGTATATTAGCAGGCTTCAGGTCGAGGTGCAGCAAGTGTTTGGGCTCCATACAGTGCAGGTAATTCATACCCAAAGCAACTTCATGAAGGAAACGCAGACGCAATGCCCAGCCTGCTTCGACCTTTTTATGGAAGTCCTCCAATGAGCCGTGAGACATCCATTCCAACACAAGGCCCGAGATATTCACGGAATCCATATACAAACCCAAAAGTTGAACCGTGTAGAGAAACTGAGCTTTCATCAGATTGATTATCTCCTTTGACAAGTCACTGCGATAAAAACACGTCAAAAACAAAGTTAATGATACAGGAGGGAATAACTAGTTTAAAGCGTTAGTGGAACGATGATTAGAAATTGATTTATTATTTTGTTTACGAATCCTTACATGAACAACAAGAAGAAAAAGACGTAAAATGTCAAAGCCCCCGCTGTGGTTTCAGCAATTTTGCTGTACGGAGTTAAAGACCATAAGTCGGCCATCTTTGGTCGGATGACAAAACAAAATCTTCTGCATATGTGCACTCTCATGTATTGTCTTGGTGCCAAGTTTGAACAAAATCATTCCATGCATGTTCCAGAACTGGATGGGGACACGTTTAAATAACAAAATGGCCTCCTTCCCTCTCTCTCCTCCTCTTGTCTCATGCTTTCTTTATTATATGTATCTTGTGTTAGCTTTTACACGAGCCTCGACTTCGATTACAAAAAAACAACTATATCTGTGTATTAACGGCACCCCTATTTACCTCCGCCACCAAAGGTGGATGGAGGTTATGTTTTCACCCCTGTCTATCTGTTTGTCTGTTTGTTTGTCCGTTTGTTTGTACGTTTGTTTGTACGTTTGTGAACGAAGTTCTCCAAAAGTTAAGGACAGACTCGAACGAAATTTGGCAGAGATGTAACATATGTGACAAGGAAGAATCGATTCGATTTTGGTGAAGATCTGAATATGGATTTGGATATGTGAATTATTTAATTTTTTTATGTGATTCTTCACCATTGAGTGATAGGGCCCACCAGGTGGAGGTATGTTCTCTACTGAGTGCTGCCCTAGTTTTTAACTATTTTGCCGATATAAGTGCAGTTAATACACTGGAAAATAATGTTCCCTTTCGTCTGGCAAGAGTAAAACATAACTAGAACTGCCACTTTAAAACTGCTGGCAGTGATGACCGGTTTACTCGCACCCACTTTTGATGCAACCCCACTTTTGATACAGCCCCACTTGTGATACAACCCCACTTTCATTGGACATGCTTTGACACAACCCCCTTGGATACAACCCCGACACACACACACACACACACACAAACACGCGCACATCCCTCCACCCCCACAAACACACACATCCCCCCTACACACACACACACACACACACACCCCACCCCCAACACACACACACACATATCCACACACACACACACCCCACCCCCAACATACACACACACACACACACACACACACACACACACACACACACACACACACACACACACACACACGCACACCCCTCCCCCCACACGCACACACATATCCAGACAAGCGTGCATCCCCCTCCCCCCAACCCCAAGACACATCCCACACACAAATCCCCCGACACACCCCCCCATGCCTCCCCCACACACACATCCCCCCACACACACACATCCCCACACACACACACATTCCCCCTACCCCCCACAAACATACACACACATACACACACACAAACACATGCACACGTCCTCCCACCCCCACCCCCAACACACACACACACACACACACACACACACACACACACACACACACACACACACACACACACACATATATCCCCCCACCCCTAACACACACACATGCACACATCCCCCCCACCCCCAACACACACACACACAAACACACACACATATCCCCCACCCCTAACACACACACAAACACATGCACACATCCCCCCACCCCCCCCAACCCTAACACACATACAAACACCCCCACACCCCTCCCCCCACACGAACACCCCTCCACACATACACCCCTCCACACACACACATATCCACCCGCCCCCTCACACCCACACACACATACACACACACGCACATCCACACATCCACACACACACACACACAAACACACACACACATCTCCCCACCCCACTCCCAACACACCACACACACACCCTCCACACATACACACACACACACACACACACATATCCATCCCCCCCTCCTCCACATGCACACCCCAACCCCTCCACACACACACACATATCCCCCCCCCCCAACCCACACACACACATATCCCCCCCCCAACCCACACACACACACACACAGACATCCACACACGCGCACATCCATACACACACACAAACACACACACATCCCCCCCACCCCATCCATTTTAAAAAATATTTTCGTTTAATTAACGATATCTGCCACCCGTGGAAGAACGTCCTGCCGTGGCATGACGTCAT